>NC_050444.1:53692854-54292854 GCF_903995425.1 Onychomys torridus
CCTGCTCTAGAGGGTGACAGTTATATAGTGTAGAGAGACAACCTCTGTCAGCATCGGGGTCAAATGCCTGCATAAGCGTTCAATAGAAGTTGTTGGATGAATGAAAAGGTGGACCAATGTTCAAGTGTGCTTCTCCATTGCTGTGATAAAACACTCTCCAAAAGCACTGTGAATGAGGAAAGGGTTTGCTTGGCTTACAGGGTACCACAGTCCATCATCCAGGGAAACCAAGTAGGAGCTCAGGGGACCCAGAGGCAGGGACTGAAGAAGAGATTCAGGAGGATCTCTGGTTTCTTTTCTGCTTCCCTAGCTTACTCAACTGCCCTTGTTTTGGAGTGCATGTCCACCTGCCTAGGGATGACTCTGCATACAGTAAGGTGGGCCCTCCTATGTCAATTAGCAATCAAGAAAATGCCTCACAGACATGCCTACAGGGCAATCTGATGAAGACAACACTTCCCCTGAGACTCCCTCTTCACAGACATGTCTAGATTTGTGTCAAGCTCATAAAACTTAACCAGCACAACCTGAGAATACTGATTTCAGCGGAGATACACTTATCTATGATTTTATACCCTTCCCACAATGAAAACAAAACATTCAAAGCTTAAATAATATATAAAAACCACATAAGAAGTACTTCATGTAGACTCAGAAAAATGGAGGAAAGTATTGAATCCCTTTAAATGGGCCTGTGCATTAAATAGGCTGGGGTTATAAAATGGACATTTGTGTATAGCAGTTTCTTCTAAGATTGAAATATTCCATCCTGTAGGGGAGCTCATTGAGACAGGATGTAAGCAGCTCAAGACAGCTTCAGGAAGTTACTGAAACTGACCATATTCACTAGGTCCCTCCCTCCCCAAGAGTGTATAAGCAGTCAAGACTGCCAAAGGTCACTCTCAGACAAGCCAAGCTGCCTGGAAAAAGCACAATGGAGCCCAGAAGTCTGGAGGAAGCAGGGACCAATCATGTAGCTTAGAAGAAAAAGAACCAGCTGAGTTACCAGAAACTAGCTTAGACCAAGCGAGGTACCTGGACAAACCACTTCCAACCATCGCCTCTCTTGGAAGGATGTGTGCCACTCCATAGTGTTTTATTTGTTTTGCAACTCCCTGTGAAGATGTAACTACTTCAATTATAAGAGACAGGTTCAGGAGGACTAGAGCAAAACAATGTCTTCTGGACATGATGGGGTCACTGAACTCCTTAAGTCAGAGCAGCAGAGCTTCCCAGCACAAGGCCTGAACTAGATCTAGCCAGCCAACATTGTGTCAGGGAGTTGGGAGGGGCTCCCAGCCCCAGACTATAGCTGAGGAGCTATGCATAGTCAGTGATTCCTGGGAGAGGGAAGGCAGTTTTCTCTAAGGATTTGTCCCGTATAGGTTAAGCACATCAGTTAATGACCCCACGTTCACAGGTATATATTGGACAGCACAAATTGGACTCTGTGAGTTTTTTTTTTTAAAAAGAGGAAGAAATCACAAAGGTGAGAGCTGGTGCAGAGTTGGAGGGTATACCTGGAGCTGGGGGAAGAGTAGGGAATGACTAGGATCAAAAATAAATAAATAAAAAGAAATTGTATTAAATTCTCAAAGAATAAATAAAATACAGAGAATATAATTACTTCAAAATTAAAATTTTAAAATATGATGGCCAGTTGTCCAGGATTCTGCTAATTTTAGTCCTGAAATGCTATGCCCTGGAAATCTCTCATAGCCTGTCAAACCAGGACAGCGGGTCACCCTATGAATCACAAAAAGCACTGTATATCTGCTTAGTGATGCCCCACCTAAAGAGAACACAGTAAACCGACAAGAAAAAGCCAACATCCTTGTCAGGCAGAGGAAAGCATGGTTACTCACCTGTGGGAGGCACCACTGCCCAGGGATCACTGCCTATTTCTCCTACCAGATGGCCTCATCCAGCCCTAATGGAAGGGAGGTGCCTGGTCTCACTGCAGCTTGATATGCTGGGGCTGGCTGATAACCATGGGATGCCCACCTACATCTGAGGAGAAACAGTGGAGGAGGAGTGGATGGAGCAGTGGGGGTTGGGAGAGCAACTGCAAAGAGGGGAAAGAAGGGAAACTGGTTGGGATATTGAAAAAAAATTAGTAGGAATAAAAAAGTGGTGGAGAAACTAAGGAATATTTTTGATGAGACCACTAGATAGAGCACATGTACTTCCTACCAACTGATTAAATGCATTAAGTAAATAAAATAAAATCAACTATAAGAATCTAAACTGCTTAGAGTATATTCAAAAGAAAAATAATTGACATTAGATACAATTTAATATATATTCTGTAAATCTCACTGTCCGGGTTTCAGAAAGTGCTTATGGTGATATTTTATTTGTGCTGAAATGTGATTTATTTGTATGTTAATAAATAAAGTTGCCTGGGGGTCAGAGCTAATAGCAAGCCATAGCAGAAGCCAGGCAGTGGTGGCACATGCCCTTAATCTGATCACATGGCAGGCAGAGTCTGTGTATTCAAGGACACCACCAGCACGGAGACGCAGAACTTTAATCTCAATACAAACCATAGAAACTTTCGGGTCTGTATAGACAGGCAGTGACGAGGAGGTCATGTGGTTGGGTTTACAACCAATGAGAAGGCAGAACAGAAAGTCAATAAAAGACAGACACACAGGAAGTAGGTCTCTTTCTCAGGGGAAGGATGGCCGTGGCAGTGGGTGATAAGAAGGCGGTTTTAGTCTCAGCTCTTAGCTACTGCTCTGACCTCTTCGCTTTTAACTCTGCATTTGGCTCTGTGTTTCTTATTTAATAAGACCGTTACATCTACAAGTGCTGAATGTAGGTTTGGGGTTGAGTTAAAGTATAAAGACAAAAATTTTGCCCAGCGGTGGTGTCACATGCCTTTAATCCCAGCACTCGGAGGCAGAGGCAAGAGGATCTCTGTGAGTTCAAGGCCAGCCTGGGCTACCGAGTGAGTTCCAGGAAAGGCGCAAAGCTACACAGAGAAACCCTGTCTCAAAAAAACAAACAAAAAAAAAAAAAGCCAAAAATTTCACTTCATAATCTAGAATTACTCTTCTGTGCTTCACAGACATTGGGAAGCCTCAGTACTCAGACATAGACACCAAAATAAGGTACTAACTCAGGAATATAAAAAATGCCATTGTATGGGGTACATGTGTGTTGTCGCTGGTACAGGGATTTTAATGCTGTTGTGGTGGCTCTGAGATGTCTTTTAGCATTTAAGGACTGGAAAGCCTGCCAGATCTAGCATGTCCATCTGTCTGGACTTCTCTAACATTCAGTACAACAAATTATCATTAAATCTAGTAAAGGAAAAAGAAAAGAAAGCTTCAATTTCCAGGCCATGTTCTAGTCACCACTGGTAAAATAAATATAATTATGTAGAGTTACCAAGCATGGCTTCACATTTCTTTCACAAGATCCCCTGTGTTGTACAGAGTATTGAAAAACTAGTTTAGGTACCTACTGCCAGTCTTTCAAATTGTAAGGTATTTCTATAAGAGATAGATTGGCAGATGATAGATAGATAGATAGATAGATAGATAGATAGATAGATAGATAGACAGATGATAGACAGATAGAAAGACAGATGATAGATATTCTCTCTTCAGTGAAAATGCTGCTAGAACTCCACACTGCATGCTTTGTTAAAACAAGTTAATAACCAAGGGCCCCAAGCCCCATATCTGTGCACTTTTAAGACTCAAACTACATCTAGGCTCGTGTCCATATTGTTTCTCTACCTCCTCCTTCCACCCATCTTCCAGGCAAGTGAGTATTAAATAGCATACCTTCCGACCTTGCTTAGTATGTTTGTACTTACTGACCAGGGCTCTTACCCACTTTGTCATCCTCCAGTCCTAAGAATGAATTTATAAAGAAGCAGAAACAGCAAAGGATTGGGTTTCCCTCTCCATTTAAAAATGCTGTACACTTTTTTAAATCTCTGGTACAAAGGAAATTTTCCATTAATGCTGTTGCCAGCCTGCTGAAGGATAACTATCACTGTCACAAACAATAATTATTAAATTCATGTATTTGGCAAATATTGCCATTTCTAAGTTACTCGATTCATTATATTACCAACTATTCCATAGTATGATGGGAATGCGTATTGCAAATACTGCATTATTTGAATCTAGCACCCTATAACTTTTACAGAATAGCATCATTTCATAAATATACACATATATTTTTAACTGGGTTTATCTCCCCAATAGGTTACATGGCCTAATTAAGAATCTTGCAATGCGAACTAGAAAGAGATTCTAAAAATAACGTTCAGCCACAAGCCCCTATTATTAATTTAACTGTGACCTCAAGTACACATACACAAAGACTACAAAGACAATTTACCCATGAGCTGACAAGCTAAGTCAGCCCCATCATGTAGGCATTCACGTTCCCCTCTGATGACCTCTGTTAGAAAGATCAAAGCAGGCCTGAAATTAAGACTGCATCGGTTTCCGTCAGTCAATCCAGTTTCACAGTGTCCGGTCATTCTGTGGGCTTTCCATTCAGTGCAGCCGTTGTGGCTCCTGAGATGTTCAGCTCTCTAATAAGTTATTTTCCAGTCTTTTGGCAAGAAAGAGGCTATCAGAGAAACGGCTTCCCTTGATGCGTTCCAGCTGGAAGTAAATAAGTTCTCCCATCGAAAAGCAGGTCATTGCCTGGGGGGTTCCAAATTTTTGCCTGATGGAGCAATAGGTTAGGGGTCAGTCAAGAACCATTGGCTTTTCGTGATTAAGGAAACAGAGTGGCAGAGTGGCGTGGTGGCCAACATCGGGAAGGAGCTGAGCACTCTGCGTTTCAATTCCAGATTCCCTCCTCATGCATTTAAAACCTTGAAAATGCCACTTAGCCTCTGGCTGCGCCTCCGCAGCCACATCCCTAATTATTCAGTGTTTGTTGACTACTCATAAAGAACTGGTTCCTGGGGAGAATATGCAGCAATCACACAGCGCTGCCACTCTGTGCTCATTTCCAGTGGATTTTCACAACCTGCGGCTTTGAAGACACATTTAGCAAAATACCGGAAAGAAAGATAGCTCGCTGCCCCAAGAACACTCATTAGCAAAGATCCAACTGGACCAAAAGAGGATGGATGGACATGGCTTACATTTCTGATCTAGCACACAATTCCAAGATGTTTTTGGTTCAGAGCAAAACAGAGGCTTTTATTCATAAACCTACAATCTGTGCTGTGGTTGTGGACAAAGCCAAGAGCCCAGTGTTGGGTAACTATGCTCTTGGATTTCCTTAGCTTTGACTGGGTTGAGATTTTATGGTCTTTTGGTAATTTTGTCAAGATAAGTTTATGATGAAGCCAGGAAAAAGTGCTTTCTCTCCACAGTGGCACCAAAGAGGCCCCTTATGTTTGGACATTTATCCCATATCCCTTGACCCATGTTATCAGTACATGCTGTCTTAATCTGGCAAACTGTATTTGCATAGATAGTACCAGAGTACCTAGGAACTCAGTCAAGGCTCTGGCCGTGACTAGCCACTGGCACTTGTCACCAGGCACTATTTACCAATGTGTTTGACTGGTTGTTTTCCTTGCCATGATGAGTTACTTTGAGGGCATATCATAGGAAACTGTCTTTAAAATACAAGGCAGGAAGTGGCTTGGGCTTGGGCCTTTTGATTTCTGTGTTGCTTGTAATCCCTGTTTTCAAGTGAGATTCTGAAGTAAAATTTCTCTTTCAAAGGTGACCCAAGTTGGAAATCATTTATAGCCAGCTAAGAAAATCTCACCTTTTCCTACTTCTTAGATTGGAGACACAAGCTCCTGCCCACTATACAATGCACAGGATTATTGTTTTCCTCTTATTTCCTGTGTAGCCCTTCAATTCTTATAAGCTATGTGTTGTGTAAAAATGGAAGTAGATGTGGTGGTATTGTGTTCCCCAAAATATTGTGCACCCTAATAGACTTATGTGGGGTCAGAGACAGAACAGCTACAATATTAAACATGAGGATAGGCAGTGGTAGCACACGCCTTTAATCCTAGCATTCCAGAGGCAGAAATCCATCTTTTCAAGGATACAGCCAAGCGTGGTGACTCACGCCTTTAATCCCAGGGAGTGACAGCAGAAAGAGAAAGATATATAATGAGTGAAGACCAGAAACTAGAAGCATTTGGCCGATTAAGCTTTTAAGCTTTTGAGCAACAGTTCAGCTGAGATCCATTCTGAATGAGGACTCAGAGGCTTCCAGTCTGAGGAAACAGGATCAGCTGAAGAACTGGCAAGGTGAGGTAGCTGTGGCTTGTTCTGCTTCTCTGATCTTCCAGCATATCTTCATCTTCACCCCATAACTGGCCTCAGGTTTTATTTTATTAATAAGACCATTTAAGATTCCTGCTACAAGTAGATGCAATCAGGAAGCAATTAAGATGTCTAACACTATCTATTTTTGCTTTCAAAATCATACCTTCATCTACCTACAGTTTAGTCCCAACTACTTAAGACTGTGTGACTACACAGAGCCACACTGACATTTACTTTGGTGCTATGTCTTAAATAAATGTGTGTGTGTGTGTGTGTGTGTGTGTGTGTGTGTGTGTGTGTGTGTGTTGTGTGTTAACAGTAGGAAAGGTCAATAAATTTATCCACTGTCATTAGAAAACGGGAAATTCCACTAGGCTCCATTTGCTTCTTTAGGAACCCAAAGGTTTGCTAAACATTTAACATTCCCATGATTCCTAGTTAGTGTTATAAGAATAACACATCCTTGTGCTAAGCTTTAATATACTAGGAACCCCATGGGCATTTGATATGAATCCTGTTTGCCCCTACACTAAATGGCCCCAGCTGTCTCATAACAGTGGACTCCATAGCCTCGGCCTGCTGTCGGTTTTCAGTATGTGGATTCTCACACGGCCATACCTTCAAACCACCCTTGCCTTCTGCCAGTGATAGAGGTGAGAAAATAAGCAAGGCCTTAAAATATAGGCTGCCTGCTGACTGTGTCTCCACACCAGAAGGAGGCTCAGCAGACAGCAGGCTGTGCTGGGGAACAGCAGAACAACGGGATAGAATTAGATACAGACCCAGATCATGCTTCCTGATGGAAATGGATCCCAGCCATTAGCTCCTACCTGATCCTCACACGGATTGTTTTCTGTGGAAAGGTAGCAGAATGGCTTGTCTTCACCCGACTTCCACGGCTCATCAACGTGGTTTTAAAATCCTATAGTGTGCATTTTCACCTCTGCCTACCTGTCTGTGGACATACGTTAGCCCCAGGAGTGTGTTTTTCTATTTTGTCACACAAGTCCTTAATAAAACTATCCATTCAAAAACAAAAACACTAACGCAACCACAGCAAAACCTGTTTGGGCTTGGGACTAAAGCTCAGGGGCAGAGTGCTTGCTTCCCTTGCAGGGCACCTTCTTCAGTCCTAAGACTCACACATATACAGTAAGCACACATACACATACACACACACACACACACACACACACACACACACCCCTCACACTCACCCAAAAAAGAAAACTGTTCATTTTCACTGGGTTCAATCCCAGCTCACCTTGAATACCAGTCAGAACTAGTAGCTAGATGCTAATGTTAAAGAACATTTGGAGAAAATTTCACAACTCCTCTGTGAGACCCTGACATAGCAACATGTTCCATTCTTTGCCTTTCATTTAGTCCAAGGAGCCAAGAGAGGCTGTCTCTGACAAATACTGCACCATGACAGCACACGGCCAAGCAGAGCCAAGGAAATTCCAGATTGCTCTCCATCCCCATGTGAGAGAAATACTTTATGACCTTTAAAGTCAGCCTTTGTCCATTAACACTGCTCCCTGACAACGCTCAACACATTCGCTCATGGTGGAGCTGAATCTTGGCTCAGTGAGATCCAAAGGAAGTAACAAAAACCACAGACAGGAAGTTTTTATCGCTTAGTTCGTTGGGAGCTGAGAGCATTTGCTTAGGAATCCATTCCCATAGCCGTCAGTACTCAAACTGTCACCAACCCAGGCAGCGGCTTCAGACTGGCAAAGACACATGGGCCTTTCAGTTCCCTGTCGGGGACTCCAGTCTGCTTGTCGCACAGCTGAGCAGAGATATATGTTAATAGTAGCACTATTCTTTAAAATTAGTGCCTGTTTCAAGACTAATTTTACAGGATTATGTGTGACCATTAAATCAACTTTTTTTTTTTCAGCAGACTATACTTACTTCACTTTCAAAGTTGAGGGGCTTTTTTTTTTAACCCACATTATTTTTCTCTTAAAGAACAGCAATCAGTTAGGACTGTTAGAACCATACTCTGATGATGATATTTTATAATGTGTTTTCACACTGAACAAAGGCAGATGGGAAAAATGAGCCCAAAGCTCTCCATCCATCATGAAACACAAAAACACCTAATTGAAGAGGTCACATATCCAGACTTCAGGCTGCTTCAGAGGATTTGGATTAGATCCCTCCCTTTGCCGGACTACACAGTCAGGTGTATCTTCACTTGAGGTCAGGATGTGCCGGGGATCAAACCTGAAACTGAAAAGCAGAATAATTATCCACTTGGTGTCCAAAACCACGTTGTGAATTGTTGGAATGAGTTACGCCTGGGAGATCAGAAGCCATCTTCAGATGCCCTGGGTGCCCCTTCGGTTCAGCCTACCCATCTCCTTCTTGCACGGTCCTGCACCAAGGCAGACCTTGGGGCAGCCAGCTCAGCGCGCTCTCGCTCTCTCTCTGTCTCTCTCTGCTTCCTTTCTGTCTCATGATGAAAAGTCTTTCTTTCAACTCTGTCTAGCACCTCCAGTCCTTCTCCCTGCCCTTTTCTCTCAAGCAATGTAATTTGAGTTGAAATACAAACAGAGTTCCTCTCGGGCTTTCTCTCTCTCTCTCTCTCTCTCTCTCTCTCTCTCTCTCTCTCTCCCTCCCTCCCTCCCTCCCTCCCTCCCTCTCTCTCTCTCTCTCTCTCTCTCTCTCTCTCTCTCTCTCTCCCTCCCTCTCTCTCACTGCATTAAAAAAAAAAAAATTAACGAAAGAGGGAAACAAAGGCTAACGTGAACTTTGGAGATTATTATGTCTTCTGGTCCCAGCTGCCAGATTTATTTCTTCTTTACAGCTAAATCAGGTCATTACCCTACAAATCTTTGTTCTGGATGAAAGATTTAAATCTCTACAGAATTTGGAGGCTGGGCGTGAGGAGGTGCAGGCATAAGCCATACATAGTAATTGGCTGTGATCTCATCCGGATGTTTGCACAGAGGCTGCCATCAAATTCGGATCAGCTTCTCCGGGCCCCTTTCACTTTTCTAGAGTCCCTGGCTATCCCAACAACAAACTGCATTGTCCCAGCCCTCCGTCCTTTGTGCTCGTTCATAAACTGTCCCTCATCCCAGACGTCGTGTTTCCACACAGCTACTTTTCAACGATGGAAGACATTAAAACCATTTTGGGGGTTGCTTTATAATATAATCGCGGGTTTTTGTTTGTTTGTTTGTTTCTAAGATGACAGCACTTGTCCTTGACATGTTCTGAATTATTTTTTCAGAATTAAAAAAAAAAAAATTCAGGCATGAGGAGGGCTTAGAGATTCCATTCCGTTCCTTTAAAGTCAAAACCAAAGGCGAGCGCACAGTGGCGGCAGAAGTCTGAAAAGGCAGTAAGTCATCAGAACCACCACTCAGTGAAGCAGCTTTGGAACAGGTGTCACCCTCGTCATCTTTATCTAAAGAACCGGGAGGGACATTGAATACATTAACACAGATAGCTGGACCAGCCCAGAGCCAAGGCTGCTTTCACACTGCTCCGGGGCCCAAAGCACCACTGCAGCCTCAGCTTGACACAGCAGCCCTTCCTTTCTCCTACTTCAGGGCTGTGATTTAGGGTTTGAGAACCCTAATTAGGGTTAAGAACACTTGCATGGTTCTTACTTAACACGGGAGAATGAAGCCTTACACACCAGTCTGACTGGCTGAATTAAACCCATCTTGTTCAGGAACCCAGCCTGGAATCCAGTGCCCTAGGGCCTCTGTGTGCAGGTCTCTGACCCTCTTGTGTGCATCTGGACCCTCTGTGTGCAGGTCTCTGGACCCTCTGTGTGCAGGTCTCTGGGCCCTCTGTGTGCAGGTCTCTGACCCTCTGTGTGCTGGTCTCTGGGCCCTCTGTGTGCAGGTCTCTGACCCTCTGTGTGCTGGTCTCTGGGCCCTCTGTGTGCAGGTCTCTGGGTCCTCCGTGTTCAGGTCTCTGGGTGCTCTGTGTTCAGGTCTCTGGCCCCTCTGTGTGCAGGTCTCTGACCCTCTGTGTGCAGGTCGCTGGGCCCTCTGCGTGCAGGTCTCTGGGTGCTACTCATTATGATTCTTTGAATGAGCCAGTAGAGCTGAGGCCCTGGATTTGGGGCCTTTGGGAAATGTCCATTTTCTACAGATTGGATGTTTCCTTCCTAACTGCTGAAGAGGTTCTCTGAGCTGTCTGGAGAACAGTATGCCCCTCTGATAAAGGGAATGAGGGCTTGTCAAGGATAGGTGGAAACATTCTTGGGTCAAAGCACTCATGTCAAAAGTCCTGTGAAAGCTGCTGAGAACCTGCCATGAACAGTAGAAATCCTGACTGAGAGAAAGGCTGGAACTAGGGGACACACACTCTCAAATCCCCATCTGACAAAACTACCTCTGCCCTGGTCTTGTCATCTTGTCTGAACATGCTCCCTCTGAGGACCTCTCCCAGTCAAGCAGGCCTCTTTTAAATGGTTAATGCTATTGTTTTGTTCACTCCGTCTCAGTCATTAGTTTACCACATTAACCTCAGTCACCTTGGGAGAATGTGGTCTGTTCAGCACTAATGAAGGCCTAGATGAAAGGAATGTTCTAGAACATGTGGGAGCAGAGATTGTAGGGGTGATGCTTAACCAGTGTCCTGGGGTTAGCAGCCAGGAGGACTGGCAATGTACCAGTGTACCCCCACCAGAAGTTGAGTACACATATGTCGAGCAGTGGGGGTGGAGGTGGGTGTACCAAAAGGAAGTTGAGGGGTGCCTCCCACCACCTTACTTTCATCAAAGCTTTGTCAAGGACTAGAGAAGAAATTCCAGTAAACTAGGCAGACAGTATTTCCCCACATCCTTAAGAAAAGACTCAGTTTAACACTCTGTGTGCCTCCAAAAGACACTACAGAGACCCTAGAATGCATGCTTGGCCCTTGTCATTTAAGATGGTGCAAAGCAAATTAGGCCACCTCAGTTTGACAGAATGACAGTTGTTCCCACAGCGGCTTTAGAATGCTATTTGAAAATCAGATTGTTTATTTTTTTAAAGGCTCCATCCGTTGTCAGGCTTGTTTTTCTTTCAGTTTATCTAAATGGGAGCTTCCTTATCTGCAAGGACACAGATACCTTTGCTGGGAGCATCCTGCACTATACAAATGTGTTACACGGTAAAGATCTTTCTGGTTACATTCAGGTGTTCTGCACTACAGAAGCCCTCCAGTGTACTAGCAGCATGGGTTAGAACACAGGAAAACATGATGTGTTTGGATCTATAAAATGGCACGATATTTGTTCCAATACTTTAACATATGTAAAATCCAACTTGTGTGATTAATTCTTTGAAATGATGCTTATTTGTAACATGCTCAAATGTCTCCCAGAGGGTAAAGTGGTCTACAAAAACACTTTTGATCTCCATTCATTTCTCAAGCACCTCCAGATTAAAGGTCCTGTTGGGGAAATAGTCTGCTTGTGTGTGGGCTGAGAGGCACTTTTATTTTCAATGGGAAGAAAGAGGTTGAGTTACACTTTGAAAGATCTTTTTACAATTAGGAATTAACAAGCTGCCTGTGTAAGTCGGTGCTTGCCAATTCCCTGCTAGCATCTGATGGAGGGCAACAATGGGGCAGGAACACTCTCCTTTCGAAACGTGCTCATGTAAAGAAAGCATCTTGGACCTTGCTGTCCCACCACAGTGCCACAAAGACAAAGGTTGAATATGGATGAGGATGGGAGCAAATTAAAAATTACTCAGTTGGCCTGGTGTGGTGGCACACGCCTTTAATCCCAGCTCTTGGGAAGCAGAGGCAGAAGGATCTCTGTGACTTCCAAGCCAGCCTGGTCTACAAATCGAGTTCCAGAACAGTTAGGGCTGTTACCTGGAGAAGCCCTTTCTCAAAAAACCAAAATAAATACATAAAATGACCCAGTTGGATACAACTATACAGCATCAGTGAAAACAAAGCTTTATCATAAAAGTGAAAGAAAGATTTGAATTCTCCTCTTAATAATGTCTAGTTACACTGGGGTTGAAGAAGCCATTTCATTGCTTTGAGCCTCAGTTACATCATCTGCAAAATGAATAACCTAGTTGCCTCCTTTACAAAATTGTGTCCAAGATACCAAGTGAAGAACATCTATAGACGATCACGCCATCTCATGTATGATACCTGGCACGACGTCGGTGAATCTCAGTCACACATCAATTATATTCATGCCTGCAACTTTGAGCTGTCTTTATGCTCGGCACATAAATGGACATTTCTGAAATGTTTTTGTATGGTGAAGGCTCAGAGTTCAGTATCATTTACAAAGAAGCAATGTAAGCATTCCCAGATGTCAGCAAATACTTTTAGAAGTGAGATCCTACAGTCAGACATAAAGTGCTCAGAGCTGGTTTACCCTAAGCTCTGGAGCGGAGTAAGGGTATGTACCTTTAAGCACAAGATCTGGGAAGATGTTGTCAGGTCTCTTTACTGACAGCTGCTCCAAAGGTCAAGCCTGTGCATGAATCACAATCAGGAAACAAAGGGAAAGAGGTCACTTGAAAGTTACTGGCATATAAGCTAAAGCCGTCTTCCTTTAGCTGGTATACTGTAGGTATCTTACAAACAGGGAAATCCTACAGTCATTCCCCTTCTCACAGAAACATTTCACATCTGTCTAAGAGACGTGATCTCAAAACAGTTTGCTTAGGTCCACTGGCCAGTAGAAAACATACGAAATCATTCCACTAGTGTTTCTTGTCTAGATCTCATAGGCTTCCCAACATGCATAAATCATAAAAATAAGGAATGAACCCCTCATAATTTTACACATGAGGGAATGGACTCCAGAGAGGTTTAGCATTCCCTCAATGTCCCTCTGATCTCCCTCCAGTCCCTTCCACAACCCACATGTGACTTGCAATAAAGACAAGAGGTTAGCATCCCTTTAAATCAAAAGACCACAACAAAAAGGGATGCTTTCCAGTGGGTGCAAGACAGGACACTTCAGGGAAACCATCAGTTTACCCAGTATTCATTAAAACAGAGCAAACTGTGCTGCCCGGTTAGTTTTTTCTGGAAACCTCAGCATGCTGTGGCCTACTATGAACAGAAGAGAGTGGAAAGCCGCTTAAGCAATGAGAAGAGCCAGGCTGTGAAGCATCAGTGATTATGCACAACTTGAATGGGAAAAGGTGAGTTTAATTCCACATGTGCCCTCTGTAAAGGTATTAACTGGGTAACTGCATTAGCAGCACTGTTGAAGATAGAAAGCGTGTCCTCGTACAAATAGATAGTGAAAATTATTCTGACTCTTGGCTTTACAGCTAAGACAACATTTTCTGCCAAGACAAACAAAAAAACACACACATTTAAAAAATCTTATTTGAGGTTTCTTTAGTTAGCCAGTTCTTTCACCAACCACTTTTGTAAGTGTATACACACCACACATGACACAGACACTCACATGTACCCACACACTTTCACATACATGCATATAACACACACACACACACACACACACACACACACCATACACATACCACCATACACAAGCATGGCAAAAACACCTCTCTCTCTCTCTCTCTCTCTCTCTCTCTCTCTCTCTCTCTCTCTCTCCTCTTATTTCTGCCAAGAATTATACACAACATTAATTCCAATAGCACTTCTGCAACATGAGAGACATATGCATACCCATAATATATTTCGTTGTTGTTTTTGCAATTTTAATTTAAGCCAAGAAAGAAAGCAGAAGCCCCTCCTGATCTGGAAAGGTGTGTTTGCAGGAGGCTGAGTAGAATTGAAACATCAATCAAGAATCCCCTTTTCTCCTTCAGCCAGAAAACCAATATAGAATTGAAACCCTTGCTTCACACTTTCTTACCCCACTGCCTGCAAACTCACCTAGCACCCTATAATTCAAACAGAGAATGAGATGGCCTGGGGCTCTGTGTGAGCCAGTCAGGAGCCAGACTAAGCAGACTGCACCAGCTTTACTATTACTGATGACAATCGTTCACAGCTACCATTTCTGACTTGACTTCCACTGTTTTTGACTTTTCCATGCTTGCTGTCTAATTATGTCCCATCTTGAAAATGCAGCATGAGAAAATTCCATTTCAGCTCTAATAATAGAAATGGGTAGTATTTACTACTTTAGCAGATTGTGCTGTGTTGTGAATGAAGGCTGCCTCTTCAGTCACGTTACAGAGATGAAGTTTCTCTGGCAACCGTGGAACGTATGGGAATTAGGAGACTAAGTAGACTGGGGGCAATGTGACTTTAAGAAAGTAATTTAATCTAAATTGTGATGTTAAATGGAAATCTCATCCATAAAAATTGTATGTTGGAAAAGCAACTAAATGTCTAAGTAGGGAGAAAAGGCAATTTTAAAATGTTATTTTAAAGTATATTAGTGGCACTGAATCTCACACAATTGAAAAGTCAGATCATTTTCCCAAACAAAAGCTTAGTCTATAAGCTTAGTGATAGCAATATGCTGCATTTGTTGAAAATAGAAGAAAATGCCAAAATAACCTTGAGCCACAGATAAAAGCAAAATGATAGAATGATATTCTGGGTAAACAGCAGCCAGAACAAACCTGTGTGAAGATTTGCACACAGTAACTGAGGAGGTGGTGTTATGGTGTCTCTTGCTATTAAGTTCACAAAGGGCCATGAAGTTTAGATTTCCAGCAGGCAGTAATACACTGCTCTATTAGTAAAATTTAAGAAAAGCCTTTTGCTTAATTTCTCTACTAAAAAATATTAAGAAAGCTCTGAGGGCTGAAGAAATGGCTCAGTGGTTAAGAGCACCAGGTTTCTTTGCAGAGGACCCAAGTTCAGTTCCCATATGGCACCTCACATCCCTAAGCAACTAAAGTTCCAGGAGCTCTGACCCCCCTCTTTGGGCCTTCATGGGCACTGCACACATAAGGTGCACAGATAAGCATGCAGGCAAAACACTCATACACATAACATCAAAATAATCACATCTTTTTTTTTTTTAAGAAACCTCGAACACATTATAAACAAACAACTCATTTCCCTGGACCACAATAAAGGACAGGCAAACAATCTCAGTTACCACAGATGAAGCAGTTCTTGCTTGGGGTGAAAACTGAGCCTGAATTTGAAGATGTGTAGTCAATCTACAGTAAATAACTTCATGAGATTCTAGAAGAGTTCAGCAGATACCACAGAACACTAGAAGGAAAGATAGTTGAGTAAATTCTATGTCAATTCATATTTAATATTTATTGTACTGTGTTCTAACAATTGAGTAGGGATTGGCTGGGTGGGACCTTCATCATCAGCATCACAAGCACAAAGTAAGTCCGAGGACCCTCTACATCATCATCCTTACTAAGGCTTTATAGAAATGATTCTCGGCCTTCCTAATACTGTGACCCTTCAATATAGTTCCTCATGTTGTGGTGACCCCAACTATAATATTATTTTTGTTGCTACTTCAAAACTGTAATTTTGCTATGGTTATGAATCATAATATAAATATCCATGTCTTCTGATTGTCTTAGGTATCTCCTGTGAAGGGGCTGTTCAGCCCTCATGGGGAGGTGGGGGAAATCACCACTCTGTAGTAAATGCTGGGGAAGTGCTATATAATAGGAGGTAGTGGGGCTCCAATCACAGGTGCTCCTCTGCCTTGTCTTGGGCCCTCATCACTGGAGGTCTTCTCTATGGATCTTCTCACAAAAGATGTCACTGCCTTGAATTGCTAGCACTGTGCAGTGAACAACAAAAACTTGCCTTTTGATTAAATCTTAGAAAAAAGTTTTGCTCTTAAGATACACAGAATTATGGGAAAATTCTGTAGATCTTTACATAAAAATTCATAATGTGTATATCATCTTTAATTATGTTATCCTACATCTTTTAAATGCACTTAAATGAGATTTAAGTCCCAAATGGCTTAGTTATCACTGCCAAATACAGCCTAAGTAGACATTTACAAATATACAAGACATTATATAATGCTATTTACAAGCTATAGGACAACATATAAAACTTTTCTGAGTACAAAGTGTGAAAGCTAGGATGAAAGGTAATGTTTCACATGGTTTATAAGCTTTAGAACACTAAATACAAGTTACCCTCCAGCTAAATATTTGTGAATGCACATACTGTCTTCTAAAACCTCTCAGTAAATAAAGAGTAGGTAAAAGCCATGGAAGTTCATCCTACTATGAATATCAGATTCTTTCCAGAACTAAATCATTTCAAGACAGAAATGTTAATGATTCTATTTAATTGAGACAGTGTAAACATAAATTGCAATACTACAATGTACTCTCATAAATATGTACAACTTAAAAAATTTGAGAATTTTTAAAGAAGAAAGGGTTATGGTAGGAAATTACCCTAATTTGATCCTAACACTTTATACACATATACTGAATTATGCTTATATTAGTCATCCTAACATTGCTATGACTAGATATCTGGTAATAGTAACTTAACAGGAAGAAAGGCTGACTGTGGCTTCCAGTTTCACATGGGTACCATCTATCACAGTGAGTCAGGCACAGCAGCAGGACTGTGAGGCAGCTGGCTAGACTGCATCTTCAGTAGGAAGCAGAAAGCATGAATGCTGAGTTTGCTCTCCTTTCCCTTTTTATTTAGACCAGACCCAAACCTGCTGTGGGATGTTCTCTAAGTTGTGAATGTGTTGCTCTGATTGGTTAATGAATAAAGTGCTGATTGGCCAGGCAGGACAAGGAGGGAAGAGAATTCTGGCAAGTGGAAGGCTGAGTCAGGGAGATTCTGCTAGCCACCGCCATGAGAAGCATGATATAAGATACCGGTAAGCCAGGAGCCTGAAGATAACTTAAGCTACACAAACCCAAGCAATGCTGCCACCCACATGTCCAGCGGATCTTCCTACCTTAACTCATCCAGTCTAGAAATGCCCTGTGGACATGCTCAGAAGTTTTTCTCCTAGGTGATTTTAGATCATGTCAAGTTGACCATCAACTTCAACTATTGCAATGCTAAATGCAAAATATGTAGACTTGGGTAAGAGATATGAGCTGTAGTCATGACACAGCATGAACAGCATCCTCTCGTGAGATTCCTTCCATCAAACAAACTAGTCCATTACTTTCAAATTTAGTCTAATATAAGTTCTCAGGACATGGGCAAAATTCAGGCAAACTCTTTGTCAAAATGTAGCTGAAGTGGCCTCAAATCAAGCTCTCTATAAAGCCACTGAACTTCATGAACCAGGTCTCCACTCTCAGTGTTTCATTCCACAATCTCATTTTCCAAACTGCCATGAGAATGGCCTTGAAACTCTGCCTGCAACATTCCAGGATATTCTAATCTGAAATCTAAAACTCTTCCACATTCCTCCTTCAAACAAGTTACAAAGGCCTATAAAACACACAGTTTGTCACAGCAACAACCCCACTCTTTATAACAATGTCTATATTAATTCCTTTTCTCACAGCTATAACCAGAGCTGACAAGAAGTAACTTAATGGACAAGGGCCTTACTTTGGCTCACAGTTTAACAAAGGATATAATCAATCCTGGAGGCATGAGGCAGCTGGTGATAGTGCATCCTCAGTTAGGAAAGGGGAGAGTGATGAAAGTTCCCTTTCTCTCTCAACTTTTAAGTTTTTTTTAATTATTTATTTATTTTATTGGTGTTTTGTTTACATGCATGTCTTGGAAAGTGTGAAAGTGCTGGATCACCTGGACCTGGAGTTACAGACAACTGTGAGCTGCCATGTGGGTGCTGGGAACTGAACCTGGGTCCTCTGGAAGAGCAGCCAATGCTCTTAAGCCCTGAGCTATCTCTCCAGCCCTTCATTTTTTATTTTATTTATTTATTGACTTACTTATTTACTTATTTATTTGGGGTGGCACATGTGTGAAGAGCAACAGACAACTTGTAGGAGTCAGTTCTCTCCTCCTATCATGTAGTTCTGGGGATCAAACTCAGGTTGGCAAGCTTGGCAGCAAGTGCCTTTACTCACTTAGACACCTTACTCACCTCCTTTGTCTTTTTTCTCAGTCTAGACCCCAGCCCATAGAACAATGCTCCCAAATTTAGGGTAGGTCTTCACACCTTAATCCAGTCTAAAAGCCCCTCACAGAGACCTGCCAAAGTTTGTGTCCCAAATGACTGTACATCCTGTCAAGTTGAAAATCAGTATTAACCATTACAATATTATATTCCCTTCCCCCTCTAAAACAAAACGTAACTAAAATATTTTCAAATACTTTAAAGGGAGTAAAAAGTGCTTAAACATCTCTATGAACGTGTCTAAGGAGAGCGGGGGTGGAGAGAACTACTTAAGAGAAGAAAAGAGATGTGGTAAGACATGAAGGACACACAGACAGGACCCCTTGTTTCCTAACGCTGCCCTTGGCTGGAAGTAGCGGCCATGAGGATGCGCATGGCAGACATCCTGAGACAGGGACCGAAATTGATAGAGGCCCCAGCTATTCAACAAAATCCTCAGCCTTCATCCCAAGGCTCCCTTCCCATGGCAGCTACCTTCCCAGGACCGAGGAGAGCAGGGACACTCAGGCAGATAGGTCCATGTCCTTGGGAGACACGGAGTCTTGCATTGCCTAGTTGGGGAAAGCACTACTCAAAGGCACTGCCAAACCCCCCTTAAACTGTTTGGTTGGTGATCAGGATACTGCCATGAAAACATTCTCTCTCTTTCACTTATTGTCAGCCTTACCTGACCATCTGATGACTCTCCCAGCCCTATCAGACTCCCCTCCATTTCTTCCCATGAGAATCTCCCCTAAGGAGCCCTGACACATCCAGTTCTACTGGACTCTGTACCCCCACAAAAAAATGCAAAATTGGCCAGCATTTCTGGAAGCATCTGTTGCCTGAAAGCCTTACTTTGCTTCATGTACACCATCTCCAGAAGTTTCTCTCCACTTCTTTTTCTAGGAAAAATACACAGAGTTTAAATTTCCATCTTGGCAAATCTCCCCACCTGGTGAACTGTTCAGATATAGCTGGAGACAATTTTCTGAGTGCTTTAAAGAGCAGTCTAATCATAATGGGAGGCAGTTTATGCAGAGGAAGTTCACAGCGTCAGATAAATACTCATCAACTGCTCAGAGGCAGGTCTTGCTTGGGGATGCCTTATTTTAATATTTTGAAGTTTGTAAATCAGACAGAGCACTGTCTTTCATCCCAGCTGCCACACTTTTACAGTTAGTAAATTAGGTTTTTCATGGTATCTGTAGGTTATAAATAGCATAGTTCTTGTATGTTTAAGACACATTTGTCACTCTGTGATACCCATAAATTTGGCATTGAAAATTCAATTCTAAGGCATTTAAAATATTCAGGATGATATAAAACATAATCTGGGTCTCTAAACTTTGGTTTGTTTATGGCTGATATTTAAAATAATGTATCAAGAGGTTAATACCCTGTTTGAAATTGCCTCCATGTCTTTCTACTCACAACTGGTTTATCTGTTATGACTGTCAGGATAAATTAGGAAAGATTTGAGCCAATTGTCCCTGTAGACACAGCTGTACGTATCCCTGCCATAGATGAAAAATGGAAAGGTTAAACTGGAAACTTCTGAGGGTTCATCCAGCTTTTATAGCAGAGAGTTCTAAAATTCTATGGTTCAACGCAGTCAGATGTGCTTAGAGTTCTCGGTCACCAAATCTGAGTGCAGTAGAACAGACTTCTCTAAGCATCTTCTGCAGCCACGGTTGCTGCTGTTGTAACAGGCAGAAACTGCTGGGCTGCTCCCAGGAATCAACCTTAGTCAGGAGGGAAGGGACCACATCACCAACTCTACCTGATGCAAGCTGCCTCTGACCTCTGGTCTCTGACCTCCTTGGAAAAACAGGCATGGTGGAGTTCAAGCGGTTAACATACTCTAGAAACAATTCAACTTCTTCCCTGAAGAATTATTTATTTATGTATTTGTTTGTTTAATCAATTTATTTTATTTTATTGTATATGTCTATGGGTATTTTGCCTGTGTGGATACCATGTGTATGCAGTGCCTGAGAACACCAGAAGAGAGCATCAGATCCCCTTGGAACTGGAGTTTCAGAGGGTTGAAAGCAGTCATTTAGGTAATTGGGGGGGAGGGGTCCTCTGGAAGAGCAACCAGTGCTTTTATCCACTGAGCCGTCTCCCCAGCCCCACTGAAAATTTACTTTTACATCAGAATTAATTTGCAGATTCACAACTATCTGACTCATCAGGCAGTGCCCTTTAGCCATGCCTCCTCATTCAAATCCCTACAGAACCATAAACACAAAACTAAAATTTTGGATTTTTAACCTTAATGATGAGACTATATGGAAACAAGATTTTAAACAAGATATTTACCAGCCATACCCTTTCATAAGTAATACACTATTTACACTTACAGAGGCCACCCAAGATAGCACAGGTAAATGGCATATAGCCAGACATGATAGTACATCTGTAATCCCAATGCTTGGTAGGCTGGTGCAGTAAGGTTGCAAGCTCAAGGGCAGACTGAGCTACAAAGTGGGATACTGTCTTATAAAGTCAAGGGCTAGGGACATAGTTCAAGAGTGGAGTGCTTGCCTAAAATGTGCAAGGCCCTCAATCCATAGTACCACACACACACCCCAAAACAGATAAATATCTCTAATTAAACATCTGCTATTATCACTCCAATTAACTATGGAAAATGTCATGGATATTCTTACTGTCATTTTCAAATTGTGGTATCTGTTAAAATTAACATACATGCCAATGTTTACATTTATGTTAATAAACAAGCATTAATGTCTATTCACACAAGTTCCCTTGATAAGAAATATGAATACCATAAAACTTTCTTTTCTAAGCATTATAAGCAACCGTGATGACTTCAAATCTACTATATAGAAATTAGTGGGCCACCCCTAGGATTAGCCTCAGTTAGCCAGGAGTTATGGCATTATCTCCATAGTTCTGACAACTTTTATTCTCTAACTCATTCTCTCTTCCTGATTAATTGTTCTTCCATGTGCTTGCTATGGTTTAGGTAAGTGTTCCCCAAAAGGCCAGTTATTAGAGGTTTTGTTGTTAGTCTTTAACATTATTAGTGGACAGCAGAGCCTAGTGGAAGAGTTGAGTTACCATGGATATGCCCTTGTAGAGGATATAGAAACCCTAGCCCCTTCCTCTTCCTCTAGCTACAGTAAGTAAAAATTAAATAAATAAATAAATAAATAAATAAATAAATAAAAATAAATTCTTCTACTACAGTCTTCTATCATTTACTGTCCTGTGGTCCTGTATTGGTTAAAGATCAACAAATACCCTCAGGACCAAATGGTTATCAACTGAAATCTCTGAAGCTCTAAGTCATATTCAAGCCTGTGGTAGTTTGAATGAGACTGGCCCTGAGAGTTCATGTATTTGAATATGTGGTCCCAAGTCAGCAGAACTGTTTGGGAAGGATTAGTGTTTGTGGCTTCATTAAAGAAGGTGTCAGTGTCACTGAAGACAGGCTTTAAGGTTCTAAAAAATCCCAGGCCATTCCCAGTTAGCTAATCTCTCTCTCTCTCTCTCTCTCTCTCTCTCTCTCTCTCTCTCTCTCTCTTCCTCTGCTTTGTGACTGTGGATCAAGATGTAAGCTCTCAGGTATCCCTTCACTGTCATCATGGACTCTAACCCTCTAAAACTCTAAGCCAAATTAAACACTTTCTTCTATAAGTTACCCTGGCCATGGTGTTTTATCACAGCAATGGAAAAATAACTGAGAAAGAAGTTGCTATCAGGCAGTGGGCTCTTGCTGTGATAGGCCTGACCACATGATTTGGGGAGGAATGTGGGAGAGTGTAGAACTTTGGACTTAGAAAGTGGTCCAACACTGTAAGCAGAGCTTAGTGGGCCATCCTAGTAGGAATTTGGAAGACAATAGTTTTGAGACCAATATGGATTATGGAGGCCCATCTCAAGAGGTTTCACGAGGGAAACAATATTAGCAACTGTGCTAGAAACCATTCTTGTGATATTTTGACAAAAGATGTGAATGCTTTGGACTTTAAACTGTGTTGAGACTATGAAGGATTATGGAGACTTTTGAAATTGGGCTAAATGCATTTTGTGCTATATTATGGAGATAAGCCTATGAGGGCCAGGTTGTGGAAGGTACAGATTGAATGAGAATGGCTCTCATAGACCCGTATGTTTGAATGATTAGTCATTAGAGAGTGGAACTTTTGGGGAAGGACTAAGAGGTGTGGCCTTGTTGGAAGAAGTGTGTCAGTGGGAGTGCATGTTCAGGTTTCAAAAGTCTCACATGATTCCCAGTGTCTACCTCCCTTTCCCTTCTCCCCTACCTTGTGGTTGTAGATCAAGATGTAAGCTCTGAGATATTCCTTCACTTTGCCATCATGGACTTTAACCCTCTGAAAATGTAGGCCCAATTAAAGTCTTGGTCATGGTGTTTTGTCACAGTAACAGAAAAGTAACTAAGATAAAGTTTTTCCTCCTTATAAGTTTATCATTGCAAGTATTTTGTCACATTAAAAAAAACAGCTAGGGCTGGAATACAGCTCAGTAATAGAGTACTTATCCAGCATAAATGATGCCTATACATTACTCCTAGCACTTAATACATTGTTAAGTTCCCTAGCAAATCAATTAGTCAATAAACCAATAAAACTTTAGGAAACTTTCATCGCTTGAAGGACTTAGGTAACTAACCTCTGCAGGTTAGTAAATGAAGGAAAATAGACACTCAAAGCCTACACATTCTCTTCAGTGCTATCTTCTTTTCAACCCCATAAAGAGCACTGTTTTAGGAAATTTAATTAAAACAAATTACTGCTTACCTTTTACCTCAACAAAACTGCAACCTGCATTGCTTTGACAACACAATTTAATTATTACGACTTTATAATAAGCTTTGCTAATTGACTACATTTATTCTTTTAATTTTTTTTTTCTTTTACTAGTCTTTGCATGAGATTCATTTGTGTTAATTTTGGAAACTGCTTGTCAAGTTCTGAGAAACCCTGAGGTTTAGATTGACCTCCCTTTGATTTCATGAATTATTTTGAGAAAAGCAGTTGTGGTTTTTTTTGTTGTTGTTTTTGTTTTTTTAATACTGAGCCTACCTGCCTGCACTAATTAGTTCTGGCTGCACTGTGAGCAACTATCTGCTAAAATCAACTTAAAGAAGTTGGGAGCTATTTTGGCTCACAGTTTGAGTCCATCATGGTGGGGAGAGGATGGTTGTAGGAACAGCTGTTGCTATGGCAGCAGGTGTACGAAGCAGCTGGTCACTCTGCATCTGTAGTAGGAAACAGAGAGATGAATGCTGGTACCCAGGTTGTTCTTTTTTTTTTTTTTTTTCCCTTTCTCTCTTCATTCTGTTTAGAACACATGGGATGATGCTGCCTAAATCCAGGGTAACCCTTCCAAATTTAACAAAAGATCTCTGGAAAGGCCCTCACAGATGCATACAGAGGTCCATCTCAAATGTGATTTTGTATGCAGTCAGTGGACAATGAATGTTACTGTCATAGTGTCCGACTATATGACATAATTTCCCATTTACTATGGCCATTGAATATGTTAAATTTCATTATTTTTCTCAAAATTTATATATTATGTTAAATTTAATCCCATATACTTTGGTAGCTTTGTGGCAATGAAGAACAAAATGTTTTAGGTACATTTCAAACCTAATGTGTTACATACAAGAACAAATACTTGCCCACTTCCACTAGACATCAGCCTTGATGAAGTCTCTGGTAATTTCTACTAGTTGCTAAGTGTTCTCGTGAGCTTCAAGTGTAATTAAATGATCTGTGTGAGTTACTGTGTTTGCATATTTCCCATTCTTATGTTTTTCCATGTTATATTGACCTGCCTATGACCAAACAATAATGATTACAAATGTAATTAGACATTTTTAAAATGTTCTCAGCTTTGAAGATTGGTGTGGTCCTGTATTGGTTAATTTTTTTCATTGCTATAACTAAATTCCTAACAAAAAGCCATTTAAGGGTTTAGTTGGTTCATGGTTCAAGTTCGTAGTTGATTGTGGTGCAGAAGCAGGGTGGAGAAAACATGCTCACCTCAGTACTTACAACTAATTCAATAAATAATTCACATATTAACAGTGTCATAGAACTATGGCTGGAAAGAAGATTCCATTTACAAAACAGATATTATCTAAAACAGTGTAAACATACAGTGTTGACTCATTAGATGCATAGCCTAACAATTTTTTAGAGAAAGAGCTTCCTTAAGCAGCCCTGACTGTCTACACCTGCCTCCATCCACCTCTCCAGTCTGTAACGGGTGTGTGACAACATTGTGGTTTGAATATATACTATCCCAGGACTCCTGTGTTTGAACACTTCATCCTCAACTGCTGGTGTTGCTTTGTGAAATCGTGGAACCTTTTGGACACCAGACCTAGCTGAAGACGTAAGGCCACAGTGCCATATGTGCAAAGCTTATGAGTAATAGACCCATCCCTGATCTTGTCAGAGTTCTGGAGGAAGAAGACCAAATACTGGAAGAGGAATAGGCTTCTCCACTGAGCACCAAAAGGCTCCTTTAGCACCCTCTATGGGTGATGTTTAATATTGCACCAGCTGCCAAAAGGCCCAGTTCTGTGAACTCAGGTAAAAGTGGAGAGGGGTAAAGTTGCACCCCAGAATCATTAAGCTCCTGGATCAGCTGACTTTCC
Source organism: Onychomys torridus (assembly GCF_903995425.1). Lineage (NCBI taxonomy): Eukaryota > Metazoa > Chordata > Mammalia > Rodentia > Cricetidae > Onychomys > Onychomys torridus. The sequence goes on from NC_050444.1 coordinate 53,717,771, forward strand.
CTTGTGGTTGGGCATCTTCTCTTGTGGTCTGTCAGTTCTTAATATTCAATTCATCCACTCGAGAAGGATTCGTTTTTCTTAAAAAGTTTGGTTGAAATTAAGGGGTTTTTTTGTTTTGTTTTGTTTTAATTTGCTTCTGCAAGATCTTGGGAGGTTTCTTGACCATCTCTAAATTCCTATTGGCTTAGGATTCCCACACAATATAGGCAGAATGAGTATGGACCTGCAATCTGCACACAGCACAGGTGCATAGCTTTCGTTTCCACAAAAATACGTTGTATTCCTCACAAAACCACAGGCAGCACCCTGGCCTCTTTGTTTGGTTTCCTGTAGCCATTTCCAGTGCATTTTAGTAGGGAAATAAAAAAAGGGGGGGCTAGGAAGAGAGAAAGTGTCAGGTTGGTCTACTGTTTTATCTTACTGAATGTTTACACCCTCTGTCAACCACCCAAGCCTCTGGTTACTCTCAAGCCAACACCTTTAGCCAAGACTCTGCTAAGACCCAGATCCACATGCTCATCCTTATGTGTGGATTGCAATTAAGCAGCTTCTGGGAACCTAAAGCCCTATCCAGAACAACACCTTTGTCTGTCCCCTGAGTCCACTCTTTCTGTATTCTGAATCTCTGCCATTCTCCAGCTCCCAAGTCAAAAACATGAAAGCACCCTAAACTTCCTAAACTTGTGCCTTTATTCACTCTCCTCACTTCCCTTCCCCAACCTAAATAAACAAACAAAAAAAAAAATCAGCAAAAAAAAAAATATCAAATCTTAAAGACATTGTTTCTTTATAAAGCCCACGGATCACTTTTCACATCCAAAGCCTGGACTTGAACAGTATTCTTCTTGACTCTGGACCAAACTCGTCACCAAGGCTGTCAGAGCCCTGTGTGGCCTAGCTCCTGTCAGCCTTCCAGGCCTTATGTTTATCACTGACCTGTTCCAGCCATTGGCCTTTCTATGTAGCAGGAATCTTAAAAGATTTTATTAATAAAATCAAACCTGAGGCCAGTTATTGGGGTGAATGCTGGAAGATCAGAGAAGCAGAACAAGCCACAGCTACCTCACCTTGCCAGTTCCTCAGCTGATCCTGTTTCCTCAGACTGGAAGCCTCTGAGTCCTCATTCAGAATGGATCTCAGCTGAACTGCTGCTAAAAGCCTAAGAGCCTAACCACCAAATACTTCTCGTTTCTGGTCTTCATGCCTTATATAACTTTCTACTTTATGCCATCACTCCCTGGGATTAAAGGCTTACTTCTTGGGATTAAAGGTGTGTCACCATACCTGGCTGTTTCCAATGTGGCCTTGAACTCACAGAGATCCACAGGGATTTCTGCCACTGGAATACTAGGATTAAAGGTGTGAGTGCCACCGCCTAACCTCTGTTTAATATTGTGCCTGTTCTGTCTCTGACCCCTGACAAGTTTATTAGGGTGCACAATATTTTGGGGGAACACAATACCACCACATTTCTATTCCTCAAACACAGTGAGTTCATACTCCTTACTTCAATATAAACATTTAACAGTGCTATGAAATAAGTGTTTTCTCCATTTTACAGAAAACAGGGGCTGACATGGGAAAATAACTTGGCAACAGCTACTGTCTGGTAAGGGATCAACATAAAACTGGATTCCAATACACTGATTCCCAAAGACCATTCTGTCAACACTAGGCTTTCCTGCCTTTCCAGTGTGCCCAGTAAGGCCAATCAAGAAGATAATAACACTGGGCTTGTCCTGGTTAGAAAAGAAGCTCATGAGAATGATGGTAAGGACAGCTGGAAGAGGAATTACAGAACAAGACTCAGCACTTCCTGGATGAAGCAAATTTGCTCACTCCAAAAGGTGGCAACTCTGAATGTTCTAGCCTTTGACCCTCAGGGCATTTACATTCTACACGCTGCAGCTTCAAAAAATATGGCAGTTGTAAATACAAGATATACATAAAAATACCGAAAGATAAATCCTGAAAATAGTGGAGAGTGAATTCCAATAGTCATTTTATGTGACTTTCATGTAAGATTTATAACCAATAAAAACTTATATGAAACAATCACACAACCACACACACACACACACACACACACACACACACACACACATTCGTGTGCACACACCTTCTAGCACAATATTCTAAATCTGGGTTTGTTCTTATACAAACCATAAATATTGTGAAAGTTAATTAAAAGCAGAATGTGTGCACAACTCTGTATAAAAGTGGTATCTTCTAAGTTCCTCTCCTGCTTGGCATTTTCAGCCTTCTTTTTTCTACTTTTAGCTCCAGATGATCAATAAACAATAATAAAAGTGATTGAGAGGATGTCTAATTGGGATTTGTGTATACTCTAGACATCCTCTCAATCATTTTTATTAGTGTATATTGATCCTTTGGCACAAAAAGAATGAAAAATTCAAGACATCCCCCACCACAGCTATCCACAGCTAATCCCTGGAACTTGTACACACGTTTCCCTACATGGCAAAGAAGAATAAACTCAGAATTCAAGTTGCTAATCAGCTAACTACCTTGAGATGGGGAGATTATCCTGGATCAGACATTTGGGCCTGGAGTAATCACAATGTAATTCAGAACCAAGAAGATTGCCTGGAGAGGTAGACTGAGGGATTCTATGAGAGAGAAAGGATGCTACCTACACCTTCCGGAAATGTGGGCCCTGCCTCCACCTTGATTTTAGCCTAGAAAGACTAGTCAGTCTCTTACCTACAGAAAACAAACATAATAAATTTGAATTGTTGAGAGATGCTTAGCTGTGGTAAGCTGCCATAGCAACCCTAGGATGCTCATATACCTTCCACCTTCTGCTGCTGGGGAGAAATTTGGGGGCTTTTTCTTAAAATCTCTCTTTAACATGATTTTTGAGTGAACTTATTTGTACGTATGCACTCTTTGCCCACTAGGATTCTCAGACCTCTTCTTTCTTTCTTTTTTTTACTCTTATCTATATACAAATCCTTATCTACCAGCCCAGAGCTTTATTCCAGAGGTCTATTTGGAACAATGACAAGGGGAAGAACAAAAGACCCCCCCCTTGCTAGTTACAGTCACCTGGTACCCAGGCCCATGGTACGTCTTCTGCAGTCCTGCTGGGTACAGCCACTAGGAAACCTAGTAGGTGCCAACATTGATGTGTATGAAAGTTTTGTCTATGTGTGTCTTATGTACTCCTGGTACCCCAGGAGGTCAGAAGAAGTTTTCAGATCCCCTGCCACTGGCACTCCAGATGATTGTGAGCCATGGGTGCTGGGAACGGAGCCCAAGGCCTCTATGAGAACAGAAAGCTCTCTTAACCACTGAGCCATTGTGAAGCCCCAGAACTGTTATTTTGATGATGATGATGATGATGATGATGGTGATGATGGCCTTCCCAGAAGTCTCCCTAACAGCATACAAACATCTGCCTCTTGCACAGAGTTGGCCATCGAGCTTCTCAACAAGCAGAGAAGCAGGGCATAGTCAGACAGAGCACTCAAGTTTCCCATCAATCTGCAGAGCTTCTCAACAAGCAGAGAAGCAGGGCATAGTCAGACAGAGCACTCAAGTTTCCCATCAATCTGCAGCATCCAGTGTCTTCCTCACTTCATTTGGACATGAAGTCAGTTCTTCCATCTACCCAGGTCAGAATCCTCAGGCTCATTCTTGGCTCCTCTTTCCCTTACATTGCATTCAAAATACATAGACTTCCGCATCCCCTACCAGTCAGGGTTTTCATTTGCTTCGAGCCCAGAAACTGGTCTCCCACATGGTTCCCTTAGTCTGTCCTCAACAAAGCACCACACTGACATTTAAAATCTGAGTCTCACCTCCTTGCTCCTCTGTTCATCACACTCCAACCTTCCCGAGCCATTCAGAATAAAGCTCAAAGGCCCTGCTCCAGCCCTACAGTTTCTGTCTCCTTACTTCTATGAGGGCTTTTCACACACTCACTGCCCTGGCTATTCTTGAACCCCAAAGCAGACCCTGCTTCAGCAGAACCATTCCCACAGCTGTTGCATAGTAAGTCACTGCCTTATGGATAAAGAGGAGAGTGGGAGCTCTCAGTCAGAGCAACACTGTTGGAACTCTCTGCAATGGTAGAAATGTTATCATTCCTGCTACCTGATACAGAGACCACTTATAACATTCAGCCTCTAAACTCTTAGCATGTGAATATTATGAAAGAAGAATCAAATATTTTATTGTAATTACTTACATTATCAATGTTGCTCATTGCTACTGTGTGAGACCACACAGATCACAGAAAGAGGTAGCTATGTGAACCTATTGTTCTATTATTACTGATGATACAATGTAATTGGTTTAATGGTAAGGGAATGCAACAAAGGACTATGGGAGCATAGGGAGAGAACCGTCTATTCTGAGTTCGGTTCACTTGGGCTTCCATTAGCATTCAGGGATTTCCTCTCATATCAATTGTTATTTTACCTTACTTACTTACTGTCTTACTTAGGATTTCTATTGTTGTGAAGAGACACCATGACCATGGCAACTATTATAAAGGAAACCATTTCAATGGGGTGCCTTACAATTCGGAGGTTTAGACCATTATGGTGGGGAGCATGGCAGCTTAGAGTATGGCTTTGTGCAGGCAGACATGATGCTGGAGAATTCTACATCTTAATCCAAAGGCAACAGGAAGTGAACTGAGACACTGGGCATGGCTAGAGAGCATATATGAGACCTCAAAGCCCGCCTTCATAGGGACATATTTCCTCCAAGGCCACACCTCCTAATAGTGCCACTCTCTTTAGAAGCCATTTTCTTTCAAGCCACCACATTCCACACCCTGACTCCCAAAGGCTTGTACCCATACTATAATACAAAAATTCATTTATTCCAACTTCAAAAGTCCCCATAGTCTCATATAACAGTCTCAAATTTATTCAAATGTCTAAAATTCACAGTCTCTTCTGAGATTCATGCAATCTCTTAACTGTAATTTCCTGTAAAATCAAAATCAAAAAGCAGATCTCATACTTCCAACATATAATGGCACAGGATATATATTACTATTCCAAAACATAGGGAAGAGAGCATAGTGAGGAAATACTGGACCAAAGCAAGACTGAATACCAGCTAGACAAACTCCAAACTCTGCATCTCCACATCTGGTGTCAAAACACTCTCCACATCTCCAATTCAGTTCAGCTTTGTTGACTGCAACACACTTCTTTCTTTTGGGCTGATTCCACTCCCTGTTAGCAGCTTTCCTTGGCAGGTATCCCATGACTCTGGCCTCTCCAACATCTTGGGGTATCTAGTGTAACCCAGGCTTCACCTTCACAGCTTCACACAATGGCCTCTTTAGGCCTCCATTGAGGGACACCCTCACACATGCCTGACCTCAGCTGCTTTCCTTAGTCAAGGAGGAAATTTCCATAACACCTTCCTTCTATCCTTGATCCTAAAGCAATAATGACCACATGGCCAAAGCTGACAAGTTCTGCCCCTTATAGGAGCTGGAATATGGCCCCTTTGTTCAACTACATCTTCAACTAGCTTTCTGTTTTCGATGGTTTTCTTCACTGCCTAAGCTTGGCTGTCCTGAAACTGGATCTATAGACCAAGCTGGCCTTGAACTCAGAGATTTTTCAGTTACATCTTCACCAGCTTTCTGTTTTTCATGGTTTCTTTCACTGCCTGAGCTTGGCTGTCCTGGAACTTGCCCTGTAGACCAGGCTGGCCTTACACTCAGATATCCACCAGCCTCTGACTTCTGAGTGCTGGGATTAAAGGTATGCACCACCACACCAGGCTCTAAGCTTTTCTTTAATTCCTTTTCACAAGTTGAAAACTTAGCTGGGTTTTCTGGGGCCACCATTCTGTTTATCCCATTTCTTAATCTGTTTATCCTTGAACACAGCACTTAGAGTTCTATTCTACTTCCTGTGCCATGTGTATGCAATGCCCTCAGAAGAAGAGGCCATCAGATCCCCTAGTCCTGGAATTACAGACAGTCCTGAGCCACTATGAGGTGCTGGGAATTGAACCTGGGTCTTCTAGAAGAGCACTCAGTGCTCTTAATCACTGAGCCTTCTCCCCAAGCCTATCCACATTAGTTTTTGAGCTAAGTCTTCTCACTCGACCTGGAGCTCACTGACTCAGCTTGGCTAGACTTGCTGGCCAGTGAGCTCCAGATACCTGGGCCCAGCTACATCTTGGGTTATGGCCACCTAGCCTGGATTTTACATGAGTACTGGGAAACCAGACTCAGACCCCCATTGCACAGCAGGTACTTTACGACTGAGCCATGTCCCCAGCCTCAGTGTACTCCTTGTTGACAGTTCAAATAAAACATAAAAGCCAGTGTGAAATAAAGAATCAAATACTTGATTTGTGAGTTGTGGCAAAGTAGACAAGTATTAAAAAAATAAATAAAAAGCCCATTATAGCCTTGTAATGAGTACAAAGTTTCTATAACTTTTTTGATCTAGAACATGATAATATTTAAACTTGTGGGACCTTAGAGATTATTTAACTGAAACTTTCTTTGGTCTGATGAGAAGATTAAGACCCAGAGCACAGTGCTAATTAATGCAGAAGTGGGACCATAGTCCAGATGTTTTAGTCACAGCTTTGGGTCATTAACACACAATGAATACAAAATCACATTTCTTTACACCTGACACAAGGAAGTCTCTAGTCCAACAACATGGCTGTGTATAACCTCCGACCAATTTACAAAATGTACAGGCTCTCTCAGAATCCTATGCCCATGTATGAAACAAACCATCACGTCTGACTGAGAGAGAAAATAAGGGGAAAGAAAGGAAAGAAAGACAGATTTTAAAAATAAACCACTTATTTTGCCTTGAAAAATAGTAACAAATTTTGGAAGAGTTATTTCAGTAATGCACTGTAAAAATAAGTTCTAGTTTGACAGCTACTTCATATGAATAGCTTGGAGCAGTGCATTGAAATGAGATGTGGTTTCTGGTTCTTACCTGACCATCCACTCGATGGCTGCCTCAGTGAACATGTTCATCTCTCTGAGCGCCACCTATCTCTTTCTAAAATGCAGATCTTGTGCTTTCCAAGTCCTTCCAGCTCTCTGGGTCTCATGTTGTTTGTGGTGGGCAGAAAAGAGAGAACTTAGCAGAACAAATTCCCACTTGGACAGAGACTCATCCATGCTGCTTCTCTGCAACCAGATCAATAGCCCCACTTCCGTCAACCTGTGCAATTGTCAGACTGTGCATAAGTCACAGGGCCCAAGCAGCACCTAGTACTACAGTCTTTTCCTGACTCTGCCCTTGCTTTTCTGAATGCTGCCTTGTCCCAGCCTCTCACATGGGCCAGCATATGAAATCCAAAACTCATTCAAGATATTCTCAGGAAGAATCCTCCTTTGCAAGTCACAGCTTCCCCCGAAAAAAAGGTGAGATGAAGAACACTTTATTGATCTTTGTGCGGTCTTTCATCAAAGTTCAGTTCACAATAAATAAGAATCAGCAGAAATAGTACGTTGCTGTGAAAGCTCCATGTCTTCCTGCATGAACACCTGTGGCTTCGCCATTCACTGCTGCTGAAGCTGCCAGCAGCTGCTTTTGATTTTGGTCTCATCTTGCATGCAAAAGCTGGAGTACAATTTTTCATAGGAGTAATTTCTTTTGACATACATGGTGTCGATCCCTGCTTTTTTGAGCTCTCTGGCAGGTACCTAACCAGTCTTCTCTGAGACAATGAGGCTAATAGCCTACAAGCTCAATTAAAAGCAGATGGCTAAAAACTGCAAAGTAGTTATTTGCATAAAAAGATCATCTTACTTCGACGCTGTAGCTTTATTCTGCTTTTAATTGTTTTCCCTGAAAGATGGCCCCGTGTTAGCCAAAAGATAACAAGCAAATGTGCTTTATTTTTCTACTGGAAAGGAAGCTACAGGGGAAGGCACTGGGAGGGGAGGGGTGCAACTACATAAAGCAGTATGACAGACTGCCAATGAAGTTGCTGCAGGGGCCAGATGAGCAAGAGACTGACTCTGCCTGACGTGGGACTCAGCCACCTCACCTTAGAATTCAGACACAAACATAGGTACTCCAACAGCCTCCGAGCTAAGACAATGTATTTCATTAAAAAGTTGGACAACAAAACACCAGGTTACCTCACCACAGAGCTCACCAACCTTCTGTCAATCAAGGTTGGTAGTGTGGTTTTCTACTGTGTGTAGCTGGAGAGCTTCTCTCCAGGTGCCACCAAGCCCCCGGCAGTCCCTCAACCCACGTATAAAATAATCATACAGACATTTATATTATTTAAACTGCTTGGCCATTAGCTCAGGCCTACCATTATCTAGCTTTTACTCTTATATTTAGCCCATTTCTATTAGTCTATACTTTGCCATGTGGCTTGTGGCTTACCAGTGTCTTTACACATTGCTTCTCATGGTGGCAGCTGGCAGTGTCTTCTTCCATCCAGCCTTCCACCTCCCAGAATTCTCTTCTTTCTTGTCCCGCCTATACTTCCTGCCTGGCCACTGGCCAATCAAAACTTTATTTACACAGAGTGATATCCACAGCACTTCCCCTTTTCTTTTTTTTTTTTAAAGGAAGGTTTTAACTTTTACATAGTACAATTACATATAACAAAACAATCATCAAGCAAGAATTACAGTTACAATATTAAAGAAGATATCCTATCTATCTTATATTTGTGAGTCTAAGGTTTTATATCTAACTTATCTTTTATCATAACTGAGGAAATTATAACTATCTAGTCTTCAACCACATCAAAGACCTCAGAAGGATATAATATTACCTGAGAACCGGGAGAAGGATGTAAGCATTTTTTAGGAGTCTTGCAAGAGTAGACAGAGACAGCTGGCAGCCTGGACAGTCACCTAATGTTCCTTTGTAAAGTTGGGGCATTTGTCTTCAGCCCACAGGGCTAGAGTCTCTCAGTCACTTCTCTCAGTGTCCTGTAGAATGTTTGGCAGTTTCCTCTGTGAAGCAGGAACCTGAAGGACCATTTTGTCAAGCAAAGTTCAGTGGTCACTTTTCTATGGGTCCTACATGTCCAGTCGATCAAGCACTCCAGGCAAGAACAGTTTCTTGCCCAAATGGCTATTTTTGCCAAGGTGAAGATAAACTCTATATGAAGTGTCTTCAATGCCCATCCTCCTCTCTGAAGTAAAATGGTGTTGCCAGGAGTAGACATGTCTCATTGTCTAGAAAGTCTAAATTTTAAAAATATTCTAAATGCCATATTCTGTAGGTCTTTGAAGTATTTGAAGATTACCTATCTATCTGAAATATCTCTATGTATATGTAGAAGACTTAAGTAACATGGCTACGAGTATGATTATCATAGATGGCTAATTATTAATCTATTTTTAATTATCCATTACAATTTAAAATGAGCTATACAAACATAATACCTTAAACACAAGTAGAAATCTGTACATAGTATAACAAAATTAACTTTAAGTTTGTATCAATAGACTAAAGTCTATACTAATGTAAAACATTTTAAACAAGTTGTTGCTCTTTAGAAGTAAGTTCCTTAATCTACCTTTTTATCCTATTATATCTATATCATATTCCCTTTCCTTCTTTAGAAAGAGATCGCATTTATAATCAACCTGCTTTAAAGAAAAATATTGGTTTTTCTCTGTTTTTCTACTTAACCTCTCCTTAGACCTTTGTCTTATGCTGTTTCACAGACTAAAGCCCAATCAGTGGTTAGCAGTTGGTGAACAAAGTAACTGGAAGAGTTAGGAATGAAGTATGCAAAGCAGACATAAAAGGTAGTAGTGACAGACCATTAATGGGAAAAATCCAATAATCTGGCAATTACAGTGGTGATTAATAATGAATATTCTAAAAGTGCAAACAGACCCTCCAAAGAGGGAGCCCCAGATAATCCTGTTTTGTATCACCCAGAAAGTAACCCCCATGTCACAGTTAATCGGCATGCAGCTGGTCACATGACAGATAAAAACCACGTGACTCATGAGCATCAAGATGGCAGACACCAAAAGCTTTACTAAACACAAAGACAAACGCAGTTCTTGCCAAGAAATGGGTAAGTTCCCATCAGAGTCTACCTCTAATAATCTGATTTTGGCAAGTGAAGTAAAAGCAGAGAGTCGGATGTGAAAACCGAATTTGAGAGATTCTGAGTAAGATTCATTAGGCCCTGCAGCAAACCGTCGTGATGGGCACACTACCATTACAAGGAAGCACAAGCCTGGAGTTAGAGAAAGCTGTAATGTAGATAAAATGAGTCAAGGAAAGGGGCAGTGAGTTACCAGAGGTGAAGAAATGAGAAAGATACTAAACAAGAGGAAACAGTCACATCACTAAAGGAGGCTGACATGGAGAGGCTACTGTGAGCCTTCCCAGAGCCACTGTTGGCCTCCATCCCCTCAGATCTTAGCTTCCCTAAGAACTTACTTCTTTAATTTACCTTTCAAAAATTCTTCAGTGGCTCAAGCTGTCTCCCAAAAGTATTCCCTTGTAGAAATTAGAAATATTTAGCATATCTGGTAGGGCAGACTCAGTGGTAGAGCACTTTCCTAACCTGCACAAGGCCCTGATTTCCGTCCCTGCAACCAGGATGTAAGAATACACTATAATACCAAAAAATAAGGACAGCTGGGCGGTGGTGGTGCACACCTATAATCCCAGCACTTCGGAGGCAGAGGCAGGCGGATCTCTGTGAGTTCCAGGTCAGTCTGGTCTCCAAAGCGAGTTCCAGGAAGGCGCAAAGCTACACAGAAAAACCCTGTCTCAAAAACAAACAAAACAAAACAAAACAAAAAAAAAGGACAAAATCTTAAGCGAGGTATTGTGGTTTATGCCTGTAATCTGAGCACTAAGAAGGCTGAGGCATGGGGCTCCAGGTTTAATTCCCAGCACCTACCAAGGTACCAAGCCATGTGGCTAAACATAGATAAGAATTATGGGTTAATTTAAGTGTAAGAGCTAGTTAGTAATAAGCCAGAGCTACCAGCTGGATACTTATAAGTAATACTAAGACTCAGAGTCAATTATTTAAGACGCAGCTGCCAGTATTTGAGAACAGGCAGGCAGGAGAGAAACTTCCAACTACAGATACCTAAACAAATTTGTCAAAGTTCATTTAGCAAATAGCAGTAGAGGAGTGGGCATAACTCCAGTGAGTCTGGCTCTGGATAGTGTTTTTGACTGTAGGACCCTATTCTTTTGTTATTATTTAGTGATTATTGTAAGACACAAAATACAACAGTTGCCATCTTAACTGTCAGTTCCCTTTCCAGTTGCTGTGTTAAAATACCTTGACAAATGCAATGTAAGGTTGAAAAGGCTGACTGGATCACAATTCCAGATTGCAATTCCTCATTATGGGGAAGTCAAAGTGCCAGGAACTTGAAGAAACTGGTCACCTCACATCCACAGTCAAGAGTAGAGAGCAACGAATTAGTGCATGTATGCTAGCGCTCAGTTGGATTTCTCTGTTCTTCTGCAGGTCAGAATCTCCTTTCTAGGGAATGGTGCCACCCACAGAAGACAGGTCTTCCTATCTCAATTGATCAAGATAATTTCCTATAGGCCAATCCAATGCAGACAATCCTTCATTGAGACCCCCCCTTCCCAGGTGATTCTAGGTCGCATCAAGCTGACAATTAAAACTAACCATCACGCCATATTTAAATGTACAGTTAAACAGGGTAATAGCATTAAGCGGTTAACACTCACATTATAGTGCAGGCATCTCCACCATAAATCTCTTTTCCTCTTGCTAAATTGAAACTCAGTGTTTATTGAGAATCACTGCCCATTTCCCTTTCCTCTCAGCCCCTAGCAATCACCATTCTATTGTTTGTCTCCATAAATTTTAGTACACTACATACCTTCTCTAAAGTATGCATTTTACAACTGGCTTATTTTACCTACTATGGTATCGTAAGTGTTTTTCCATGGTGTAGCATATGTCAGAGTTTCTTTTGTGCATTGTCCATGGCACTTATATACCACACCTAGTTTATCTGGTCATTTGTTGATGGACATTTGGGTTGCTCAGCTCATAGCTGTAATACATAATGTTGCTGAGAATGTAGTTTACAGATGCTACTTCAAGTCTTTGCTTTCAGTCCTTCTGCATACATACCCAGAATTGGAGGAACTGTTGGATCATATAGAAGGTCTTATTTTCATGCTCTAAGGAGCCGCCACAATTTTCTATAGTGGTTATAACATTCTACAATTCCTACAAAGAGTGCACAAGGGTTCCAACTTCTACACTCACATCTTCAACAACACTTTATTTTTTGCCCTTTAAAAAAATAGCAGCCATCCTAATGACTGAGATTTCATTTGTCTTTTCTTTTATGGGGTTGGAGTATGTATAAAATTCAAAGCCTGAAAAACATTTATGTGTATATCATCAATCTTTATCTTCACTTCTATAATATGTTTATTCAAAAGCCTTTCCCATCCCAATATCATATAAATATTCATCTCCTAGCACTTTAATCTGTGTGGGAGTCTATTACAGACTAAACAATTTTCCAGCATCATTTAAGAATAATTTGTCTTTTCCTGAAGTTCCTAGAAGTAATCATTTAAGTAATCAAATGCTTAGCTACAGTAAAATAAATGTTTGGACTATATACTCAATTTCTATATCATAAAAACATTTTGAGTGCTATAGATTTTTATTAATGTATATTCATTATATCATACATCATGATGGGATCCATAAGGCATTTTCCATTCAAGTAGATCATGTACTTTGACCATGTTCACTCCCCATTACCCTCTCCTGAACTTACTTTTCACCAAGTTTTCCCATCTATATTATCAGAGAGAGAGGGAGAGAGAGAGAGAGAAAGAGATGCACACATACATATGATCTACATACAATAGGGAAAACAACAATATTTGCCTTACTGAATGTGGCTTGGTTCTCTTAATATGTTCATCTCCAGTCCCATTCATTTTCCTGAAAATAACATGATTTCATTCCATTTTATGGCTGAATAAAATCCCATTGTGCATATATATCAATGTATTTGTTGGTGGTCCTCTAGACTGGTTCTTCATCTAGACTATTGTAAATAGTACCACAAAAAGTGAATGTTCCTATATCTCTGTGGAATGCTGACTTTCATTCCTTTGGGTATATACCAGGAGTTGTCTAGTTAATCACCCAGTAGTTTTACTTTTAGCTTTTTGAGGCACTTCCATACTGATTTCCATAGTGGCTGTACTATATTATGTTCTTAGAAGCATTATATAATAATCCTGTTCCCCAGGTCCTTCTCAGCATCCATGGATGGTGGTAATTGCTCATGTTGCTCTTTTCATAATAGCCATTCTGCCTGGGGTGAGACAGAATCTCAATATTCTGATTTGCATTCCTCTGATGGCTAAGGATATTGAACATTTTTCATATATTTATTTGTGCATCACCTTTAAAAATTCTCCACTTACCTTGATCATTTTTGGTTAGGGGACTTGTGGTATTTTGGTATTAATAAGTTTTTGAGTTGTTTGTTAAGGTTATTAATCTCCTGACAGATGTATGGCTGGCAAGGAGTTCTCTCTCATTTTGTGGCTGCCTCTTTACTTCATTCATTATTTCCCCTGATCATCAGATGCTTTTAAATTCAAGCAATGCCATTTATTTGCCAATTCTTGCTATCGTTTTCTGAGGTTCAGATTCTTTTTCTAAAAGTCTTTGCTTATGTCTATATTTTAAGCATTTTTCCCATCAAAATTCCAATGTTATTTTCCATCACTAGAGAAAAAATTCCTAATGTTTATAAGGAGGCACAAAAGCCCCAGAATAGTCAAAGTAACCTCAAGCAGAAAGAGTAATACCAGTGGTGTCTAGACGATAAAATATACTCCAAAACAGCATAATCAAACATAAAGAGGCAGCCCAATGGAATGGAAGATAAGAGCAATAAATGCACACATTTATGACCTACTGATTTTAAAAAAGTGTCAAAAACATACGTTGGAGAAAAGGCAGACTATCTGATTACCACATTGTAAAAAAAAAAAAAAAATGAAATTTGATCTGTATTTCTCGTTCTGCACAAAAATTACCTCAAAATGGATCAAAACTTTTGAAATTGCTAGAGGAAAAGATAAAGAAAATGCTATCGTTTTTTAGTATTAAACTGCCTTCTAAATATTTATTTATAGCCATGGAAAAATGTTACTGTCAGCCTTAACCAGAGATGCTCTCCTTGGAGTGAATGGTGGTAAATACATGAAAACTTTTGACTACACAAGGTGCTGAGAATAGATGAGGGGTGCATGCTCAGCCTTAAACAAGGTATTTATTTATACCATCAAAGGCTCAGAGAGCATTTTAGAAGAGAGTATAAAGAATGTAAGAGCTAGAAAAAGGAGAGAAGGGTCATGAAATGCTATCATCTGAACAAGATAAAGCCATGGTGATAGCAATCTCACTGTAGCTGCAGATGTCTGTACTGAGTCTGTACAAGAACAACCCTGTCAATAGTCAGCCATAGATGAACAAGGGGTTCTGGTGGCCTCTCACTGCTAACTATTTGCTACTAATAGATTCAGGGAGAGGAACTGTTATCTACAGTAGTGTAGCCACTAATGACCCTACCAGGCTCCAATGAACAGTTCCAATCCAGTGGCCACAAAGATAGTGCTAGCTAAGCTAAAACCAAATCAAACCAAAGTGATGAATCTTGGAAAGAAGACTTTCAGGAATGGGGGAAGCAAAGGAGATGAAAGGGATGAAAATAGAGTGTGGGGGAGTCTAATCAGAATATATTGTCTGTGTATAAAGTATTATATGTTTTAATAATATTAAATAATTTAATAATATATTGTGATTTTAATAAGTTGTCAAAAAACAGAATTGATCAATAAACATAAAAATAAATGATATTTTTAAATGTAGCATTTAAAGCACTTGTAGAGACAATCTCCTTCCAGTATTCTTGCTGATCAAAACTTGTACAAGCCAGTTTCATAAGTAAAGATTATGTAGAGCTGAAACACTACCAACTAACTTAACTACCAAAAATTTTATTTTTACCTGAGAGAAAAATGAGATATACTTAATATACATAATGGTGAATAAAAAGCCACTGTGAGAAATGTGATTAGCAATACCACCAGAAACAAAATAATGCAATAAATTTCATGATGTTTGTGTAAAATGACAAAGCAAAGTTTCAGTTCTTCAAGTCAGGAGTCAGTAAAGCACATTTTGAGAGAGATGATGCTAAAGGTTCCCACAAGCACACCACTGTGCTTCTTTTTCAGCAAAGCACCTGAAATTAAAGTCTGGCAACTCCACTACCATCCATACAGGCTTCAGCTGTCCTTATGGGTTACAATAATAACTATAGTGCCCTTTGTGATTTCAGATAACATCTACTCATGATACTCTTTGCCATATTTATCAAAATCACTTCATAAAGATGCTTAAACTACTACAGAATTCAGATTATAATAGCCAACACGTTTCACCCTTTGTCTCTTTGACACATACAGGATGAGCATTGTCCTTTAGTGATTATAAATCTGAAACATTCTCTAGTACATAATATCATAAATGGACACTGCCAAGAAAGCTACAAATTGAAGAACACATTCATCTCAAGATATCATAGTAGAAGTCTCATTATACAAGAGCATTTATGCCATCAGGCACTAACATGATATGGTAGATACCCTACTATAAGTAACTTCTCTTGACACCAAGGTAGAAATATCTAGAAAACAGAAATATTCATTTTAATAACATATTGTGACCTACATAAGACAAATGTGACAGCACTTCAAAAAGAAATAGAAACCCAAATAAGCTTAGTGGAAGCAAGTACATTCTCTGTGAACCCATGTGTGCATCTGCCCTGTTGTGTCTGGGAAACACTGTTTCCTTGGAGTCGTCTACCACCTTGGATTCATCTACTACCTTGGAATCATCCACCCCTTGGAGTCATCCACCATCTCTGGCTATTCCAATCTTTTTGGTTCCTTTTTTACATAAAACTCTGAGCCTTGATGGGAGGGATGTAATATAGACATCCCATGTAGTGCTGAGCACTCCAGCTAACACTAACTGGACTCCACAGGTTTTATTTTGATAGAGAGAAACCAAGAGCATAAAGTTGGGTGGGTACAGAAGTGAGGATTATGGAGAAGTTAGAATAGAAGAAATGAATATATTAAATATATTATATGAAATTCTCAAAGAATAAATGAAAACATTTTACTAAAATTTTTTTCATTCATTGTATTTGATCATTATTTCCTTCCCCCAATTTCTCCAAATTTCCTCACCTTACTACCCACCCTATTTTATGCTCATTTTCTTTCCCACTCTTTACAAACAAAGGAAATACATACACAAAACAAACAACAAAAACAGAAATCAAAATATGCATGTAAAATATCAGTAAGACAACAACAACACTGAAAAAAAGAAAATGAGACAGAAAGTCTAAAAAGTGCATTAGTTTGTTTTATGTTAGCCAACTATATTTGAGTATGGGGCCTGACCTGAAGTGTGGTTGATATACCAAATGAGACTCTGTTGAAGAAAACTATTTTTTTCTTTGCCACGATGTACCAATTGCAGACAGCTTTTTTGGGTAGGGGTGAGAGCCCCTGTCTACTTCCCCATCTGTGTTGAGGCACTGTCTGGCTTGAACCTGCACAGGACTTGTGCATGTTGCATGGTCTTTGTGAGTTCATCTGTGTGCCAACTCTGTTGTGTCGGAAAGACACTGTTTCCTTTGAGTCATCCATCCCCTGTACCTCTTTCAGTCTTTCCACCTCTTCTTCTGCATATATCCCTGGGCATTGAGGGGAGGGATGAAGGCATCCCATATGGGACAGTGCTCCAAAGTCTCACACTCTTTGCACATTGTCCACTTGTAGTTCTCTGTTTTAGGACCCTTTTACTGCAAGAGGAAGTTTCTCTGATGAGGTCTAAGCTAGGCACTGATCTACATGCAAAGCAGAATGTTGTTAGGAGTCATTTTATTGTTATGTCCCCTCATCAAAATAACAGTATTAGGTTTTCCACTAAGTCCATGACATACCTAGTTTCCAGTTCTTGGACACTTAAGCAGTGTCAGGTCTGGGTTCCATCTCATAGAATGATCCTTAAATCCAATCAGGAAGTGATTGGTTGCTCCCATAACATTTGTGCCAATATTGCATCAGTATGTTTTACAGGCAGGTCACTACTATGGGTCAGAGGTTTTGTAGCTAAGAAATATTGATGATTACATTTATATTCTGGTAACTTGCAGAGTACCTTTCAGTACCATGAACATTAGTCATTATGGATGATGCTTCTAAGTAGGCAACAACTCAACTTCTCAATGTTTGATGCAATATGAAAGTGTTGTCTTCAGCAATAAGGTCTTACCATCAGATTGTAGAGTAAGTAATAGCCTTGGAAATAGTCTGTGGTATTTGGGGGTTACCATGGGGCTCCTTTAGCCAATGACTCAATAATATGTACACATTCCTGGGACTTTAGGTTTTTCTTAGTGATATAAGATGTCTACTTGGGACATTTTCTCCCCAATTATTTGGTGACATCATTTAGATTCTTTTTATATGTGTATATATTTTAGGAAGTTTCTACAGCAGTATGTTTCCATATGACTTTTCCAATTACTAAAACTAACTTACTAGTATTAGTTGTCCCTCTCTGTAGTCTTTCCTTTACCCTTCTCTTCCACACTCACCCTATTTAATCTTTTTAGTCTAGTTTTCCCGTTGTCTCTGTATAATAATATATTTAATTTCCCTTTCCTTGGGAGATCCTTGAATCCCTCTTGGTCCCTTACTTTGTACATAATCTCTATGGTTATTTAGATTGTACCATGTACATTCAAATTGAAATTGATGAATTGAAAGTTTATATCCACATATAAAAGAAAACATATAATACTTGCCTTTTGGGTCTGGGTAACCTCACTCAGAATGAGTTTTTTTAGCTACAGCCATTTTTTCTGTGAATTTCATAATTTATTTTTCTCAGCAGGTGAATAATATTTTATTATATAAATGTACCACATTTTCTTTATTCATTCATCAGTTGATTGGCGTCTAGGTTATTTCCAATTTCTGGCTATTATGAATAGGGAAGCAATAAACAGGAATAATTAAGTATCTCTGTAGTGGGTATATGTCTAAGAGTGACATAGCTAGCTTTTGAAGTAGGTCAATTTTTAGCTCCCTTAGAAACCTCCACACTGATTTCCAAAGTGGCTGTACAAGCTTGCATTTCCACCAGCAATGAAGGAGAGCTCCCCTTGCTCCACATCCTCACCAGCATATGCTGTCATTGATCTTGGCCATTCTGACTAGGGTAAGATGAAATCTCAAAGAAGTTTTAATTTTCATCTGCCTGATGGCTAAGGATGTTGAACATTTCTTTAAGTATATCTTAGGCATTTGTGCTTCCTCTTTTGAGAACTATCTGCTTAGTTCTACGCTTCATTTTTAATTGGGTTATTTTTTTTCTTGATGTTCAAATTTTTTAGTTCTTTATATGTTTTAGGTTCTATGGTGGTTTGAATAGGAGTGGCTCCCATAGTCTCATGTGTTTAAATGCTTGGCCCATAGGGAATGTCACTATTAGGAGATGTGGCCCTGTTGGAGTAGGTGTGGCCTTGTTGGAGGAAGTATGTCATTGTTAAGGTGGGCTTTGAGATCTCAAATGCTCAAACTAAGCCTAGTGTGGCATTTACTTCTGCTCTGCTGTCTTCAAGTCAAGATGTAGAACTCTCAGCTCCTTCTCCAGCACCATGTCTGCCTGCATGCTGCTATGATTCCTGCCATGATGATAATGGACTAAACATCTGAAACTGTAAGCCAACCCCAGTTAAATGTTTCCCTTTATCAGAGTTGTTGTGGTCATGATGTCTCTTCACGGCAATATCTCTTCACAGCAATAAAAAACCTAACTAAAACAGATACCAACCCTCAATCACACACACACACACACACACACACACACACACACACACACACACACACGTAAAGAACTTTCCCCAATCTATATACTACATTCTATCCTAAATGATGTTGTCCTCTCAGAGACAGTAGCTTTTCAATTCATGAGGTCCCATTTATTAGTTGGTCTTAATGACTGCTCTATAGGTATCTAGTTCAGTAAGTGCTTTCCTGTACCAATGAGTTCAAGCCTATTCCTCACTTTCTCTATCAGATTCAATGTGTCTGATCTTATATTGATGTTCCTGATCTATTTGGAGTTGAGTTTTATTCAGGGTGATAAATATGAATCTATTTGTATTCATCTACATGCAGACATCCAGTTTTACCAGAACCATTTTTTAAAGTTGCTATCTATTCCCCAGTGTGTATTTTTTGCTTCTTTGTCAAAAACCAGGTATCTATAGTTGTGTAAAATTATGTCTGGGTTTCAATTTGATTGCATTGATCAATTTGTTTATTCTTAATGCCAATATCTTGTTGTTTTTGTAGCTCTGTAGTACAGTACAACTCAAAATCTCAAATGTTGATACCTCCACCAGGTATTTTATTATTAAAGATTGTTTTAGCTAATCTGGGGTTTTTGTTTGTTTGTTTCTATTTGAAGTTGAAAATTTTTTTTTTTCGATATCTGTGATTTTTGTTGGAATTTTGATAGTGATTGCACTGAGTCTGTAAATTGCTTTTGGTAAGATGGCCATTTTCACTATATTGATCCTACTGATCTGTGAGCATGGTAGATCTTTCCATATCTGGTGAATTCTTCAATTTTTTTCTTCATTGTGTTAAAACTTTTGTTATAAAAGTCTCTCACTTGCTTAGTTAGAATTATCCCAAGATAGCTGATGTTTTTTGACAATATTATGAAAGGCACTGTTTAACTGATTTCTTTCTCCATATGTTTGTCATTTGTATAGAAGGGCTACTGATTTTTATGAGCATTCAATTGTCTTATGATATGACTTTAAGTGCTGTACTGAATAAGTACGGAGAGAGTGGAGAACCTTGTATTGTTCCTGAATTTTATGGAATTGCTTACATTTATCTCCATTTACATTGATGCTGGCTGTAGCCTTATTGTAAATGTCCTTTATAATGTTGTCATATCCCCTGAATCCCTAATTCTTCCAGGATTTTTTTTTTTATCATAAAGGGGTGTTGGATTTCATCAAAGGCCTTTTCTGCATCTAATGAAACAATCGTGTGGTTTTTGTCTTTCAGTCTCTTTATGTGGTGGATTACATTTATTGATTTATTCATGTTGAATCACCTCTGTATCCCCAGGAAGAAGCCAACTCTATCATGATGGAAAACATTTATGGTATATTCTTAGATTTGGTTTGCAAGTATTTTATTGATAATGTTTGCATCTATGTTCATAAAAAATATTGTTCTATAATTTTCTTTTTGTTGGGTCTTTGTGTGATTTTCATACTAAGGTAATAGTAGCCTCATAAAAAGAATTTTATTCCTTCAGTTTTCATTTCGTGGAATAATTTGAGGAGTATTAGTGCTAATTCTTGTTTGAAGGTCTTGTAGAATTATACACTAAATCAATCCATCTGGCTCTGGGCATTGTTTGGTTGGAGACTTTCAATTACTGCTTCTGTTTCATTCGAGTTATAAGTCTGTTTACATTGCTTTCTTGATCTTGATTTAACTTTTGGTTAAATCTTTGTTTCATTGATCTTTGTATTTGTTTGTTTTTGTTTCCTTGATTTCAGCCATGTGTTTGATTCTTTCTTGCCATCTATTCACTTGGGGTGTTATTTTTTTCCTATTTTCTAGAGCTTTCGGGTGTGTCATTAAGTTATAAGATTTCTCTATTAAAATTTTTGATAGCATGGGAATTTAGAGAAAAGTTTGAGATCTGCTTAAATACAAAGAGTAAAGTAGATGTCTTAAATAACTTACAAATGTATTCCTGCTTTACTTCTACATTAATTTGGCAAATATTCAATCAATGAGTAAAAGAACCTTTTAGAAGTGTGTTCATTGCTACCTGAACTGAAGGCCATAGTCAAAGGAGAGAGGGGAAGATGAGGAAGAATGGGTTATTATGAAAATAACAATGAGCCCCATTGCTTTGCATCCTGTTTTAAAATATTAATTTTTAAGAAGCCAAGGTTAAACCTAAACATCAGATAACCAATGGGTAAAAATTTTACCAGCAAGATAAGAAAGGCTGAGTTGTAGCTTGGTGAAGAGTGCTTGCCTAACTTCTACAGGCCCCAGGTTCCATCCCCAGTGCTCTGAGTCAGCAACACAAGAATCTTGCTCCAAAAACTTAATTAGGTCACAAAGGACACTGTTTAGTAGAACTTTTTCATAATTGTTTCTATGAAAGATGCAGTATGTTATTGCATTCTGGCATGACCTCTACACTTCATTACAAACCAATACTTTGAGAGTGTATGGGGGTCTAGTTGGGCTGAGAATGCTATTAATGCCAGAATGAGGTCTAGGTTCATCTTTGGAGCTTATAAACTGATGAATTTGGGGAATGATGCATTTCACTGATACATAGATGTGCATGCAGGTCAGCCCCGGACTTAAACTCAGAGAAATGGCTACACTGGTATTTCTGGGATCAAAGATTGGATTAGTGATAACTGCCATGATTTCATGAAAGGTTAATTGGTCCTCACCATCTGATGGCTGTCTTAAAAAAATCTCACTCACTATAAGGGTGTCTCTGACTCTTTTGTCTGCTCTCTAGACCCTTTTCCCCTACTGAGTTGCCTCATCCAGCCTCAATAGAAGGGTTTGTGCAATAGAAGGGATCTTATTGCATCTTGCTATGCTGTGTTATGTTGATATCCCTGGGAGACCTGCTCTTTTCTGAAGGAAAATAGAGGAACAGTGGATATGGGGAGAGTAGAGGTAAGTAGAGAAACTAGGAGAAGTAGAGGGAGGGGAAAACTGTGGTCAGGATTATTGTATGAGAGAATAAATAGAAAGAATAAAGAAAAAATTTCACTCACTAAAATGAGTGTCTTAATGAGGGTTTCTCTTGCTGTGAAGAGACATCACAACCACAGCAACTCTTATAAAGGAGAACATTTAATTGAAACTAGCTTGCAGTTCAGAGGTTTAGTCCATTATAATCATGGCAAGAAACATGGCAGGATACTGGCAGACATGGTGCTGGAAAAGGAGCTGAGAATTCTACATCTTGATCTGCAGGACTGCCATACTGGGCCTGGCTTGAGCATATATGAGATCTCAAAGCCCACCGCCACAGTAACACACTTCCTCCAACAAGGCCACACCTACTCCAACAAGGCCACACCTCCTAATATTGTCACTCCTTATGGGCCAAACATTTAAACACATGAGTCTACAGGAGCCATTCCTATTCAAACCATCACATTGAATATCAAAAAATACATATAATAGATATACTTGACTATCTAAAGAACTTTTCTGATAGTTTGTGAATATGAAATTAATTTGGGAAGTCAACTTTTGGTTTGTATTCTTTCATCTACTTATATTGGAAGGCCAAATTTGATTGGACTGCACAAAGGATTTCATTTGCTGCATAAGTTAAAGTCTAATGGTAGGATGGGTTTTGGCCTAGTAAAGTGAGTGATTCCAGTCCCATTTCCATGCATCTCTCTTGATTCTTCCCTTGGTCATGGGATGTAGTCTCACAATGGAAGAATAGTTCCTCCAAAAATTCTGTCTTTGGTTCTCTACTCTTTCTGTGTCTCCCCCTTAAAAGCAAATGTTTCAGGGCTTGGTACATGGCTCAGTTGGTAAAGTACTTGCCACATAAGTGTGAGGACCTGAGTTCTATGCACAGCACTCATGTAAAAAGGAATGGTGGTGTGTATCTCTAATCTCTATCTTGAAGAGGCAGAGACAGGAGGATTCCTGGGGCTCGCTAGTCAGCCATTCTAGCTGAATTGGTGAGCTTGAGGTTCACTGAAAGCCTCTGTTTTGGGTCAGAGTGGGAGGGCAGGGAGGGAGATACCATGATAGATGAGGATATCATGGAAATAGGAAGAGGCAGGGTGCCAGGGAAGCTCTCAGGAATCCACAAGGATGAGGATGACACCACCTTGGAGTGCTGGCAGTGGTCTAGAGGGTGCCTGATTAGTCTACTCTGGTGACCAGTCTAGTGAATACCCTAACTATCATCATAGAGCCTTTGTCCAGTGACTAATGCAGGCAGATGCAGAGATCCACGGCCAGGCACCAGGCTAAGCTCCAGGAATCCAATCAATGAGAAAGAAGGGGGATTCTGCAGGCAGGGAACATCGAGATCATGATGGGTAGACATGCAGAAATGACTGGCCACACTAGTGGAAGCCCATGAACTGTAGACTAGTAGCTGTGGAGTCCCTGTGGGACTGGACTAGGCCCTCTGGATATGGAAGATAGTTGCTTGGCTTGGACTGTTTGGGGGCACCCAGACAGGGGCTTGGGATCCGTCCCTGGTGCATGGGCAGGCTTTTGGGAGCCTGGTGCCTGTGGTGTGACGCCTTGCACAGCCTTGGTGCAATGGGGAGGGGCTTGGACCTGCCCAGGCTCAGTGTGCTGGGCTCTGCTGACTCCTCATGGGAGACCTTGATTTGGGGGATGTGGGCATGTGGGGTGCCTTGGGAAGGAGGGCTGAAGGGTGGGAGGAGGGAGAAGGGGGATCTGTGGGTGGTATGTAGAGTGAGTAGAAAATTTCTTAATAAAGAAAAATGAAAGGGAAAAAAAGAAAGCCCATTTTTCAAAAAATAAGATGTAAAGCAGTTGAGGAAGACACCAACATGAACCACCAGCTTCTGTGTTCATGTACACAAATGTACACACACACACACACACACACACACACACACACACACACACACGCACGCGCACACACACACACACAAGTGTCTCTTCTAAATTTGCCTCCAGGTCTCATTTATTCAGATTGGAATTGAGCAGATTTCAGGATTAATCTCTCTAGTTATAGAAATGGAGTGACAATTCAGGCCTGGTGCCCTAAATCAGAGACTGGATCTGGCTTATGAATGAGACTTTGCTGAGAAATTTTAAATTAGAGTCCATCCTTCCAGCTAAGGCCAATGCTCCAAACATGCTGCTCCTCTGACATTGGTGACTCAAGCCTCTGTGTGGGCTACAAGGTAAAGTCCAAGCTTCATTAAGGAGCAGGCAACCTACAGGATGAACTAATAAAGATAAACAATAATTTAGGATGTTACCACATGAAACAATGTCACAAGGGATGCTAGATAATAGATACTTCCAAAAGATAAATATTGCCCAAAGAGAATTGGGAGGTCAGACTGTCGGTGTGGCTGAGTGTAGCAGTGACCAAGGAAAATTACATTGTGATTCCAGAAGATGGATTCCAGTAATTTAGGCAGAAATAACTGTAGGGCAGAGAAGGATTAAGTCCATGGTATATTAGCCTGAGGAGACTTCCCTTGGGCAACACCTAATCTCTTTGTTGTAAATTCTATGCTCACCAAGCAACCTTCTGAATTATTATTTGTTCTTCTGAATGACTGACCCCACAGCAAGGGAATGCCTGGTTGAAGAAAGGCTCCTGATTTAAAAATCTGTTCTATTTCCCATGGTAAAATGGTGCTGTGGTTTATAAATCATTCTCTTTTGTATTTTGTTAGCGAGATTCTATCCTTCAAAGCCTGTTTGCCTTGACAAAATAATAAAAGTGAGATGGTGAAAGGGAAAAGCTGGGACCTAGACAGGACTATAACATCTCCATCAAGGTACGCTCCCCACGGGGCCGTCCCAGATCTGCCAGCTGATTTCCCCTCAATGGAACTCTCATGCAGAAGCAGCCTAATGCAAAATCTCTCACAATCCCTGTTCTTTCGTTTGAAGAAAGGGCCTTGAAAGAGACCCCGATGCATGGAAAATATAAGGCAGAACTTTAGAATCAAAGAGATCCAGAACAAATCCTGGCTCCCCTACCATCTGTGTGACCCCAGATGAGTCCTGTGACCTCCAGCACTCAGCATCCCAAGCACAGAATGCTGAATGGCTCAGAATGTTTGTATAATCACCAAATGAGATAAGTTCACTAAGTGCCCAGCACATGACTATTGGCTGGGTGAGGAGAGTCTTCTCTTCATTTATGCATTTGGCTAAAAGGTATCTGGTAACCTTGCCAACACAATGCTCAGGATAATAGAAGTTCCGTACATGCGCTTGAGTAACTTGAAAATAAAAATGGGAGCTAAATGTAATCCCAGATGCCAGCATGATTTTTAACATCCTATCTTGATCCAGATTAAATCAGAGTAGGGTCCCAGGCCCAGCAAAATCTCACGGTAGTCTGCTTCCTAATGGTCACACAGCTCTTCTTTATCCATTAATTGTTTAAAGAACAACAGTTAGAAAATACACAAAAATTAATTTAACAACAATGAAAAGGGAGTAAGAAGAAGTTTTTTGAAAACCGGAGCATGCTGAATCTAAAAAGAAGATGCTAGAAGGTACAAGTGGAAAGAGTGAGCTTTCCTCACATATCTGGAGTTGTCCTGCAGAAGGAAAAGCAGAGTATGCATGCTTGCTACTTGTCTGCCTCTTCCATTAGACTAGTAAATGCCCTGGGGGAAGGATTGTGTCTCATCCATCATTGTATTCTCAGACATTGGCTTTGTGCTTGTAATGATATAGATACTAAACAAACGCTTATTGACTGAATGAGAAAATAGGTGGGTTGAAGAATGGATGGATGGTGGATGGATGGATGATAGGATAGGGAGAGGATCAGATGGGTAGATAGCATTTAACACATTTGAAGATGGTAATGCTAGAATGAACATTAGAAAGAAGACACTGAAAAGAAATAGAGACGTTGTCTAGCTCAGTGCTTCTCAACCTTCCTAATGCGGCGACCTTTTAATACAGTTCCTCTGGTTGTGCTGACCCAAACCATAAAATTATCCTCATTGCTACTTCCTAATTGTAATTTTGTTACTGTTATGAATCATAATATAACTATCTGATATGCAAGATATCTGATATGTGACCCTCATGAAAGGGCCATTTGACCCCCTCAACAGGGTCACAACCCACAGGTTGAGAACCACTGGAAGGTCATTCAATCCATGTGTGTGAATGCTTACCAAGTCCAAAGGCACCTGATTCAGTACTCTTTCCCTACCTTATTGCTGTTCAAATCATACAGAGCTGAGAGTATCCCTATTTCAATACAATCCAGGTGTCAAACTTATGGGCCAAGTATTACCTAAAAACTTAGTATGATGAATGCTGGAGATATTGCTAAGTGGATAAAAGTACTTGCTGCTCTTCCAGAGAGCCAGGTTCAATTCCCAGCACATACATAGTGGCTCACAACCATCTATAACTCCAGTTCCAGGGGATCCAAAGTTCTTATCTGACTTCTATGGGCAAAACCTTCACACACATAAAGTACGGAAGTCTAAAATCTTTCAGATACATTTAAATTCTAATCCACAAGATCTCAGAATGTGACCTTGTTTGAAAACAGGATTTTCATCAGTATAGTTAGTTAAGATGAAGTCATATTGGAATCGAATGAGCCCTTCATCTACTATGGCTCATGTTAAACGAAGAGAAAGCAGACCAAGACAGAAGCAGAAGATGACAGAGCAGAGAGACCTAGGAAGGGAGGCTAGAGCAGACCCTTCCCTCCTGGACCCTCAGGACCATCCAAGCCCTGCTGACACTCTCATCTCTGACTTCTGGTTCCTGGAACCATGAAGCAAAGCACTTGTGTTTACCAGCCAAGCCTGGGGTACTTTTCCACAACAGCTTTGTAGAGCTAATATAGATGGCAAGGCCAAAGGACTGAGCTCAGCTCAGGATTCTTCATTCACCTTTGACCAAAGGGTCTTCACTGGTCAGGCAAACCTGCACAAGTGGCTTGAGACTTGATCTGAAAAGGAAGGTTGATTGACGTGATAATCCTGAATTGGGGTGAGGGAGCTCATTTGTTCTATTAGCTGGGATTATATACTACAGAATTTAATCAGTAATTTCCAACAGTAAGAAATGTCATTTTGCATGAAAAACAAAACAAAACAAAACATGCACATAGCAGAGAAAATAATGTAGCATCCTTGTCATTGTAGGCAAAAAAAGATACATCAGGGCCCGAGAGGTGGCTCAGCTGATAAAGGCATTTGCCACCAAGCCCAGTGACTTGAATTATGTGGAGGAAAGAAAGAACTGACCCTTGCAAGTTGTCTTTTGACCTCTGTGTGTATGTGTATGGTATACATATACCAACATGTATAAACATATACATATACCAACATACATAAACACACACACACATACACACACACACACACACACACACACACACACACACACACACACAAAACCACCACCATAAATAAATAAGTGTAAAAAAAAAAAGACATCAAAGAAAATTAGAGTTTTTATAAAAAGGCATTTCAGTGTAATTCCCCCAAATCCTCCTTAGGGTACAAATTCACTCTCTTCTTTACTTGGAAATTGGGTCTTAAGAGATAATTAACTTAAAATGGGGTTTCTAGGTAGGACACTGAAGAGGGCCCTTGCCTAGTATGCACAATTGGGACATATAGCTATTCCTGCAATACATATCACAAACATTTTGGTATGTCCTCATTATAATATCACATTGTTTTTTTTTTTCTCGCTTAAGTCTCAAAACTACCATGGGAAACATGCATCATGTAAGACACGTTCTCCTACTCAAAAACAAATGGAAGCCACCCAATTCAAAGACAACTCAATTGACCCCTTCACTCTTGTAGAAGCAAATGTTTACTGAGCATATACTATCTGCCAGCATTGTGCTACATTATTAAGTCTCCACAGCAAACACAGGGTATAAGAGCTATTAAGAATCCTCAGCTTGTAGATAAAGAGCCTTAGAATTCTATAAAATAAGTAATTTACCCACCATCATACACTAAGTGGTGTTTGGATTTGAACCCGAGCCACCTCCCTCCTAAACTGGATATTAAGTTTCCTGTTACCTCAGTGTACTTCTTATCTTCATGCATCTCATCACATGTCCACCTGAAATAATGCTTGTTCACTCTCTTCAGCAGGTGATCCACTGGAAGGGCAGGCACACAGAGCCCACCCCTGGAGCCAGGAACTTCCTGCCCTCTAAATGCAGTAGGTGACCCAGGGCTTGACATTTGAAGTCAGTGGCTGACAGTCTCCAATTAAGCCATGTCAGAAACAGACAGAGTCTGAGGCCACTGTAGTTTTTCGCCCTGAGCATTCATGGCTTCCCTCCTTGATTCAGGATCAGAGCCAGTGTGGAAACTGAAATCCTTTCTGACAACATTTGCTAGATTGCCACAGTGAATTAGTCCAGATCCCCATGGACTGCCTTTCTTTCTGAGCCAGCTTGTCACAGTAGCAGCAGCAAGGAGGGTGCCCCAGTACTTTTAGTCTAGACATACAGTCATCAGAGGCCCTTGGGGCTCTGGGCAAATTTACAAGCTTTTGAGACAAGGGCCTGTCTGATAACAAAACCAACACCCTATCATTGACACCCTAAAGATACAGAGCACTGCAGAGGAATGGGAAGTGAAAGCATCTCACCCTCTCCACTTTACTTACTTCCTACCAAGTGCTCTCTCATGTAAAGTTTTTTTTAAAAGTCTGTGTTTTCTCTGGCACCTAGCAGGGTCCTATCCCAGCCGTGAAAAAAATGTCCCCTTTCCTCCTTCCTAGACTTCCTTCTGGAGTCTAGAGCTGTCACTAACCACCCTCATACCTGCACAGCTCCCTCCCACAAGGCCCAGGGAAAGGCCTGTGGGATAAGCCCACAAGCAGGTGCAGCTCTTTGCTTTGGCAGTGTGTCCAACTTGTGCCCAGGAGCAAAGAAGGGTGCTGCAAATTGAGAGGTGCCCATGAGGTCATGGGGGCAAGGTAATAGTCTGAATAGTAACCTAGCTTAGACCAAAATGGCAAAGAAATATCCCTCCCTATTTTTATTTTATTTATTTTTTATTACTCACTGCCAGAATAAGCAAAATAAAATATTCGGAAATAGAAAGTAAACAGTCTTTCTGTCTCCCTCGCTTTGTCTCTCTCTGTCTCTGTCATTATCTCTGACTCTCTCTCACCCACGCACGCACACACACACACACACACACACACACAAGCACACACATATATACACACTTGCACGCGCACGCATACCAGCGTGCTTCTGAGACCGACCATATTCTTTAACGTCCCTGGAATGCTTGCTGCACGATGTGGTGAGATGTGACTCCTTTCTACAACGCAAGCTACATTTGCAGAAGAGAGCTGCAGACTAGTCTACGAAGTCACTCTGGCTGCACTGCAAGCCTGGGCTTGAGAACAAAAAAATCTATCTCAGATAATTGACATTTATTTGATTGAAACAGCAGGGTGCTCTCCATCACCATGGGAAGAGACCATATGGAAGAACAGTGCGAGCAGAGATAATGTTTGTCTACTGCGTTGCCAATGTGTTTAGAGATTATTCACAGGGCTCTGGGGACTCCAGTAGGATAATGTTTCAGCCAAATTAGAATCAGATTAATTGCTCTAATCTAATGGAAAGACAATGTTTATCAAATTATTGCTCTTTTCACAACATGATATTGCAGTGCCATTATTCTTTGGGTTGAAGAAAGGAAATGAAAAGACTCTTGTAGCACATCTGCTCGAGAGTTGGACGATAGTGCTTCCCCACTACACACAGGACTATAATGTGCTCAGCAATTCTGTGAAGTAACCAATAAATTAAAGTAAAAGATCTGTAGTGGATAAAGCTGCTGGAGTCCTATGATACTAGCTCATATTCTGATAAGACAATCGAAAGTCAATTAACTGTTTCCAGATTTGAGAGATTTTTTTCTTCATATAATGTTCAGAGTGTTTTCCTCTATAAACAGGAAAGTGCTTCTTAAAAAAAAAAAAAAACCTGAGTGGTACTTATGACAAAATTCTAAAACTCCTTTTCAAAATATCAAAATCAGCCCAATTTTTCAACACTTAGAAAGGAAATGAAACTCTCAGAAGCTCATCACTTGCAGCTAGCTCTCTATGGATTTTTCAGAGACGGTAAAATTGGCTCTGCCTTCCTAAGGCAAAGAGGACTCAGCTTCCCCCTTGTGCTGAAGGAGCTGCCCATTTTTCTGCCACTGTTAGCCCACTGGCCCATCATCTTCATCCTTGGGAATCTCCAAGGTGTAAAGTACCAGCCAGGCATCACACCTCAGCTTATCTCCCTGTAAAAAGGCTCTGGCCACTAGTCAATAATCCCAACACCCACTAGGCTGGATGCCTGCTCCAACAGGAAATTTGGAAAGGAGATAGGGAAGAGTTTTCTGCCATCCATTTCTCCACAGGACACCCTGTTGGTCCCTGCAGAGCAGAAAGGAAAGATCACACCGTACAATTTGTGTGTTCAATCTTGTGTGCACACTTGTATTTAAAAAGATCAGCCGTGCAAAGCCCCTGAGGTCCATGAATTCCACAAGGAGACATACAACTGGCAGGCTTCCCCTGGGCCACAAGTTCAACCATTGCTTCTTCTCTTAGAACTAATGCCCTTTGGAGAAAGGATTTTAGCAAACAGGATCAGACAGAAGGAAAAATACAGAAATTGTCTTCCTTGTGACATTTTACATTTGTAGAACGCATCCACCAGGAACTAGCAATCTAACCCCCACCTCTCTTTTATAGTTGCTTTCCCCATTTCACTGCACACAAGACATTGATGTGTCTAAGGTTGGGGGGGTCCTTTTTGTTACCCAATTTCCCCTTCCCTTCCCTCCAAAGTTTTCTATATTCTTCAACTCAAATTGGCAAGCCTATATAATCACAGATGCCACACCAAGATTTAGGTCTTGGATATACATTTTAATGTATGCCCATTGCTATTACTTTTCCTTGCTTGTACCCTGAAGTCATTTTGGGAGCGTGGAACTGTTGTTCAAGGCTATGATTATTCAGTCATTACTGGGCTAGTCTAAACAATGTCCCATATGTCATTATAGCCTACATTTGTGGAATGTCAAGACAAGGTTAGGGCACATGAATAGAGCCGGTTGCTTTCTGATCCACCAAAGCTCAGATCTTGCAGTGATTTTCACGTTGCTTCCTCAACAATAGGCTCCCCTGTGCTACCAAGAGTCACTCATGGGAAATAAGTGAAGAATAGCATAGCTATCTTGATGCCTATGAAAACAGTGTGTGTTTCCCAAGACAAAGCATAGAGCTGTAGATCTTCATTAATTACAATGCACAGAAACAAAGGCAAAGGCAGCCACTGTAATTAACAATGTGATGCCCATAACCTCCCCCATCTAAATGCTTTCACTTCACTATAATTTACCAGTAAGAGCCTGAGAAATTATTTTAGTCCTTATTTTTGCCACTCATTTTGGAAAGGTTACATGCCTCAGTCTGAGGCATATTCATACATTCATCTACATTTTTATTTTAAAATGCCTTCATTGTGAAACCTCTTTAGACCCTACCCTATCATTTAGAATTGATTTCCAAAACTTTCACTGTAAGCCATGTATTTGTAGTAACATCTGTGGAATACATGCAAATATTATGGTTATGATGGGCATACATTCTCCATTTCTTAGGTAAATGAAAGGAATAAGCAGCAATACACTCAAGTAGTTATCAACTTGGGGAAATTTATAATAAGCATGAAAGAACAACCTGCCAATCCACTGTCATTGACCTAATGCTTGTAATGCATAAATGTTAAAAAGACATAAAGCATCATTGGCACATTCGAGAGGCAAAATTAAGAGCAATGCAAGGTTCAGGGGACAATTCCACACTGACATAGATGATTCTGACGCAGTTACAAGGGAAGTGCGAAACAAGAGAAATGGGTGTTAGATAAAGCTTTTGTACTTGTGTTGATAAAGAAAGAGAACAGACTGTAGCACAAATCTTAAAAGATCTTATTAAATAAAAAACATGGAGCCAGATACTGGAGTGAATGGTGAAAGATTAGAAAAGCAGAACGAACTACAGCTAATCTCACCTTGCCAACTTCTCAACCGATCCTGTTTCCACAAATCCTCAGACTGGAAGCCTCTGAGTCCACTCCTCACCAAAATGAATCTCAGCTGAACTTCTGCTAAAAGCCTAAAAGTTTAAAAAGCTTCTAGTTCCTGGTCCTCAAGCCTTGTATACCTTTCTGCTTCCTGTCATCAGTTCCTGGGATTAAAGGCATATGTCTTTCCCAAGTAAAACATAAGATCTCAAACGCTGGGATTAAAGGTGTGTGTCACCATGCCTGGCTGTTTCCAACATGGCCTTGAACCCACAGAGATCTGGATGGATCTTTGCTTCTGGAATGCTAGGATTAAAGGCGTGTGCTACCACTGCCTGACCTCTATGTTTAACATAGTAGCTGTTCTGTTCTCTGACCCACCAGATAAATTTATTGGGGTACACAATATATCAACCACATTTCCCCCTTTTTGTTTAAAATAAAAAAGTTATAACTAATATAAGAAAAAGTATATGCAATATATACAGTCAAGAATTACATTAACAATGTCTAGTCTATTAACATTTGACAGTACCAACCACAGAGACCTAGAGGTCTGTACAGACAGACAGGAAGGGACAGACGTGTAGGAAGAGGAAGTGAGGTAGCTGGGCTAAGATAGCCAATGAGAGGGCAGAACAGGAAGGCAATAAAGGCGTTGGTATACAGGAAGTCACTCACATTTTGGAAGTTGCAGAGTTGGTGAGGTAAGGTTGGCTGGTGGCTTTCCCTATTTCCCTGATCTAAGGCTTTCACCCCTATATTTGGCTCCGTTTGTTATTTAATAAGACCTATTAAGATTCGTGCTACAGTAGATGTTTGTCCTCGAGAGCAAAATACAAGATGAGCACCCAAAAAGAAGGCTAAGTGGAACAGCAGAGGCAGAGCACGAGGAGAGGTGGAGGCTTGAAATGGGGAAGAAGAGCCCACCAGGTGCTGAGGGAATGCTCGGTGATAGGGATTCAAGTGGGACAGGCCGTGAAAGGCCACAGAGCACCCATGAAAGGGCACACGGGCTTGGTGCGCTGGCAGCACCGGAAGAATGAGGAGTGTAGGACGTTAGTGGGCAATCTAATGAGGAGGAGACGGAGCTGGTGGCTGAGACCAAGGCTGCCACTGGAAGCAGCACCGGTCTTCCCAAACCAAAGTCAGTAACCATCCCTCCTCCCTGGGAGACCTATTCACAGGGGATAGTAGCCGAGATTTAGAGCTTCCTTGTTTCAGTTCAAAGCTGGTCAAGGATGGGAGGATGAGATGACTTGTTATTAGGTAATCCTACCTCAGGTACTCTGTGAGTTCAAAGGTTTCTTTGAAAAAGAGTTTTGCCTGGGGGCTGGGGGAGGGGCGGGAGATAGACTCCTGGCACTATCAATTTGAGGAAAACAAGAAACAGAGGTCCCTGAAGGCATTCAGGGCCCAGAACAGGTTAAGTTTGGTTCTTAAAAAAACAAATTTTGCATGCTTCAGTGTAAACAAGAGTTCACCGGGAGCAGACACATAGAAAATGAGAAAAATATAAAAAGGATTCTGAAAGAAAAGTACAAAGCTAATTGAATGAAGGAGTTAGGTAGCATAAAACATAACTTCAATGTTATGTAAAGACTCATGTTGGCACAATTATTACTACAAATAAAGTACATCTGAAACGTTAAAGGGAAGCAATGTGTTTACTTTTCTCTTCAAGCACTTACGCAGTAGACAGGTGGACATGCATAGTTGGAGCAAAGGTAGGATTGTGAGCGCAGATCTGACACAGAAGTGATGACTGAGGTCAAGAGAGGCCCAAGAGGCGTTAGAGCGCAGAAATCATGGTCCTGGCTCTGGGAAGAAGAATGGGGTAATGGCTCAAGCAGAGGCAGCCAAGGGAAAATAAGATAGCACTTTGCAATGGGAAACAGGCAAGTGTGGGTGGAAAGTCAGCATTCTGGAGTGCAGAAGGAGCTAAAGGGAATGAGGCATTCACGTTCTTGTATGACAAGGAGTAGATATTCCCTTCTCCTCCTCCAGCTCTCCATCCTCTCTCCATCCCTCCCCCTATAAAGATTAAAAAAAAAAAAAATTACAGACCATAGCCATCTGCAAACCAAGAGTCACCAAGTCTCCCGCCTTGGCCTTGGACATTCAGACTTCAGAAGTGTGCCTGCTGGTACCCACCCTGAGAATGGTGATTGGTTTAAGAGCCTGAGCCAACTAGGGCAGCCTACATCTGCCACTATCTGATCTGCCTACCTCTGTGTCTCCTGCAGTGCCTACAGACTAGCTACAGAGGAAGCAATGTCCTTGGAGGGAAAAATCAAAGCAGACGAAGCTCAGCTCAGCATTATGTGAAGGAGCTGAGAAAATCCGGAATACTGAAAGGTGCTAGTCTGCTGTCTGGAGAGAATGTGCCTACTGTCTCCTTTTAGCTGGATGTAGTGGTGCACACCTTTAATCCCAGCACCCGTAGGCAGAGGCTTGTGGATCTCTGTTTTTTGTTTGTTTGTTTGTTTGTTTGTTTTTGTTTTGTTGTTGTTGTTGTTTTGTTTCTTGGGGTTTTTTGTTTTGGTTTTTGTTTGTTTGTTTGTTTGTTTTGGGGGTTTGGGTTTTTTTGGTTTTGGTTTTTTTTTTTTTTTTTGGTTTTGTTTTTTGTTTTTTTTTTTTTGGTTTGGTTTTTTGTTTGTTTTTTGTTTTTTTTTTTTGGTTTTGGTTTTTCCAAAACAGATTTTCTCTATGTAGCTTTGTGCCTTTCCTGGAACTCACTTGGTAGCCCAGGCTGGCCTCAAACCCTCGAACTCACAGACATCAGCCTGGCTCTGCCTCCCAAGTGCTGGGATTAAAGGTGTGAGCCACCACCACCCGGCAACTTGTGGATCTCTGTAAATCCAAAGACAGCCTGGTCTATATAGTGAGTTCCAGGTCTGTCAGAGCTACATAGTGAGAGCCTGACTTGAAAAAAATAATTATATACATACATACATACATACATACATACATACATACATGTGTGTGTATGTGTACATATCTTTTAAAAAACATATTTATTTTTGAGGTTATAATATGATTATATCATTTCTCCCTTCCCTTTCACCCTCCAAACCCTCTCATGTATCCCTCCTTGCCCTCTTTCAAATTCATGGACTCCATGACTTTCAAATTCATTAATTGTTGTTTCATACATACATACATACACATATATATGCACATACATATATATATTCTAATTACATAATATAACTGGTGGATTTACTTATATTTTTGTTTTGATTTTGCTTCTGAGACAGAGGTCTCATTATGTATCCCTGGCTATCCAGAAATAAACTATGTAGCCCAGGCTGGCCCAGAATTCACTAGGTAGCCCAGGCTAGCCTCAGATTTAAAGTGATCCTCTTGTTTCTGCCTCAGAGATGCTGGGATTACAGGACTCTTCCACCACATTTGGCTTCTAATGTGTCTTAAAAGCCAGTACAGAGGTGCACACTTGCCATCCCAACACTCAGAAAGCTTAGGCTGGAGAGTTTGAAGCAGGATGAGCTACACAGTGAGACTTTCACTCTTAAACTGAAGTCATCATCATCTCTCCTAAAGAAGGCAATATAGAATCTTCAGGAACAGCATGGCTTGGGGGATGAGCAGACTGAGTTCTAGAGCTTAGCTTCACCATGAACTAGTAGAGCTGGTAGAGACAGATGTCTTCACAGATAGTTATGTCTCTCCTGTGTTCTTAGATCACGTTGACACAGGAAAGACTGAGGACCTAACATAAGGGAAGTGATGTAAGCAACACCTAATGCATAGGAGGCTCCCATGATGCAATAGTTGTGGTTGTCATCACCAAATTCATGTTGAGCTTATCAGGGAAGGGACCACATAGCAAATGAGGCGCCGTTGTCAGGAAATGAGAGCTTGGGGTTCAAGACTCCAGTGGTTTCATTTGGGTAAAGCTGATCAAGGATTATTCCTGAGTTCTGAAACAAGAATGGGCTGGAAAGCTGAAGACAGAAAAGAAATAGGTCACACCCTTTTATCAACCTCACCTTCCCCTGAGCTGTGCTAATCCATCTGCTGTACCTATATCATGTACTGTGTTTCTCCAGTGTCCTGCCATGTTCCTGCCTTCAGCCTTCAGAGCACTGGTTCTCAACCTTCCTCGTGCTACAAGCCTTTTTAATATAAATCCTCATGTTGTGGTGACCCTCCACCACCACCATAAAATTATTTTCATTGCTACTTCATAACTGTGATTTTGCTACTGTTATCAATCATAATGTAAATATTTCTGATGATCTTAAGTGACCCCTGTGAAAGGGTCATTCAACTCAGCCCCAAAAGGGGTCATGACTCACAGGTTGAGAACCACTGTATTAGAACCTGTTCACAAAGGCACATGCAAAAGCCACACATCTCCCAATGGCTATTTGATGTCACACAACCTAAAGGATGGCTTCACATCTAGAAACATAGACACATGCACCCCTGGAAGACTGACAGAGTCTAGAGAATTCTTCTCAGTATGTGAGAAATTACAAACAAATTGACACTCAAACTTGCTTTGTGGCTTCTCCCCAAAGCCTTTCTGGAACAGATCTAAACTGTAGAAATAGAGAAAAATGTAGTATTATTACTATTCATTGAAGAGTATCTGGCCATTGATACCCTAAAGACACCCTAAAGATATGTCCCTATGGCCCTGAAGCATTCTTGTCAGGAAAACCTAGAAGAGACAGTAGAAAAGTCCACTATCGAGTCTGCTGAATAACAGTGGTGCCAACTCGGAACCACAGCCCTCTCTTGCCTCTGAGGAATGAAACTTTAGTGAGACTAGGTCTAAAACGGTCTGTGGGAAGTATTTCTCTCGTCCTAAGACAGACTTACAGGATAATATCTGAGATGCAGACAAATGACTTCAAATCTACTGACCACCACCCATTTCTCCTGGTCTGTGAGGGGACACGGGCTCCTGTGGGAAGACATACGACATGTCTTTGGGCCAGAGAGTACCTACAGTTATATCCATCCAGGCTTAAGCATTGGGACAGCATTTACTCATCAATCATCACATAATCCTGGGGATATCCAGGAAAGAAGTTACTCCTATTTATATATTTGAGACAAAGAAAGCAAAAATAAAATAAAATAAAGCATCCCTGAAGTTTATAAAAGTTGAGGCATTTTAGAACTATTAAACTCACCACTGGAAAGACCAGTGTCTTCTATCAAATTCTGGGGTCAGGTCTCTTTCCACTGGGCTCAAAATACATCACATCACAGTGTTTTTTAACCTCTTTTTAAATAACAGTCAAGATTTTAGAAAAACCAGTGCAGGATTTTTCTTTGTAGATGATGTCAAAAGTCAGGTTTTTATCCCTGAGCCCCCAGGATCAGAATCCAGAATGCATATTCTATTGACAAGAACTTTCTCACGAACAGAAAATATGTTTTCTAGAGGGCTAAAATAAATGATAAAGGGAAAAAAGAAACAGATTGTGGCCATGTAATATTATAAAAATATCTCTTATATACTAAGAGCCTGGAACTGTTGCTGGACCTCACAGCCAGAGTTAATAATACACCTGGAGGTCCCTTAAGACTTAAGACTGCTGTTCCACTGTGTGCTCAGCCGTTTGTTTAACTTGTGTTTAAGAGAACAATGTAACAACCAACCTCATTTGCCTTGGATTTCCATGTAGGGAAATTTTACAA
The DNA here is from genome assembly GCF_903995425.1 of Onychomys torridus. Taxonomy (NCBI): domain Eukaryota; kingdom Metazoa; phylum Chordata; class Mammalia; order Rodentia; family Cricetidae; genus Onychomys; species Onychomys torridus. The sequence continues at coordinate 53,755,451 of NC_050444.1, forward strand.
CCTAAATTAATCCATGTGTGTTCTAATAATCATTTGCTGATAACAGGAACCAATCCTGTAAAATGAGTAACTGAGTCTAGGGCATTGAGTAATAAAGTGTTTACCTGTGAATTTAAACAATTTTATTGATTTGCAGAAGATACAAGATCAGAAAAGATAACAGAAGTTTGTGAGGATCTGAAAGAAACTTGCTATAGCTAAAAAAAAAAAAAAGTAAAATCTAGTAGAGATGAATGTTGACTACAACATTCAGATATTGCTTAGCAAACAACGATATTTGTAGTACAAGTTTGTTATTGGGGTCCATTAGAGTCAGTGATTTAATCCCTTGTAAAATTGTTAATGTTTTTTGCTGTAAAGTATCCTCATCATTCCTTCCCTCTTGTGATGCTTTCTGTGCTGTTCAATAAATATAGAGCAAAGTCCTTTGTTAGGGACTGAAATAATCACACATGGAACGGGGAGTCACTCAGGTAGACCCACAGGACAGATTTATAAACAGTCTTCAGGCAGACACACATTCAGGCCCGCACAGCAGAAAGGTAGAAGGACCGAAGACGCAGGGCAAGCAAAGTAGAGAATTCAAATCTGGGTTTATACTAGCTTAAACGATACCAAGGGAAAGTACTTCCTAGCTTAAATAATACCAGGGGAAAGTACTTCGGGTTCCTTCCTTAACGCAACACCAAGGCATTATTGGTGACTTGGCATTTATTATTAATGAATTTAAACCAACTACATGTTAGTGCCCCATGTGAGGATCACATGAGGACTGTGTGAGCTTGTCTGAGGCACCTTTAATGCACTGGCTCCATGCAACAGATAAAATAATGATTGCTGAAGGGAAGTCTATTAGTCAATTTTATATTACTATTATTTTAAAAAACTGCATCTGTCTATCATTACAAAGAAAAGAAGTGTATTCAGCTCACAGTTCTGACAGTTCAAAGGTCTAGACACTGTGATGATTCTTGCTGGCAGAGTATTCAGGTTTTACAGAACCTCACCCAAGAGACAGGAAGCTCGTGTGCTTGTGTCTTCTGGGATGTCCTTTACCAGTAATCAATCAAGGGAATTCTGCCATGATTACATATCTAATTCCATTTCCAAAGACCTCAAACCCTTAATTACACAGTCAGATAAAGTTCCCATCCTCATAATTCCTCAGAGTAGAACAAAATGTAGGAATCCTTGGAAAATACAATCAAAACCTACAAACCAGAGTAGACGAAAAGCATACAAAAGAGGGGGGAACTGAAGAAAATTGACCAGCACCAGCAGTGATGAATAATTCACATGGAAAAATAATCTGTATTGGACAAGACATATAATTTGCATCTTGTTTGTCCAAATGCTAAGTCCAAGGCATTGGATAATAAAGTGTTTACCTATGAATTTAAAGAATTATCCATTTGCAGAAGATACAAGATTAGAAAAAAATAACAAGTTATTTTTTGAGAAGCTGGAAAAAGATTTGCTATAGCTAAATAAATAAATAAAATCTAATAAAAATAAACGTAGTACTTGGACTTCTATCCAAAAATAAAAAACTTGTTGACTTCATCTAAGTGGATGTGTTGGCAGGGTACTATGACTATCAAAAAGGCATTGTGAGTTATGTGTCTGATACAAATTAAGACTATGTGCTGTTTAAAAATTAAAATGGAGATTCTTTCAGTTGTGCAGGTCTCAGGGCAGGTGAGATGGTCCTTATGCTCAGCTCTCCACCTACCATCCCTCAGAACTCAGGGCTGCTTTTACCTTGTTGCTCCTAAAGTGGCTACTGGGAATTCTTTAAGACACATTAGAGGCTTACCAGTGTATAAAGCCATCGCCACTTATGATCCACAGGCAAAAGGCATACATATGGTCCTGCCTAGATGCATGAGGCACAGGAATGCTAAGAAGCATGGGCGTTTACTGTCTGGACATCAACAGTCTCTCTTACATTCAAATTCTGAAAAAATTTAGTCAAAGAGAGAATGTGAGAGTTAACTGCCACTTTTCTGTAGAACTATGGTCAGACTTCACCTGGCATTCATGTGCTCAACTTTAGTCCAGAGCTCCTCACTTTAAAAAAGACATCAAAAGATGCTAAGAGCCAGAGGACCAGGAGTGTGCTGTGAGACTGTGTCTCCTAGGAACGTCAGAAGCTACATTCATAGAGTCCCAACAACATGGCTGCCCAAATGTGAGCTGAACAAAGATGACACCAACAAAATCCCACAGGGCCACAAGCCTAAGCAAAGAGCTACGGGCAACAGAGGAATGCTGGGAATGAGAGGAACAGTCTCCCCTGGGAAGAGCACACCAATTGGTTATCTAATACCAATGGTCAGCCCTGAAAACATATAGCCAGGTAGCACTGGACAGACTGATTGGGCTATATTGGGGAGTGTGTGTGTGTGTGTGTGTGTGTGTGTGTGTGTGTGTGTGTGTGTCTGTGTGGGTCTGTGTGTGTGTGTCTGTGTGTGTGTGTGTGTGTGTGTGTGTGTCTGTGTGCACATGTGACAAGAATCAATAAAAACAAAGGCCATGGATTTGAAAGAGAGCCAAGGGGTATATGAAAAGGGTTGAAGAGAAGAAAAGAAAGGGAGAAATGATGTAATTATATTATAGTCTCAAAACAATAGAAGAAAAAAGACGTTGAAATACTGAAGGTGTTCTGGAAGGGCGACAGGGACAGGGAAGGCGATCGTAGAATTATCATATGGAGGACAGCTACAGGAAATGGGCTGCTTAACCTACTGCTCAGTCCAAGGGGAGACAACAGTGTCTTCCCGGATAGGAATAGCTGTCATTTTAAAGGAATGTTGACATGCTTCTTCAAGGTCCCAAGGGGCAGAACTTGACAAGCTCTGTAAAAGCTCTGGCCAAGGATGGAATGAGCTGCTTTTCCTGACACTTTACTTTACATCACAGATAAATAGTCCTTCGATCACTAGGTACTGGTCACCCAATACAGGCAGTTATTGTTATTCATGGATTTTATGGTTGTAAATTTGATTACAATTTATTTCTATTAAAATAAATATTATGCAACTCTCCAAATAATTTTTATACCTTCTTCAAAACTCCAAAAACTTTAACTCACCCAGCAAACAAATTCCCAGCTAAGATTAAAGCTCATGCTCTGCCTTCTTCTTAATATCAAAAGTGTCATATGGGGTTTTGGTGACTTTCTGTTTAATTGGCCCCAATTATAATGCTGAAATGCTTCTGGAATGAGAGCACAGAGAACATATGTGTAAGATAATATTCAATCTGTGTGGATACTAGGGTGAGTATAAAGACAGTAAGTTAAGAACACATATTTTATTTATGCATATGTAATAAGGTGTCTTTAAACAGAAACATATATAAAACAGGATTATGTATTCATTGACAAAGACCTGGCCAAAGGTTCAAAAGCCCTTAATTCTATATTATCTTCAGAAACCATGACTTTGGAGGTGCTAATTGACTGTTCAAGTAATGTAAGAGAACATGAATACTATGAATAATGAGAACCAGTGCACATGTTAGAAAAACAACCATAGTCTTGACTAATAATTAGTAAGTATGTATCAAATACCAAGAACTGCAGTAGCAATGCTATGGGGGCTAACTTCTGCACTCACCAATGAATTCAGTGCTTTAATTCTTATAGATGAGGATACCAAGGTTTAGAGTTAGTTACCAGTAGTCCCAGGATTCAAATTGATGCTTATTACCTTGTTTCCTGCTGACCCAATGGTGATGACAATAACATATATGTTAATATGGCAAGAAACTATCTGTGCTGGCTAGCGTGGGAAAAGGGAACCTCAGTGAGAAAATTCCCTCACTAGCTTGGCCTGCGGGCAAATCTGTGGGCCGTTTTCTTAATTGATAATTGATACATAAGGGCTAATTTCACTGCAGGAGGTGCTGTCTTTGGGCTGGTGGTCCTGGCAGCTATAAGAACCAATGATCCACACTCCTCCAGTTCCTGCCTCCTTCAGTTCCTGCCTCCAGGTTCTTGCACTGAGTTCCTGGCATAGATTCCCTAAATGATGGACTGCAAGCTGTAAGATGATATAAATCCTTTCCTCCCAAAGTTGGTTTTGGTCATGATGCTTAATCAGAACAATAGAAACCCTAACTAAGACACTGTCTTTGCACTGGACATACATGGATGTTGAGATGACATATCTTGTTTTCACTGAAGTCCACACGTCATCCAGGTCCACACTTCATCCAGGTCCACAATGCCCACCAGTCCAGTTCATTGATGAGACAACTGATGTAACTAAATACTCTTCATCTTCTAATAGTTCACTTGGGAAGCAGTAACAAAATACCATAAATGGGGGAACTATACATATACCACAAACAGCAGAGAATTGTTTTTCAAAACTGTAGAGGTTGTGATCAAGGTGAGAGTAGTATAACATGAAACTGGTGAGGACTCATTCCTCACAGATGATAACTTTTGTGGTTATGTCCTCACATGGTAAAAGGATCAGGGTTGTTCTCTTGAATATTGGAAGTTCTGTAATTTTTTTTAAAATCTATTTATTTATTTATTTATTTTACAGCCCAGCCACAGTTTCCCCTCCCTCCTCTCCTCCCAGCCCTCCACCACCACCCCTCTGTCCTCATGCCCCAATCCATTTCTCCTCCATTTCTGTTAAGGAAAGGACAGGCCCCCCCATAAATATCAACAAAACATGGCACATCAAGTTGCAGGAAGACTAAGCGCCTCCCCATGTGTTATGGCTGGGCAAGGTGACCTAGTATGAGAAGTAGGGTCCCAAAAGCAAGTGAAAGAGTTAGAGACAGCCCCTGCTTCCATTGTTAGGATTGCCACAAGAGGACCAAACTACACAACTGTAACATATATGCAGAGTGCCTAGGTCAGTCCCATGAAGGCTCCCTGGTATTGATTCAGTCTCTGTGAGCCCCTATGAGCCCAAATTAGTTGATTCTGTGGGTTTTCTTATAATGTCCTTGATCGCTCTGACTCCTACAATCCTTTCTCCCCCTCTTCTGCTGGATTCCCCAAGCTCCACCTAATGGTTGACTGTGGTTCTCTGCATTTGTTTCCATCAGTTGCTGGATGAAGCCTCCCTAATGACAATCTATGAGTATAGCAGAATGCTGTTAGGCATCTTTACACTGAAATTTTTTTTCTCTAGTCATGTTTGGTTCTATCCTAGGTCTCTGGGTCATCCAGCCTGTGGATCCTGGTGCTCCAGACAGTGTCAGAGGTGGGCTTACTCTGCTGGCATGGGTTTTAGGCTGCATCAGTCATTGGTTTGCCACTCCCCCAATCTCTAGGCCACATTTAACCCAGCACATCCCACAGGCAGGACAGACTGTAGGTCAAAGATTATGTACCTGGGTTAATGTCCCAACCTCTCCACTTGAAGTCTTGCCTAGTCACAGGAGATGGCCAGTTCAGGCTGCATATCCACTATTGCTAGGAATCTTAGCTGGGGTCATCCTTGGAGATTCCTGGGAGATTCTCTTGTGCCAAATTTCTACCTGACTCCAAAATGCCCCCCCTTTCTAGGAGTCTCTTTCAGTACTCTCCCTACATCTCTCCACAACCTGATAGCTCATATTCCCATTCTTCTGCAGCCCATTCATGAAATCTATTTCCCCTTCCCAGGGAGATCTAGGCATCCCCCCCCCAACCCTCCTTATTATTTAGAATCTCTGGGTCTGTGGATAGCAGCATGGTTATCCTTTACTTTATAGCTAATATCCACTTATGAGTGAGTACATACCACATTTGTCTTTCTGGGTCTAGGTTACCTCACTTAGGATGATATTTTTTTCTAGTTTCATCCATTTGCCTGCAAATTTCTTGATGTCATTCATTTTTTTTTTAACAGCTGAGTAATAAATACTCCATTGTGTAAATGTACCACATTTTCTTTATCCATTCCTTGGTTGAGAGACATTTAGATTGTTTTCAGGTTCTGGCTACTACAAATAAAGCTGCTATGAACATAGTTGAGCAAGTGTCCATGTGGTATAATTGAGCATCCTTTGGGTATATGCCCAAGAGTGTTATAGCTGAGTCTTATGGTAGATTGATTTCCAGTTTTCTAAGAAACCACAACACTGACTCTCAATGTGGCTATACAAGTTTTTGATATTAGCCATTCTGACATGTATAAGATGGAATCTCAAAGTCATTTTGATTTGCAATTCCCTGATGGCTAAAGATGTTGAACATCTTAAAGTGTTTCACAGCCATTGGAGATTCTTCCATTGAGAATTCTCTGTTTAGATCTGTATCCCATTTTTTAAATGGATTAGTTAGTTTTTTGATGTTTAGTTTCTTGAGTTCTTTATATACTTTTGAAGTCATCCCTGTATTAGATGTGGGATTGGTGGAGATCTTTTCCCATTCTGGAGATTGTTGTTTTGCCAATGTCAAATTAAATAGAAACTCAAAGCAATTCCATTAAAATCGGGAACAAGGTTAGGTTGTCCACTCTCTCCATACCTATTCAATATAGTATTTGAAGTTCTAGCTAGAGCAATAAAAGAAATTAAAAGGATACAAATTGGAAAGGAAAAAGTTAAAGTATCTTTATTTGCAGATGATATGATAGTGTACATAAGCAACCCTCAAAATTCTTCCAGGTAGATCCTACAGCTGATAAGCATCTTCAGCCAAGTGGTTGGATATAACATTAACTTAAAAAAAATCACCAGTCCTCCTACATACAAATGGACTAAGAAAGAAATCATGGAATCCACACTCTTCACAATAGCCTCATACAATGTAAAATGTTTTGATGTAACTCTAACCAAGCAGGCAAAAGACCTATATGACAAGAACTTCAAGTCTTTGAAGAAAGAAATTGGAGAAGATATCAGAAGATGGAAAGATCTCCCATACTCATGGATTGGTAGGATTAACATAGTAAAAATAGCCATCTTATCAAAAGCAATTTATAGATTCAATGCAATCCCCATTGAAATCCCAACACAATTCTTTACAGACCTTGAAAGAACAAAACTAAAATTCATTTGGAAAAACAAAAAAACCCAGGATAGCTAAAACAATCTTGTACAACAAAAGACCTTCTAGAGGTATTACCATCTCTGATTTCAAGCTCTACTACAGAGCCACAGTAATAAAAACTACATGGTATTGGCATAAGAACAGACAGATGGATCAATGTAATTGAACCAAAGACACAGATATAATCCATGCACCTATGTACACCTGAGTTTTGACAAAGAAGCCAAAATTATATCATAGGTAAAAAGCATCTTCAACAAATGGTGCTGGTATAACTGGATGTCTGCTTGTAGAAGAATGCAAATAGATCCATATCTATGACCCCACACAAAACTCAAGTCCACGTGGATCAAAGATCCAGATACACCAAACCTGATAGAAGAGAAAGTGGAGAATAGCCTTGAACACATTGGCATAGGAGAAAACTTCCTAAACAGGAAACCAATAGCATAGGCACTATGATCAACAATTAATAAATGGGACCCATGAAATTGAAAAACATCTGTAAGGGAAAGGACACCATCAGTCATGGGGATACCATCTCCACAACCTAATCACTCCCTTGAAACTTGCATCTCCTAATGTCATCATCTTGGTTACCAGATTTTGAATGAATTTGAGAGATTAAAAGGAACACAAAAGGCAGTCCCACCAGCCTGCAAGCAGGTGAGATACCTGCCTCCAGGCTGTGTCCGCACCCCACCACCTACTGGAGCTGTCCCACCAAGACCCACCCTGCCACCCAACCCCAAGCACCTAAACACCCTCCCCATGGCTAGCCCTCCCCCATAACCCCAGAAGACTACATAGGCACAGGTTCAAACCACAACAGCTCTAAGAACAGGCACAGGCAAAAGTCAAACCAATGGAAGAAAAAAATGAGTAAACACCAGTGTAAGAACACATTCAACAACAAAAGAGCAATATGGCACCACCCAATGATCCTACAACAGCAAAACATTCCAATGAAGCTGAAACATGAGAAAATGAACTTAAAAATTACTTTATGAAGATGATAGAGGCTCTAAAAGAGGAAATGAAAACATCCCTTAAAGTTGAGGAAAAGACAAACAAAAAATTAGAAGCAACCAATAAAACTCTCAAAGAAAGCCAAGAAAAAAACAATCAAACAGGTTAAGGAAACAGGAAACAGTTTAAGACTTGAAAACTGAAATAGAAATAATAAAGAAAACTCAAACCAAGGGAATTCTGGAAATGGAAAAACTGGGGATGTGAACAAGAACTACAGATACAAGCATCACCACAGTATACAAGAGATGGAAGTGAGAACCTCAGGTGTTGAAGACATGATTGAGATTCATCAGTCAAAGAAAATGTTAAATGCAATAAATTGCTAACACAAAATATTCAAGAAATCTGGGACACCACAAAAAGACCAATTCTAACAATAATGGGGGTAGAAAAAGAAGGATCCCAGATCAAAGGTACAAAAAACATATTCAACAAAATCATAAAAGAAAACTTTCTCAACCTAAAGAAAGATATGCCTATAAAGGTACAAGAAGATAACTGAATATCAAATAGGTTGGACCAAAAAAAAAAGTCCCTTTGCCACATAATAATCAAAACACTAAACATACAGAATAAAGAAAGAATTTTAAGAGCTGTAAAGGAAAAAGGCCAAGTAACATATAAAGGTAGACCTATCAGAATTATACCCAACTTCTCAATGGAGATCTTGAAAGCCAGAAGATCCTAGACAGATGACTGACAGACACTAAGGGATGTGGATGTCAGCCCAGACTACTATATCCAACAAAATTTTCAATCAACATAGAAAGAGAAAACAAGATATTTCATGACAAAATCATATTTAAACAATATATATCCATAAACCCAGCACTACAGAAAGTACTAGAAGGAAAATTCCAACCTGAGGAACCCAGTTACATCCATGAAAACACAGGCAATAGACAATCTCACAACAGCAAAACCTAAAGAAAGGAAACACACACTACCATCACCACCACCAAAACCAAAAAATAACAGGAATTAACAACCTCTGGTCAATAACATCCCTTAATATCAGTGGACTCAATTCACCAATAAAAAGACACAGGCCAACAGAATGGGTCCAAAAACAGAATCCATCCTTCTGCTGCATACAAGAAACACACCTCAATTTCAAGGACAGACATTACTCGACATAAAGGGCTTGGAAAAGATTTTTCCAGTCAAATAGACATTACTCAGCATAAAGGGCTGGGAAAAGATTTTCCAATCAAATAGACCTAAGAAGCAAGCCAATGTAGCTATCCTTATATCTAACAAAATAGACTTCAAACTAAAATTAATCAAAAGAGCTTGAGAAGAACATTTTATATTCATCAAAGGAAAAATCCACCAAGTTGAAGTCTCAATTCTGAAATCCATACTCCAAATACAAGGGCAACCACATTTGTAAAAGAAACATAACTAAAGCTTAAATCACATATCAAACCCCATACATGAATAGTGGGAGACTTCAATACCCCACTCTCACCAATGGACAGGTCTGCCAAACAGAAACTTAACAGAGAAACAAGGGAACTAACAGACTCAAAAGGACTTAATAGACATCTACAGAACATTTTACCCAAACACAAAAGAATATACCTTCTCAGGACTTCATGGAACTTCTCTAAAATTGATCACATACTCAATCATAAAGCAAATATCAATAGATACAAAAAATTAGAATAACCTCTTGTATCTTATCAGACCACAATGGACTAAAGTTAGAGTTCAACAATAGCACAAACTACAGAAAGCCTACAAACTCATGGAAACTGAACAGCTCTTAACTAAACCACCTCTGGATCAAGAAAAAATGAAATAAAAAAAGTCAAAGACTTCCTAGAATTCAATGAAAATGAATGTACAACATACCTAGACTTATTAAAGACACAATGAAAACAGTGCTAAGAGGGAAGTTCATAGCACTAAGTGCCTACATAAAGAATTTGAAGAAATCTCACACAAGTGACTTAATAACACACCTGAAAGTTCTAGAACAAAAAAAAGCAAACTAACCCAGGAGGAGTAGACAACAGAAAATAAAAAAACAGGACTGAAATATAGAATTGAAATGAAGAAAACAATACAAAGAATTAATGAAACAAAGAGTTGGTTCTTTGAGAAAATTAACAAGATAGACAAACCCATATCCAAACTAATCAACAGGCAAAGAGAGAATATCCAAATTAACAAAATCAGAAATGAAAAGGGGGACATAACAATAGAAACTGAAGAAATCCAGAAAATCATCAGGTCATACTTCAAAAACCTCTACTCCACAAAAATGGGAAACATGAAAGAAATGGACGATTTTCTAGATAAGTACCACTTAACCAAAATTCAATCAAGACCAAATAAACAATTTAAATAGACCTATAACCCCTAAGGAAACAGAAGCAGTTAAGTCTCCTAACCAAAAAAAGCCCAGGGTTATATGGTTTCAGCACAGAATTCTACCAGAATTTCAAAGAAAAACTAATACCAATATTCCTTAAATTGTTCACACAATTTGAAACACAAGGAACATTGCCAAACTCTTTTTATGTGGCAACAGTCACTCTGATACCCAAAGCACACAAAGATGCAATAAAGAAAGAGAATTACACACCAATCTCCCTCATGAATATTGATGTAAAAATATTCAATAAAATACTGACAAACAGAATCCAAGAACACATAAAAAAAAAATCCATCATGATCAAGTATGCTTCATCCCAGAGATGCAGGGATGGTTCAATATATGAAAATCTGTCTGCGTAATCCACCATATAAACAAACTGAAAGAAAAAAACTACATGATCATCTCATTAGATGCTGAAAAACCTTTCACAAAATCAAAACCCTTTATGATAAAGGGCTTGGAGAGATCAGGAATACAAGAAACATACCAAAACATAATAAAGGCAATATACAGCAAGCCAACAACAAACTAGATGGAGAGAAACTCAAAGCTATTCCAATAAAATTAGGAACAAGAGCTGGAGAGATGGCTCAGAGGAGTTCAATTCCAGCAACCACATGGCAGCCTTCAACCATATATAATAAGATCTGATGCCCTCTTCTGGCACTCAGGCAGAATATTGCATACATAAACAAATAAACCTTTTTTTTAAAAATTAGGAACAAGACAAGGCTGTTCCCTCTCTCCATATCTATTCATATAGTATTCGAAGTTCTAGCTAGAACAATAAGACAACAAAATGAGATCAAGGGGATACAAATTGGAAAGGAAGAAGTCAAACTTTCATTATTTGCAGATGATATGATAGTATACATAAGTGACCCCAAAAATTCTACCAGGGAGCTCCTACAGCTGATAAAAACTTTTAGTAATGTAGCAGGATACAAGGTTAACTAAAAAAAAAAAAAAAAAAAAAATCAGTAGCCCTCCTATATACAAATGTTAAACAGGCTGAAAAAGAAATCAGGGAAACATCACTCTTTACAATAGCCACAAATAACATGAAATATCTTGGGGTAACTCTAAACAAACAAGTGCAAGACCTGTATGACAAGAACTTTAAGTGTGTAAAGAAAGAAATTAAAGATATTAGAAAATGGAAAGATCTCCCATGCTTGGAAAGGTAGGATCAATATAGTAAAAATGGCAATCTTACCAAAAGCAATCTACAGATTCAGTGCAATCCTCATCAAAATCCCAACACAATTCTTCACAGACCTGGAAAGAATAATACTCAACTTCATATGGAAAAATAAAAAACCGAGTATAGCAAAAACAATCCTGTATAATTAAGGAACTTCTGGATGCATCCCTGATATCAAGCTCTACTGTAGAACTATAGTAATAAAAACAGCTTGGCATTGGCATAAAAACAGACAGATGGATCAATGGAATCAAATTGAAAACGCTGACATTAATGTCTGAAAGACATTTAAGGAATTGTTCAACATCCTTAGCCATCAGGAAAATGCAAATCAAAACAACTCTGAGATACCATCTTACACCTGTCAGAATGACTAAGATCAAAAACATTGATGACAGCCTGTGATGGAGAGGATGTGGAGTAAGGCAAACAATCCTCCACTGCTGGTGGGGAGTGCAAACTTGTACAGCCACTTTGGAGATCAGTATGGTGGTTTCTCAGAAAATTGGGAATCAATCTACCTCATGATCCAGCTATACCACTTTTGGGCATATACCCAAATGATCCATATTCATACCACAAGGACACTTTGGAGTCACAATAATGCTCAACTATTTTCATAGCAGCATTATTCTTAATAGCCAGAACCTGGAAACAACCTAGATGCCCCTCAATCAAAGAATGGATACAGAAGATGTGGTACATTTACACAATGGAGTATTAGTCAGTGGCAATTTAATTAATTATAAATAAATTATTATTTAATAATTAATTAATTACAAATAAATAATTGACATCTTAAAATTTGCAAATTGATGGAACTAAAAAAAAAAAACATCCTGAGTGATGTAACCCAGACCTATAAAGACAAACACAGTACATACTCACTCATAAGTGGATATTAGAGGTAAAGCAAAGGTTATAATCCACAACCCCAGAGAAGCTAGGTAACAAGGAGGACCCTAGGAGAGACATTCATGGATCCCCCTAGGGTGGAGAAATAGATAAGACCTCCTGAGGAAATTGGGAGCTTGAGTGGGCCTGGGGGACGGGGAAGAAGAGGGGAAGGGAAGGTGGGAGGAGAACATGAGGAAACAGGAAGGTCGAGTTGGGGGAGGGACAGAGGGAGAACAAGGAAAGAGGTATCTTGATAGAGGGAGCCATTATGGGATTAGGAAGAAACCTGGTGCTAGGAAAATTCCATGGAATCCACAAGGATGACCCCAGCTGAAACTCCAAGCAATAGCAAAGAGGATGCCTGAACTGGCCTTCCCTTGTAATCAGATTGGTGACTACCCTAATTGTCATCATAGAACCTTTATCTAGTAACTGGTGGAAGCAGATGCAGAGATCCACAGCTAAGCACTGGGCAAAACTCTCAGAGTCCAGTCAAAGAGAAGGAGGAGGGAGTATATGAGCAAGGGGGTCAAGATCATGACAGGGAAACTCATAGAGATAGCTGACCTGAGCTAGTGGGAGCTCACTCACTGTGGACTGACAGCTGGGGAACCTGCATAGGACTGAACTAGACCCTCTGAACGTGGGTGACAGTTGTGTGGCTTTGGCAATGTGTGGGGCCACTGGCAGTGGGACCAGAACTTATCCCTAGTGTGTGAACTGGCTTTTTAGAGCCCATTCCCTATGGAGGGACGCCTTGCTCAGCCTGGATACAGTGGGAAGGGGCTTGGTCCCGCCTCAACCTGATCTGCCAGACTTTGATGACACCCCATGGGAGGCCTTCCCCTCTCTGAGGAGTAAATAGGGGGTGGGGTGGAGGGAGGGTGGAGGGTGAAGGGAGGAAGGGGGAGGAAGGGGGAACTGTGGTTGGTATGTAAAATGAAAAAAAAACTTTTAAATATAAAAAGATAATGAAAAACAACAAAAATAAACAAATAACGAAATAAAGCAACCAGAGTTTTATTGTCAAATACTTGTAAATAAACAGGCAAACCCAGCACACTAGGCTGGTACAGCGCACTAAGGTCAGAGGACAGGAAGGACAAGGGAGGAAAGAGCCCCTGAGACAGGGACATGACCTCCTCCCTGACCCTCTGTCGAAGGCGCTTTGGGGAAGACATGTTATATGGGGTGGGTGAGAGAGGGAGATCAGGACCCTACTCCCCATCCTGCATCAGAATGTGCCTGCCCTTCCAGCCATGCCCCTCAGCCCATCCTTGATATGCACCCCCCAAAAATTTTAAATGATTAAACAATAAATTTTTATTAATATGAAAACCTAAATAACAAGCCAACAATGGAAACAACAATTTAAAAAGAACTAAACACAATTAAAGGGGCTATTTTTTTTCTAAAGAGAGTAAGGACAGCTTATGCACAGAACCGGTACAGGGTCCATGAGCTCAGTGTCCTCTCAGGGGGGTTTCAGATCTCCCTGTGGCTCTGCCTCAGAAGCTGAGTTCAGATGCAGAATCTCTCCCATCCCTGAGGCATCCTGAAGAGTTGTTGCCTGAAGAGCTCTAAATCTAAGGATAGAAAGAGATGAAGCAATGAGTAGAGACAGCCTAGAAGTTTTCAGGATGGGGTGAGCTTCCCAGAGATGGCCTTGCTGGCCACACAAGACCTGTTCATGCCAGAGAATCCCTAGTCCTCTCTCTCCATAAGAGGACATCCCACTGACTGGTGTCCAGCTTTGGTTCCAGGCCAAGGCTTCTGGAGAATTCCTTGGTGCAACCCATCACCAAAACCTCCTCCTACCTTCCCAGGGACCGGCCCAGGCCACCTCACCCCTTTTGGGCTTCTGTGCCTTCAGCACTGATAGGATCTCCTCTGCTTGGACAGTGACATCTGAGGAAGGTACATTGAGCCTCACATAGTCCAACAGCCTCTTCCCAAAGGCCAGATCTGGAGAGTCACCAAAACCTGGGGGTGTTTTTGAAGCCACATGGACAGAAAACGAAAACAGATTAGTGGGAAGCAGAGAGTTGGAAGCCTGGGCTTCCTTCACCAGCACAATAGTGATCCCTCAGATGAAGAAAAGGCAGCTCAGCCCATGTGCTGAACATTCCTCAGTGTTCTCACAGGAACACACACAGTGACTACAGTGGATTAGGAGGACCAGAAAGGTTTCCTACCATCGGCTGGCCTGTGTTACCTTGGCTTCCCTGTGAGAAAATGGTCATATCCTCATGTTACCCATTACCATGCACAATGTACATTTATGTAATTAAAAATGTTTTAATTCTTTAAAAAATGCCGTGCTATTTTACATGTGTGAATGCATGTGTTTCTGTACAGTGCATGTGTGCAGCGCCCTTGGAGGTCAGAAGAGGATGTTAGATCCCCTGGAACCAGGTTATGGGTGGTTGTGAGCTGCCATGTCAGTGCTAGGAATTGAACCTGGGTCCTCTGCAAGAGCAGTCAATGCTTTTAACCACTGAGCCATCTCTCCAGCCCATTTTTGTTCTCTTTGTGGTCCCAGAGTAGCCCACTGTAGAACCATGATCAGTGTCCAGTGCTGCCCAGTAAAGGTTTCCAGCTGGGTTACTTAAAAACAAACCAAAAAAAAAAAAAAAAAAAAAAAAAAAAGGAAATAGTAACATTTAGACCATAATAAACCCCCTTTCAGATACAAAGAATTAGCATCCTTGGCTCATCCTCTCTGCCCCCAATCTGACCACCAATACTGAGAGGAAGGGGTGAAAATTGCAAGCCGTCCTTTCCCCTTGGTCCCAGGACCAGGACAGCTCTGTGTTCCGCTGCTTTTTGTTCTGGAAGTCCTGAAGTAAGCAGTGGCCTGGTGATCAGGACATTGAACAAACAGTACTGTTGAGATACTGTAATCACACTTTTTTTTTATTTCTACCTTCCACTACACTTGAAAAATGTGTTCCATAGTGGAAAGTTTCACTCCCCAAGCACAACTTTGGGCAGTCCCATAACTTCTCAGTTTCCTGTCAAATCAAAATGCCCTCGATACTTTAAGCCACAAGCACAGACTTAAACTGCCTTGCCCCATCTTTTTACCCCGTCCATCCTACATTTCCAAAGCTTCACTGACACTGTAATTTCTTGTCTTGCTATGATGAAACTGGGAAAACAGGAAAGAGGAGAACGGGGTAAAGCTTTCACTCATCAGTCACAGTGCAGAGCTCTCATGAAGTCTGTCCAGTGTTTAAAGTCTTATTTTTGAGGCACCTTTGGGAGCTTCTCTTGGAAATTTTTAAGCACGATGATTCTCTTCTTGCGTCTATACATGGGCTAGTTAACTGGATTCTTCTGCAGTCACTTCCAGTTTGCTATCTGCTCAGGAGTCAGAGTCCTTATGAGCAATGCTCATGAAGAGAGCCTGGCGTGGCTACATCAGCTCTTATTCAACCCTATGTCTATTATTGGAAACACCCATAATTTGTTTAACTAAACAAATTCAAGAAACATAAACCAACCCCCAATGAATCTGAAAGACTCATCTTCTAGTACCCATCCTCCTCATTCAGAGTCCCCAGGCAGGAGGCATGTATGTGTCACTAGTGACTAGCTGAATGCAGGAAATGCATTCCAAGATCCCCACGGGATCTTATTAAATGCCAATACCAGAGGCAATTACCCTCTAACTTTCTCTCTTCCTAGGATGAGGAGGTAAAACTCACAACCCAGCTGGAAACTTTTTCCAAAGAAACACACACACATACATCTGCCCACAGATACCTACCCTGTCAACTCCGTCTTCAAAGTGAGTACAGTATCACAGTATTTAAGAGTCATAAAACTGGTCTCTGACAACCTGCTTTGAAATTCCAAACAGATGTCCCATCTCACAATTCATTCCAGGGTCAGAGATCAATCACACCTTGGAACCTCGGTTAAGATTCCAATTTACCATTCTGAGTAGCTATAATGGACAAGTATTCCTTTTCCTGAGACATAAAATGCATCTGCCATCCTCTCAAGCATTTACAAGTTCTGGTTTTAAATGGGGATGCCATCTTATAAGCCATTGGCAACACAGAATCGTCTCAAATTTTTCGAAATTTTTGTCTTCTAAACTCACACAAACCCAAAAATTGGAGAAACTTGTAAAATTAAAGAATAAATTTTATGTAATTATTTTCTAAAAATATAGGGAAGATTCTTTCAAAAGCAATTCTATAAGCTTAAGAAGGAATGGGGTCCCTGGTGCACTGGGCACACAGTCTGCAAACTAAGCTAACACAGTACTTTCATCCAAAATGGTCATTAAATTTCACCGAGGGAGATTGTTTTGACAGCTTCTATTCCTCAGCGACCAGCTCCATTTTTTGCCTCCCTCTTTCAAGGTCAGTGGTTAGTTCTTTATCTTCATAAGCTTATATTCAAAACAAAACAACAATTGTTCCATAAGACTTGCAAAGGGCACAGCTTCTCAAGCAACTCTTAACCTGGGGTTAGTCCTTGTTTTCTTTCTTCTTTTTCCTCCCTTTAAAATATGGACTCAGAGCTAATAATTCTTTCCCTTGAGTCCTCACTTTTAATAGGGTCTCCAAAGCATTTGCCTGGTCGTGTGCAGAACACAACTGCTCTTCTTTGTACTCTGAGGTGCTTAAATTACCCCCACACTTTGCTCATACCCAAAGAATCTCATCTCTCCAATCCAAAGAACAAAGGCCCTGAGCTGCCAGAGAACTCCAGAGAGCGTGGGTACCAATGAGGTCAGGGCTTCCTGAGGTTCAGAGGGGCTGCCTACACTGGGGATGTTTGGAGATTATGCAAAACCAGCACATTTGTTTGCTTGAAGATGTACACAGTGAAAACCTTAGGGAATGCTTAAAAATTTCTTGACTCAAAGCACAAAATATAGTCCCCCAAAACAAAATTGAACCTGATCCTACCGCTTGTAACGTGTAGCTGCTCTTCTGCACTCAGACAGTAGTCTCTTAAATAATAAGTACATGCCCAAGGGGAAAGTGATAAACCACCGGGGTATGAGAAGAGCATTTGGCAGCTTCTGTTTGTATTTACCTAAAAAAGGAAAGAAGAAAACAGTTCTATTATTTAACATACATGCTAACTTGGAGGACTTAATAATGGAGCCCACAGTCATTCATTTGTTTGCATACTTTATGATAGTTTACATGCTACCGTGGGTTTGCAGGTCATGTGTGTTACTTTGAACTAGCCATCGCCCAATGTACAAGCATCTTAAGGAGACCTTTTAGAGAAGCAGTGGACTAAAGAAAGCAATGAACAGCAAGACAGATTGTTCTCTTACCCGGGAGAGGAGGTGCAATCAGCAGTGATACAATCAGACATGTAACTGGGAAGTATTTGTTTACCTTCAAACACTAAACACAAAATCTTTCTCTTCCAGGCAAGAGTGCCAGGGAAGGCAAGAATCTCTTTGCAGGTGAACATTTCAGAAACAAACATTTTTATGTTATAGGAATTTCGTCAATGGAAAGGGTATGCATCATTGGTAGACATGTCAAAGACTAATACTTAAACTTAACCACTTCCTGCTCTTCCTATTATTTTCCAGGACCATGGTTTTTGTGGTTTATGAACCCATTGTGGAAATGTGTACGAATCAACGACCTTCAAGTTCATTTGTGTAGCAACAAGCAGAGGACAGCAGAAACGGCATAAGCACACTGGGTAAACTGAGATTTAAAAACACTTTGGAGTAACTGATGGCTTGATAGATCGTGATTTCAGAAGTAAGAAAGGCCATTTCCTGTATGGGAATCCACGCATTCTTCTGCACTGCCATTTTCAGCTATGACACCATCTTTCTTACAGGAAACTAGTCTTAAAATGGTTCCTTCAAACTGTCACATCACTAAGTGAAGACCAAGATTCAAATATACTTAAGCACATCAAATATACCTGCAAGCACAAGGCCCTGGGTTTGATCATCAGCTCAAAAAAAAAATTTTAAACAAATATACTTAAGCACATTTATTAAATAACTCCCATTAGCCGGACGGTGTTGGCACACACCTTTAATCCCAGCACTTGGGAGGCAGAGGCAGGTGGATCTTTGTGAGTTCGAAGCCAGCCTGGTCTACAAAGCGAGATCCAAGAAAGGCGCAAAGCTACACAGAGAAACCCTGTCTCGAAAAAAAACCTAAATAAATAAATAAATAAATAAATAAATAAATAAATAAATAAATAAAACTCCCATTAAATATCATTATTCAGAAGCCAAAAGGGTTTTTGAATAATTAATAACTAAATATAAATACTTTGGAAGACACTTTACCTTCAGCTTGACTTTATACATTGTCAATATTTATATGTTTTTTGATGTATACAATATAGTATTGGTACCATGGACAATTTATGGAGCATATATTTGTAACAAAAGTTCAACCTAATTAACTAAGAGGGAAAATGTGCAGGCAGAGCAGAGATCAAAGGCTCGGGAGCACAAGTTCAAGCTTCTGGCAAGTTCCCCTTCACTCTAGCTGCCTCTTGTTTGTTTGTTTGTTTGTTTGTTTGTTTGTTGTTTTATCAGTTCTCCCTCGCACCTACCATCACTACATTTTGGTCATCTGACTAGCTTTCTTCTGTACTCACAAATCTCACTTAGTCCTCTGTGTTTCCACCTGCACGGCCATCTTCTCTTGCCTATCACAGAAGCCCCGCTCCTTCTTTAAGACCCTACCCAAGTGCCACCTCTCCTGTGTAAACTTACTCTGCTCTCTTAGACGTGTATCAGCCAAGAGATTCAGTTTGTGGGGGAAATGAAAAATGGGTATGATGATTTTGAACCTCAGTTGGGGGGGGGGGGTCGGTGCTCATGTGTATGAGAACAGATACCTGTTTTCCACAGTACATGTGTGAAATCAGAGGACAACTTCATGACATACCTCACTTTCCCACCAGGTTGTGAGGCAGGTTTTCTTTCTCATTTCCCACTGTCTACTTCAAGCAAGCTGACCTTTGAACTCCCAGTGTTTCTATTGTCTGTCCCTTCTCCCCACAGAAGCTTGGTTACAGACACCTGCACCATGTGTCCAGCATTTAGATGAGTTCTGGGGATTTGAACTCAGGTCCTCACATTTTTAAGCACTTCCACCCATTCTTGTGGTTGGTTTTGATGTCAACTTGTCACAAATTTGAAACATCTGAGTAGAAAGCCTCAGCTGAAAAACTGTCATATTTGCTTAATTAATATGGGAAGACCTACCTAAGTATGAGAAGCATCCTTCACAGCAACCAAGATATGTAAAAAAAAAAAAAAAAAAAAGGCATAGCAGAAGGAAGTTCATTTCACCTTTGGCTCTTCAGCCTTCCCCATTGCTGTCCAGTTGATTTGCCTTGTTACTGTTGGTGCTGATTCCTTTCAGGACAGAACTGGTTCCAGGCTTCCATCCTGGATGTAGGACCAACAGTTCTTCAGGAACCTTCCAGGTTTTTGGCACTAGATTGGGACTGTTGAGCACCCAGCCTCAAGGAACCAAACAATTCCCCAGTTCTCAGCCCTCAAGTACAATTCAGCAGTTGTTGCTCTTTTAACATGAGCCAACTTACTAAATTCTTTAATAGACATTCATCCATTGGTCCTGTTTATCTAGAGAATCCTGATTAATACAACACTGACCCATCTCCACAGTTCTCTCTTCTGAACTGAAGTGTTGCGTTACTTTTCCTATGAGGCCTGAGCAAGCATCATTCTACCCCATGTAAGGCACTGAAACAGACCCAAGTTATCTTAGAAGACCAGGGAGTTTGAGATTGCTTCCAGAAGTATGACAGGTGAATGGATGACTCAAAGGCTGCATCACCAAAAGCCAGCCCTGCTTGCAAAGCTGATCCCCAGGCTTTCAGAAAGACTTGCAGGCAGCTCAGCCACTTGGCAAGTCTCCTCTCCCCCAACAGTTGCTACAATTGTTCAGGCCTAGTTACCTGAGCTTCTCAGTCTTAGAATCTTTCCTCCTCCCTCAAGGAGGGAATGTTTGAACTCAGAGGAAAGAGGTGTACAGCAGCTAGGCAAGAGGATGTTCTGTGTCTTTACCCATGCAATAGATGACGTTCCCTGGAGTGTTTGGAGATTTTAGCAGGGGGACCTGGCTGTTTGCATAGCCCTGACTAAAGAGGAGTCCTCTTTGGAGGGGAAGATTGTCCTCTTCAACCTAATTTACAGCTTCAAGAAACTTCAAGAAAAGAAGAAGGAACATGGAGTCACCAGGGAGGGAGCAAAGAGAAACCCTCCCAATCAACAGATTAGATTCTACTGTTGTAAAGAGACACCATGACCAAAGCAACTCATAAAAAAAAAAAAAAAAAAAAAAAAAAAAAAGCATGTAACTGGGGGCTGGCTTACAGTTTCAGAGAGTTAGTCCATTATCATCATGGCGGGAAGTAGACAGGCAATGGTGTTGGTGCAGTAGCTGAGAGCTTACAACCTGATCCACAAGCAGCAGGCAGAGAAAGAGCAAGACTGGGCCTGGTCTGGGTTTTTGAAACCCAAAGCCCAACCCCAGTGACATAGCTTCTCCCACAAGGCCTAGTCCTTCCCAAAGAGTTCCACTAACTGGGGACCAAGCACTCAAACACATGAGCCTATGGGGGCCATTCTCCTTCAAACCACCACATTAGCCCAATCAGTCCCAGCAATCAACACGGTGACAAAAGCAATGGCTAGATCACCCTCACATCTCTGCATCACTGTATTACAGTAGGGGGCAGCCTTTTTCCGTCAAGGGCCCCATACCTTGGTATTTTCGAGAAAGATCACCTTTTGTAACTACTTATTTCTGGCATTGTGTCAGGAATTGCTATAAACAATACACACATCAGTCATCATGGCTTAGGTGTAAGAAAACTCCATTGAGAGCAAGCAGTGGGAGGGATCTGGCCTCTGAATGGTGCTTTGCCAACCCCTGCCTTATAGAGTTACAGTGAAAACTGACATGGCCCATACAGCGTAAGTAAGCATCCACACAACAGTGGACACTTACTTCATTATGAGCTAGGCCTGGGAAAGATCAGAATCTAAAACACAACATGATCCCTGCAGTCATGTAGAATGGGGCCGAGGAGAATGAAGTGTGAGTGCTCTGAGGTAAGTTAATCGCTGTGATCATGGTCCTTGTCTGTTGTCTAATTTTTATCCTAGGTTCTACGAAGGAAATGCAGATGATGTTGTAAGAGTGTGCGCACTAAGAAAACGATACTGCACAGTGAGAAACAGGTTAACCATGGAAAGAGAAGCACAGGGGTGGGGTGGGGTTTGCTCCAGCAGGCCAGATCAGCATGAGCAATGACCCTCCCTAGAAAAACAGTTTGGCTGGAATGCAAAACAGAAAAGTGGAGTATAGAGGATGACTGTGTGAAAGTATTGAGATCTGGGGCTGTAAAAGGCTTGGGATTTGTCTCTACATTACAAAGGAAACAAATACTCTTCATTGCTGTGGATGTCACTATGCATAAATAAAACACTGATTGGCCAGTAGCCAGGCAGGAAGTATAGGTGGGACTAACATAGAGAAATTGAGAAAACAGGAAGGGAGAAGGAGACCCTGCCAGTGGCCACCAGGACAAGGAAGATGTAAGGTACCAGTAAGCCACAAGCCACGTGGCAAAGTATAGATTAATAGAAATGGGTTAAATATAAGAGTAAGAGCTAGACAATGGTAGATCTGAGCTAATGGCCAAGCAGTTTAAATAATATAAGCATCTGTGTGTTTATTTTATAAGTGGGTTGTCGGACTAACAGGGCTTGACAGGGGCTGGAGAGAAGGTCTCCAGCTACACTTCAGTGGTCTCACCTGTATACACAACATCTAAAAGTGTGATTTATAACTGTGTAATTATTACACAGAAGCCAGCAAACGCCACTGGATGCTCTATTTCCTGAACACCGTGACCACAGATGTTCTACCAACCAGAACTACCAACTCTGGAGACTCCATCTGTCACCACCTCATGCCTCCCAAAGCCTGTCTCATGTCAGCACCCGCATGTTCCTCTGGTCTTGGTATGTGGTTCCAAGCGGGGCACAGAGCAATGTCTCCGATTCTGAGGGGAAGGAGGCAGGGCAGAAACCATGGGGGTCATGCACCACTCGGGCACTGTAGGCACTGGCAGTCTCCAGAGCTGACACTAGCAAGCCTGGCCCAAGGACCAGAGGTGCTGCTTGTGAGCTCACATGAGATCTCACCTGTGCGCTCTCTGATGTATGTTTTTATGGAAATAATTGGCTAGGTCCTTGAAGAAGAGCTGAAGGTCGTATAGAAGCAGGTGAAATGCGAGCCATGAAACCATGGTAACAACACCAAGAATACTTCGGTTTTATTAATGGAAAAAGACATTTAAATGTTTGAGATAAGGAATAGAAGAAGTTAAAAGAATGAAATCAGATAAGATGATGGGGGTAGGGGGCAGAACAGGGAGCACGGTGTGAGGGAGAGCTGTAGGAGAACAGACAGTGCAAAGTCAAGAACTTACACCCAAAGGGAGCTAAGAGCAAAGGAAAGGAGTGGATGAAGATGGACAGGGAGCCCGAGGGAAACGAAACGCGCGCAACAGCTTTCTAAAGCGCATTTATCAAGATAAATTGCTTTTGTCACATCCTGCTGTTTTTAAACATGAGTAAGTTGTTGCCTATTATCACTGACCTTTACAATTCTGATGAGCTGCTCAGCAATTAACCAGTATTCCCTCCACAGTCTGAAGTCTGCCGGAGAGGCGATAGCGGCAACAGGTCTGCAGGATGGAGGGAGCAGGAAAGAACCCGCAGGGAAGGAAATGGCCGCAGTGGCTGCAGAGTGACAGTACCTCCCAAAAAGCAATCATCGCACCGTCCATCTCTTAAGTTTGAAAGTGGTTTTTGTGTTTGGGGGTATTGTTTTTTCACCCTTTGCAACCTAGCAGCAGTTCTCCCCACGTACTGCACGGCAGCCCCCAGGCAGAGCAGGGCAGGGCACACACCAAGCATCACCCAGGCTAACAGAGCAGCAGGTGGGTGACAGCAGCTGGCCCCGGCCCTAGCCCCTTGCCCTTGCCTTCTTTTCTCAGAAACAAGAGAGAAGCTCACGCTGCCCAGACACCAGCCAGACTACGCTTGTTCTTCTTGGGGACACCCTCTCAGACTCTGGCCCCAGACGGAGACCAGCAGATGACTGCTCAACCACAAAGCTAAGACCTTGGCAACCCCTTCACGGACTGCTTTCAGCGTTAGCACCTCCCAGGAGCAGAAGGATTTGAGGTAGAGAGCATAGACTTACCCAAAGAACCTCCTCAGGGCAAGGGCGATTGGCGGAGCTTAGATTACCTCTCACTCTTCCGCTGCTCCACGGTACTTAAAACAGCCAGCATGGAGCCGGAAGTCCACGCTGCTCCTCTCATCTCATGTGAGGTTTGACTTTCCGCTGTGATGATGAAGACGGGTTTCCCGGGGTAACAGCGCAAAAGTGTCCCAAGGATGAAGTCATTACATAACCATGTATACAGACGCAAGTTTTTATTGTTGTTTGGTTTGGTTTTTCCATACAGAGTTTCTCTGTGTAGCCCTGGCTGTCCCGGAAGTTGCTCTGTGGACCAGGCTGGCCTTGAACTCACAGAGATCTGCCTGCCTCCGCCTCCCGAGTGCTGGGATTAAAGGTGTGCGCCACCATCACCACCGGGCTCAGACACAAGTTTTTAAGTGGAGAGGGGTTGTTAAATTGAATAAAAATTAAGGCTACTCTCAATACTTATTTGTGTCAAGGGACAGTGTTCATGCAATTTACATAGCTCTGGTTTTGAAACGTCACCGCGAGGTTTCATCAAACTGCTCCATGGACAGGAATGGAGATTGGGCCCAATGAGAGACATATGTGGATGTAAGTTGGTAATGGGGCCACCTACAAAGCTACTGGCCCTTTCTGCAACCCAGCACCGTCTTTGAATACAGCTGATTGGGGTTCAGCTTCAAAGCTCCTTTCAGCTTTGTGAAAGTCTGACTTTTTAACCTAGCCTTGGTAACTGACATTCTGAAACATAATGGTCCTCTTGCTGGGTCTTCCCTTGCCACTCCCGTGGGAGTGGGGTGACAATGAGTGTCTGGAGGATCAGGTTGGGCCACAGGGCTGGGTCACGGATCCTCAAGGCCAAGCAACAAGTGCACTCAACAAACACCTACTTTACCTGCTTCCCAGGGAGAAGGAGCCTCAAGACACATAGCAAGAGAGGGATGAAGATGTGGACTTACTCGGAGCGCAGGGAACTAGTCACCTGGGTTCCCAGAGTTAAGTGAAATGGTGAAAGGGCTGCCACAGGTCCCCCACTTCTGCATCAGGAAACAATGGGTCTAGCAGGCCGGCTCTTCCCCTATCATGACAGCTACAGGAGGTCAGCACTGATCATGTCACCTGAGCCCAGAGGGAAGAGCTGGGCTTCGGGGCTTAAGCAGCTTACCCCAGGCAAGTGGCTCACATCATGTAACAGACCAAAATGCATATGTACCTGCTTCCCAAGCTGTGTGTCTTCATGTCTGACTCCATGCCACACAGCAGCTCTCCTCCACTGATGGAACAGCCCTGTTAACTAGGATACCTTGGATTACTGAACTTAGACACACATGACACTTGTTGTATTTCCTGATTATGGTGAAGGGCAAGAGTCTCTTATAACAGACCAATGGACTAAAAACACACTTTACTGTGTTACCTAAAAATGCTGGTCTTGCCCACTAACTAAATTACATTCCCACAAACTTTTCATTTCTATATTATTACTGTTGTGTAGCAAGAGGTTATTTTTGTTTGTGTCTGTTTTTTTTTTTTTTCAGAAAATCCATGGTTCTGATATAAATTAATGTATATTAAATGTTTAAATTAATTCTTAAAGAGATTTAAACAAAACAAAACAAAAAGAAAAGAAAAGAATCCTTGATCTGAAGGAGCCTCCTGCTAATTCATGATGGATCCAGACTGCAAGTTGTACTCCTCTTTGAGATCTTTGTAGGAGACTGAGCCTGGACATGGAGGAGGCTCCTAGTGAAAGGCACATTGTCAACTGTCTCTAAAATCTCTGAAAATGACCAAGTTGACTTACAGGAGGAGGATTTGCCAGAAGGATGTCCTAGGGAATGCACACTTCCATCTGAAGAGAGTAGAAATGCTGAGTTTGTGGGAATGTAATTTATTTAATGGACAAGACCAACTTATTTAGGTAACAGAGTTAATAAAGTGTGCTTTCAGGCAATTGCTCTGTGTTGTATATAATCTATTAGAAAGCAAATTGTTACAGTTATCAGACAAACTCCATTAAGAAAAAGAGAACCAAGGGTGTTCTCCGGAAATCATTGATGTAACCTTAGCTTGAGCAGTCTAGTAGATGGTGTCTACTCACAGTTACAGACTTACAGAGTCGTCCATGGACTCCACATCTATGTTTCTAGAAGTAAAAAGCCTCTTCTCAAATTGATCTGCCCTTTGTCACCGTCACAGATATATTTTCCCTGTTTTGACAGGTAGTTGTAATTCTATTAGCAGCCCATCGACCTCCCTGTGAAATCGATCTGTGTGAGACTTGCTGGGTCTTCTTTAACTGGCTGATTTATTGCTTCTGCGTGTTTTTAGAAAGAGAGCATGTGCATGTTCCAAAGTGAGCTAAAGATTCAGGAGAAGGAAGAGCTGGGGGAGAAAAAGTGAGACCCTCCTCTGTTGCCACAGAGTAGAAGGTATCTAAACAATGTTTGGAAATGAATTGGTTTTAGCTCCACTCACTCTTAGCCACCTCTGTGGCAGGGAGCTGTGACCTTGTGCAGGCAGCTTAGCAGAGAAGACTGCCAATGTCCACAGATACAAATGAATGTCAGATTCCCTTATTAATTCCCCGTGGTGTCTCATGTCTACACTAGGAGAACTTGCATGCCCCAAATGTCAATCTTTCATGTTTACCTTACTTTGCCCTGGTCCATCACATCTAAGAACAACTAGAGAACATAAGCAACTGCCCATGTCTGTCAGTATCCCTACCCCTCGAGAGGAGGAGGCTCCAAGTGATTTACAGGAAGCCACTTTGCCAGTGGTCAGAGACAGAAATAACAACTGCATTTTGTTTAAAGAGATGTTGTAGAAAGGAGGAAATGGAAGGAAAGGCCTAAGAAGGCACACGCTAAACACCCAGGTCTTCAAAGTTCCATCCCAACTGTTATCATTGGAGCAAGCAAAGCTAAATTAAATATGTGTGAAAAGTGAGAAATCTGAATGTGCATTGAGTTTTTCTGGTACTAAAGAACAAATTATTGTACTCATACACCTGTTCAACATGAAAATGATCCTGGTGTTTACTTCATAAAGGCAAATACAAATAGTGTCATTTCGTGTGGACTGTTTGTAACTTTGGCACTGTTGCAAAGAACATTCTTATTTTTGTTATCTTACAAAGAATTGAGTTCTACTATGGTATTTGTTTAAACCAAACTTAAGTTTTGTTTCTCTAGCCCCCACTTCTTCCCCGTTCTTCCTCCTTCCCTCAAGCCCTGCCCCCAGGCTCCTTTCTACTTTCCTGTGGCCTTCATATCCCCTCCCCTCATCTCAGCACCTCCCCTTCTGCACATGTTCCCCTTGCTTAGATGCCTCCCGTATGTTCCTGGACTTCCATCAAGACCGTCCACTCAACCTCATCCTCTGAAGCAACACTGAAATTTTGGTTGTCTTCTAGATCCCCACCCATGGCAGATGCTAGGCCATGAAGGAAACGGTATGTTTAAATAAGCAACAAGCACACCAGATTTACTATGCTGACTCTCTTGGCAAGATCTTCCATTCCTACTGGTAATTTCTATAGATATAATATCTTAGGTCATGTTAGAGACTACTGGTGTGAGCCCTGAACATCAGTGAAGGCTCATTGGCAGATAGAGGGCATATTTGTCAGAGGGGGAACCTCTCAACACCTCCCAAATGACACACCTGCAATACTGCTACTTCTAACCATAGGAATTAACTCCTCTTACTGGAGAGTCCTCTAACAGGGTCTCAGAACCTAGTGTTGCCCTGTGCGCTAATGCATTTACTTGAGACCTTTGAAGGTCTGGAGTTAAGAGGACCAAAAGAGAAGCTGGTACATGATTTAGATTGCAGAATTAAAGCAGCGGCCCTGGCTCCAGGAAGGTGGTCACAATCAGACTCAGATGTTCCTTGTGGAGCCCAGTGGTCCTCACCTCCTCACCCTCCTTGGCCCTTCATTCAGTTTATTTGTATGGCTGCTGCCTCTGCTAGCCAACAGTAACCCACATACACTATCTGCTGGTCAACAGTAACCCACATACACTATCTGCTGCCACTGCTGGCCAACAGTAACCCACATACACTATCTGCTGGTCAACATTAACCCACATACACTATCTGCTGCCCCTGCTGGCCAACAGTAACCCACATACACTATCTGCTGCCCCTGCTGGCCAACAGTAACCCACATACACTATCTGCTGCCCCTGCTGGTCAACATTAACCCACATACACTATCTGCTGCCTCTGCTGGCCAACAGTAACCCACATACACTATCTGCTGCCCTGCTGGCCAACAGTAACCCACATACACTATCTGCTGCCTCTGCTGGCCAACAGTAACCCACATACACTATTTGCTGCCTCTGCTGGCCAACAGTAACCCACATACACTATCTGCTGCCCCTGCTGGTCAACATTAACCCACATACACTATCTGCTGCCTCTGCTGGCCAACAGTAACCCACATACACTATCTGCTGCCCTGCTGGCCAACAGTAACCCACATACACTATCTGCTGCCTCTACTGGCCAACAGTAACCCACATACACTATCTGCTGGTCAACATTAACCCACATACACTATCTGCTGCCCCTGCTGGTCAACAGTAACCCACATACACTATCTGCTGCCCCTGCTGGCCAACAGTAACCCACATACACTATCTGCTGCCCCTGCTGGCCAACAGTAACCCACATACACTATCTGCTGCCTCTGCTGGTCAACATTAACCCACATACACTATCTGCTGCCTCTGCTGGCCAACAGTAACCCACATACACTATCTGCTGGTCAACATTAACCCACATACACTATCTGCTGCCTCTGCTGGCCAACAGTAACCCACATACACTATCTGCTGCCACTGCTGGCCAACAGTAACCCACATACACTATCTGCTGCCCCTGTTGGTCAACAGTAACCCACATACACTATCTGCTGCCCCTGCTGGCCAACAGTAATCCACATACACTATCTGATGCCTCTGCTGGCCAACAGTAACCCACATACACTATCTGCTGGTCAACATTAACCGCATACACTATCTGCTGCCTCTGCTGGCCAACAGTAACCCACATACACTATCTGCTGGTCAACATTAACCCACATACACTATCTGCTGCCTCTGCTGGCCAACAGTAACCCACATACACTATCTGCTGCCCCTGCTGGCCAACAGTAACCCACATACACTATCTGCTGCCCCTGCTGGTCAACATTAACCCACATACACTATCTGCTGCCTCTGCTGGCCAACAGTAACCCACATACACTATCTGATGCCTCTGCTGGCCAACAGTAACCCACATACACTATCTGCTGGTCAACATTAACCGCATACACTATCTGCTGCCTCTGCTGGCCAACAGTAACCCACATACACTATCTGCTGGTCAACATTAACCCACATACACTATCTGCTGCCTCTGCTGGCCAACAGTAACCCACATACACTATCTGCTGGTCAACATTAACCCACATACACTCTCTGCTGCCCCTGCTGGCCAACAGTAACCCACATACACTATCTGCTGCCCCTGCTGGCCAACAGTAACCCACATACACTATCTGCTGCCTCTGCTGGCCAACAGTAACCCACATACACTATCTGCTGCTTCTACTGGCCAACAGTAACCCACATACACTATCTGCTGGTCAACATTAGCCCACATACACTATCTGCTGCCCCTGCTGGCCAACAGTAATCCACATACACTATCTGCTGCCCCTGCTGGTCAACATTAACCCACATACACTATCTGCTGCCCCTGCTGGCCAACAGTAACCCACATACACTCTCTGCTGCCCCTGCTGGTCAACAGTAACCCACATACACTATCTGCTGCCTCTGCTGGCCAAAAGTAATCCGCATACACTCTCTGCTGCCCCTGCTGGTCAACATTAACCCACATACACTATCTGCTGCCCCTGCTAGTCAACAGTAACCCACATACACTATCTGCTGCCCTGCTGGCCAACAGTAACCCACATACACTATCTGCTGCCTCTACTGGCCAACAGTAACCCACATACACTATCTGCTGGTCAACATTAACCCACATACACTATCTGCTGCCCCTGCTGGTCAACAGTAACCCACATACACTATCTGCTGCCCCTGCTGGCCAACAGTAACCCACATACACTATCTGCTGCCCCTGCTGGCCAACAGTAACCCACATACACTATCTGCTGCCTGCTGGTCAACATTAACCCACATTACACTATCTGCTGCCTCTGCTGGCCAACAGTAACCCACATACACTATCTGCTGGTCAACATTAACCCACATACACTATCTGCTGCCTCTGCTGGCCAACAGTAACCCACATACACTATCTGCTGCCACTGCTGGCCAACAGTAACCCACATACACTATCTGCTGCCCTGTGGTCAACAGTAACCCACATACACTATCTGCTGCCCCTGCTGGCCAACAGTAATCCACATACACTATCTGATGCCTCTGCTGGCCAACAGTAACCCACATACACTATCTGCTGGCAACATTAACCGCATACACTATCTGCTGCCTCTGCTGGCCAACAGTAACCCACATACACTATCTGCTGGTCAACATAACCCACATACACTATCTGCTGCTCTGCTGGCCAACAGTAACCCACATACACTATCTGCTGCCCCTGCTGGCCAACAGTAACCCACATACACTATCTGCTGCCCCTGCTGGTCAACATTAACCCACATACACTATCTGCTGCCTCTGCTGGCCAACAGTAACCCACATACACTATCTGATGCCTCTGCTGGCCAACAGTAACCCACATACACTATCTGCTGGTCAACATTAACCGCATACACTATCTGCTGCCTCTGCTGGCCAACAGTAACCCACATACACTATCTGCTGGTCAACATTAACCCACATACACTATCTGCTGCCTCTGCTGGCCAACAGTAACCCACATACACTATCTGCTGGTCAACATTAACCCACATACACTCTCTGCTGCCCCTGCTGGCCAACAGTAACCCACATACACTATCTGCTGCCCCTGCTGGCCAACAGTAACCCACATACACTATCTGCTGCCTCTGCTGGCCAACAGTAACCCACATACACTATCTGCTGCTTCTACTGGCCAACAGTAACCCACATACACTATCTGCTGGTCAACATTAGCCCACATACACTATCTGCTGCCCCTGCTGGCCAACAGTAATCCACATACACTATCTGCTGCCCCTGCTGGTCAACATTAACCCACATACACTATCTGCTGCCCCTGCTGGCCAACAGTAACCCACATACACTCTCTGCTGCCCCTGCTGGTCAACAGTAACCCACATACACTATCTGCTGCCTCTGCTGGCCAAAAGTAATCCGCATACACTCTCTGCTGCCCCTGCTGGTCAACATTAACCCACATACACTATCTGCTGCCCCTGCTAGTCAACAGTAACCCACATACACTATCTGCTGCCCCTGCTGCCAACAGAGAGGGACCAGTTTCACAGAGACCTTTCTGCAGCTCCACTTGGACATCTGGAGCACCTAGCTTCTCCGATGGACCAGTACAGAGTTCTACACACGCCAACTTGTGCAGCATGGCCATCAGTTCAGCAACACTATCTAGTGGCTCTTCCCCAAGAACCTCCCACTCCTATTCCAGCTCTGGCTTCCCAGTTACTCCCACAGTCGTGACAAGTACAATCCCTATAAGAAATCTTCTGTCCCATGATGCCCAGTGTAACCCCGCTTTCTGCCTGATTCCAGTAGCTGCAGGGTACCTTTCCGGGGGCAATATCTGTGCACACAGAGTAAGCACATGTGCAAGACTCACAGCCACGAGCTACAAGGCAACTTAAACCTACATCGTCTGTCTGAACCTGTGATTGGTATAGGATACAAGGGATACAATTTACAATTCACTTTTAAATTGTTTATCTTTTAAACACTGAACCTGATTTTCAGTGTGTTCTGTACTTCCCAGATAAACTAGTAGGATTACAGACACAAATCTAAAAATAATAATAACAAGTTGTCAGCCGTGGTAGAGATTGGGGCATGGCTACTTGTGGTCACCTACGGCAGCCTGAGGAGTTCCCTTGATTTTCTAGGCACCTCAGCTCAGGCAGAGAACAGGTCTTGGCCTCACTTTAGAATAGTTTTAGGTTGGGTCTATTAAAAGATACTTTAACATAGATTTTACATATTAAGATTAGTAGAAAGCAAGGCGCTTGGCAAAAAGTATGGCAAACCAGAGAGTATGCATGTGGGCTTTCCCAAGCAGAGTCATGTTTAGCCATCTTAGGTCTTAGTGTGACCCATATGTACTATTTTTGGTGGGTCCCCTTACATCTCTAAAAGTTGCTAAGAAACTTTTTTCCTTTTCCTCCATTTTTATCTTTTTACTTTTTTAATTTTATAAGCTGTGTTATTTTTAAAACCCTACAAATAAATAAAAATATTTCCCACCTATATTACCCAGACCCAATGGTGGTACAAGTTGATGAACTTCTATACAGTTAGAACTGGCATCCAGAATGGAAGCTGGGAAGTTTCACATTAAATTCTACATTTTTCCCTCCGATTTTGATAAATGTTATCACAGGGTGCTCCAGAGGTGTCTCAGAATTCCAGTCATATAGGAGTTCACATAGAACTAGGAGCTAGTCCAGCTGCACAGGAGCTTAGGACACACCTTTCTTTCTATAAAGGGGATCATTTCCCAGTTGCTATGATAAAATACCTGGACAAAGGACACTTGAACAGTAACGGGTTTGTTTGGTTCACAACTCAGGGTCTGAATGAGAAATGTCCTCCTGAGGCTCATGTATTGGAACACTTGGCCTCCAGTCAGTCAGCAAATAAACCCTTTCTCCCCAGGCTGCTTTCTGTCGGCCCAGTCTACACAGTAGTAGAAGAGTAACTAATGCAGAGTTCCAGTCCACCGTGACAGGGAGGCACAGGAGCTTGGTCATGTGACAGCCATAGTCGAGATCAGAGAGCAACGGGGTCCTGTGTGTGAGTGCCCAGCTCACCCTTTCCCTCTCATACCGTTCGGCTCCATTGACTGTAGGGTGAAATGGGAAAACCGAGAAGCCCAGCAACACACCACGGAGGACTTTAACTTCTTCTGTGTTGCAAACCTGTTTAAATGTATGCTGTTTACTAATTGTTAAAGTCCTGTCCTTCAAATCTCTGAAGCTAGAGAAATGGTGATAATATGCAGAACTTCCCCGGTTGCTGTTGATGGGGATTGCTGACAGAGACGGGCCTTTGAGACAACAGGGCTGCAGAGAACGGAAGGGTACAAATCAAATGCAGTTCCCAGGCAATAGCACAGGTGGCAGATACATCTGCAAAATCTACGTTAAGTCCAATATTTTAGTCTGATTTTTAATTTACTTTGAGCCAAATAAACATGAATAATGAGAAGAAAAATCTCGGTATTGGAGCTGATGACATTGCAGATAATATATAAAAGGACGCTTGGTTCACTTCTGACACAAAATTCCTTCATAGAATCACACCTGCATGGAAAAAGATAGTTTTGCCAATATCTGTCTTTTCTCCCCCAAAATAGCCATGCCTGCCAACTGACTGTGTGACTATAAGTGATTGGGAAGAGCCAGCAGTTAGAAACCATTCAAGAATATTTCCTGCACCCTTCCAAAGCTATCAATAAAAATCCTACACTAGCATCTACTGAACAAAGTGTGTGGGCTTCACTGGCAGCAGTCTGGATCTAGGTTAGACAGACGTCAACACTCTGCAATGAGAGAATGAGAAGGTTAAAGTATTGGAAAGGATGCCATTGAGAACTACGATGGAACATACAGAGACACAGAAAAAGACATATGCAGACACATCCACACACACACACACATCCACAGACACACACACAAATCCACACACACACACACACACACACACACACACACACACACACACACACACACAGAGCTTGTATTTTTTTCCTTCCAGGATCTCATAAATCAAGACCTCAGATTATAACCATGTATGAGGATCCTCAGCCCAGAAAAGAGAGAGGGAGAGGAGGGAGAGAGAGAAAAAAAACTCAGGTGATTTTCTGGCTATGTGTATAATACAAAACTATGATGTAATCATTGCTTCACTTCTTATCAATCCTACCACACTGGAATTAAACCAGAACAGCCACAGAAGGGGATTCTCGGCCTCATTTTCATCTTCCATGAAATGTGATCCTTTCATATCATCCATGTTTCCTTTTACCAAAATCACATGTGAAAATCATGGTTAACAAATGATAACACAATTAAAGACTAATAGAAAGATCTCTGGACATTGGGAGAGAAGAATAGGCTCCAGTTCTAACACACAAGCTGTGTGACCTGGGAGTGGGGGTCAGGGAACAGGGGAATCAGTCTCCTGCTGGGAAATTCAAATCTTAACTATGCTGCAGGCTTTCTCACAAGGATCAGATATAATAACGTGTGTAAAATATCTTGTAAAGTGGGAAACATTAGCCACACGATGACATTATTAACACCATATGGGAACTATACACCCATACCCCAAACTGGGAGAAGTAGTGTGTTCTCAGCTCTACAACACGTGGAGCAGATGCCGGGAAGAGTAAGCACACATCATGAGACAGAGCAAAGAATGGGAACCAACAAAAACCTTCACCCAAGTTTTTGTGAACAGATGGGAACCACAGGGTCTCTGCCACACTTCACATTCTCTCAGTCTCCTGTGTTTTAGGAGACAGCTGCTGCCCCCTCATTTTCCAGTCCTTGATGTGGCTTCCCACCACAGTTGCTACACTGAGAATTGCTGTGTTAAAACCTGCTGACATCCAGCTCTCCAGAGTCTAGACACTTGTTCCACCTTGGAGAATGCAGGCATATGAATTATGATTCTCCTTAGTATCCTGTCTTACACCCAGGAGAGTTTAAATTTAAATTCTGAGTATAGGCTGAACTGTCTGAGGCTAAGCTTTTTGCAGGCAGCAAAATAAACTTTCTCGTATAAGTAAAAGATGCCAAAAAAATAGCCAAAAATGGAGAAAGTCCAACAGAAATTTTTATGGAGTTATAGAGTATTTCTGCAACATGTTTGTCATAGCAATTTAAATTGCTTCAAAATGCCTCATACAATAAGAAGACTCTAAACAGTAATTGCAAAAGCAGGTAAGTGTTTGTTGACAGATATTGGAAGAGACGGTGTGTGGCTGATAAGTTTCTTTTCTTGAAAACCTAATAGAAATAAATTGTAGAGTCCAAAAAAGCAACTTTCAAAACTCACCTAACTACTACCCAGGGGCTTAACCAAGCACTTTATGGTCAATGTTGTGTCTGTTTTCAAACTTAGACCTGATTTGTGGTGGTTGTGAATCTCTCCTGCAGCTAAAAACTGAAATACCTTGCCAATAGCAGACAATTAGTTTCCTACAGGCAGTTTCTAATGAATGTATGTGAACCCACAATGGCCAGATTGTGAACTGCATGTAAAATTTCCAAACAAACGTCAGGAGACTTCTCTATTTATCAGTCTATGCTCTTCAGTTTCCATATCCATTCTAGTGTGTGAACTATGACCTTACAAATAATCCTTCCAATAGAGCACCACTTCTGGTTTTCCATTCATTTTTCCTTCTGGAGACTTCCAATAAATAGGCATTTATGGAATTGCCCAAACAGCCTATCTGGTTTGCTGTCAGTCCCTTTAACTGGTGACTCTAGATGTAATACTCTTTTTTCCACACCTCTCTAACCCACAATGTCCACTGTTAGCTAGTGAACCTACATTTCAATGCTGAACCTAAATATAGTTGCTATATAATCTTTCCTGATATGCACTCATCCAAAACAATTGATCAACTTCTTGTTTGCAAACAACCTAAGCATGCTTAAATGGCTATAACTGCTTCTAGACCACAAGATCTTTGAGACCATATCCTAATTGACTACTGTATCTCCCAATAGGTAAAATTTTTTAAATTGAAATTGTGTTAGTTTGGTAAAAGTCAAATAATAATGAGATATCTTCAGGTTAGGACTCTGTGATGGTTAGAATTAATTATTAACTTCACACAACCTAAAATCACCTGAGGAAGAAAGTCTCAATGAGGGATTGTCTACATTGAGTTGACCTGTGGGAATATCCATGGAGAATGGTCTTAATTAAATTAAGTGATGTGGGAAGAGTCAGCCCATTGTGGGCGGCACCATTCCCAAGGCCTGAGTCCTATATAAATGAAGAAACGGAGGCGAGCACAAGAAAGCAAGTGAGCACTCATTCTCTGCTCTTCACGGTGGATGCTTCCAGATGTGACTTCCTGCCACAGTGAACTTGAACCTGAATTTGTGAGTCAGATAAGACTGTTTCTTCCATAAGTTGCTTTTTGGATGATATTTTATCACAACAACAGAAATGAAGCTAGGAAAGACCCCGAATACAAACCTCATTTATGTTTCATTTATATGTAATACTGTAGCCTAAAGTCATTTTATACAGTAATTCCTATTTACTGCAGTGATTGTTGTATATGGTTAAGTAAGATACTCGTGGCAGCATACTTGTGTTCAAAATTTTGGGGATAATTCACATTTTACATTTTCAGATTACAGATGTTTGACCTGTATTCAACAACCTGAAATTTTTGATACATTCATAACATAAACACCAGAATCAAAATTAAAGGACAAATGACAAATTGGAATGAAAATCTATACCATATATTACAAATATTATTGCCATAAAAGAAAAAATTTTAAATGAATATATATTTTGTAGAAAAGTAAGCAATAGTCATGAACAGTCGATTTGCCAAGAAGAAGACACAAAAAATTTTTGTGACCATATGAAAAACTTCAATTTCACTCAAAGTGGAGAAGAAAGATCAACAGAAGTAAAACTTGTGACTTTGCTAATTAGAAAACAATTATTCTACAAACTAAAAGGGAAAACTCAGCTACCTCCAAAGAGGCAGAGGCAGGAATGCGGGGAAGTGACCGAGAGAAGACGAAGCTACAGATGTGCCTTTCAGTCATGTTCTAGCCTGCAAAGGTCTGAGTCAACGAAGGTGAAGGAGTCTCACGAAACCGATAACGAAGAACAAACAGAAACAAGTGAGCCAAACTATGTTCTAAGCAAACAGTACATGCGTGCTGTGGAAGAAAAAAAGAACCAACTCGAGCTACTTTTAAGTACTAGCTAAGGAATTCCAGAATTGCAGATAAATCTTGGACTTGTCATAGTGGGTTTGCTTTTCTAGTGATAAAGGCGTGTGAAACTATATTATGCACTCTGAAGGGATGAGCAAATTGAATGAATGTGTTGGCATTGCCAGAAGCCGAAGAGCTCGCTGCAGACAAGAGACCTGCAGATCAGTAATGGAGGAAGAATTGTACAGAGCTTTGTAAATACGGCTTAAAATAACCCTGTGAGCTCACAATTTCCAGTATACACACATACACATGCACATACACACAGGTTTTCCTAAAGGAGCCTCATCACAGTTCACACATTTAGAATGAGGTATTCCTCACAGGTGCAAGCACTGGTCCCCAGTTGGTGTTGCTGTTTGAGGCAGTTAAGGAAGTGCTTCCCTGTTGGAGGATGTATGTCACTGGAGGCAGGCTTTGAGAATTTAAAGACATTCTCCATGTCCAATTCACTTCCTCTGTTTCATGCTTGGGTTTGAAGATGTGAGCTCTCAGCCTCCTTCTCCAGCGGCCCTGCCTGCTGCTTGTCATCCTGACTCCCAGCCATGATGTGCACATCCCTCTGGAGCTGTGAGCACAAATAAACCCTTCTTCCTATCTAAAGGAAACTTTGGTCACAGCCAAGGAAAGGATCTAATGCAGTACCTATTTTCATTTCTAAATGCCATTCTCTACTAAATGGGACAGGAGCTCTTGTAGAAATATTGATTCCAAGTGTAAGAAGGACTAACAATGCCAGGACATTGCTGCCCACCCTGTGAACTGGCTACAATATCAACCTGACAGGCAAGATATGCCCACTGGTGCGAGAACGGCATGGCCATTATGAGAAAAACTAACGTTGTTCTGATTGGATTTGAAGCCCATTCCATGGCAGGAAATACATGTCAAGTACTGTAAACCTGGCCAGAGGCCTAGAGCTGTGGAAGTAGTCCCAAGGGGGTGTGGAGCGCCATCTACGACTGTTTTGCAAAAGGGACATGTAGTCAAACTGCCGTCTGTGTGTTTTTATTTACACCATAGACTAGAGCTGCATGCAGTCCTGTCAGAGAAGCTTCTGTTTGCAGCAGGAGATGGTTAATGATGAAGCTCATAACTGGTCAAAACATTGAGAGTAAGTGACTTTTGTGAACTCAGCTCTAAATAGGACATCTGCATCACCCAGCCTCCCACCCCAGGCCCAAGGACAGCATGCAGTAGGGGAAGAAAGAACAAGAAGGTAAGAGCCAGAGGATGGGGAAGGGTGCTATGCTATGCTGTGTTCTGGGTATGACATGGCTGTTAAAATTAGAAACACAGTACTCGTGCCTACCTTCACAAGAAAAAACATGCAGAAGTATGAGGCACAGCAGAAATGAGAGAGGGTAGATAGTAGGGATGTGGGTGCTGGGAATTGGATCTGGGTCTCCTACAAGAACAACAAATGCTCTAACTGCTGAGACACCTCTGCAGCCCCTTTCTCTTACTTTGATCAGAGTTTAAATATTTTTGTAAGATTGTAAGCTGTCTCATACATATGTGTGTGGATAAACAGATACATAGATGCTCATCTATCTGTCACAGGTGTCTTAACAAATTTTAAAAGACATTAATTTTAACAAATGAAGGTGTTTTGTTTTTGAAGGCCTTTGGATAGTAAATGCACATTAAAAAAGAAAAAGAAAAAAGAAAGAAACAGCATTACTTACTTCAGGAGCCATCTCTCACACCTGTAATTCCAGCACTTGGGATGCCAAGGCAGGAGGATTGCCATAACTACTCCCTCCAAAAAGAGAATGAAAAAAAGGAAAGATGGATGAGAGGTGGGAAAAAAGTAAAATAAGAAAGGGAGGAGGGATACCACTTACTACATACTACATTTTTAAAACAGTCCTTAACTTACTCTCACAAAAAGCTACAACAAAGCATCCCTCCCCCAAATCCCTAGAAGACACCACTCATGCCAAAATGGAGGGGGGAGGGGACGACACAGAAAAGAGGGAGACATTAGGAGAGCTAATGAGAGAGGAGTTGAATTCCCTCTGTGCCGCCTCGAACCATTCAATAGAAGTAGTGAAGGGCACCAGAAGAGAGAACGTGATCGCCTTCCAAAGAGAAATTAATTACTTTCTTAGATTTGAAACCTTTCTAATGAAACATTTCCTGTTGCCCAGCAGCACCTTCCTAATTAATGATCTTTAGTTTCTCAGGTAAGCGCATGCAGCATAATTCCCTTCTCAGCTCTTTATGGGGAATAGGCATTTATGATGTGAGCTACAGACTCTCGAGAACAGAAGAGCTTTTGGTGCGGAAGGGGCGGGCAGCTGGAGTGAGTCATCCTCACCATGCTGGGCAGCTAGGAGAGCCTAGCTGCAGGGATCTCTGCCCCCTGGCTGGGCAGAGAGGACAGTGGTCTGACTTGAGGCTCCAGCACACTCTCCAAAGATCACTGCACAGTTAACTTCTAAATTACTGAGAACAATGGTAGAGATCAATAGAAAACACCAAGCTCTACAGCATAATTTGAAGAAGTAGAATGCAGAAAGCCTTGAACCACAGGAAATCCGGTCTCACTGCTGATTAGAAACCATTCTGAGCTTTGTCTCAAGAAGCTCAGTTTGTCCGGTGGGGTACTAATTTGAAATGGAGTTTGTTTACAAATTTTCATTCGGATTGAAAAAAACCCAGAGCCAGCTATTGGAACCAACCCTAAGTAAAATAGAAACACTGATTAATTACGTACTGTTAATAAAATTGTAAGGGAAAATTAATCAGTCACAAGTAGTTAAAAGCTGTTTTCCACGTGTCCAAATGAAGAACGTCTATTATGCGGGGAAATAAATAAGAAAACAAAGCCCCCACTAAAGTATTTTGTTTAATCAGAAAATGGAGACCGAAACTCACTTTATCACCAAGAGGACAACTTCCTCACTTAGCTTTGATTCCATGGTATTTCTTTGCAACACCTAGTGAATGCTTGCCTTTGTTTAACTGCTAATCCTAACCAGGAAAGCAAGCTTTTTCTTTTACAGCCTGACCTTGTTTGACCCAGAACAGAGATGCCACAGAGAGCTGTGTTACAAGTATCTATATACCGTGTGGTGGGCGGGTGTTAGTTTTGGTTTTTTGTTTGTTTGTTTGTTTTTTCAAGTGAACAGTTTAGAGGAGTTTGTTGGGGTTTTTTTGTTTTGTTTTGGTTTGGTTTGGTTTTTGTTTGGGTTTTTTGGTGTTTTTCCCCCTTCCTAGCAATGGAAAAACCATGCTTAATCGCCACCCAAATCCACCCACCTCATTCAGTTTTTCTAAGTGTGGTTGAGCTGGTGTCGCTGATGTGATGTCTGAGACTTAAGCTCCTGGAGAATGCCTCAGCCAAAAGCTAGTCTCTTAAATGAAAATAAGGAACTAAACTCTCCTTAAGCAGATCAACAGTCCAAGCTCTCTCCTCACGGGAAAGAAAGCAGCCTCCTGAGAAGAGAGTGCCAGGACTTGCTGTCTTTCTTGGAATGAATGCCACAGCCCTCCTTTTGACGAGGTTGACCAGCCAGTTCCAAGGGTCCCTCTGTCTCCACCCCTGCTGCTTACTCCAAATGTAATCTCATCTGAGTTTCCTTTCTTTTCCTTTCCTTTTTATATAACCAGGTCACATCCTGTACCAATTCCTTCACATTGACTCAAATACTTCTGTAGGTACAAAGCTAAATTCTGTTCCATTGTTCAATAGATCTTTGTTTTCTGTTTCTAAACTCACCCATTTCTCTCCTTTGTGAGAGATGAACTACTGGGGTATATCTTGCTAAGCATTAATGCTTTGGGGGAATAAATAAATATAAGGGCAGAAGACATGAGTAAATGGGAAATGTAAATACATATTAGAGCCAATTAAGTGCCAGCAAGAATATATTGTATATGAAAAGTTTCCAAAGAAATATGGAGTAGATCAGATACTAATATATCCTTTGTTATATAACTAAACATATTTGCTATAGGAAAATACAGATAAGATTGAAGAAAATGAAAATCTCCCTACTCCTAATGCCTAAAAATAACACCGCTAACATTTGGTGGATAGCCTTTCTGATTTTTTCCACCCTTTCATAGTTACTGTTTTCTTACCATCCTGGACTTGCACTGTATAATCTGTCTTATAATGTGCCTTCTCTTTCAACGAATAAAAATTAAAACATTACTTAGGGATATATATATATATATAATATTTAGTTTTATGGATTTCTTCATTTGGTGATCCAAATCTTAAACTATTTTAATACTGTAGATCTACCCATTGACTTCATGATTGATTTGTGACAGTTAATGCATTCTGACCAGGCTCCCTTAAAGCCTACTATCCTATGAAAACACCAACAATCACGCTTTGCCTTGCAGAAGCAAGCACCTCACTGTGAAATCAGGCCACATACATCTCTTTATTCTGTCTTCCGTTCTTTGGGCTCATCTGCTATCAATTAGGGTGATAAGCAAACACTTCAAAAGCCAGCTTTTCAATTATGTTTTCTACCTTCTACTGAAATGATCCTGCCATTGCATATCATGTAGTAATTTTGAAAAGGCTTCATCTTTGCAACCAAGTGATAACTTTAAAATCAAGAATCCAAACCAATTAATTCCTAACATTAATTACTTCTTTTTAAACAAAAGACACTTAAAAGTAAGTGACGCAAATATACTTTTTATCCCACTAACAGCCCTTATCTCTTCCCCTCAGCTCACAATTCTGTTGACAGCTCATGCTCAGACTCAAATCATCATTCAAATCATAATTAAAGCATAATTCTGAGCTCTCTTTGCACACACTAATTCACTACCTCCAGATGTAAAAGCCACACGGAAATTCCTATAGAGTATTATTAGCCTGAAAGGAGCAGAATTAAAATGCAGCAAAGAATCTGCTATAGCAAGTAAATATTTTGGTTTTAATTACATTATTACCTTGTTTTATGCTACTAATTACCACAATTTATTGTATAATTGACTCGCAAAGGAAAGGAACAGGGCGCTTTTGCAGTCTCAAACTGAAGATAGTATATATTAATGCTCTTCCTAACACCTCAGTTCTCTTAAAAATATGTGAGATATTTTTCTAATAGGTTTGATAAATCTCTTTCCTGTTCTCCACTAATATATAAAGTTATTGTATACTACTGTTATTTGCTGATTTATCCCTCTATAAATCACACAACAATAAAAAGTGTATTCTCAAGCCAAGAATAATATATTTGTCTTCATCCCTTAGCACCCAGTTCAGGAAGTGAAACCTAGAGGGTGCTCAATAAATTTTATTAAATAAATTAGTGAATTAATCACTGGAAGGTTTCCTTTAACTTGACATCGTGGCAGTATTATTGTTGAATGCTAGCTAGTATCCATTTCAGCCTTTACAGATTAACAACCTGCAGCCTTTAGAGCAAAAGATTGAACATTAGAAATAATAATAGTTTGCCATGGACTGGAAACAAATGAACTCATTCGGAGACTCGGCATCATTCATAAACCACTTGAGCTGCCTGCCCTCTCTCTCACAGTTTATGACCTCAGTCAAGGCTTTCTAGTGAAATAAAGGCTGTGTTCACTCTGGGGCTGTCTATTGTTCTCCCTGTAATTTGTACCAAATTGTAAAGGTTATAAATACTGGCAGTGCAGCCTGGTTGCTGAGCTTGTCCATTCACATACCGATGCTGGGCTTTTTTGTGTTGTGTTGTTGTTGTTGTTGTTGCTGTACTGACTGCAAGCCTGAGGATGTGCCTTCCCTTGCTTCATAATAACCTAATCACAAGCACCTTTGAACTCAGGGTGCTCTTCAAATGCCATGATTTATTGTATCCTCCTTGGTCACATAACAGTCAACCTCGTCAAGTTCAACCAGGCCAGCCTGGCTTTCCTAGGAGCAGCAGCCGCCACTAAAAAGTGAAGATCTTTTTTTTTTTTAAAAATAAGAAACTATAAACACTTGGGATTCTTTTTCAGAGTATAGAAATTCTGATGACTTATGTTGCAAATGACAATGAAATGAATGAAAATAAGCTCCATTAAATACATACAAATTTTTTTCTACCACTTCTAAACGTATTTCTATCTTATGGCT
Source organism: Onychomys torridus (assembly GCF_903995425.1). Lineage (NCBI taxonomy): Eukaryota > Metazoa > Chordata > Mammalia > Rodentia > Cricetidae > Onychomys > Onychomys torridus. Next base: position 53,798,499 of record NC_050444.1, read on the forward strand.
CTGCTTTGGGTTTAATTTCTCTTGAACTAATGTGCCCTCTAATGGTTAAAATAAAAATGTAACGAGAACCACAAAACAAGTGTCAATATTCACTTCAAGGATCGTCCCCGTTTAGAAGTAACTTCTTTGGCTTGAACCTTTACCTCTGAAATTAAAACAGATGTCTTTTAATAAGTAGCAAGAGACAAACACTGTGTTGGAGATGAGGTACAGCAAACAGACTTTTGCCAAACAGATTGAAGTGCTAGCTGCCAATTTTAAAACACATCGACTATTTGTATTGATAGCTACTTCTTGCATATGCTGATGGTGAAATACAGAATTTCAGAATACAGAAATACAGAATGTGGTTGCACCTATTCCAGTATTATACATTAAGCATCTAGTTTAGAGAAAATATTATTCCAAAAATAGACAATTGTTGGTGCTTCACTCCCATATGTTTCTCTAACTTAAAGTGAATAACTATCTTCATCATGTGGAAGAAATAGAAATACACGAACAAGTTGACTACTTGTGCTGATAGGTTCACAATCTCTCCTCAGCATTTAGACCCTTGATTTTTGGATTCACTGTAACGGCAGCAAATAATCAGGGTTAAGAAATTACCCAAGTGACATAAACAACTGGCTAATTGGGGAGAGGCAGAAATTTGGGGTGAATGCTTTAGTAGTTTAGTTTCGGGTGAATGCTTTAGTAGTTTATCATGCTGCTTACTAAATTATAAAAGTTGTATTTTTATAATGTAATTTATTTCCAACAAGAATTTTGTTGTGACTGAAAAACACAGAAAATTTATTTATGTGTGTGTCCAAAAGAGTAGAATTAGAACCAAAGACACAGACAGAAAATGGCATGTAAAGCTGCCACTTTATGCCGCCACTGGGAGCACTTCAGTAATCTGTTCTTCTCCAGAATGGGCTAGTATGCCCGGCAAGAGGGACAAGAGGGACGGTCAACTCCTGATTGTGAATGGAAACAATCCAAACTGCTCAACCTTGTCCCTGCTTCACAAGATAAAGACATTTTTCCGTATTATGTATGGAGGAACCGTCACTGAGGTAAACTGACCTACTGCAAAATTCCACAAAATTCTTTATGAAACAAGATAAGGATTCAGAATTATTTTTGCAATTTGCTGCTTTTTGTGTGCATCATGGAAATATGATATTTTATTAGAGAAAAATCTTTTTTCCACATATTTGTATATCAGTAAAACTACCCATGCAATCTTAATGTCTTAAGAGAATACAAATATATAAAAAGAAATTCAGACTAAAGTATAAAAAAGCTGAATTCTAATTCTGTCTGTGAAGCCAAGTGACCTTGAGCAAAAACACAGGAGACTGCCCAGTTAAAGAGGCAATGAAATTAGGTCATTTGTAATTTAAATTTTTAAAATACTTATAGAAAAATATATATACATTTTGCATTTAATCTAAAATTATAAGATATTAGATTTCTAAATTTGTTATGTTGATCCAAAATACATGATTAGTAGTAAAAGAAAATATGATAAGGTGAAACATAGACTTTTAAGTGACAACAAGGGAGAATTCAGGCAGGTACTCTCTGCTGCCACTGGCCAATACCTGAATTGTGTTTAATTCACTTACCTTTTGTTTGGTTTGCTGTATGTTCCACCTCCAGACACTGAAGGCAGGAATTATTCCGTTCATGTGAGTGCCTCATAGTACCACTATTTGGCTACGGGGATCCTCAATAAGGTTTACCAACATTGTCAGGATTCAGTGTGTTGTGTTCAATGAATAGAATATAGCTGCCCCCCGGTGAGCGGATTATCAGTAAAGAGTGTTCCTCCTATTCTTAAAGAAAACTTAGATGCCATGTTCCAAAGGCTTTTAAAATATTTCAGGACCCACCAAAATGGCTAAAGGGGAAGAGACACTTGATCCCAGAACCACATGGTAGAAGGAGGTAACCAATTCCAGCAAGTTGTGCTGTGACTTCCACATATGAACACACACACACACACACACACACACACACACACACACAATGTACTTTCCAACATGTAAAGCATGTGCAGCAAACACATTTGCATCAAACTCTGTGTAATGACAAATGGTTGGCTGTCTAAATGTGGATGAAAAGCTGTCTAAAATATCAACACAACTCACATTAGACGGAATTGGCCCTGAGTTTTTCAGTCCCATAATTCCCCAATGTGAGGACAGCTGGACATCAAGGGCACTGCCAACAGTCCCTCTGTGACTTCTCAGCATGGCACTAGCCTGGTGGACGTCTGCAACGCTCTCCAGCAGTCTAGCAGCAGCAGGATTGGAGGCTGTGTCCCACTAGTCTCAGGGCACTGATCATAAAACCTTTCCTTTTCCCTGTTAGCACCAGCTCCTTCTATCCTTTCATTTTCTATGAATATAATAAATTCTTTTACTTTAATTAAAAAAAAAAAACTGAAGCCAAGATTATGTGTAGGTCCTACGTAGGTCAAATCTGTGTTCAGCAACCTGTATTCCATACTCTGTTCAAGGCTCCTACTATATCCATCTACCCACCGGCACTCACCACTCAGTCATCATCCCTACTCTCATAATAACATATAGAAGACATGCATGTTGGAAAAAACACTGAGGTTTATGCATAACTGTAGTTTCCTTAGCTTCTGATCTCTGGCAGAAAATGATTTGTCATTTTCTTCACAACATCATATTCAGGGTTTCTTTTTTTTTTTTTCACCCTCCAAAGACAGCAAACTTTTGAGATCTGCATAGTCCTTCAAATACTATCATTTGAGACCTGACTCTAAGGCCATCTGTCTTAGCCAGGGTTTCTATTGCTGTGATAAAGCATCATGACCAAAAGCTGCTGGAGGAGGAAAGGGTTTGTTTTGCTTACAGGGAACAGTCCATCACTGAGGGAATTCAGGCAGGAGCTCATACAAGGCAGGAACCTGGAGACAGGAACTGAAGCAGAGGCCGTGGAGGAACATTGCTTACCAGCTCGCTCCCCATGTCCTGCTCAGCCTGCTTTCCTGTAGGATCCAGGACCACCAGCCTAACAGTGGCACCACCTACAGTGAGCCGAGCCCTCCGACATCAATAATCAGCTAAGAAAACGCTAGTGGGGCTGGAGAGAGAGAAATGGCACAAGAGTTAAAGTATTTACTGCTCTTCCGGAGTACCGAGTTCAGTTCCCAGTGCTGATGTCAGGCCGCTCACAGCCACCTATAAACCACATTTCCAGAGACCTGACACCATCTTCTGGCTTCTATCAGTATTCAGAAGCATATGCCCCACAGAGACATATGCATACACATAACTACAAATAAAATAAATCTGTTAAAGAGTTAGCTATTATTAGAATGCCCAATTTAACTTTTTCCTAAGTGGAAATGGTAGCACTCTAACAAAGCAAGTAAATTAATTTTAATGCCTCATCTATCTGGTAATCCTAATTTCTACTTTTTATCATCATGTGATTATAACTTCTAGTTTCCTATTTTATATCTGTTGTCGTGGGTGATTAGTAACAGCAAATCCTTTTATTCTCAGGTGTATCCAGCTTTAAACAACAAAGTATACAGTCACTCTAACTCTGATGTAAAGTACTCGGTTATTTTCTTCTATAAAACTAGGAGAAAGAATTTGGCCTCTGAGCTCATAGAAAACACAGGGTTTGTGAAAAATACATGCAAAATACATGGAAACAAATATTTGGGTGCCTTATGAATAAAGCTTAAAATCCTAGGAAATGCTAATTGCTTAGGATAAAATAGTACAATTTGATTTGTTTCTAAAGTAGGTAGAGCGCAAACGAACAGGTGTGTGGAGAGCGGCTCTGCTGTCTGTCCTGGCTGGGAAGGGTGCCACCTCTCCCAGTCTGCATCCTTCTCTCATCAATGTTCACCTCCTGCTCTTTGGTTACTTACTTCCATTCTCCTGCCTCCTGGTCTTGAGGTCAGGGAAGTAAGGGGCAAACAGAAAAGAAGCTTCTCAGGTCTTCCTAAGGGCCTCCGCTCTATTGAATCAAGATTCACGAAGAAGCTGGGTATTTTCCCATCCAAGCCCAATGAACAGTCACTGCTCAACAAATATTAACTCGTTGGGATAGAAAAGAGATAGGGCCACACGAGTTCTCTGTCACAGCGTGGTGCTACAGAGTGACAATATTGAATCTGAGAAGTAATAACACCTTCACTGAGTTCCCTGCTAAATATTTTATAGTATGTAAAGCCAGAAATAGCTCCTGGAAGATGACAGAAATGTTTAAAGATTAAATATATCAGAGGAGAATCACTTTCATTTCTTATCTCTTTCTCACCACCACACAAAATAGTTTCTCTGACTCAAATGCCATGCTACTATATTTATGAGCATCTTTAAATTAATCATGATGCTTTTTATAAACAATGCTAGAGATCAAACCCAAGGTCTTGGGCATGTTGGACAAGTGCTATACTGCTGAGCTACACTCCAGTCTCCACGTTATGTCATTAATTGACAAAACTTACAAAAATGAGCCAAATGCACATCACTTATGAAGTACATGTTCCAATCAATACTATTACATTAAAAGTAGATTGTTTACATAAACAACATTCACAATTATGAAAAATCGTTTTTTAATATCTCAGTAGTCATACAAAATTTCATCTTAAAAATAATCACACTATAGTTGCTTGATTTTTACAATGAGCCAAAAGAAACAAAATAAAACAAAAAAAAAAAAGGATCCTACTGAGAACAAGAAATTGTGAAAGCAATCATAGAGGAAAATAATTGTTCCATTTCTGATTCTTTCAATTATGGATTATGGAGTCAATTGTAGGCAACTTCTTCTGTTTCGAGACAGCGTGGTGCTTTCTATAATAACCCTCTGAATAAAGAAACTATTACCATAGTGTTTGCCACACAACTGGCTGCCTTTAAGACTAAGGAAGTCTTTTTTGTTTCCCAGCCTTGATAGCCACTTACATTTTAAAGCACTGGCATTCTGTCCGACTGCTTAACCTGTATTTATACTCACAAAGTCTCCAGAGGTTCATATGTGTATGCTTCACTAGGACTGACAACATTTTCACAAGGGAGAAGTAAGCTTTACAATAAGCCTGGAATCGGTTAAGTACCCCACATCTGTCTCTGCAGCAACATGCATAGACTGTTTCTTTACAATATTATAATTATATTTAACATTAAAAGAGCATCACCTCAAACCACAGTTGAATATATTAAGACCTTAAACAAAGATAGCCTCTAACTCTGATCCGTTTGCCAGAAACAGTGGGAAAGGTTTATTCCCTGTTCAATGGTTCTTCAGGAAACTTTACCTAAAACAGGATTCAGTTTGGGGAAGATTAATGTTCTCTAAGGTAACTGTCCACACAGATGCCAGGCAGGGAGGATGGCAATTTCAAAATAATAGTTTCTCTGTCCTGGTTTGTTGTAGCCAGATATGAGGAGGTTTACTAATGTAATATCACAAAGTGAGGCGAGGATGAGAGGGTGCAGCTCATGATTAAAAGAGATCAAGAATTCTATTGACCTAAGTATTTTGGAAGGTAGAATTAATTGGAGGAAAGATAATGGCGGCAATCTGTCCTTCGATTTTCCTATAGTGAGGTCTCAGCTATGATATGACAGCATCCTTTTTAATCCCCACCACAGAAAAGAAGTCTTTATTGAATGTTTGTTAAGTGTCATTCGATCAGAAATGCTAGCATAGAGAGAGTCCAAGGCAGTGGATTATTAGAGACAATATTTAAAGAACCACACAATTATTCCCAGAGCAGAGTGTCCCACTGCGAATACTACCCCGAGGAACTGGATGTTCGTCAAGTTCACTTATAGTGTGTTGTTCCTGGATGCTCTGCTCTTATCTAAAGACATTCTCAGGAAAGCAAGTAAGGTCCCAATCATGCTGCCTGGGCACTAAACAAAAGTGTGTGATAAATTCCAGAGATGTTAGATAGCTCTGAAAATAGCACCCCATGAGGTCCAGGACTGGCAAACTCCTATTTTAATGGCTTTTCCCATACCTCAAAGGATTGATTGTCAAAAACTTTTGTTAAAAAACGCACATGCTGGTGTAAAACCTTATCCTTTACCACTTGCTATTTCAGCAACTCCAGCATATAACGTAAGTCCTTTGTTTAAAGGGGACATTGAAAACTGGGGTTTGTTATCATAGGTTTATATCAATCGACCATAGATGATCTAATAGTACAGTCCGGACATAACGTTTTTAAATGCCCTTACTCTTAAAGGGTTTACTAAGTGGGGAAAATAGGCATAAATACTTACATATATAATTTGGGGCCTGGCAAAATGGATCAGCAGGTGAGGGCCTCTGCTGCTGAACCTGACATTTCTGAGTCTAATATCCAGGACCTCCATGGTAGAAAGAGAACCCTATCTCCCACAAGTTGGCCTCTGATCTCCATGTGCATTCAGTCTCTCTCTCTCTCTCTCTCTCTCTCTCTCTCTCTCTCTCTCTCTCTCTCTCTCTCTCACACACACACACACACACACACACACACACACACACACACACACACAATTTGCATGCAATAAATGACTCTCTTTTTTTTTTTTTCTGAGACAGGGTTTCCCTGTGTAGCTTTGCGCCTTTCCTGGAACTCACTTGGTAGCCCAGGCTGGCCTTGAACTCACAAAGATCTGCCTGCCTCTGCCTCCCGAGTGCTGGATTAAAGGCGTGCCCCACCACCGCCGGGTGACTCTTAATAAGAAAGAATTTGACAAGGAACAAAATTTTGTTCAAGGAAGTTAGATTAAAAAGCATTAGCATAAAGAGCTAAAAGTATCTAACAAGCAATTGCAGTCTTCGGAGAGACTCAAACAAGGTACGCTGACAGAACCAGGAGGCACGTTTCCTGTGCCCACGGCCAAGATACCCCATGTCTATTTCTTCCTGCAGCTGGTTTCGTTTCCCCACTCTTTCTACAGATCACATGCTTGCACATGTGATCACATTAGCCTTGAAGACCTCTGACACCCACAGCCAATTATTTCATTCTGCCTGTCTCTATATCAAACCCTTTGACAGAGAATCTGACTTCATCCATGCCTAATCCAAGGACAGATTCTCCTGGAGATGGTATGGTGCTGCGGAGGGAATCATTTCCTACCTAGTACAGTACTAGCTCTCAGTCAGACTGGAAAGCAAACACAAGGGAAGAGGCCCTCCAAGCACACAGAGTGTCATATTCAAGGATATGATTGGAGCAAAACACCCCATATAAAGGAACACCCCTCTATAAAGATCCATTGCCAGAAAGCGACTAATGAAGCTAGAAGGTAGCCAGGGACAAATGACAACATAAAGTTTCTATCTGCTCAGGGTACACTTTTTCCCTAGAGCTGATGAAGTGTTTAAGCAGAGGGGAGATAAAATCAGACCTGAATTTTAGACAGAAATCCTAAGTTGGAAGTGACACATGCCTTTAATCCCAGCACTTGGGAGGCAGAGGCAAGTGGATCTGCGAGTTCCAGGCCAGCCTTGTCTACATAGTGAGTTGTAGGACAGCCAGGGCAACACAGAGAAACCCTGTCTCAAAACAAAATAAAAAATAAAAACACCACCCCCACCCCCCCCCCCCCCCCCCCCACCCCGCAACAGCATGAAGAGTAGCTGAGTTCACCGCTGCGGAAGCCACTACAGCAAGTCAGAAGAAGATGCTGCGGACTCTAAATGAGACTGCAGCACAGACACTGTCCCTTTGGAGGAGGGGAAGGAGTCAAGAATATTTTAAAAAAAGGATGGCTGAGAGCTCTGTCTCCGCATCCAAGAGTGTAAACAAAGCAACTCTGAAATCAAGTGCCATGTGTTCAGAAATGCAAAGGTCCTAAGCTGTGGAATGGGGGAAAGGAAAATTTAACCAAACCCCAGGCAGGCGGAAGGTGAAGGATGTTCCAGATGTGGGAAGAATTCTCTGGGAGGAATTACTACGCTCAATCTAGTGCGCCTCCCCGCAACTTTCTCTATGGTCTCGGAACATTTTAATCGGAGCAAATGATGGGAAATGGGGCATACGCACAAGGGGCAACACAATAATTGGTAATTAAGCCTTAATCAAAGGCATACGCCACTTACCCGGCCACTGTATTAAAATGTCTGTCAGTGTAGCCCGTCACACAGAAGGACAAGAATTCTTTCCTAATAAAACCTTACCTTGTGGATGCTGGGCTTAATTTTATTGTGTATTTAATTAGAAATGTCCACAGTGTTGTTTTTCTTTCAATCCTAAGAATAAGAAGTAAAAGATGAAGAATGTGAACTTCTCAGATGATTCTATGACTTTGAAGCCACGTATCTGAATATCTAATCTCTTACTTTCCCATTCAGGAACCCTGGAGAGCAGCATTATCTGACCGATTATGAATGCATGTATTTTCACAAGAATATGCAATCTTAACTGGCTCAGCACAGGACACTGAAGTAACTAAGTATCAAATTAAAGATGGTTCTTTTTTGTGTGGAATTCACTCCAGCAAGAAATTGAACAAGGAGATCTGAAATCCAAAAACAGTAGACCACCTCTTGAGACACTATTAATTATTGGTGGGGCCCAGTCTTCTGGTTTCTTATCTCCCCATACACCCAGCACTCCCATTGCTTGAAAGGATTATACCACTTGTTAATGCATTCAGTAACTTCGGTACCCAGGCACGCCTGGGTAGTGTCCCTGCCCTAGGGCTTTTTACCTACGTCACACAGACACAGTTTGAGTGAAAATGAGCCACAGTTGGCAGTAACAGTCTTTTCAATGGACTTGAAAGCATTAGAGAAAATTTCAGTATAGGAGCGGGGGAGACGGCTCCTATGGTAAAGTACAGAATGCATGAGGATCTGAGTTTGGATTCTCAACGCCCACATAAAGAGCCAGCACTATAGCGTGTGCCAAGGAGACAGACAGGAAGATATCTGAGGCTTGCCAGGTAGCCAGGCTAGCTGAATCTGGTTAAATTCAGGTTCAGTCAAAATTCCCAAATGGAAGGTAAGGGACCAGGAAGATAGGGACCAGAAATTAACCTCTTGCCTCCACACACAGGGATCTGGATGTGCACATGTGCCACCGCACACACACTCACATGAATACACATACATACACCCACACTCTGTTAATCTAAGAGTTGTTTTTGTTTGGAGTCCCTGGCGCTTTAACATTCCATTTGTGTCTACACTAATCCACCAATTTCTAAATGTCAGTTGGGTCTTAGTCCACCAGTGCCGTACAACCTAAGTTTTTATTTTATAGACTCCTGACATTTGTCAGAGTCTGGGTACGTGCATAGTTCCTTTCTCTCTGGTCCTGTTGAGCCTTATTGTTAGGAATACAAATCCCTTAGCCCATTTTCTGAATAAAACTTGTCTGTTCAATCATTAAAGTAAGTGGAATACTCTTCAACAGCCAGCATGAAAGACTGTTTGGTAGAGGCTGTAACGCTTGGCTTTAAGCTGGTTGTGGTGGTTGGTTTACACCTCTCCTCCTACACCTCCGATGGCTGAGACTGGAAGATTATGAGTTCGAGGGCAGCCTAAGCTGCATAGTCAAACTGTAACTTTTACAAAACACAAATCTTACTTCACTGGTGGCAATGTCCAGACAGGGTTCCAGACTTGCTACCACCAAATACAGAGCCTGAGTATATTTTAAGAAGACTGTGGTTTTAGTTTTGGTTTTTCCCAAGCTTTCTTACAAATAGGAAACCCTCTTTAACCTTCCCCCACCTTCCTCTCTGAACAGGTGATAAAGTCCAGGAAGGCTTTCCCAGCATTCCTTGAAGCAGGTCATAACGCTCACACATGGGGTGCCCTTCCTGTACTCAGAGGAAAGAATCCCTATCTCCAAAGCTGAGAGAAAGACTGAGCTGGCTGTGTTCACCAGTTCATGACCTCTACCTCACACTCCATTTGTCCTATCATATTTTTCCATAGCTGAACACGCATCCTCAAGCTTCCTACTTTTAAAAACTGCAAATTAAACCAGGCATAGTAGAAGCCTATAGGAGACTGGAGCTGAAAGATCACAAGTTGGAAGTCAGTCTAGGCTGTGAAGTGAGATCCGTCCTCAAAAATAAAACAGAAACAAAACAAAAAAAAACTCTCGAATTGAACTATTTTCTTCACATCTCTATTTCCTATGGCACTTATAATTGTATCAAATAAATACGCATGCTTTTCTCTTGTTCATCTGTCTTTTGAAATAGAGTCTTCAAGTGTGAACCCAATATGCATAAAATGAAAGATCTCCCCCCCCCCCGCAATCCAGAAGTGAGTCTTACAACATAAAAGGAGCGAATGGAAACTGAAACTATAATAATGATAATAACATATAATAATAAAACAATAATATAGAATAATATAATAAAACTAAAATGTCTAAAATCATCAAAGAGGCATAAGCGTACTAAGTTTACTTTGAAGTACAGATTTTTGGGGGGGGGAGTAGATCTGGCAAAGGTGAGTTTGTACCTGATAAAATGATTTACGATGTCACCTTGCAATAGGAAAAAGCATGGTTCAAATAGTGGAGATATATAATACACACATAACCACTTTTTCTAGTGCCTGTACACAAACCATTCACTATGAGCCTGTTAAATAATAGATGGTCATTTCTCAACTTTTAGCTCACATTCTGTCATCAAAATTGTGCCAAATATCTAAGAAAATAAAAATGGGAGGCATATTTTAACAACGGGTTAAGTGATTTAAGGTTGAATCAGCCCTCTGCTTTTTCTTAGTTGCCCAAACAAAGACTAATATATAACCATGAGATCTGGAATCCATAAATGTCAGAAGCACAAAGCGGGGTAAATCTACATCAGTGTGCAGGGGTGGGGGTGGGTGCAAGAGGAGCGAGAGCATGGACATTTTATAGCCATAGTTTATGAATGTCGGTTAAAGGGTGTTTTCATATTGGCGTAATGTATTTTTCCTAATGTCTGTGCTGCCTAAGTTCTCCCTATCTGAATTCCTACCCAGACGGGCCAAGAACTTTCCCTTCTCCTCACCCTTTCCAGAGTCCTAACTGATAGAGTTTTTCAAGTTTTCTCAGCCCTGCTTCTCTTCCCTTTTCATTCCCTGGTTGTGCAAGCTGTTCCTCTCGGCCATTTTTTTTTCCTAATTTATCTTAAATCTGGCTCATGCACAATCAAGTCTATAAATAGACAACGGTGGTAGCTAATATGCTAGAAGTACACAAATAATAGCAATATCACCTTCTTTTTAAGTTTTTTTAATAGGCTGCTGTTTGGGGGTGGTTTTTTTTTCCTCACAGGGAGATTCTATACTCCTTTTCATTGTTATAAACATCTTCACTCAAAGGGCGAAAACGAAAATCAACTATTCCTACAACAACTGGAACCCCAAAGCTAGAAGCCCAAAGAATCCCAAGTATACAAAAAGTTGAGGTACTTCTACTTTCTGAAGGGAACGTTCTCGGGTCTGGATGAAGTCACCGACTTGTCTCTTGTCTCTTGAAAGAAACAAATGTCAGCGCGACCTATTAAAGTCAACCCTGAGCTAGGTAGCAACAATGAGCTGGGGATTAGCATTGACAGCTCCCTTAATGTGATTCTTTTGGACAGGGATTAATTTAATGTGTTGCTGTCAAATGAAACAAAAAACGAGATGGATTTACTAATGACTCTATTCCATAGCACACGCTTTTCCACTCCTGATCTATGTCAGAATGAGGCTGACAGCAAGAGAAATAATTTTTTTTTTTTTTTTAATGAAAAGGAAAAAGATATTCCCTTCTTGACAAACTTTGAAGAAGGGCGCTTGTCCTGGGCTCCCAAGAGCATGAGCTTAAGTTTAGGGTACCAAGCAACCTCGAGTCCCTTCTCCCAAGAGCTGGGGACCGGGTGACCCTTCGTGGCTTGGGCACAAACTTGCAAGATGGCCTTAACTTCCCCAGATCTCAATCACCTCCCATGTCAAAGTACAAGGCTGAATTAAAGTGCTCCTAAACTTCTTAACTCTAAATTGCTAGTCTCTAGCAGAGGGGATCCAGCCCACCCGGAACACCAGTCTAGTCCCACAGACAACTCTGCAGAGGCTGTGACAGAGAGGGGGCGAGTCAAAGAGCGTTGATCTCTAGGGGGTAAAAAAAAAAAAACGGTTTGCCAAGTCGAACGCTAAAGCCTCCCTAAAATAGTTGGGATTTCTTTGTTCTCCCTAACAAAGAAACTTTAATTCGCACTTCTCTGCTAAGAAAGACAATCCAGACAGGCCGTTTTCGGGTGAAAGGTGTCTCGTCAATTAATAATCATTAAATACTCACTGAAGATTGGCAGGAGCTAGTCACTAAACGGGGTGCTTATCACTAAGAAAGCATCGATTTACAGTATAGATTGGGCACTGTTCTTCCTAGAGACGGCTTTGCGTTTACCGCCAGCGAGGCACACACTCCCCGAGTCCGAAGCACTTGTGCATTCATGGAAGTTAGCGTGAGGTTTATAAATCCCTCTCGGCTTCGGTCTCAGCTGGCACCCTGGCAGGAATGATCCCTGCAGCGTCCCAGCTGGAGACCTTGTTTCAGGGCGTCTGCGGTTCGGGACAGGAGCTAGCTGGGCAGCAGCAGCCGGCAACCCCCAGCCTCAGCCTGCAGGGCTAGATACGTGCTCCGGGACCCGGGCCCAGGGACGCCGATCTCTGGGACGCCTCTGCCTTGGCTCCAGGACCTGGAAGCTCCGCAGCGAGCGGAGGCTCCTGTCCCCGCAGCCCCTCCAGAGCTGGGGACCCGCGGCCAGTGACCCAGCAGCTCCCAGCCCAGGGTTCCCCCCGCCGCGTTAGCCGGCGCCTGGCTTCACCCCGCATCCTCCGCTCTTCCCCTCCTAGGCGCCGCCTTTATCTTCCCTGGCATTGGCGACTGATCACAGTTTCTCTCTGTTTTTGTCTCCCCAGCCTCCCCGGTTCTTCCTCCTTTTCCTGACCCTTGTTGGCTTTTGTGGCCAACAGTTTCATCAAGCTTCTTCCTACGCCCAGACCCAGCACTCCTCAGTCGCCCACGACTCCGCTCCGCAGGTCACCCAACAAGCAGCAGCCAGGAAGTACTGTGCGGAGCAGGCTTAGAGCTCCCGGCCCTCGCCCTGGAGACCACTTCTGCCCCAGAGCAGCAGCTACCAGACCGGCCTGGTCGCCTTGTCCCTAGAACCCGACGCCACCGTTGGAGATTCATGTAGGCCGGTGGTCTGCGGGCAGAGTGGAACCTAGCTCGCTCTGGACCTTGGTACAGAAAACAACAAATTGATATAGACGTTTACATTAGAATATGAGCATTTTTAAAAAGTACAGTAAGCCAAAAAATACTTTGTTATATAAATCTATATAAATGCACACACAGGCATGTGGCATAAAGGCTACTAAAAAAATGAAGATATATTCTTTAATTTTTACCTATAGAAAGAGACATGGAACAATTTAAGTATAAAAGCTGGCTAGAAAAGACACAATTCAAACACCACAAAACCAGATTATCTAAAGGCGATGAGCTGGTATTATGCTTATTTCCCGAAACATTTCAAAGATTCCTTATAAACGTTATTTCCTCATAATAGACTACCATGTACACTATCACAGTACACAGAGCACAAAGAGAACGCCGTAAACCATAACCAAAGTTGGTATAAGAACTTTATTTTAAAAGCAAAGCTCGGAGTGGGGGACTCTTGTAAAGAGAGCTAAATAGAGAAATCGAAGTTGCTTGCAGGTTACTTCAAACTTGTAAGTATCAAGTTTCCTTTGAAATTATTTCTCATTTTTATGAGAATCTAATTGAGGATCACCTGAAAACCGTGGGGGAAGGAAGAGAAGTATCATTTGTGTGCTCGGATTGTTTGAAAGACTAAAAGAACCACAGTGCCACCTTGTGGGGAAAAAGGGATTTCTTTTTCTTCCGCAGCTTTATGGGTTGTCTTCCCTGCTCCCCGCTCTCCCCTCCCTCCACCTAGTTGGGGAGGGTGGGGGCAGAGGGAGAGAGGAAGATTAAGCCACCACCTAGGAGAGAGGTAGAAATTTGATTTATGTGAATAAAGAGTGATATTATTCTGGGTTATTTTGAACATACTAGTATGTTTATATCAAAGCTTTTAAAATTATAACAAGCCAACGAACATAACAATATGTAGCATTGAGAAATGTTCTAATGGGATAATCTGAAAATTAGTGTTTGCTTGAAACAGTAAATATAAAATTGTGTCCACTTCCTAAAAGAATGATTCTTCATAGGTTTCACTATTAAATATTTATGTCTTTTTAAGAAAAGGTAGTTTCTTTGTTCAGCTGCTTGCATCTGGAAAAAGTGGAGTCTTAGAGAAATATAAACAATCTTACTTTTAAAAGCTTCTTTTAGTTCTAACTCTCTAGTTCTAACTAAGAAAGGCAGGGCAACACTTTATAGGGCCTACAAACATGACCTTAACAGCAGGGTTCTAACAGTCTAGCTATGAAGAGGCTACAGACCATAAACCTAAACTTTAAGAAGTGAAACTCTAGGACTCCAAAGCTAAGACATGCATACTGAAGCTGCCCTTCTTCTATGGTGCAGCAGGAAACATCTTACTTACACGGTGTGAGTGATTCCTAGCCAGACGTCTTCTGCAAGACAAGGTGGGATTCAGGGTTACCTCTAGACATCCTTTATTCTTTGTATTTTAGAATCACAGGACTGCTCTATCGCCCTGACCTTCAAGAAGGACTAAATCAAAGGTATCCCAGGAAGAGAGCAGTGTATTTCAAACTGTGTTCAGCAGAGCCCCAGGGGCTGTGAAAAGATTATGAGGGGAAGGGAAACAGAGAGAAACCCCCCTCACTCCTGTCTCAGCAAGCACTCTGCATTCAAAGTCTTCATAAACAGGCAGTCTACCTAAGACTGTATGCAAACTACAGAGTCCATGGCTACAAAAGGATCAGAAAATCACCAAGGTAGCCTAACCTAGTTTATAAGTCTAACAAAGAATTACTCCTAAACTTTTTCTGGAAGCTTCCCGCAAGTTTATTAACTATGTGCTTGCCAGGCAGCTCTCCATGCTTCCATATAATGTGTCCTTTCTTTCAACAACAAAAAAGTATTCATTATAAAATGTAGATAGGTTAATTGTTTTTCTAAATTGGACCCAAAATATATTAAATGAAGACTTCCCATCTGACAGCCCCAATCCGTTCACTCCTGGGGGAGCACAGTTGCATTTTGATTTCTAGCTCCCACTTTTCCTGTGTTTTTCTTGCACGAAAACACAGGTATATATACAAACATCACAACCTCAATGGAGCTTCCACATTCTTTATCTTCCTGTTCCTCCATGCAGGACGAGGATTCTACTGTGGCTCAGGGAAAAAGGATTATAAACATTTGCTTTTTCCTCAGCTACATGAGAACATCTTACTGATGCTTCCTTCCTTGCAAAACTCCACAGTACTCAGGGCATAGGTGTACACTATTCATTTAATTTCATCTGTCTTATTCAGTATTTGGAATTTTCCTCTTATTCTTATCCTTGTCTTTTCTGTTATCTAAAACATATTCCCTATACTTTTTGTCTGACCAACATTTAAACAAATGCCCCCCCCCCCCCCAGAGAAGCCACACCATCAACTTTATGGGGTTTTGTTTGTTGCTTACTTGTTCTGTTTTGTTTGGAGGTATCACTGTATAGCCCAGGCTAGCCTCAGATTTATAGTAATCTTACTCCTTCAGACTCCCAAGTGCTGAGATTATAAGTGTTGGCCACCTTGGCTAACTACCATCAATTTAAGAAAAAATCATTTCAAATCCTTATACATAATCTCTCCACACAACACATTTTCCTCTCTCCTGTTTAAAATACAAACAATCGGATGCCTTTACAATAGCCCCAAATTAACTTCTTCACAAGAAATAAAGTAAACTTCCATACAGTTTTAGGTATTCTAGTTCCACGCAGGAAAAAAAAATATGTTTTGTTGTTACTGTTTTTGAAGAACTATTCGGCCGCATCCATCAACATCAAAGTAGATTTGTGTTTTTTACATTTACTTATTTATTTTGTGTGAGTGAGTGGAGCATTAATTCTCTCCCACTGTGGGTCCTGGGAATCAAACTCACGTCATTGAGTTTGCTGGACAGCGTCTTCCACTGAGCCGTTTCCAATGCCCCTGGGGTAGCTTTTCTTTGGGAACACTCACACAAGCTCATTACTTCATTCAACACATTTACCGACTCTCCTTAAGTCCTGGTCATTTTAGAAGTTTCTTATAAAAGAGTGATTGGAAGAAACCTAGAAGAACTTCTAAACTTACACATGATTAATAATCACATAGCATATGTCATTACAAGTTGTGATAAATAGAAATAAGAAATTATAAGTTATTTTAACGCAGGGTTTTCCCTTCAAAGAGCTACAGAATGTCATCATATCTCTCATCGTACTTCAGACTTAGCCTTGAGGGGAATATTCCTGAAACATCTTACATGCAGGCACCGACCTTTTTCCTTCCTTTCAGTACACCGCAGCAGACAAGCTGCCTAAGTCAGAAGAACCTGTGAAAGTAACAACACTCTCAGCTTATTTTAGACCTTGTCCAAACTTTATTGTTAGGATACTGTTAAGACATTTAAGCATTTTCATCTTTGTGGTTCCTTTTACTTTTCTGAGTATTTTTTTCTCAAATAAGGATAAAATATAATCAGTTATGCAAATATATAAATAAATACTACTCCTCAGATAAGACCACAAACTTAAGTGAGGTTAAACTTTTGACTGGCCATCAATTCCAACTCAGCATTATTCCAAAATCACAGCTAATAAAATGGTCTAAAAGATTTCAAATTCAGCACTGCCAGTGACAGACAAGATAGCTGGCCCTCTCTCGCCCTTAGCCGCTGGAGCAGTCAGGAAAGCAGGCTCTGCTACTGGGCAGCACAGTAGAGCTGCCCCTGTTGACTGGGGTGCAGGAGACCCTCCTGAGAACGTGAGCATGGGAGATCTGGTCCTGCCCCTCATCTGCCATCCGGTGGTGTGAGCAAGGAAGAGATGCCCTCCACCCTTCACCCTTCCCTCCTGCCCTCGCTGCCTGTGGCAGGTGGGAGAGCTGGCTCTGATGTCCGAATAGTGGGAGAGCTGACCCTGCCCCTCACCAGCTGCAGCACTCCAGAGAGTGGCCCCACACCTCGCCTGGGCAACACTGTAGAGCTGGCCCTGATGCTGCAGGTGTGGGAGAGCCGACCCTGAGGGCAGGAAGACAGGAGAACTGGCCCTACCCCTTGCTCATCCCTGCTAGGGGTGAACCATCCAGAGCAGTGCAGCAGAGCTCACCCTGGTGGTGATGGGGTGGGGGTGGGGGGACTGGCCGGCTGGCCAACCCTGCAACTACCCAGGCCCAGGACCAGGGGGATGAGTTGAACCGCCCCAACATCCACCCCACCTGTGATCTGCTGGAGCATGTAAATGGACCTGACCAGCTGGCCCAAAGCTGCGGGATCTCCACAACACAGGGCAACAACAGGATACCCAGGAGGAGCCCCAGGGAGCTCCCAGCATTGATAGGGGAGCAGAAACTAGAGGCCTTGAACCAAACTAATGACTTCTTGCAGTGAACACTTGCAAGTAAAGATAAATGGATAAAAGGGTGTACTGTGTGGCTCACTGTGTCACACTACTGCTTCCATGACGAGATTTTTTCTTTTTTCTTAAATTGTATTTTATCTTATTTTGTGGGGAGGTTGCAAGTGCAGAGGGTGGAAAAGAAGGGACAGGAAATGAATGGGATCGAGATGCATGATGTAAGAGACACAAAGTATAAATAAAAAGAAAGTTTTTATTTAAAAAAAATTTTCAAGTTCAATATACAGAAGGCATTTTGTGCCTCTATGCTTAATACATTAAAGTCTATACTGAAAAGGTATATATGACACTCCCCAGTTAAAATGCCTTCCACTGTATTGGAATAGAAAGAGCTAGATAAAACGTATGACTCATATCGATGGGTTAGTGTCAAAGAATAAGTTGTAATAAGAATAAGCCAAGCTGTGGACACACAGAAAATCCAGACATGTCTGAGCATGTCTAGAACACAAGCACAATTCAACCACCACAGTTCTATTTATAAAAGAGACCAAGGACATTGCAGGAAAATTACTCATCTTCAGACAGAGACTTTCAAGGTACCAGTTAAACCCAGTGAACTATAAAGAGCTAGTGCCAGTGCAGAGGGGTGACTTTGGCTGTGTTAATAAGGTCAGCCATCATCAGAGAAGCTTCCTGCTTCAGCAAGTAGCAACAAACACAAGGCCCCCAGCCAGACTTGATGCAGAGAGGGAGAGACCTAGGAACACTCGCCATACCGGGATGTCTCCACTAAATCACTCCCCTCAGGGATCAGGGAGCCCAGCAGAAGAGAAGGAAGAAAGAGTATAAGAGCCGGAAGGGATGGTGGACACCAAGCACACAGGCCCTCTAAACTCAACAGGACCGACTGACGTATGAACTCATAGAGACTGTGGCAGCATGCACACGGCCTGCTGGAGGTTCCTTGTCTCACACTGGGCTTTTCCTTTTATTTTTTTTTAATTCTATCTTATTTTTATTTATATATTTTTCTCTCTTTTACCCTTTGTGAATATGTTGTGGCTTCCAGTTTAACGTCCTTATGGGATTCCTGAATATGAGAATGCGTGGTCTCTGCATCTCTACCTGTTTCCTGTGCCTTTTCTTGGGCTCTTTTCCTTCTCTTCATGTTTTGTTTTGTCCTATTCCAATGTTGTAGTGGGAATTTCCTCCACCCATGACCTTGGACTATCTGAGAGGCGGTGCTTCTTACCTGCTTATGTTGACTGCTTCAAAGGGAGGAAAAAGGGGGTCACACTCTCTTGGGTGGTGAAGATCCAACCAGGCAGTGGAAAGCAGCATGTGACCAGTCCCCAGCTTTCCAAGGACTCTGCGACTGATTTACCTTATCCTGCATCAGTGAGTCTGTTTCCCCCATAGAACCCCTGAATAAATTGATATATATAGACCAGACCACTGAGGCTCTCCTCACACAATGTGTTAGTTTTTGTTTTATCTTTTTGTATTTTCTTTTATCATTATGCTTTAGAAGCCTGTTTGTTGTTGGGTTTTTCTTCCTTCTTTTTCTTTTTTGTTTTTTGAGACAGGTTTCTCTGTGTAGCTTTGGAGCCTGTCCTAGAACTCACTTGGTAGCCCAGGCTGGCCTCAAACTCAGAGATCTCCTGCCTCTGCCTCATGAGTGCTGGGATTAAAGATGTGGAAAAAGCAGAGGGAGGGGAAAGCATAATCGGGATATATTACGTAGGAGAGAAAATCTGTTTCAATAAAAAACCAAAAAAGAAAACTGAAGGAATCATAATACATAAATAAACAAGATCATGTGAGAATAGGAAGCAGTCCTCAAATCACTGGTAAGAATTTCAGAAGCCAGAAAGATCTTGGAGTAGGGACAGAAGAGGTAATAACCGGGGAAACGCTGCCTTGTTTCTGTTAGCATCACCTAAGTTCAACCCTATTTGTATTCTGTACATGGTGTAACCAGGGAAACTGAGCTAGACATACACCTAACTGAAAATGACTATGAAGCCCACACTGGCTTTCTCATGCCAGTTCTTTCTTAGGTTTTGAGTTTGATTTTTGAAGCAGAATTTTTTTTCTGTGTGGATAAAAAGAACAGATAACCATTAAAGAAAGATTATTTCAAAATTCATCAGCTAGTATAAATCAGTAGCTTGAAACTAGTCAGAAGAAACAAAATAAAAGGAAAAGCAGGACCAGGACCACCCAGGGCTCTTAGAGACTCTGTCAAAAGGATTAACTAGAAAAAAGCATGGCAGAATTCACGGGGATAATGGATGACATTTATATTTTGATAGGATTTGGTATGTATACTAAATATTTGAATATATATTACATGTAAATTATATGTAAAAATATTGAATTTTGATAATGATATTAATTCTGAAGAATTAAGGAAAGGGTACCAACTTAGGCAAAAAAAAAAAAAAAATTGCACAGCAATTATATGAAAAACTTGAATGTAAGGGCAGGCACCAACCAGAAGGATGACATAGGAGAACTGCATGAGCCAAGGAACTTGGAGCTAGTTCTGAGGAGCATTTTGAACCCCAATTTTAAATACAAATTAAGATGTAGTCATGGGTAACTAAAGGATATAGAAACAGGTCGAGATGTGATGAAATGGGCTCAGTGAAATGTTAATGAGAGGATGTAGATGGGAGAGGTCTGGGGGTTCAAAGTTAAAAAAAAATTAAGTTTAGTTATATTTGAAAATTTTCAAAATAAGATATTGGGGAGGAAAATTAATTTCTTAATTCTGAGAAAGTTTGAAATCTAAAAGGACCAGAGTATGCTGTTTTGAGAGAATGGTCTATACTTCATTTAAAACCAAACTGAGAACCAGAATTATAGGTCAGAATGTCAGCAGAACTCACTAGAGCAGACCCTCAGACACCATACAGTTTGCGATGGTGGTTCTCTTACCTCCAGCTCAATCATACCCAGGTTCCCAGACGTTCTGTAGGTTACAGTCAGCCTGTAAGCAGACACAGCTAGTCAGTGTATAACTGTTCTTTGCCTCACTGTGCTCTCATATGTTCTTGGCTGACTGTCTTCTGCCCATACTCAGGTTTGGGATTCAGTAGACCAGTGAGGACCAATGGGGAAACACTCCTTTCTGTTCTAGCTCTGGGAAGCTCTAGTTGTGAGGGCAGCATTTCTGTTTTGGTTCCTGTTAGCTCATCAGGTCCCTGCAGTCACTTTCCAACTTGGGTGCTTGAAGCACAACCTACTACATAAATAGATGATGACTGATGTATTAGCATAACCCTAGGATAGGCATCAAAAGAAGAAGGCGGCTAGAAAGGGTCTGACTTAGAAAGCCTGAGACTGAGAAAAGAGTTGAGAGTTGAGACTGCTTCTAAAGACTCTGAAGTCAAGCCAAGTATTCATTCAACAAATATATTTGTCCCTACAAGGCAAATATTTATACAACAAATATGCTTGTCCTAGACATTATGCCAGACACTGGAAATATGGTGGTGAAAAGCACAAATATAGCCTCTGACCTTCCTTATGGAGCTTACAATGGAGTAAGTGTGTACACCATTGTACACACTAAATGGTGTAAGAACAGTGGTAAATGCACACTAAAAACCACACACTAAAAACCAAGCACAGACATATATAACAATTTATTAGATAACAATTGATTCTAAACATCATGGCAAACAGGGTTCTTGAAGAGAACTTTTAAGGAGGCCTGCTCTGGATGGGATGGATAGGAAAAACCACCCTAAAGAAGCACCACTTGAGCTGTGACCACGCTAAGGGAAGTACAGGGTGACGAGCCAGAGAAAACCAGTCAAGACAGAAGATGTGAACACAACACTTCTGAAACCGGGTGGCATTAAAGGGAGGGAACACACTGCTGTGACTAGTATAACCAGGGACGAATATCCCCAAGGGAGATTTTGGACAAGTACATGTGTCAGATCTGATGCAGCCCTGGCTAGGTGCTGTGGCTTTCAGATTTTTAAGTACAATGAAATTCATTAAAGGGTTTTAGGGAGTAAAATTAAGCTTCTGAGTGCCAGCTGGCCCAGAATTTGAATATCAAGCCTTCCACAAAACACATATACAAGAATATTAGCTCTCAGAGTCTGGCTTTTTTCTGTGTTGCTCATGCTCTGTTGCACATGTTTGCGGGAACTCAGGATGTATGTATTGAATGAACAGTCTATCTCCAAAGAAAATAGTTGTCCTCTATAAATGTAGAGTTAGCTAAGGCTTACACTTTCCTAGCTGCGCTTCCATGTATATATCTAGGTGGGGATTCAATGGCATCGGGCACTTTTGCTGCACAGCAAGGAAAAGTCTAACTTTCTCATATGTGAGTCAAGGGCCAGAAGGTTCTTAAACCAGAAGTCCACTTCTCTGGAGAGTCTTGAGAAGGGGAGAGAGCATGGAATAGTACAATCTCTGTAAGACTGTTAGGAGGCCTTGACAGATTGTGAAGGGCTGTATCACTAATTCTATACCACACTGGCAGGATATGGACGGAACCAACTTTAGGGGAAACAGTGGTTTGGTTCATGGTTTCCGAGGTTCTCAGTCCATCCCAGTGTGGATGGATGGTATGGCAGAGTTCATGAATTCATGACAAGAGTATGTTGGGAAGGGCTCTCACATCATGGAGGACAAAACACAGAGTAGGACCAGGAGTCAAACTAAAACCTCCTAGGAGCTCCCCTAGTGACAAACTTTCAGCAGCTCCTCCTAAAGGCTCCATGGTCTCCTACAATAGTGCCACCAGCTGAGAGGAATAAGTGTTCAAAGAGGGGGTGGGAGTGGAGATTTTAGAGTCATAATGTAACAGGAAAGCATTGGTAGACAGGCTAGAAGTTAAAGTTTCCAACGAAAGCTGGAAGCTCACTGGGTACAATCGGTAGCCACTTCCACAGAGAACTGGGCTTCAGTTCCCAAAACCCACATGGTGGCTCACAACTATCTGTAACACCAGTCTGGGAGGTCCAATCCCCTCTTCTAATGTCCATGGGCATTGGACACAGATGTGGTGCACATACATAGAGGCAAACCAAACACTCAGTCACATGAAATAAATAAAAGTTAGAAGTGGATCCCCTAGCACCAATGGACTGTGAGCTTGGGCTTTGGTGCTAGGATTCTGCAATTCATGCAAACTCCCTTCATGTGCTTTGTTCTCCAACAAGCTCTTCCCAAGTTGTTACACAGATACTTACTGGTAGCCCAGATACAGTTTCCCTAGTGATCCTAGGAAGAATAAAATGTCTTTCCCCAAAGTTCCAGCTTCGATGGGCTTGCCTTATTTATAGCAGGGTATCTTAAACTTTTTCACAAACTCTTTCCACCCAAGAAATTTGTTATGTGACCCCAGTTACACAGGTATATAAAATAACAATCCAGACTAAAAACTCTACTGATAATAAACAGTAAAGAAATTTATTTTAAAACAATTCTTTGGTACACACAAAATTTTACCATGACTAAAAATGAAAGCAGTTGTTTATTTTTACACAAAGAATTAAACCTTGTCTGAGTATTTGACATCACTGAGCCATCTCTCCAACCCCCACCAAAGAATTCTTTTCCCAAAGGATATACTACATGAACCCAACATTTAAACACTTATCAAAACACTTGGTCAGTATGGAGAACACTGTTTTGCATAAACACATGGTACAAATAGCAAAAGTGTCTTTAGGGCCATTTCAACAGTTGTTGGAAATTTTGTTCTAATCTCATGCCAAAATTCATTTAGTGACTGTTTATGAAAACCAAGCCAGCAACAGATATACCATTTGGGGTGGGGAGTTGAAACAGGGTTTCTCTGTGTAACAGCCCTGGCTATCCTAGAACTCACTCTGTGAGTTCAGGCTGGCCTCAAACTCACATAGATCTACCTGCCTCTGCCTCCAGAGTGCTGGGATTAAAGGTGTGCACCACCACTGCCTGGACAGATATACCAATTTTTAAAATTAGACACTCTAACACAATACAATCCAAAGATACTCCAATTTGGTACTTAGACAAAGAGGTTTGGAGGTAGGAAAATGTTAAAAGTCTGTTTCCTAGAATTATGTCATTGTGTTTCTAACAAAACAGAAAATGTACAGAAAAAACACTGCAATGTTTTCCTTCAGGTAGCATTCATTGGCATTGCATGGCATGATGGTATGTGCAGTGTACCATGTGCATGTTGTATGTTCACAACCTAGCTAAAGTGAAGTTGCAACAAGGGGCAGAGCTGCCATTATTATCATGGATTCATTTATGCTTCCAAGTTCAAACTAAATTATGGTTAATATGCATTGAGAAATCTTTCATTCTTTCTAAACTTTTTGCTACCCCCACAATCAACTATGAAACGCTGAGGCCATGACTCACAGGAGATGGAGGAGCAAGAGAAGGAGGAGGACTCCAGGGGCCAGCCACCCAGCTACACAGCAAGCCAGGGAATAAGAAGTAAAGAAAGGTATACAGAAATACAAAAGCCCAGAGGCAAGAGGAAGATGGGAAAATGTAAGCTAAGCAAAGCTGGCTAAAAACAAGTCAAGCTAAGGCCAGGCATTCATAAGTAAGAATAAGATTCCATGTGATTTATCTGGGAGCTGGGTGGCAGGCCCCTCAAAAGAGCAAAGAGTAAAAACAAACAACTACAGCACACCTGCTAACAATCAGCAAAGGGACAATGGCAGACACATACTACTTCCTGCCTCGGTCACTCTCAGAAGATGACTACCACAAAAAGGAAGGGCAGTGAGCCTTTCTGAGGCTCTCCTGCTCAGAATCCAAAGGGAAATCAAGTGTCCCCCCCAAAAGAAAAGTCAGACACATCGACTGCAAGCAACCCTCAAGACAGGAAAAGACTTTAACAAAGGATTTGTTTAGAAATTTTAGTTTATTTTACTATTTTATGCATCTCTGTGTTTTGCCTACATGTATGTCTGTGCACCACATGTGTGTCTGGTGCCCACAAAGGCCAGAAAAGGACATTGGATCCCCTAGAACTAGAGTTATAGATGGTTATGGGCCACCATGTGCATGCTGGGATCCTCTGGAAAAGCAGCCAGTGCTCTAAATGCTGAGCAATCTCCCCAATTCCCAAAGAAATACTTTGTTCAAAGAATACACTGCATGAGTTCAAACTTTCAAACTGTGGAACATCATATACACATATACACACTCAAGTTTTCCTGTTTTTGTAAGGCTTGGCTAGGTGAGAACCCCAAGAAATAAGTGCACAGGTGTCTACTGACGAGAAACTGCAGCTTTTTTTCTTTGGCGTTTTGTTTTGTTTTGTTTGTGTTGTGTTTGTGTTTTGTTTTGTTTTGTTTGTTTTGTTTTGTTTTGGAGACAGAGTTTCTCTGTGTAGCCCTGACTGTCCTGGAGCCCTCTATGTAGACCACGCTAGCCTCAAACTCACAGAGATCCGCCTGCCTCTGCCTCCCGAGTGCTGGGATTAAAGGTGTGTGCCACCACTGCCTAGGCAAGAAAACTATAGCATTTTATGGGAGTATTAACTTGACAATAAAATAAAGCTGGAAATACTGTTACAGAATATAAATGGCACTTATTTTGAACCTATATGCAATACCTGTAAAGTAGTAAGAATACTGGAACTTGAGGCTGGAGAGGCAGTTCATCAGTTAAGAGCACTGGCTGTTCTTCAGAGGACCAAAGTTTATTTCCAATACTACATGGTAGTTTACAACCATCTGTAACTACAATTCTGAGGGATCTAACACCCTCTCTAGCCTCCTTGTTCAACAGACACAAGTGGTGTACAGGCGTGCATGCAGACAAAGCACTCATACTCATAAAATATTTAAAAAAAAAAATTAAAGAAGAATTATTGGGGTGGGAGATGGCTCAGAGGTTAAGAGTGAATACTGTTCTTCCAGGGGACCTAAGTTCAGTTCCCAGCAACTCACAACTGCATTTAACTCCAGGTCCAGGACTCTTCTGGCTTCTGTGGACATCTGGACTCACATCCACAAACCTACACGTAGACACAAATATACAAATAATTTTTAAATGAAAGTAAATCTTTAAAAAGAAGTATTAGGCCTGGGGCCAGCAAGAAGGCTCAAGTCAAAGCGCTTTCCCCCAAGCCTAATGAACTGGGTCTCACCCCAGAACCCCACACGGCAGAAGAGAACCAAGCCAACAGGCTGTCCTGACCTCTAAAAAATGCACACAAAGCAGATAAACAGATAAATGTAAAAAGGTTTTAAATGAGCTATTAATCCTAGCACTTGGAAGGCTGAGGCAAAAGGCCTGTATGAGTCTAAGGCCAGCCTGGGCTACACATTTGAGTTCAAGACCAGCTTAAGCAAAATAGTAAGTCCTTGTTTTTTTTGTTTTGTTCTGTTTTGTTTTGTTTTTTAAAGAAAAGAAAAGAAAAGAAAAGAAAAGAAAAGAAAAGAAAAGGAAAAAGAAAAAAATTAGTTGCCGGGTGGCAGTGGCACATGCCTTTAATCCCAGCACTCAGGAGACAGAGCCAGGCAGATCTCTGTGAGTTCGAGGCCAGCCTGGTCTACAGAGCAAGATCCAGGACAGGCACCAAAACTAGATAGAGAAACCCTGTCTGGAAAAAAAAAAAAAAAAAGGAAAAGAAAAGAATAATTAGTGGTGTTTCAGACTAGTTATTTTCTTTTCACTTAAAAAAAATTTATTACACTGTTACTTTGGGGGGGGGTGTGCACGTCTATGTGTGTGTGTGTGTGTGTGTGTCTGTGTCTGTGTGTGTGTGTGTGTGCACACCCACACATGCATGTGTCATGGTGCAAAGATGGAGGTCACAGTACAACTTATAGAGTCAGTCTTTCCACCATTTGGGTTCCAAAGACCAAATTCAGGTGAGGCTATGGGGCAAGTGTTTTTACCCACTAGGCCATCTCACCTGCTCCCATTTATTTTCTTAATAAAAAATATATTCAATTTTGAACACATTATTTTGTACTTAATTAAAAGCTAAGAAATTCCTCTGAGTAAATACAACTGGCTCAAATATGAAACATTAAGAAATGCTGTTCTTGGTGTGATGTTAATAAGATAATAAGATAGAACTTGAGGGGTTGGGGATTTAGCTCAGTGGTAGAGTGCTTGCCTAGTAAGCGCAAGGCCCTGGGTTTGGTCCTCAGCTCTGAAAAAAAAAAAAAGATAGAACTTGAAACAAAATTCTACAATGAAAAATCCTTCTTGAACAAAGATGAAGAGGGGAAAAAGCCATATACATGGATGTAGCAGACATGCAGTCAAACTGCAATCATTATAGAAAAACATAACAGAAAGTGTACTACTACCCCGAGCTTGTAAAGAAAATCCTAGGGAAACGAACAAAGTGAGCCTCTTTTGTAGATGTTTTTGAGACAGTGTTTTTCTGTGTAACAGCCCTCACTGTCTTGGAACTCACTCTGTAGACCAGGCTGGCCTCAAACTCACAAAGATCGGCCTGGCTCTGTCTCCTGAGTACTGGGATTAAAAGCATGCACCACCATTGCCCAGCCCAGAGAGAGCTTCTTCTTAACAAATGTACCACTTGACTTAAGGAAGGGTCATCTGGGAAGAGCACTCTTTGGTTGAGATAATGCTTGGCCTCAGATTGGCCTTTAGATATGTCTGCTGGGCATTTTACTGATTGATAGTTAACATGAGAGGGTTAACATGGTGGATGATGCCACCCTGGGCAGGTGATCTTGGTTATAAGAAGGCAGGCTAAGCAAACCATGAGGAGAAAGGCAGTGAATGGAACTCCTCTAGGGCTCTGCTTCAGTTTCTGCCTTTAGGTTCCTGCCTTGACTTGCCAGAATGACAGACTTAGAAGCTGTAAATAGAAATAAATCTTCTCCTCTTCAAGTTGCTTTCTGGTTATGATGTTTTGTCACAGCAATAGAAATCTATCAAAATAGCTAGTAAGATTCACAAAATAGGTGGCAAGAACAACATATTTTTGGAAGAATATCATGTAAATATATCTGGGTATAGCAAAAATCAGCTCCACAAAGGCAGAGAGTTTAAGACTAAGCAACCATTACTGTTTGTCACTGTTGTGTGTCCAAAGGCAACTATAGTGCCTGGCACATTATAGTCATTCGGTAAGTTTTGTTCAAATAAGAGTGACACACAGAAATTGCTTCATCCAGTAATCATTGTGTCAACTTTGTTATGGATCCCACACTGGGCTGCAGGTGGTTGGCTTCCGGCTGTCAATACTGCTTCAGCCCTGATTTCCAGGAATGTGTACCACCACACCAAATACTTCAACTATCTATAACTGATAGTTTAGGAGATGTTTAGTGATTTCAAAGAAAATCAACCGACCAAACACCAGATTCACATGAATGTGAACTGTGTGCATATGACTTTATATACCAACATTTATTTACCAACGATCTGAAATCTAATATATTTATTCACACAGTAAGGCATGTAAGTTTCCAGGCCTGAAAGAGAAACAACATTCCTATCTACCATCCATATTTGGTAGAACTGTGCTGATACAACCAAACCTCCACCTGAGTTATTTGTGGGATACAAAATTCCTAGAAGTTTTTCCTAGAAACAATCCCTAAGACAAGGATTGTAGAAAAATAAAGATAGCCAGTGCAGGGAGAATTGTTAAGCCAACTACTCCAAGAGACATGAAGAAGCTATAACATTATTCTTGCAAAGAGAGTGAAGATCTTGGAAATTCTTTAAACTTCTATTGCCCAGCTCACTGGGTGAAGGCCCATCACCTGGGGAGCATGAATTTCCATAGCCTGCCTATGTTATGTGGAGAAAGTGGATTCTGGTAACACAAAGGTAGCACCCCAATAAATATGTAGCTGCTGGCTGTCTTAGTTAGGGTTCCTATTGCTGTGATGAAACACCATGACCAAGACAACTGGGGAGGAAAGGGTTTACTTCATACTCTTCTAGGTGACAGTCCATCACTGAGGGAAGTCAAGGCAAGTCCTCAAACAGAGCAGGAACCTGGAAGCAGGAGCTGATGCAGAGGCCATGGAGGGGGTCCTGCTTACTGGCTTGCTCCCCATGGCTTGGTAAGCCTGCGTTCTTATAGAAAACAAGACCACTAGCCCAAGGATGGCATCACCACAATGGACTAGGTCTTTCTACATCAATCATTAATTAAGAAAATGCTCAACAGACTGACCTATGGCATAATCTTATGAAGGCATTGTTTTAATCAAGGTTTCCTCCTCTCGCGATTATAGTTTGTGTCAATCTGACATAAATCTAGCCAGCACACTGGCCTACAAAGCCAAACCAACATGTAGAAATAGTAAGAATATCTGCAAAGATAAGGGTTAAACACTTGGTTGAGAGGAGTAATGATAATTGTCATGTCATTATGTCAGGAAAAGATGCCTTACAGCAAAATGAGAAAACCTGAGAACAAAATACAATTGTTAATTTATTTTTGCCCCAGGATAAACAGCTTGTACTTAAGGAGACTATTGTATGATAGGTACTACTGTGGGCACACAGTGAATGATGCTTGCTGAAGGAATGAATACATGACATAGGACTGAGCTGTCCAAAAACAGACAGACCAGAACAGCCACAGCAGCCCCCGCAAGCTCTGCAAATATAGGACATTTTATTTCTTAAGAGTTCACTATGGTGAACTAGCTTTGATGCAGGACTTTTCTCTGTGAGAGACAGTCACAGACTGCATTTTTTGCCATAAAGAACCAAGAATAAAAATAATAACTTAACCTTAACAGTTTTAACATGCAACTATATAGCCAATTAAAATGTAAAGCAGAAAAGCATCTTAAAATTAAAGAGCAGAGGCATCATTTTCTTGTTGTCTGCTGAATCCTTCACATTCTTAGACAAACAGCATCTCAAGACTAAGGTGTCCATACTGATTCCACATCCTATTACAATCCTGCAACTAAATTGTGCTGCTTTCAGAAATCTTTCTTAGGCCAGTTCGATATGTTCCAGTGGAGGAGAATTCACAATTCTGATGGTATCTATTTCTCTACAAATTAAGTTGGAGACCTAGGATATAATATATTCTTTGTTTTCCAAAAAGGATCAATCCCTGGCTTATTAAAGTTGATAATGAGTCCTTTAAAAAAGGCAGAAATCAATTCCATGCAGCATATTTAGTTAAGCAACCTCATTAAGACCAAAGACAACTCTATTTTTGTTAGTTTAATAAAGATCATATGTCAATTAAAATATGCTGTTTTTCTTTTAATGAAGATGGTTTATATCGATTGATAAACTTTTGGATTCTGAATGTACTAGATGTGGAACTTATTGAGATTGATCAAGAATTGCTTAATTTTAATCTCAAAATTAAATTTGACTTTAGGCTGTGAATATCACCCAATTTTGATTAAGATAATAATATACTAACCTTAAGCAGTTGCCGTTTATCAAGAAGCCAGAAAGGTGTATTTATATAGTCAAGAAATGGAAAGACTCAAAATTCTATCATAAATGAGTGACAGCATTTGTATATTCCATCCTCCCCAAGTTACCTATGCATACAGTTAACAATATCACATTTGATGACATTACAGTAACCATCACTTTCCTGAACATTCCTGAATCATCACTAGAGATTAATGAGATTGCACTCTTTAACGTATTTCATTATGCTTCAATTTCAGCTTTGATTCCTTCTCCTCCAAACGAAAGCTTTCTCCACTTGATTCCACAAGTTTTTTTGGTTTTTTTGTTTTTTTGTTTTTTTGTTTTTTTTGTTGTTGTTGTTTTTGTTTTTCAAGACAGGGTTTCTCTGTAGCTTTCAAGCCTGTCGTGGACTGCTCTGTAGACCAGGCTGGCCTCGAACTCACAGAGATCCACCTGCCTCTGCTTCCCGAGTGCTGGGATTAGAGGCGTGTGCCACCACCACCCGGCGATTCCACAAGTTTTAAGTACACTTGGTTGAATAAGTAGTAAATGATCAGATAAGAAGAAATACTGTAAGTAACTCAAAGTATAGTTATCACCTAGAATAAGTCAATGTTAAAGTTTTCTATTTTTTTCCTAGGGAAGAATCATATTAAAAATAACATTCTTCAAACTAAAAAATTACAATCAATCAATCATTTATCTTAAGGGAAGCCAGCACATTAGTCCTTCAGTGTGGTGGTATTATGTTCCCCAAAATATTGTGCACCCTAATAAATTTATCTGGGGTCAGAGAACAGACAGCCACTAGATACAGAGCTAAAAAATGGTGGCTAGAAAATGGGTCAGAGCAAGCCATAGCAGAAGCTGGGCAGTGGTGGTACACACATTTAATCCCAGCACTTGGGAGGCAGAGCTAGGCGATCTCTGTGTGTTCAAGGATACAGCCATCATGGAGACACACGCCTTTAATCCCAGGGAGTGATGGCAGAAAGTAGAAAGATTATATAAGTCGTGAAGACCAGAAACTAGCAGCATTTGGCTGGTTAAGCTTTTAGGCTTTGAAGCAGCAGTTCATCTGAGAGCCATTGGGATGAGGACACAGCTTACAGTCTGAGGAAACAAGACCAGCTGAGGAACTGGCAAGGTGAGGAAATTGTGGCTTGTTCTGCTTCTCTGATCTTCCAGCATTTACCCCAATACTTGGCTTCCAGTTTATTTTATTAATAAGAACTTCTAACAATTCTGCTACACTTCAGGTTCCTGCTTCGTCAGGAATGCCAGACATTCTACAGAACACATAGAAAACTGACTGAGAGACTCTAGACCTGTGGGCTGAAGACAGATGCCCCAACTTTACAAAAGAACTTTGGATGACTGTCCAGGCTGCCTGCTGTCTCTGTCTACTCTCGCAAGACTCTTGAAAGTTGCTTGCGTCCTTCTATTTCTCAGGTAATATTATATCCTTCTGAGGTCTTTGATGTAGTTGAAGACTAGATGGTTATAATTACCTTAGTTATAATAAGAGATAAGTGAGATATAAAACCTTAGATTCACAAATATAAGATAGATAGGATATCTTCTTTAATTTTGCCAAATACAAATAGACTAGATTGTAACTGTAATTCTTGTTAGATAACTGTTTTGTTATATGTAATTTTACTATGTGAAATTTAAAACCTTCCTTTTTGGAAAAAAAAGAAAAGGGGAAGTGCTGTGGCTATTGCTCTGTATAAATAAAATGCTGACTGGCCAGTAGCCAGACAGGAAGTATAGGCGGGACAAGCAGAGAATTCTGGGAACAGGAAGGCTGAGTCAGAGAAATGCTGCCAGCCGCCGCCATGAGAAGCAACATGTTAAGATACCAGTAAGCCATGAGCTACGTGGCAACTTATAGATTAATAGAAATGGGTTAATTTAAGATATAAGAACGGAGCCGGGCAGTGGTAGCTCACACCTTTAATCCCAGCACTCGGAAGGCAGAGGCAGGCGTATCTCTGTGAGTTCGAGGCCAGCCTGGGCTACCAAGTGAGTTCCAGGAAAGGCACAAAGCTACACAGGGAAACCCTGTCTCGAAAAACAAAAACAAACAAACAAACAAAAAAAGATATAAGAACAGTTAGCAAGAAAGCCTGCCACGGCCATACAGTTTGTAAGCAGTATAAGTCTCTGTGTGTTTACTCAGTTGGGTCTGAGCAGCTGCAGGACTGGCGGGTGAGAGAGATTTGTCCTGACCATGGGTCAGGCAGGACTGGAGAAAACTCCAGCTACACCAATGTACCCCCCAAAGAAATACTATCTGATAGCTCAGTTGAAGACTATAGAACTGTGCATGTAACTCTCCCACTTTTTAGAAAAGTAGGTTTGGAGACAGGAAAATCATCTAAAGAGGATTGAAATATCTTCCTATGCACATCAAGGTAGTTGAGGTCTTTCAGTGATCTGATCAACTTGACTCAAGACTTTTCTAGGACAGTGAGTTCATCTGTACCAGCGTCTTGATATATACAGCTTACTTCAAGTCCTCTTTTATTCATCAGCCCAATTATTTATAACTCTCCCCAGATTGTGGGAATTCCTTCCTCCAGTTTCCGTCTCAAGATTAGCAAATGGCAGGGGAGTAGACAGTTTGGGAGTAGAGGAGCCTGCCACCAGGCCTAATGACCTGAGTTTCACACTCAACCCCACAGGATGGATGGAAAGAATCAACTTGCAAGTTGTCCTTTGGTCACACTTCTTGCTCTATGTGCATGTACACACACACACACACACACACACACACACACACACACACAGGGAGAGAGAGAGATTATGATTGATAAATGATAGATAGATGATAGATAGCTAGATAGATAGAGAGAGAGAGAGAAAGAGAGAGAGAGAGAATGAATTTAAACTTTTCAAGAAAAAAATTAGTAAATGGTATTGACTCTTTACTTCATATGGCCAATAGTGGTCTGGGAAAGGAGAAATTAAAAGCAATCATTCTTTGAACAAATCAAAACACAAAGTTACTAAAATTACAAAACAAAAGACTGCAGCCAAGATAGTGTCCACATCAAAGTCTTATGGAGCCTATTGGAAGTAAATCTTAAACTTAATAAAAAGAAACATATTACAAATTAAAACAAAGTTGCTAATGCCAGCTTTCTTCTTTCAGAGATAAGGAAACTAGGCCCAAGATTAAAATGTAATCAGCAAAGTTTCGTTCTTCAAAATGACAGTCAAATTACTCAATAAATGTTATGGCTACAGCTACTGTTAGGTGGCCTCAAGGGTTAGCTCTGACTGGACTGTAAAATCTAAACAAAGGTTGACCGAGACTTACTGGATGAGAAACTCAGAATACTAACTCATTGAGAGGGTGTGACGAGCTGTCTGTTGAATTGTGTCACCTGGGTCTCCTTTTCTGTACAGAAAAGCCTAAGATTCTTGAGTGCCACATAGATTTTTGAAGCAATGTACTAATTCCACATACCACTTCTTATACAGTAAAGGATTTAGAGACAGACATTGAATACTTACTATAATTTCTACAGCTCCCACTAATTCCTATAATTACTTCTAAGAAAACATTATAATAGTGATGGGAATAAGCATAGCTTATGCAGTGTGGTATTTAGTTACCATAGTCACTCTGGCTTCATATATTAAAAGTTTATCTGATTTCATTTATAGGTTCAAGATAAAACTGCATGGCTTTAATAATCCACATTGAGATTATCTTCTGCATTTCAGGTTAGCAATCCCATTAAAGAATACATGCTATAATTCCATTTCCTGAATTTCTTCTTCCACTTCTAATTCTTTCTTAAGCATCTGGATGCTAGTATTTCTTCCCTGAACCCATCAAGTGCAAGATAAGGAGTGAATATTGAGGATCAAAATAATACACTGTTTAGGGCTGGTTTTCCCATTAGTTTATTTCCTTTAACTACTTGAATGCCTCTGGGCATAATTAAAAGACTCTTACTTTCCCTACATTGTGTGTAAAGTGTGTTACATGATTGAGTTGATTAACAGTTGATAGTTCTCTCTTAGAGCACTTTCAGCTCCCAGAGATGACTTTCAAATGGGAATCTCTCACTCAGAGGTGCCTCTCACCACTGAGAGCTCTGTGGGGTGCTGGAGAAGCAGAGGACAGTGGGAAATGGACTGCTTATGAGCAAGAACGCAAAGTGGGTCTCTCTGCCTTGCATGTCTCAAGCACTCCAATACCATACTGACTGTGACTTTGGTGGAGTGGAGTGTTGTTTGTTGAAATAATGAATAGTAGATGGCATCATTAAAGTAGAAAGTTTTAATTTGTGATTCTCTGGGGCTGTGTGAGATGAAACACTCTTACTTATCCCTGAAAATGAAGCCAAATTGCTTCTGAAATTTCTTCTGAGAAAGATCATCTAAAGCATTTATTGATATAGCCTGTGAAATAAGACATTTAATGAATGTGTTTTTAACAAAGAATACTATTTTCATGAGGACTGTTCTCCTTTCTAAAGCATGTTCTTATCTGTGTAGGGTTCTACCTTTAAAAAAAGATGATGTTGAGCTACAGGAGGAAGCTTCAGCTTGCCTGGGAAACTCGGAAACTAAAACAGTTAAAATACCAGTTATTTTTAAGACAATCATTAACGCCACAATAATAGTGTTACTAATCTTTAGACAGCAATCTAGTGAAACAAGCTAAATAGTATTAGTGTTTGGTAAGAAGAACTAGTTTAACTTTGGAAACTCTGGGAAAAGAGAGTCCCCTAAACTGACTACTACTAACATAGCAGAGCTACCTACTAGGAGAGAAAGCATTTTCAAAACTCTCAAACATTTTAAAAGCAAACTTTCATTACAAACTAGTATGCTAACTACACATCAAAACTAACGCAGTATTTATTAGGATCTATACTCATTCACTTTCTATAACGTGTCTACTGAACTTCAGGTATTGCTCTAAATCCTGATCAGCAAGTGTTCTAGTCTTTCCTTTTGTTGTTGTGACAAAACACTTTGATCAAAAGTAATTTAGGAGAGGAAAGAGTTTAAATGACCTATACTTCCAGGTTGCAATGCATCATTGAGGTAAGTCATGGTGAGAATCCAGAGATAAGAGCCAAAGAGACACGCTGCTTCTAATTAACTCTGCTCTGTGGCTCATAGTTAGTTAGCTCTCTTATGCAGCTTAGGAACACCTGACAAGAAGTGGCACTACCCACAGTGGGCTGGGCTCTCCTACATCAATCAAGACAATCCCTCACAGACCAACTTGATAGAGGCGACTGCTCAATGGAGAAGTTTTTCCGGTGATTATAGGCTGTGGCAACTCAACAGTTAATGCTAACTAGGACAGTAAAGTGGAAAAGATTGGGACAGAAAATAAACCTGCAACAAAATTAAAGATGTCAGACATCAACTATGTAGAAATAAAACAGTAACAGATAGAAACTGAAAGGGTAGGGGCTCAAGGAAGTATGACATTATTCTCTCTGAAGTTGTGATTGGGCTGAGACCCAAGTGAAAAGATAGACATTCCTGAGTAATTTAGGAAATAGGAAACTCAAGTTATGAATACCTGATCTGTAACCAGCCAACACATAGGAACAGAAATAACACACACACACACACACACATAAATAAATAAATAAATAAATAAATAAATAAATAAATAAATAGCAACAACAACAAACATTTGAGGGGCCCAGAGCAAGAATACAAGCAGAGGGCCACATACTACATATTTAAAAATCCCACATTTCAAACAAACTAGTTAAAGGTGTTCCATCCTCCTACCTTAATAACATTCTCTTCCGTAGAAAATGGTAGTCTGAGCAAAGCTATCCTCTCTCTAACCTGTCCCCTTCCCCTGGGTTCAAACTATACCACAAGAGACTTTACACATCTCCAGATGTGGGAACCCCAACTTGTTCATCCAAGCTCATTCAGACACATTCTTCTTCAGCCACTTATCAACCTAAGCCAGACTCCACTTTCAAGGGTAAGCCAGTCAGCAGTTACGCTATCCTGTGATAACAGACTCTCCTAATCATCAGGACCCAGTGTCTGTGACAAATAACTGTTTTCCCCAATTTCACACCCCAAGGAAGGAAAATATGAAACTAATAATTATTTCAGGATTAACTAATGTTATGTATCAGTCACTCTTCTAATTTTTCATAACCCATTAAGGTTGGTATTAGGTAGACATATTAAGGTTGAGAGTTTAATTTATTCAAGATATGTGGCAGAACTGGAATAAGAGATTATATTAGAATTTTAAAATCTGTGCTTTTAAGATAAAAGACATACATGTTAACAGCAATTAATTAGCACTTTTCTTCAAAACACAGGCAAACTAAAAATGTTCCAGAGAAAGTAAAATTACCATAAAACCAAAATAGTTTTTACCTAACAATACTTTAACATTAGATTTAAGTACATGATGTTCATCTCAGTAATATTTATCACTAGAAAAAGCAGATAACTGAATAACAATCCATCAATATCCTTCCTTATCAATTCTCACCCTTCTCAGTTCCAAATACCTTCTGTTGTCAAATATTAGTTTAAGATGTGTTACACCCATTTATATTGTGGAATATTTGTGTAATGTAATGATTCAAAGATGTGTTGGATTCTTTTATGTTGCATTTGTTGAACTCTGTAAAGCTGTGTTACTTTGCCTGCCTAAAACCCCTGATTGGTCTAAAAAAGAGCAGAACAGCCAATAGCTATGCAGGAGAGGGATAGGCAGAGCTGCCATGCAGGGAGAATAAATAGGAGAAGAAATACAGGCTCTAAAAAGGAGCGAGGATGGAAAAAGTTGGAGAAGAAGATGCCAGGGGCCAGCTACCTAGCCACGCAGCCAGTCATGGAGTAAGACAGAAAGGTACATAGAATAAAAAAAGTATAAAGCCAACAGGCAAAAAGTAGTTAAAGAAAAATGAGATGTCAGAAAAGCTGGTTAGAAACAAACTAAGCTAAGGCCAGGTATTCATAAGTATGAATAAGGAGCTAGGTGGCAGGCCCCTAAAGTGTAAAAAAATAAAAATAAAAATAAAAATAAAGCCTACCTTCTCTTTTCTCGAAATCATGAATCAGATCAGATTCTCACTAGATACATCATTACCTATGAGAGAGCAGATTCAAATATTTCACTCTTGAATCCCAACCCATATCCACCCAGCTAGCCCAGAAAAGTTTCATTACAGGCATTTATCAGTTGCATGGTGAACCACCACTCTATTCAAGCTTAGGCATTTATATTACATCTACAGGCAGATACAGATGTCCAACAGGTCCCAAACCCAGTAAAATTTAGTATTCAGAAGACCTCAGAAGTATTGTCACAATGATACTGAAGGTCAAGACCTTGGGTAAAATTATCCAGAAAATGTGTACATCAGGAAGAAATTTATTCTTTGTCATCCACTTAACAAATTGTCATTGTTACTAGACTTAGAAAATGAGAATGGTTAACTCACAATACCTTCTTGCTTGTCAAATACAACAATCTACTTGCAACCCCAAGCATGGCTAACTTACTTTCACTTGCATTAACTTAGTTGGCTACTCTTTCATTGGAAAGCTTCCCTGTAGTTAAACTGGGACCTCTACCCCTTCTTCCAACCATTTCGGTCTCCATTACTAAAGTCAGGACTTGGCAGTCTCAGGAGTTCATCATTGAGCACTAAAGCTAACTCCAGTGTTCCTGCTGGTAAATAACTAAAATTCAACACCTATCTTAAACTAGAAATTGTGTTGGCATACAACGCGGATAATACTATCCATCTTGGGGTGTTCTAACTTGTGAGGCTCGAACTTGAATTGCAAAGCTATTGATGAGCACTCTATGAAACATACAGCACTAGCATTAAGGCAGGAAAGGAAGAATTATGGGAACATAAAGGAAAGGAGCTCCTCACTCAGAAGTTTAAGCTCATCACCAAGTTAGAGAAAATCAAGAATTCCAGTACAACTAACAATTGCTATGAAGACTGCCAACATCCCTTTATATAAAGATTGAACTACCAGTGGGTCTTGCTTAAGGTTCAAGCCTCTATGCCCTTCAAGTAAGGCCTTAATCCTTTCCTAGATATCTTCTGGGAATCTCACAAAACGAGTATTAATTGTTTCCAGAGAAGTTATCCTAACTCAAGCAACCCTGGAGCCTGGAGTTTTACAATATCAATCGTAATCTTGTTAGGTATTCTTCAGGAACCATCCTACGATCTCACTTAACAAGCCATCAAAGACAATGCCTTCAAAGGCCAGCGAAATCCTGTACATAAACATTGTGAGGACAATGAAGCATGACTCTTCTTCCAGCTTTGCTTCATACTGGCTCCTCTTAGGCTTCTTTTCCTTGGTGTGTCTATGGGTCCAGCTTTGCACGATGGGAAGTCTCTCAGACTCTTCGGGCTGCTGCGGGCGACCGCCTCGGTAACTTGACAAAGTTAAACCATTTTAACTACTTTATGACTTGTGTGAAAGTTTATCTGTCTTACACCACAATGCTAACTTCTATCAATGAGCACTCCTGTTTCATGGTGTTACTCAGGTTACGCGCACTAACTACTTTCCTCCGAATCCCTCACAGGCTCAGGGGTTAGCTCCAAGTCACAGACACAAGGCTGCAAATGCCACACCGCGGAAACTCTGCAAATCGTAAACGCTTCTTCAACAGCTCACGAGGGAAACTGAACATCAAGAGGCACCAAAAGAGCACGACACAAACAACCACCCTGCCTGTCTGCGGACGGCCCAGAGCAGAGGAGGGGGAGGCACGACACGGCTCGGAGGGGGGGAAAAAAGCAATAAGCTACAGCGTTTATCTTTCCCGCTGCCTCTTGCGGGACCAACCGAATCGCCTTCTGCCTTCTTCCGCGCCAGTTCCGTTCGCGCATCTTCATGACGTCACCGCGCCAGGTATCGCGGTACCACCCTGCCGCTGCGGCCCTTTCACAAAAGTCTCGCGAAACTTGTTCCCCGGGCCCGCGGCTCGGCTCTCGCCCGCTTCCACTCCTCCCCTACCCGGGCTTCTCTCTCTGTCTCTCCCGCGTCACAAAATTCCCTGCTCCGGCTCCTCAAGCCTCGCCTCCTTCCTCCCAGTTCCGACTTCAAACCGGAACTGGAAGTCTGGTGGGCGGGGCCCGACGACGGAAAGCGCTGAGGCGCCGAAGCCGGGACTCGGCTGTGGCCCCGGTCGGTCCCGCGCCACGGAGCGCCCGGCGGCGGGGCGGCGCGGCTCGGGGCTGAAGGGCGGCGCGCGGGCGGGTGGGCGGGCGCGGCCCCCCGGGCGCCGCGGGGGATCATGTCGACAGCCTCCGCCGCCTCGTCCTCCTCCTCGTCTTCGGCCAGTGAGATGATCGAAGCGCCCTCGCAGGTCCTCAACTTCGAAGAGATCGACTACAAGGAGATCGAGGTGGAAGAGGTGAGCGAGGCCCGGCCCTGCAGCCCCGCGCCGCCTCGGACCGGGGGGCGGGAGGCGGCTGCCGGGCGGGCTTCACGGTTGACTTGGAGTCCGTGACTCTCCACCTGATTCCAGATGTGGTCCACCGTTCGATTATCCGCAAATAGCTCGAGCAAAGTTTGACGGCTGCGGAGTCTCGGTTCGCTGGTCGTGGTGTTAAAGGGCCAAGGGAGAGTGTGTGTGTCTGTCTGTCTGTCTGTCTGTCTTCTAGCGTGGTGTGATACGAAAGGATGCTCGGGACAGGCTGGTAAAGAGATCCGCCTCACTGGTGCTTTCCCTGGTCCCGGCTTCTTTCTCTGGTACCATAGAGTAGTTCTGAGCTAATGTAGATTAATTCCATTCTTCAGTGACCTGAGTCTGCCATGAAAAGGTGTTTGAAATGTGGCACATTCCGAAGGGGCAAGTGATGACGACGGTGACAGTCAGAATATAACACTACACCAGAAGTCACTGTTGGAAAAACCGAGTAAATAAACCTTCAGTTGGAATTTCAGGACAAACATTTCAGAGTGTCTTCAATACATCACCTTTTTTCAGATCCATAGTGGGGGTCAGTTAGTTCTAAGACTCTTCATTTTTACAAAAGAAAAACCCTGTGTGTGTGTGTGTGTGTGTGTGTGTGTGTGTACTTAAAATGCAGCTCGGAACTCGTTAAAATTTTGGTTAGAAATGCTTTCATGCAGTTACTATGAGTTTATCCTGTTTTTAAGCACTTTGTGTTTTCTGTACCTCGGTGTGGGGTTTATTGAAGTCTAGACTCTGAGTTGTCTTTAAATTTTTTTAATTATTGTAGTAAGAGTTAAGAGTTGCAAGCTAATTAACACTCAACCCATACATTTTTACCTTAGATGATTATTAAGTCGTATCTTTTTATCACAAAAAGTAACTTTAGAGACCACTGCGATCATTGAGAACATGACTGTCTTACAAGTGTGGTAAGAAGAGGGAGGTTTAAGGCAGGAGGGTTCAGGGGGTGGGATAGACCACTGTGCGACTTGGTTTCCCTCTGTTAGTTTCCTTAGCTGTAAGATGGGAGTAATTGCTGCTTTATCAGTGTGACAAATCCAGTTGAGCAGCGTATGCAAAAAAGCCGACGTAGTGTCTGACATATGGTTAGGAAATAAAGTTCAGGAGAGAAAGGGTGGCCTGCTTTAAGGTCACATGCTAAAAGAAGGCCTGTTTTTTTAAGAGGAAAACATTTATATGTGAGGTATGTCCCCCCTCTTTGAAGCTAAGATAAATTCCTTTTTGCAGAAGCTGGTAGTTGATCCAGCTTT
The DNA here is from genome assembly GCF_903995425.1 of Onychomys torridus. Classification (NCBI taxonomy): domain Eukaryota; kingdom Metazoa; phylum Chordata; class Mammalia; order Rodentia; family Cricetidae; genus Onychomys; species Onychomys torridus. The sequence goes on from NC_050444.1 coordinate 53,839,169, forward strand.
CATGGATAACGTTCTTTTTTAAGACTAAAATTTCAGTGAGTCATTATACAAGAATTGCAGTTTTTAAATAAGCGTTTACATGTACTCTGGCGAGTTGCTGTGCTTGGAGACTACAAATTGTTATATAATAATAACTTGTACTTGATGGTCTACCACTTGTTTCCATAAACTTCCTCTGTTTGGTTCTTTTTTATACACTACTCTTTAAAGCTTTCACACTCTTGCTTCATTGAGGCCTGCAAGTTGCTAAGGGAGACCATAATCAGTTGACTGCTCTCAACCCAAAGCTGGTCCACTTTTGAAATTTGTTTCATTTTAGTGCCTAGTTTATTTTCATATTCTTGATTTAATTCAGGCCTTTCTGATGTCAAAACCTTTACATACTTTCCATTATAGTCTTCATTTGAGCATATTAAACAGTGTTGTATAGTCAGTGGTGCACACTAGCACTCTAGCTATTTTTCAACTTACATTCCACCTCTAGTTTAAATCATAAATAGAAAAACAGAAGATGACCCAACACAAAAACAATTCTACATTGCTTTCAGTGTTTTATATGGACAAGTATATCACCTTTTAAATTAAGAAAATGGTGGCTCAGGGTGTAAATCAGGAATAGAATTCTTGCCCACCATGCTTGAGGCTTTGGCTTCATTTCCAGCACACAAAAAGTGAGTTAAGAGAACCATATTACTTATTTCTCAATAACAATATAATGGAATCGGCATTATACAAAGATAATTAGAAGCTGTGGTTAAAAAAAGCAATCTAGCTACAGAGCAGATGTGGAATCATTTAATAGATACACATTTCCAAGACAGCAGATGCTTTCCATCCCTGCATTCTTAGTATTGTGGCTCTTCACCATCAAAATTTAACTCTGCTGTCAAATTTATCAGTTCTCTGCCTTGGAAATCTACATGGGTACTTAACTCTTTTAAAAGTCATTCAGTTTTTAACCTTCTTGTACTTGAGTGGAAAAAATTAGAACTATAAATGGCACTGAGGGTGGGATGGTTAAAAAAACAATGTGGTTTGGTGAAAAATGTATTAAGCTGAGTATGTAGGAAATTAGGTGCTGTATGGATTGTGTCAGAATATATTTAGGCAGGTCATTCATTTTGGAGACCTGTGATTTCTCTCTTGAATTGACAGATAGGAGAAGATCATTAGATGTCTATTCTAATTGTAAAATAAAAAACCTGTATCTTCCTGTTCTCCACAGTAAATTTAGACATTCTCAGACAGTAGTCATAATCTCCTAGGAAATGGGGTTGGGTAGACAGAGCCCATTTTATAGATACTGACTAGTGATCATAGAGTTTGGTTTGCCAAAAGCAACATCAGTGGTAGAACTGGGTGTTTGAACTTTCTCACTCATGAGTCCCTTGTTCTTTCCTCTCGATTTACAATGTCACTGCAGTACTCCGTAAAGGAACCTTATTCTAGAACTGAAGATACAAAATACTCATTTCCTTCATAGGAGTTGGTCCTCCTCATCTAACATTTTCTTCTCTGTACAGTATGCTAAGGCTCAGTGGAAGAATTCTAGGATTAATTACATTTTCAGAATCAAGATGTCACAGTTGTAGATGTGGTATAGCTCAAGCATATAAGCCATAACTTGACAGTTGAATGACTCTCAGCAGCTCCAGTAAGTGGAGACAGGATTGAAACTAGATGCCAAATAAAACCACTTTTGTTGGTTCAAAAATATCACTAGTGAATAATTGTCTTTGCTCTTGTTCCTCTGCCTTGCATGCTCTTCCTCCAAAGCATCAAATGACTGGTTCCTTCTCACCACTCAGGTCCTACCACAAATGTTCCTTCTCTAGAGAAGCTTTCCCTAATCAACTTGACTTTGTTATATTTCTATTGTCCTTTGTGTCACTTACCTGTAATTGAATTGTACATCCCTCTGAGACAGATGTGAAGTGTTTTATTTACATTTCTAATCCTAGTGCACAGCACCTTAAGGTGTTCATTTGTTAGCCATTTGTTGAGCCAGTAAACAAAATTATCACAGCAAAATTATGAGCATTACATGTACATCTGGTTTTCTTACATGTGGTAAATCAAGGGTTAATTTACATAATTTACCTAAGCCAGCATTTACACAAGAAATGAGATCTGGCTCTTCCCAGTCTTGATTCCCTTCTACCCCATTATACTTAGCAAATACTTAGATTTAGCAGGGGTAAAAGATACTATGAAGAGCCAGGTGCTATGAGTGAGTCAGTCATTAAGGTGGACTTTAACTTAAGTACATAGATTGCATTTATAGGGGATACTTTGTAAAAGAGTCCCAGAATGTTGACCACAACCAAGGATATTGGACATGTACAATCACTCTTTTTATGTGTGTGCTTGTATTTTATTGAAGAGGCATAAAAAAGGTTTTGTTTTTAAAGATAAAATATTCTAGGATGAGACTATGTAGAAAGAACGTTAGCAGTGACTATAAACTATTAGGCAACTGATTCTAGAGGAAAGCCTAAAATTATAGGGCCTGAATAAACTGAGTCTGTGGGTTTGTAAGTGGCTAGTTACAGATATCCAAAAATAATCAGTAAGTTCCTCTATGTGAAACTGGTGGCCACTGATCTCAATAGAAATCAGGAATGGTTACAATAAAGAAATGGCTATAGAGATTGTTTATGTGTCATATACATGTTGCTGAACAGATAATCTGAGCATGAGCATATCATTTAAAGGAAAGGCTCATTAAGTGGGTCAGGTATGGTATTCCTTTTACATTGCTGTGATAAAATATGATCAAAACCAACTTAAAGAGGAATTGATTTTGGCTTACAGTTGTAGAGAATTAGATGTTGATGGTGAAGACAGTTTGACAGGCTTTAAAAGACTAGAAGAGCAAGAAACCGAAAGCATCGTTTTTATGTTATCAAGTCTGTCTTGTCAGCAGTTCTACTCTGTGACAGTTTATTAATAGATATTGAGGCTCTGAATAGTTAGAGACGCCACGTCCTAACTAATGAATTTAGGATCTATGCTTGTTCTGTCATGTTCCAGATTTCTTGCCAGAATAATAGTAGCAAAGCTAGTGGTCCATTCATACAGTGCATAGAACAGAGCCAGACCTGACAGCCATAGTCACTGAACAAAATGAAATGGAGACAATTAACATGAATCATCTAGTATTAAATTAAGAGCTCAAGAGTATACAGTATTACTTTAGGTGTTTAGGTGTTGGTTTTTAATCTTATTTACATGAAGGAAAGGAATAATTAATGTTTCATACTTAAAGGAATTAGGCTGCCTGTGTGCATGTTCACATCTATGTAGGTGCACCTTTATACACATGTTCTTGGAATCCAGAAGACCTACAACCGGAGTTCTTCCTCGAGTACCATTAACCGTCTTAGAACAAAATCTCTTGCTGGCCTGAAACTCATCAATGAACCCCAGGGGTCTGCCCATCTTTGCTTCCCCAGTGCTGCAATTATAAATGTATGCCACTATACCAAATGTTTTAAATTTAGCTTTTAGGTTTGAACTAGGTTCTTATGCTTGTGGAGCAAAGACTTTACCAACTGAGCTATCTCCCCAGGCAAATAAATTAATATTTTAATTGTTTTTGGGTCTTTAAGTAGTAAATGCATGATGATTACTCTATATACCATCTTATTTATTTATTAAGGATTAAATTTGAATCTGTTTTATGAAGCTAAATTGTTTGAATATCAAAACCATAGGAAAAAATGCATGCAACAAGAGAATCTAAAACATTTTAATTTAGAAAGAAATGCTTTTAAAATCAGTGTCTTTATATTTCTCTATTCTGGTTTTACAAAGAAGTGATTACAAGACATCTGAAATCTATCTGCAGGTTCACCGTTTTAATAAACATGTATGATGGTATAGATATTTTCAACCTTTACATGTTCTCTTTTCTACATTGTTAAGAAAATTGTTCTGTGTGGATTATGATAGTATAGAAATTAAAATTGATACAGAAATTGTGTTGTTATTCAGTTATGAAAACAGTCTGCAAAGCTTGTTTTGTGAACTTGAACTAGAAATGAGGTAGCAAATAAAGAATAACTTTATTATTTTGTAATTATCTCCTTCAGTTTATCACTATATCTCAAGGGTTACCTTTTTGGGTTACTAGCTGCTGTTTGCAACATTGACTTGTCTTTCTAACAGTGGACATAATTTTCTTTTATTTTTTGATTTTGTTTTTCATAGTCCAGACAGGCTAGTTTCTCCCATGAAGATCTGACATTTTATATTCTCAATTAGTACAAACATAAAATTTGCCACCAAGCTATTGGCATTTGAAAAATAATTTATTTTTTAATTCTTCCAGTTGTGAAAATTTCCTCCATCAGCCAAGTGTTGTTTTACATTATCAATCTGAGAGACAGAGAGAATGGACTTTCTTTTATTATTTTTATATTTTAGGTGTGTGAGTGTTTTGCCTGCATGTATATCTGTGTACCACATAGGTGTCTGGTGCCCACAGAGGTGAGAAGGGAGCATCAATTCTCCTAAGAGGTATAGACAGTCGTGAGCCCCCATGTGGGTTCTGGAAATGAAGCCTAGATCCTTTGAAAAAGCAGTCAGTACTATTAACTGCTATCTCTCTCTATCCCTGGAAGTACACTTTCTTAACTAATGAGTCCTATAATGACAATAGGCTACCTGTTGTTTTGATCATTTCCTAGTAGTAAAACAAAACTTATTCTGTTTTGTGTATATTGGAGGATGTGTGGCCCATTATAGAACATGATTCAATGAAAGAGTCAGTAATAGCTAACATTAACTTGTAGTTCTTTACTGGCATCTGATTAAAGCTTAAGTTGTAATAAACTCTGTCCAAATAAAACTTCTCAAGAATGTAAGGATTGGATTAATTAGAATAAATAACACAATCTATAAATCATTTTAAGATTGATAAGTGCACACATGCACGTCACAGAACACATGTAGAGACTAGAAAACAACTTTCAGGAGTCCAGTCTTGCTTTTCATTTTGTTTGAGACTCTTTTTTTCTTCTCTGCTGCTATGCTGCATAGTTCTAGGCAGTTCTCTTCTGCTTTTCATCTCCCTGTAGGTGTGCTGGGATTACATTATATCCATGCCACTGCATCTGGCTTTTTGTGTGGATTCCAAGATTGAACTTGAGTTGTGCAGAGAGATGGCTCATTGGGTAAAAACATGAGCCATGAAAGCCTCAAGTTGGTGTTTGACATGCTAGACCTTTGTGGTGCCTACAGTACTATCTTGTTACTTTTCTAAACTTAGAAGAATGTACTGGAGAGGAGGAATTGCATACAGTTTCAACGTGTGACTCCATGACCATCATGGCTGGGAACATGGCAGCAGGCAAGCAGGCAGGCATGGTGCCAGAGAAGTAGCTGAGGGATTACATCTTATGCACAAGTTGGAGGCGGAGAGGAAGAGAGACTTCTGAAACCTCAAAGCACCCCACCCCCAGTGACACACCTTCTCCAACAAGGCCACACCTCCTTCTCTAAAGAGTTCCACCAACTAGGGACCACTTATGCAAATATATGAGCCTATGGGGGGCCATTCTCATGTAAACCATCACATTCCAGCCCCTGGTCCCCATAGACTTGTAGTCATATTAAATGCAAAATGCATTTAATCCAACTTCCAAAGTCCCCCATGGTCTTTCACAGTCTCAGCACTTGCTGTTTAAAAGCCCCAGTCACTTCTGATACTCAAGGCAAACTATAACCCCCCCTGTTCAAAAGTAAATTGCATACATCCAACATACAGTGGCACAGGAAATTACCATTTCAAAAGGGAGGAAAGGGGGCATGGTGAGGAAATTGTGGAACAAAGCAAGAATGAATGAAACTCAGCAGGGAAAACTTTAAAACCTGTAGTTCCATGTTTGATGTCAAAGGGCTTAGGTGACTCTTCCAGTCTCCCATTCTTTCTTGTGCTGTCTCCACTCCCTGTTTACATTTCTGTCCTCAGCAGCCATCACACAGCTCTGGCATCTCCAGCATCTTAGGGTCTTCATCACAATATAGGCTACACTTTCACAGCTTCATGCAGGGACCCCCCCTGCCACCCACCTGATGACCTGATTGATGTTAGTGATTTTCCAGAGGATGATTCTACAGTCTCTTTACTACTGTATTATTCCTGACCCTAAACCCAGAATCCTGGTGGAAGCTGTCAAATTCTGCTCTAGGTTTGGGATGGAACTTTGCCCCCTCCAGGAATTAAATTTGCATACACTTTGATCTGTTGATGTTTTGCTGTGTTTTAATATTGTTTTCTTAGCTTTAGAAGATTTCTTAGGCATTTCCTTTTTACTAGTTAGAGAATTAGCTGAGTGGGGTCTTATCCTGAGGGCACCAGTCTCATATTTCCATTCCTAATCAGACCTCTACTTATCTCTTTCATTACAAACCAAGACTCCAACATTATATTTCCTGCCCCCCCAAACTGTGCGTTGTGTATTTCTTTTGGCCCTGCATGCTCTTTTTCATTGTGGATCTGATTAAGAAGAGTGGTCACTAGTAACTACACAACTGATTTCAATACTAGACAGTCTTGAAATCTCTTCCAGTGACATTAGTCCAAAATTCTTCAACTTAACCTTAGGCAGATTCTTAGGATAAAGGCTTCCCAGCCACATGCTTTGCCAGGATGTCACAAGAGTGGCAATTTATAAAAGAATGAGTTTATTGGGTGATTGCTTAGTTTTAGAGGGTGAGTCCATTGAGGCAGGAAACTTGACAACAGGTAAGCATGGCACTGGAGCAGTAGCTGAACACATATCTTATCCACAAGTTTGAGGCAGAGAGAGTGGGAGACTGGGCCTGACTTGGGCTTTGGAAATCTCAATGCCTACCCCGTGACACACCTCCTCTAACAAGGCCACACCTCCTAATCCTTCCCTGAAACAGTTCTACCAAGTGAGGACCAAGCATTCAAGTACATGAGCCTATAGGGCGAGGCTATTCTCCTTCAAACGACCACAAGTACCTACAGCTTGTAAAGGCAACTTACATTAGATCCTGAGCTTGGGCAAACACCTGGATGGGAACATGATTTTGGTGTATAAAGTCATGAGATTAGAGCACAAATGAGGAGAAGGGGGTTCAGACAACAAAGACAAAGGCTCAAAAGTACTAGGATCTGAGAGTTGGACAGAGGAAAAAAAATTGGTGAAGGAGACTAAGATGGAATTATTCTTCATTGGTCTTCTAATGATTAACATTTTGGTTTCTAATTTTTGGTTACTATAGATTAAAGGAATATCTTTTCATACTTGTCAGATTGTTTTAGAAGTCAAATTGCTGTGTCAAAATGATCACACTTGTTTACATGTACCTTGATATGTATTACTGTCACCTGGACCAGATCATCTGAGGTGGCTTATTTATGCCTGCCAGGGTAGTACCCCATCTGCTGACTCAGTTGGACTCTTAGCAATGCCCAATCATTCTCCATGTGGCCTTTCTGTATCAAGTGGGCATTTATCCCATGATGTTGGGTTCTAAAAGGAAGGAAATGGAAGCTGCTAAAGCTTCTTGAGCCCTGGTTCTGAAGGTTCCAGAGCATCCACTATACTACTGATAAAAGCCATTCTTGATAGAATTGACTCAAGGGAAGAAGCTGTGAACTCCTCAGTAGAGCAATGGTTAAGACAGACAAGGACAGAAAAGACTGAGGGCAGCCATCTTGGGAGACTTGCTTTTTGTGCAAGCTTCTGCTAGTCCCAGTCACTCTTGTTTATGAAAGGGTGGAGTCCTTTTAAAAATCCCCTCTCCACAGTTAACCTGTTGAATGTGACATGTCAAAAACAGATGGTTGCTAGTTGTAGCATATTTTTACTTCTGACGGCTTCTTCCAGTTTGATGCTGTCAGTTTAAATAAAGAACAACATTCAGTTCTCCCATTTCTGCTGTAAAAAAACAGCAGCTGGATATACTAGGTACTCAAGAAATGTTTCAGGAGTAAAGAAATGCAATTTGCAAGTCCGTTTACGACTGAAGAAAGACCTTTCTTCCTGCTTGGTCTTCTCTGGACTGTCATCGATCCTCAGAAATTCAACTGACTTTGCATTAAGGTCTAATTGATCAGCTCTCATTCCATTTCAGGTCTCAACCCTCCCTCAGTAGCCTCTTCTCTGTGGTCAGACTTGAATTTCACTTATCTTGCTCCTTTTGCAAGACTTTTTTCGGAGTCATTTCCATATTCAACTGAGTCCATAGAAGCCTGGGGTAGGGCCTCGTCTGTGTCGCCCTTGCCTTGTTCTTAGGCCTTTAGCTGCCCATGTTTATGGAGCACATTTGAGACGTTGTCTGCCTTGGTCATCTCAGGGAAGAGTGTGGGTGGGAAAAGGTTTGAATGTTTTCTACCATTGAATCTCCAAACCTGTTCTGGAAAGGGAGGCTAGTGAGGTCTGTAGAATCCACTGTTAGTGCTTGCCTTTGGCCTTCTTAGCCTTGGATTTTTTTCCTACCTCATTTTCATCTCACAAAAAGTCAGTTCTTACATACTTTCTTTCTTTTTACTCCTGATATCTAATATTTTACTCCTAATAATGCCATATGAAAAAATGAAGTCTTTACAATATAAAGAAATATAATTATTTAAGCACTGGTTCCATGCTTATAAACTGACTCCTATGAAATCATGACAGTTATTTCTATCAGATGTTTCAGTAAATGTGCACAACTTTGACATCTTGCTTTTCTCTATTATTTAGGACATGTTACTTAACTGTGTATGTGAAGTAATTTATGACTCAGATGAGAATGGAGATTTCTTAAGGCCATGGGTTCTCAGAGTGACTGGTTTTATTTCAGATTGTTTTATAAAATTGATTACTCAAAGTAAAAGGGAGTTATCGTGTATCCATTTGCTCACATTTTGTTTCCATGGTTTAAATTGAATACTCAGTCAGTCATCATTTCATCACTAGGTGGCACTTGTGGGTTATAAATAGTCATACATACTCAATGTAATTATGACAAGTACATAATCTATAAATACAGAAAATATTTAGGATCTGACATTCTTTAGAATGCTAAATACTAGTCACTTTAGTTCATCTGTGGGTACATGGTTGGAATTATTAAATTGCTTTATAATCACTCATTCATAATTAATAATGTCAACAGGTAGGCTGATCTGTGTATATCATCTTAGTTTATTATGACCATGAAGTTGAAACCTTATAAGACCTGTTTGCTGCTAATTTCCTGTGGGAAAAATGAGTGCTTCAGCTCCTTACACTAATTCACACCCAACCCTGAGCACTTAATGTTTATGGAGGTGCCTGATTCTATGACCCCTGTAGATAAACTTAATTTAGAAAGTCTATAGATACTCACTAGGGAAAATAGAGGCAACTCTTCTTTAGTGCCAAGAAAACAAAAACAAAAACAAAAAACTTAGCTGTTAATTTATCTAGCAGTCAGTGTGAACAAGGTACCTAGCAATAAGAGTGAGTACGTAGGCAGACACATTCAAACTCAAGCCAGTTTCCCAGTGATGTTAAAGTAACTGGGTTGTGAGTATAAATCACCAGTGTTGCCTTCTTGTGCTTGTTAAGGCTTGGAGAACAAGACAGTGGGCTCTCAGTGCCCAGGATGAGGAAATGGAAAAACTCTCCAAATGAAGCTGGCTTACTTGGGACCTTGCCTAGAGGCAGCCTGGTTACTTTTAAGCTGAGTATAGCCCATAGCATGTGGTAATTACTCACTGTAGGTTTCAGATTCTGCTTCTGAATACTTTCTTACTGTGTATTGTGGGTAACTTGCAACCTGTGACTGCTTACCTTTAAAATGGAAGAGGATTAAATGTGCTAATCCATGAAAAATTACACCACAGTGCTCCTATCTTATGGTGAACACTGAGTATGAGAAATATTCACACTGCTTTATATGACTTAGGAAATAGAATTGGAGCCATGGCTAGACTATCCGTGCACCCCAGGTTATAGCTCCTGCCCTAGAATAGTTCTCCCTTTTTCCTCTGTGGAGTAATCCAATGTAGATTTTTAAAGACAACCGTTTGATCTTTCTAGCTACAGTCAGCTTTGTTGTTAAGGAGTTTTATATAAATGTGTCTGAAGTGAGGTGCTCACTAAGGGACCACTTATCTGATTTCTGGTGTTGAACCAATGACATTCTATTGTTGGGCTGCCTGCCATTGACTGTACTCCACTGTTTGTTGTGTATGTAGACTGGAGAGAATAAGTTTGCCTTTTGAAGTTATGTACTTTATGTGTGACAGGAGGAGGACATCAGCACCTCCTCTTGAAGCTGTGTAAAAAGGGATGTGGGCAAAACACTCTCTCAGTGCCCACTAGTAGAAAATATATAAAAATGTAATGAATAGAGGTGGACTTTTGCCCAAGGAAAGGGCCGTGCCACAGTCTTAGATACATAGAAGGTGGAGATTGGAGATGATGCTGCTTAACTAATGCCCTTCATAATAACAGTCTAATCATTTCGATCTGACAGATATCAAGCTAATTTTTAGTTTTGTTTTCTATTTTTTTTTTTTTACTTTTCCAAGTATTTTTAAAAATAGAACAGCTTGACAGAGCAATATGATAGCCATTAGGTTTAGCAAGAATATGGCAAATGGTTGATCTGTATTTTTATAACTTTTTTAAAAGTAATAAGCTATTTACATGTCATAAAACTCACCTATGTGAAGTGTGATTTAATGACTTTTGCAAATTTATCCAGTTGTCAGCCAACCACAGTCAACTCTCAAACATGTGGTCACCTTGGCAGGATGCTCAGTAGCCATTTATGTTAATTCCAGTTTTCATCCTACTCTGAGGCAACCACTGATCTGCTCGCTGTCTCTAGATTTTTCTCATAGGCATTTTATAAATGAACCTTGAAATATGTGGTATTGAAGGTCAAAGGTTTTTTGGGGTTTTTTACTTAGTATAATATTTTTCAGGTTTATCCATGTTATTGCATATAGCCGTATTTATTTTTCTTGCTTAACAACATTTCGTTGTACAGACAATAACACATTTTGTGGGTACTTTGGAATGAGTCTTTTATCACATGTATCTTTAGTCTTTCTCCCTCCTTTCTCTACCCCTATTTCATTATTTGAAAGCTGGTTTTAATTTTTTAAAATATTATATGTTCTTTTTTATCTTTCTTTTTCCAAACCACTTCTCTACTCATTCATCTTGCCTTTAATTTTCTTCTGTGATTAAGACATTGCTTTATATCTTCTTGTATTTTTTGTTTTTGCTTGAGAATGAAGAGGTTTATTTCACAGATTAAAACTGCATTTCATCCTCAGTCTCATGAAAAATTTATTCTTAGAAAATTCAGGTAATGGTGGCTTCTGAATCTTTGATCAGACTTAAAAAACTGCCTGTTTCATACTGAACTGGGCCTGCTTCTGAATTTTGGTTTTTTGTTTGTTTGTTAATTAAGGTTGTCGGAAGAGGAGCCTTTGGAGTAGTTTGCAAAGCTAAGTGGAGAGCAAAAGATGTGGCTATTAAACAGATAGAAAGTGAGTCCGAGAGGAAGGCTTTCATTGTGGAGGTAAGCTGCGATGTCATTTCTGTCCAGATTCTTCACCGGAGATACTCTGATCTTAAGGTGATAAAAGACATTGTTTCTGAGTTTTCATTTTTCTGTATATATGAACCTCAGCAATCTGATTGAACTGCAGGTAGTGCCATAGGAGTGTGTTTTTCATCCATGGACTCCAAATCTGTTCCAAGGTATTGTATTTAATTTTGAAATGGTATTCTTTCCCATTACCTAAAATTAAGAATCTCTTATAATGTTGTAGAAATAATACACCTTTCTAGTGAGAAGCTACTCAAACCACTTAGAGATCAATAAAGGAAAAGCGGGGCCAGGTGTGGCTAGCACCCAAAGAGGAGCCCGCCTCAAACTGGAGATTTTTCTAACTTATATACACAGTAGGCTTTTGCATTTCACATATGTTGTCATCCTTACTCTTTTAGGTCTCAGGCCCAGGTTACACTTGGAACAGTTTAAACAATACAGGAGACCACAAGTCTGGCCACTTGTGCACATGGGAGATTTACACAGCACCAGAGTTTTCTTTTCATATGGTTGTTATCCATGGTCTTCTTGCCCTTCTGGCAGAATTATGTTTTTCTCAAGAAGAGACATGAGGGCTTTATGGCAGCTGAGGACTTAACAATGGTTGTGACCCTATGCTGCCCCCGAGCTGCCAGAGGCATGTTATGTGGGGATTGGCATAAATGGTTGGTGAATCTTGGTGAGCAAATGTTTACATCCAGCATTGTAAATTTTGTTTATCTCTAACAGGCTGGTTCGCACACTATTTATCTTGGGGATATTTTGGAGGCAGTGATCCCTTAACTAAATTCTACTTTGTGTGATTCCTATCTCCTAAGCAAGGCTATTGGTAAACCCTTTGTAACATCAATTTTATTACTTTGAGTTTCTTCTGCATAACAAGGTTTTGTGAAGTAAATCATGTTGCTTCTCTTGTTTTCTTTGCTTGTTTATGGTTTGTTTGTAGGTTTTCTGGGTCAGTTATTACTAGTCTCTAGCTTGTCAACTTCCAAAATTGTATACTGTTGTCTCACTTCAGATTCTTGTCATCCTTCTCAGTTTATGCCTTGTAAACAACAGCAACAAATTTCATCTACTTTATAACTCAGAGAAAACAGGAGTAAATGCTTGAATAATGTGCTATGTGAAGTTCACTCTAGAGTTTTACCACGATGGAATGTATTTATATACAATAAATACATAATAGTTTCTGTTAGGACAAAAAATTCATGAATTCCAACTATTAAAAAAAATTTTTAAAAATTAAAAACTGAAGTTCAAATCCTGACTATGGAATCTTTAACAGCTTTGCTGTTTTATTCTCTCTGGAACTTAACTTCAAGGTGTCATATTTAAAATGGAAGTAATAGTACCTATCTTCAGAGTCAAAGAAATCCAGGAACACATACAGAAGGGTAAATTGATCAGCTGTGCTCTAATGAAAGTAGCAAGCACAGCTTCTAGTGTGGGTACCTCAGTCAATGCCATATCTGGGATAATGCCCAGACTTTTGGCAGCTGGTTTCTTCTGTGTTTGTCCTGACTTGTTCTTAACTCCCATTACAGCACTTTGTGCATGGTTTAGTGATTTCTCTATCTTAATATATTGGATTATGTCTATATTCCCACTTGAACTGTGGGACAAGGATTCCAGGCAGGGACAGGGGATTTCCATAGTGCTTGCTACCTGGTGAACAGATGTTACTGAATGATTTAAACAGATGTTCTATATGACAGTAAGAGTTCAACAGCATGGTAAAATAAGTATCTCAAAAACTAGCACCTTTTAAGAATCCATAATTTGTTACAGCTCCGGCAGTTATCACGTGTGAACCATCCTAATATTGTAAAGTTGTATGGAGCCTGCTTGAATCCAGTAAGTGTTCCTCCTATTGTTCCATAAGACTGTAGGAAACAGTGTGGCAAGTGTATACAGTTTATATACTATGTGAAGCTGTTTTGATCTGCTTTATCTTAGCTTTATTTCTGAAAATGTTACACTTTCTGCAATTCATTTGCCTAGTCTTAACAGTGGAGTTGTTGGTGGAGTTTGTCTCAGGTACCTGTTAGCTTTGGCCACATCATTTTATAAAGCTTCTTCTTCTTCTTGCGTAAACAACGGTTCTCAAAACTGATTTAATTTCCAGAGCTAATATAACTTGTTTTTCTAAATTCTTTCCTTCCCAACCTATGGACCCCAGTAATTGCTGGCCAAGAGAGATCACCTGACATTCCTTACGTTATCACTCGTCTTATTTCCTTAGCTAACCTGACAGTGGCCAATGAGGGGCCACAAAAGGAAACTTTTCAATCCTTTCCTTTCCTCTTTTCTGCCCTGGAACTACCCAGGCCTATAGTAAGCAAGCAGTGGGCTCTTCTTCCTATACTAGACCCCATATGAATAAAAGCCTGTGCTGTCATGGAGTAATCATCTGTTTGTCCTCGCCAACCTACATTGCCAGTAACTCATCTTGTTATAGGACTTTAGGACTTGATGTCCTAGAACATGCCTTTATTTGCACTGGTGAAGGTCCTCAAAAGGTCTTGTGATTCTGTTTTGGCCTTCTGATCCGTGTGTGTGTGTGTGTGTGTGTGTGTGTGTGTGTGTGTGTGTGTGTGTACACATACATATATATATGTATATAATATATATATCAAATAAAGCTTGCCTGAGAATCAGAGGACAGAGCCAGCCACTAAATTAAACATAGAGGCCAGGCAGTGGTGGCACACACCTTTAATCCTAGCACTGGAGAGGCACACACCTCTCTTCCCAGCTCTTGAGATCTCATGCCTTTGCTACCAGTATTTGGGAAGCACAGGTGCCATCAATCCCAGCACTAGGAAGGAAGGGAAATGGCTGGGGAGACAGGAACAAGAGCCTTTGGGCTGAGGACTCAGAGACAAGTCAGGATTCGTGGAATTGGGGAGGCGAGAAGTGGCTGTGGCTTGTTCCTTTGTCCCTCTGATCTTTCAACATTTACCCCAATATCTGGCTCTGGAATCATTTTCAGGGCAGTCAGACAGTTGAAGTAAATTATCTGCAGGGAGGGCCCAACAGTGTCACTCCAGTTAATTTGACGTGTTTCCTTTAGGTATGTCTTGTGATGGAATATGCTGAAGGAGGCTCTTTGTACAATGGTGAGTATCAGCTAAACCTGCTTTTAGCTAGTAGATTGAAGCAATTGGACAGCTTTTAATGAAAACTAAATTACCTATTGTTCTTCACAATCCGCCATCAGAGTTCAGAATTCATTTTGTTGTTCGGTCTTTTTTACTGCTAAGGACTTAGAGCAAGAAAGATGCTATGACATTTATATACATTTTTTCAAGTTAACAATATTTTATTATGGTCAAAGCCTGAAGTAACAGTTGCTTTTTAAATAGATTTTTTTTTTTTTTTTGAGCTGAGGATCGAACCCAGGGCCTTGCGCTTGCTAGGCAAGCGCTCTACCACTGAGCTAAATCCCCAACCCCTAAATAGATTTTTAAATTTGCTCAGTCATTTTTCTTTCTATCTTTTTTGTTTTGAGCCTTCATTTTAGAACTCTTCAGCTGTATTTCATTTTACCATGCTTTTTTGTGCATTCTTTTCAAAACATAAAATGGTGAAACTTCACTTCACAGAACGTTTTAAATTGTTACTGTCTTAGTTACTTTCCTATTATTGTAACCATGACCAAAGCAACTTACTAAAGAAAGCATTTAACTGGGCTTCAGTTTCAAAGGGTGTGGCATTGTGGCAGCAAGTATGTTAGTTGGGACCATTGAGAACTTACACCTGGGTTGGGGATTTAGCTCAGTGGTAGAGCGCTTGCCTAGCAAGCGCAAGGCCCTGAGTTTGATCCTCAGCTCAAAAAAAAAAAAAAAAAAAGAGAGAGAACTTACACCTTTATCTGAAAGCAGGAGGCAGAGAGCACACTGGCATGGCTGAGTCTTAAATTCTCAAAGCCTGCCTTCATAGACTGCTTCCTCTTCCTAATCCTTCCCAGACAGTTCCATCATATGGAGGCCAAATTTTTACACATACAAGTCTTTACTAGCCCTTCTCATTCAAACCACCACAGTTACTGTAAAAGAAAACTTTGTGCTTGTATTACCCTTATGGAACAAAGCTCTCAACCTACAAATACCATCCTCATCTATGTGGGAGTTGTCCCTGTAAGCTTTAGAAAATCGACAGTATTTACTTTAAGTTACCATTATTTTACATAAACATTGAGTTACACTCACTACCATGTTCTTCATTGTTAGTGTGTGTATAGCACTCTAAGTTTACTTGAGAGAACTACTAGTTTCTAGCTACAATGCACAGTACAGTTGTGAGCATATGGTCTGGCCATCTAATTTTACTTAAGAGAACTTTTCTAGCTACAGTGCACAGTATAGTTGTGAGCATATGGTGTGGCCATCTAATTTTACTGCTGTCCTCTCTTCCTCCCTCACAGTGAAAAGGGTTGCTTACAGTTGATGTGATTGTATGAAAGATACTCCATTTTAAAAGTATGGTAGTATTTCTTTCATTTCAATGGCCATTTGGAAGTTATCTACTAAAATTTCTTAAACATGTTGTTGTTTTAATCTAGAAAAGGCTTAGAATTAGAACAAGTCTAAAATATTCGTGAAAGAGTCCCCGTTTGTGTTCTGCTGGTGTTGCATTTCTAGTGTTCCATGTTACGTGCAATAAAGTTCTTTTTAGTTTGTTGTGCCTTTCTCTTGCAGTGCTGCATGGTGCTGAACCATTGCCTTACTACACTGCTGCCCATGCCATGAGTTGGTGTTTACAGTGTTCCCAAGGAGTGGCTTATCTGCACAGCATGCAGCCCAAAGCACTAATTCACAGGGACCTGAAGCCTCCTAAGTAAGTTTTAATGGTGTGACACTGGTTTCTCCCCTTTTGAAAACCCAATTCATCCCTAATTCAAGGTAATTGTCACTCTTGACTTTCTTTTTCTCTTCTTTTTTATTTACATGAGTGTTTTTTACTTAAATGTTTATCATCTAGCTACTTATCTAAACTTTTGTTTTAGAATGTTGTCTGTGGGGAATGTTATAATGCAGCTCTACATTATAATTAGAATCTATTAGTCCATAAGTCCCATTCTGTACTTGTACTGTGTAAAATTGCTCCTGCATAGTTTTCTGAGAGCTGAGACAAGTCTGACTTACTGTTCCTGCTGCACTCCTAACAACGGGGTCTGCACATGGTGGACACTGCAGAACTGTGCCAGTGGCCTGCCGCACTCCTAACAACGGGGTCTGCACATGGTGGACACTGCAGAACTGTGCCAGTGGCCTGCTGCACTCCTAACAACGGGGTCTGCACATGGTGGACACTGCAGAACTGTGCCAGTGGCCTGCCGCACTCCTAACAGTGGGGTCTGCACATGGTGGACACTGCAGAACTGTGCCAGTGGCCTGCCGCACTCCTAACAGTGGGGTCTGCACATGGTGGACACTGCAGAACTGTGCCAGTGGCCTGCCACACTTCTAACAGTGGGGTCTGCACATGGTGGACACTGCAGAACTGTGCCAGTGGCCTGCTGCACTCCTAACAACGGGGTCTGCACATGGTGGACACTGCAGAACTGTGCCAGTGGCCTGCCACACTTCTAACAGTGGGGTCTGCACATGGTGGACACTGCAGAACTGTGCCAGTGGCCTGCCGCACTCCTAACAGTGGGGTCTGCACATGGTGGACACTGCAGAACTGTGCCAGTGGCCTGCCACACTTCTAACCAGAACGGGGTCTGTACATGGTGGACACTGCAGAACTGTGCCATTGGTGTTCTTGTTCTTAGAGACTGAGCAGAAGCATTTCTGAATCTGGGTAGAGATGCAAAAGGCCAGATTTCTCCATAGTGAGTGAGAATCCTGATACTTAAAGAACCTTTAAAAGGGTTGAACAAGAATCTAGACAAAACAATGAGAGAAAGTTTGTTGTTGAATTACATACATAGGAAAGTTAAAATATGACAAAAGTGATTGGTAGTATGACATTGTAAATTGTGGCTTATTTTCTTATTATAATCACATTGAATTAAAAGAATTTTCTAGATCTCTAAGTAGAATTTAAGTAGAACATTACATACAAGAAGTTAATAGGATGTATAATTACAAGTTTTCTTCTGTTGAATAGTTACTGCAGTATGGTTATGCACATTTTATGATCCATCTCTATATCTGTTTCTTATCAAAAGTAAAATTTGTAAGTAAAAAGATACTCTTTGGTAGTTGTATTTGAGTCATATCACCTAGGCAGCCAAAGTTATGAAATATTGCTAGCATTTATTAGGCTAGCATAACCATACGAGACTCATAGTCCGCCTTGCCAACACCATTCTAAATTCAGAAATGCTATTGAGATTAAACACTGAATAAACACATAAAATAAGAACCATTGGTATAGAGGTGTAGCTCAGCAATAGAGCATTTGTCTGGCATACACAAGACCCATGGTTCAATTTCCTACACTGCAAAACACATAAACCAATACTATTGATTTCCTTCTGTATTGATCTGTTTTACTTTATCTTCAGTTAGATTATTTGTTTCATGTTATGTTGCTATTCTTTTAGAAATAAATGTTTGTGATTAAACTCCCACTCCAGGACACTATAGTGCTATGCTATAGAAAGCTATTAAACCTGTATCTAGCTGAACCAAAGGGATGTTCGTTTGGTCAGGAAATGTCATGGGACTAAAGATGGAGACATCAAAATTTGAATATGATGGTCTCCCCAACCTCTAGGTTATGACCATTTAATTTTTCCTGATATTCCTCTGAACTGTTAGGCCATTATACAGTGACCAAGTAACATTTTATAGAAGTATAATGATAGCATTCGTTTAACTTAGCTTTTTCCAGTTCCATGATTATCTCTTCTTTTACTATAAAATCAAATACTGACATTGTGACTTTTGAATCTTTTACAATAGCTTGCTGCTGGTTGCAGGTGGGACAGTTCTGAAAATCTGTGATTTTGGTACAGCTTGTGACATCCAGACACACATGACCAATAATAAAGGGAGTGCTGCTTGGATGGCACCTGAAGTTTTTGAAGGTACAGTCACAAAAGCATGAAATGGTTGGTAATCTGCCATAATTTATGTAAATCCAGGATGCTTTTACAACACTCTATATAGTGTACTTCTGAATAGTGCATAAAGGGGTCTTAAATGAATATAACCTAAGATGCCAGATTTTATGGCAAAATTTAAATGGGCATTTTCTGTGCACATTCACACATATGTACAGCCAATCCTCATTGTTCACGGGTTGCATAATTGGGAAGCTGTCTACTTGCTACTAGTTGAGATGCTTTCAGAACTATTCCAGAAGTAAGGTCATCATGTACAACAGTACACACTTTGAGTCATACCCAGCACTCTCCATGTTTGTTTCTCTGATAAGGTGAATAAGGGACCCTTTTACAATATATTCAGACCCATGCTTTCCCTTTTTTTGTTGGTGGTCATGGTGATTTTACTGTTTACACTATCCCCAGGAGTAGTGCTGCCTAAGTACAAGGAAGCTTTGAATATGTTAGATACATGAAAATATATGTTAGCAGGTGTTCTCTCCGACATGCTCTGGAGTCCCATGAGTTTGACACTAATGAACTACTGGAGTGTTAGGTGAAGAGTCTTTAAACACACACACAAGACAAGGACATATATTGATTAATTGACAAAGATACATAGGAACCTAGTTCTGTATTTCCCCTGAGAGCAGTGGTTCAATGATTATAGAGACTTCTTAATAGAGTGTATATATATATGCCCAAATAAGGAGAATGAACTGTATCTTTCCACTGATTTGCTATCAGTTAAAAATTAAGAGTGCTGAGGTTTAGGTGAGCCTTAAAAGGACTGTGAGTACTGAGATCTACCCGTAAAGAGTAAGCTAACATTTGCTTCTTTTACATCTCCGTAGCTCACTCAGACGTCCTAAGATTAGTCTGTATATTTAAGTTTCTATCTGAAAACAAGTTCTCTTTCAAATGAGAGACACTGAGCTAAAGAAATGGGCTTTGTGTGAATCTCCATTTGTATGAATGCCATAATACTCAAAACACATTCAAGAATCAGACTCTACTTAGGGGCTTTGCTTTTTGTTTTGTTTTGTTTTGTTTTGTTTTATTGTGTTTTCCAAGACAGTTTCTTTGTGTAGCCCTGGCTGAGTACTCACTCTGTAGCCCAGGCTGGCCTCGAACTCACAGAGATCCACCTGCCTCTGCCTCCAGAGTGCTGGGATTAAAGGCATGTGCTATCACCACTGGGTAGTGCTTTGCTTCTTTTCTTTCTTTCTTTCTCTCTCTCCTTCCTTCCTTCCTTCCTTCCTTCCTTCCTTCCTTCCTTCCTTCCTTCCTTCCTTCCTTCCTTCCTTTCTTTCTTTCTTTCTTTCAGTGAATTTTAAACTTTTTTGATGCTGTGTGTGTAGCCACCCCCAGAGAAAGGAAATGCTATGCAGCTTGTCGCTTGACTAGCACTGTTATTTCCTCGAAGGCCAGTTACAAACTGTTGGACTAGAGGCAGGCAGATCTCTTTGAGTTTGAGACCAGCCTGGTCTACATAGTGAGTTCCAGGACAGCCAGGGCTATACAAAGAGACCCTGTCTGAAAAAACATTGTTTGACTAAAGATGTTTAATTACATAAAATTAAATAATGCCTTTCTTTCATCTGGATAATGTAGGTCCCATTTCTAATAATTTAGTCACTTATTTAATGTCAATTTCTATGCATTACAGTGGCACAATAATCACTTAAGTTTTCTTTGTGGTTTTTAAATTTCTTAACTATATATTAAGGAGGAAGCCACTAAATTAAAACAGTGCTTTACTCTGATGGCAAAGAATGCTGTCTGTTACAGAGCAGGAGAAGTATTAAGGTAACAAATTACAGGAGCTGGGGATATAGTTCAGTCACAGAACATATGCTTTGTATGAAAATGGCCCTCGCTTCCATCTCCTAGCAAGCACTCTTAAAAGAAATTGAGGGGGTGGAGCAATAACTCAGAGGCAAAGAGCCCTTGCTGCACTTGGCGGAGGACCCAGGTTCAATCCCCAGCACCCACAGAAGGCTTACAAAGGTCTATAACTCCAGATCTAGGATGCCTGATGACTACTTTGCCACATATGGTACACAGACATACATACAGGCAAAACATCATTCATACACATAAAATAAAGATAAATAAACTTTGTTCTCAAAGAGGAATTGAAAACTTACAGAAAGAAATAGAAAGGTGTTTCGAACTATGCCTATAAAAGAGGCCAGTCTACACACAGAAGAAGACCAATATATTTTGTTGAAAAAGTAGAAAATAATGACTTTCTCATGTAGATTTTGAATATATTGTTTATATTTAATTCATTAAACTGTATTTTGAAAAATTTAAGAAAGTAATTGCTTAACTCTGTGTGTGACAGTCTCTTATCCAAAATACCCATTCCTTTAAAATTTTTGAAACTAATTGTTTCTGTGATTCCTTTGGAACAGGTCTCAAGATTACACTGCCTTTTTTTTGTAGGTAGCAATTACAGTGAAAAGTGTGATGTCTTCAGCTGGGGTATTATTCTTTGGGAAGTGATAACACGCCGGAAACCCTTTGATGAGATTGGTGGCCCAGCTTTCCGAATCATGTGGGCTGTTCATAATGGTTTGTCAAAAGAAATTTTTCTTTAATATATTTTGTATATTTCCTATTTGGAAAGCCATTTCCCATCCTCTTCCCCAGAGACTGTGTATACCTGACATTGAAATGTAGACCATGTATACCAGACCACCTTCCCTAAGCACTCTCCATACCTTTCTTTGTCTCCTGTTCTGGTGGGGAGAATTTAGACCCTCTGCATAGGGCTGAGGCTGCCAACTTCAGAGATTAGGAAAAGACTGTCAGTACTTAGCCAGCACCTTTAGTCTCTCTCGGGGATAGAGAAGCATTACAGGAAAGTAGATAAATGAAATCTCTCCTGTCGTTAAGATAGTTGGGAAGCTGGTCCCCTTTTGTCCTGGGGAAACAAGTCTCTCATCAAGGAAAGAACACAAAACTGCTGGTAAGAGTTATTATTTGAGCTCAAAAGGACACAACATTCAGTGCTTCACACATTTTATTTGTGTATTCGCAACAGTACTTACATGTACTAACATCCCAAGTCGTAAGTGATGGAGCTGGGGTCCAAATGCAGCTTCTTCTGATTCAGGTGCTCCTACTTTTCATCATAGTGACTTAATGGGCACAGTGTTATGTCTTTCTGACCTCCAGTAATGCTTCTGTTCACAGATGTGTTAGGGTATCTTCCTCACTAATAGTGCTTCACATTTTCTTTGATAAAGAAACTCTTTATGAAGGAACTGCAGCATCACTGTTAATTCACATGCCTCTAATCATTCCAGTGGGTACATATTTGTATATTAGTCCACAGGTGATCAAAAAACAAACAACTTGTCTAACTTTAAAAAGTTTGTAGACTAGCCGAACAAAACCATCAGAGTAACCTTAGCTTTTGTATCAATTTCCTCTGCTAACTTTATTACATCCTGTAGTGTCACTGTAGATAATACAGGAGCCTTGACCAAGACAGTGTGCTTCCTCTGTCTAGCATTTCTCAGCAAATAATTGGCAATGAGGTACAGGGTGAAAGAACTAACTTGTTGACTGATTAGCCTCTGAAAATCTTATTGTATCTGAAGCCACTCAAGTAGGGGAAGCTTATTAATGCCATTGCAGACTTAATAAATTATAAAGAGTTGGCACTGTCATCCTATAAAACGGTTAACTGCAACCAGTGAGTGTAACAATACAGCGAGGAAAGTGAGTAAGGATAACATTGTAGATGATGAAAGTTAGTGTGTGCAACAACATGCTTGAGGGATGTCAGTGTGACCCCATGCTTACGGAAGTCAGTGAGTCTAATACTGGTTAATAGAAGGAAGTGGGACACCATAGGTGAGGGAAGACTGAGTGCCATACCACAGCTGAGGAAAGTCAGTGAGTGTGACACTGTGGTTGACCACTTTCTATAAATGGAAGATTTTTTTTCAAACTCTCGAAATTTTATGGTCTGAAAATTCATCTTGCCTCAAGTCAGCTACTTGTTTTTCTTGTAGAGCATTTGGTCTTTGCTACTTGTTGAAAGAATGCTTGTGACAGTTCAACTGGGGTTTTGAGACAGTCTCACTCTGCAGTCCTGCCTAAACTAGAGCCCACGAGCTCTGCCAGCCTCTGCCTCCCTCACAAGCACTGAGTAAAAGCGTACACCTAGCCCAAGTGAAGTAGTCTTAGTTCTCTCTGTTAGTATCACCATGGGTTACAAAATTTAATGTCACTTTGGTATAGTTTTCCCTTTGTGAAAATATATAGATACAATAAATGGTCAACTTAAAGACCAAAAATGCTAATTCAGATATTGTTGGAAATAAACTATAAAAACCTTGCACTGCTCTTTGGGTAGATAATTCTTTTCTTCCTCTAATTTTCAATTGTAGGTACTCGACCACCACTGATCAAAAATTTACCTAAGCCCATTGAGAGTTTGATGACCCGCTGTTGGTCTAAGGACCCGTCTCAGCGCCCTTCAATGGAGGAAATTGTGAAAATAATGACTCACTTGATGCGGGTATAATCCTTCTTTTGAGGGGCTTTGGGTTTGGGGGACTTTAATATATACCAAGTTTTAATGGGCTTGAAGGAATGGGAACTACTTCTGCATTATACTTTCCTAGGTTTTAAAGTTAGAATAGTCATTTATTACTCATTATCAGAAGAGAAAACATTATTTTAGAAAAATATTTAAGTCTGTAATGGCAAGATGGTTAGATGAGGTGTCTGGGATTGCTGTCCCACACTAACGTTTATAGATAAGCGTTTTGTTCCTGGGCTCCAGAGTGTATGGAAGATGCTAGTATAGGTATCTACAGCTTCTCAGTGCCTACATGTGATTAATAACATGCTAAACTAAACTAAGTTCATCAGCTTTTCATCCAAATACAGTCATTTTTAGTGTGCTGGGGAGGTATTTTAAGAAACATGTATTTGAGTAATTTTAATATTTCCTGTTTTGGCTTTTGAGTGAGTGTTTTCAGATGCCAATAGAAGGTCAACCTTTTTCTCGGTCTGATGGAATTAATTTAGAAGAACCCTTTTAAAAAGATAATCAAATTCCCTACTCTACCTATCTTAACACTTTAGGATTATTTCAAATATTTTAGGGCTTTTTTTTTCCTTTATTGAAAATAGATTATTTTTTTCAACAAGAGCGTAAGCGGTAGCTTTGACTCAAGTTTTTACACTTAAACTTTAGGTTGTGTAAGTCAAATTACAACTGTCCACCCATATTTTGTCTAATTTGAAAAAACAAAATCTTCCCCTAAATTTTACTTTCACTGTTAGGTAATTAATTTCAGTATTATGTCCCCAGTTCATAAGGGGGCTCCCATAAGGTATGTTCTTAATGTTTAAAATACTGGTTCTAAAGGTGATTCAGAGGTGTTCACTGCCATTTGTCAGACTAACAGTCCTTGTAACAATTTTCAGTATATGTCACTGTTCCAAGTCTGTACTTAGGAGCAGTGAGCCTTCTATTCTGTATGCTCCTCTAGAGGACTTTCCCTTCCTGTCATCTCAGAGCTTACATAGGTACATGGCATTGTCCACAGCTAGCTTTCTGAAAAAAGTTGCCCCACATTCAGTACACACCTGAGGGAGAACAGAGCTGTGTCCGCCTCTCGTGCTCCTTAAATTAAAGCAGTGATGTAGATGTGCTCTTGAGTTCATGTAACAGGGTTTACCCTGTACTAAAGGCATTTTAAATTGTGGCTTGCTTTTACTACAGTACTTTCCAGGAGCGGACGAGCCATTACAGTATCCTTGTCAGTACTCTGATGAAGGGCAGAGCAATTCAGCCACCAGCACAGGTAAATGGATGGCGTCAGAGCAACATCAGGATTTCCCCTCTATCCCATGAAGTTTGTCGTGAAAAAAAGGGATGATGTCCATGTTTGCATTTTACGTCCTTTGTTTCTGTGGATTCAGTGCAGTTTGAGTAGCCAGGTGCTTCCTCCATGATGGTCCTGAGGTTAAAGAGCTATGTAAGACCTGCTTCCATGTCTAGAGTTCCTGCTTAGTTAGGGCGAAAGGATTGAATATTATCTTGCTGTGACTCCTAATTTCATCCTTCTGAGATAAAGTCTTACTTTGAATCCAGGATAGTCCAGAACTCACTGTATGATTCAGGCCAACTTCAAAGTCGTGATCGTGCCTCAAGAACCTCGTGAATTCTCAGACTACATACATGCCACCACACCCCACAGTTTCTCTGTGGATACCACGGGTCAAACAAGACTGCAGATTACTGTGAACATTAGATTTCTTCACTAACTCGGTTCTGCTTTTTGGTTTTTCTCTAAAGAGACTTCCGCAAGAAACTGCTTTAATTAGAAGTTTCCTGAACTATAAAGTAGAAGTGGTAGTTTGAAGTTATCAAAAACAGTAGAAACAGCAGCACTCAACTTAGAGAGATGGCACTTTGCAAATAAATGACATTTTCTTACTTATTTGACTTCATCTAGAGACACACTTGTACATGTCAATATGTATGTTGCACTTGAAAATTTCACCTTTTGCCAACAAGTATTTTCGTTAGTCTCTTTCCCCCACTTTGAGATGGTTGGTTTGTTTGGAGGTTTTTGTTTAGCTAATGATGCTTAAATTCAGCTTTACTGAAAACCTTTGAGTTGCCCTGAAATTCCACAGTGAACTTTTCCAGAACTCCCTTTGTGTTTTCCTTTTTTTCATCTTCTGATTTTCAGTCCTTGATGGTGCCCCCCTTTTCACTGACCCTCAGTTCCCAGAGGCTCTTTGTTCCTTCATCCCTCACTTCATTCTGGTTGATGATCATCCATCGGGAGTCCTACTCAGTGGTGGCATTCCTCTCTCCCGCATGCTTAGCTAAGTTCCGGGCCTAACTGGCTCTCAGCTTCCTCCTGCCCCGAATGTGGCTGAGGACAGCACACACTGACTGTCCTCAGGTGAGTGCCTAGTGCCACTGTGCGGTCACCCAGCACTCTCCTAAAAGCTCAGCTGTCTTTCTAGTCCCTGACGTAGTCTGACCTTGTTTTCTGTTTAAGAATGTTTGAGTCATCAGAAGACAGACAGCTCCTACAAGTTCCCTGAGTCTTCGTAGCTACATGGATCAGTTCCCACCTTCTCTGTCTTCTGTCTTTTACAACTCACTGCCCATGCTTCTAGTCAGAGGCAAGACGCTATGCTTGTACATTATGCCCTATCT
The DNA here is from genome assembly GCF_903995425.1 of Onychomys torridus. Classification (NCBI taxonomy): domain Eukaryota; kingdom Metazoa; phylum Chordata; class Mammalia; order Rodentia; family Cricetidae; genus Onychomys; species Onychomys torridus. The sequence continues at coordinate 53,865,016 of NC_050444.1, forward strand.
ACCCTTTCCAGCAGAGAGATTGCTTTCTCTTCTCTCATTATTTCGCCTTTCCACTGGGAGCATTTCCAGAGCAAATACAGTGTATTCAGATGCACTAGCTCCCCTCTTCCCATTCTCTAGCATCAACTTCACTTAGACTTCTCTTACAACTGCCACTGCAGAATTACTGTCATGGAGGTCACCAGTTATCTCTGTATAACTACAGCAAATGAGTGCACTTTTATAGTCACAGTTGATGCTAATGAAGGTTGGGTACATTCATCACTCCTTACACTCTGTAAAGTTGCTGTGCAGGACCTAATACTAATCTGGATTTCACATTACATTTCTGGTCATTTAGGGATTTTGTGGTAGTTATTGTTTTGCTATTATTTTGTTTTGCAAAACAAGTGAAAGCCAGGACGTGTGAATGCTACACAAACTGTCTCTGAGACTGTCCCCAGCTTGTTCTGGGCTTTCTTTGCTGGTCATTCCACATTTCCTCAGCTCTAAGTGCCAAGAGTGCCAAGAGCTCGGCCATTGGCTTACTCACTTAGCCATTCATCTCCATCTCCTTGGTTACTTCTTCTAATACCAGGACTTTGACCGTCATCCCCCCCCCCCAACCCCTCAGGAGAGCTTGCCTCATGTTTATTTATAAGAACAGCGTAGGGCCACTGACCATCTGGAAATAGTGTTTGGGTATGTCACATCAGTCCATCTACCTTCATATTGGCTGACAGAAGCCTTTTCTATGGGGCCTTCACAGGGGCCCAGCACCTTTGGGAGACTGAGCTGGAGCTGCAGCCTCAGCCTTGGTTTAAACCTTGGGCTTTGGTTGGTGGAGCCTACAACCCTTAGCCATGTAACTTCAAGTCTGCTTCCCGAGCTTGGAGTGAGCGATGAAAGCAGGAAGACGAAGTTTATGGTTGGTGCCCTTTGGCACCTTGGGCCTCAATGACCTCTGCATGTGCACTCATCTTTGCATTGTTTGTCTGCATCTTTTTCCGCCTTTCTTGTTGTGCTTTTTGGCAAAGTGTATGTTCCTGAGGAGCCTGAAGTTACCCTTAAGACATTAGTATCTTTGTAACTGGGTTTCTTGATGCCTTCCTGTGCTGTTTTGGGGATTTCTTATTTGTGATGTGGTTCTTGGACTTGGCATGTCTGCACAGTAACCTGTGGCTCCTGAAGTGCCTGGGCCCAGATGAGAAAGAATGTTTGTTTCATCTTATACCTGAATTCCACCCTCTTACATCCAGAACATGAGTTCTAGTAGGGACTCAAACAGTGCTTTCCAAACTGAGTTCTGAGGATGTCTTCCAAACTCATTCATTCATCCTCTGGTCTCCCCATCTCAGCCAGTGAACCCTTAGTTCTACTTCAGGTGAACCCTTACGTTAGTCTCATCTGTTTGGAAGACTGATGGTTCTTTATTGTGTTGTCTGTAACCTTTATTTACAATGGGCTTGTTTAAGATGTCTCCATTGGTGTGAAAGTCTTTTTTAAGTGTATCTTATCAGTTATTGAATGAGGCATTTGTATCATTCTCAACCTGAAGTCATAAATGTTTCTGCTTTCCTAGGCTCATTCATGGACATCGCTTCTACAAATACCAGTAATAAAAGTGACACTAATATGGAACAAGTCCCTGCCACAAATGATACTATTAAACGCTTAGAGTCAAAACTGTTGAAAAATCAGGCAAAGCAACAGGTTTGTTATTAAACATACTAGTAGTCACAGCATTATACTAAAGGAGCCTATTATTTGTCATGTATGTAACAATTCTAAGTTTTCTTCCTGCACCAGACAAATGAGCTTATGGTGAGAGACATGAAATTTTGCTGCCATTTGTAACCAAACAAGCAGTTTTCCTTTCTACTGGGTGTTGCTCTTACCAATGCCTGCCCCTTCCTCCATGTGATCCATCCCTAGTTAAGGGTCCTGTGAACAGTGTGAAATACGGTTTGCTTCTGTGGGCCAGTTAAGGAGTTTTCATGGGACTGTCATTTCATCCCGTTCAGGTTGGTTGTATTGTGGACATTGTTGGCTTTATTACTTTGAGCGACAAGTATCTGAGCTTGCTCTCCTTCGTTAGCTCCCTCTCAGTATAAAATTCCCTCTTTTAGAACAGTACCATAGTCATAAAAATCCCTCTGTCATCTTCCTCTTTGGCTGCCCTGAATCTCTACATCAAAAGAACTTCAGTAATTGAGATTGACCTCTGATTTTAACAGAGTGAGTCCGGACGGCTGAGCTTGGGAGCCTCTCGTGGGAGCAGTGTGGAGAGCTTGCCCCCGACCTCTGAGGGCAAGAGGATGAGTGCTGACATGTCTGAGATTGAAGCTAGGGTCATTGCGGCTGCAGGTAAGGGCTGCAGTCCCAAGGGAGGTGCCCGGTTCCCATGATACTCCGTTGTTTCAGCGGGGCTACCGGGGCTTGTGTCTTCTATGCACTTTTTACACAGATAGCAGGTTTATAGTGGGTTTTCTAAACTTCCAACAGCAAATTTGTATATTTGGCTTGAATTTTATAAATAAGAGAAATATGGCCTAAAAATTACTTGAATTATAAAATAACCTTCCTAGTTACAGATTTTATCAAATATATTTCTCCTCAAACATAAACTAGCTCTAAGAAATTGAAATACCAGAATATTTGCAGTGACTGAGTAATTTACCACTGTTTTTATGCTTAGCCCAGAAACAAAAAGTCATGGCGGAAAATTGTGCTCCAGAACTGTGTTGTGGTCCCTCTCTCCTGCCAGTGGCAAGAATAGTTGAGCTAGTTTTAGTTTGCTTATCTGGTGATAAAATGAGATGGTAGCAGTTTCATCAAACATGGTTTTGCTGGTGTTTACATTTTGTCAGCTCTTAAAATGTTACAATAGCCGAAGTGGCCAGAATGCAGAAGAATGGTGTTCTGTCACCTGGGCAGCCAGCACCTTTTTTAACCAGGTTCCCTTTTAGTGGTGTCTATTTAGTTGGGTCTTATTTTGTTATTTCTGATTCTTCAAGGTTAGAGAAGTATGAGTTATAAAAATAAACATTGTATTGGAGAATGTGGAAGTGTTAACAAATAACAAAATCTTACAAATTCTCCTCAGAGGATATTTTGGTCTATCTGCATATCATTTAATTATAGATACAGACTTTTTTATGTATTTAACTTAGTTGTTTTCTAAGTAAAATATTCTGATTGTGTGTGTTCTTTTTGTAGAAAGTGGCATCCAGATAAACTGTACTGTATTTGTCCAAACTAATCACAATCACTGAGTTTATTGACCTGCACTAAAAGCCTCTAGACAGTAAAGAATATCTGAAATTAACAGTGTCTGAACACATAAGCTCTGATCACACATAGGCAAGTCTAGACATGCCCCATGGTCATTAGGCAGCTGGTTTTCTGTGTCTCCATGTCACAGTCTGTATTGTTTAACTCCATTCTCAAGATTACCTTGTGGTCCAAAATGGCTGTTACACTTCACGCCATCACGTCCACAATTCTGATGGCATGAAAGAAGAGATAGCAGAAGAATAAAAGCTGTTGTTGACAACTTGTACATACATGCCAGTAGCCAGAGCCAATGGTCAGGTGACCTGTCTGTCTCTCTAGTAGAAGGGATCTGCATCCACATCTGACATTGCTGCTTTAGTACGATTAGGGTCCATTGCTAAGGAAAAGAAAGACTAGGGATTAGCAGGGAACTAGGGCTCTGCCCCAGGTAAACTGTCGGAAAGTGTCAAGCTAAGTCAGTGGCCATCTAGTGGCCCATGAAGCACAGTTGTCTGTGGACAGAGACATACCCACAACTCTTGGAAGACCATTCCACTTCACAGGCGTCATTCAGAGTAGACACACAGTAGTGATTCTGCCCTAAAGGGAAGTAATGTTAGGATAATAGTCTATGCTCTTGCTAAGTCTGTTTTTCTAGTCACTTACAGCTTTGTAATTACGTATTAAAGGAATGAATTTTTCCAGTTCAAGGATAATCATATACAAATAAATTACTTTGTCCTCTCTACCTAAATATAGGACAATACATCCTTTGAATTTTAAATAATTTGAATTTTATAATGAATTGTCTTACTTTGAAAGGTTCATATTCCAGCTTTTGACTGCCTTCATATCTAACAACTATATACCTTAAACTTGAAAGCTATTAATGTTCAGTTTATTAGAAATAATATAGAAGTACTTAGGGAAACATACATTTTATGCTTTGATTTGATAACTATTGTTTAATCACAGAATTTTAATTTATAGCTCATTCCGAGAAACACCTAATTTAAAGAGCTACCTGTTCCTGTTTGTGTCATTAGCACAAATCTGGCAGCTTACCCACTACCTCCACTCCTCTTCCTCCATCCATCGTTCCCACCGTCACCTCGTGGCATTGACTTTACTTAGGTAGACTATTTCTAAGAACACGTTGGAAAGTTAGCTTCTCCATTGTCCTGCAGCTTTGTCTGTCTTTACTTGTTGTTGGGTAGTTTTTTTTGTTTTGTTTTGTTTTGTTTTGTTTTGTTTTTCTGCTAATAAAAACCAGTGTGTAAAACTTCCTAGACTGTTTGTTTTTTGCTCTTTAACGGCACCTTCCTAAGCATGGATGAAAAGTTAGATAGTTCTGCATGCCATTCTGCATGAGATGTAATTAACATGACTATTTCAGAACTATTCTGTTTTGCAGTCATTTCCTGTGTTACTGTTCGTGGTTGTTTGCATGTATACTGTACATGTGTGTTTTTTCAGCCTATTCCAAGCCTAAACGGGGCCACCGTAAAACCGCTTCATTTGGCAACATTCTGGATGTCCCTGAGATCGTCATATCAGGTATCATAGACCACCTGTGTTGGTGTAACAGCTATGGAACTGGATTAATGATCCTGGTACTTTTAAATGCTTCTTGCTCCAATTTTCATATGATCTGAAAATAGATACCTCGCATACAGTAGCCAGGGAGACTTGTAGAAAACTCTATACTGCCACACTGAAACCAACTTGCAAATGTAATTTCACATCTCTAGTTACAAGAGTCAAGTACAAAGGAAATAGCATTCTTTAGACTCTTCTATAGGACATTAGAGCAGAACTTATAGCAGAAAGAGGCTACAGCTGCTTGAAACTTTTGCTGTCCTTGGCTCCCTTCCTCCCTGTCCAGCTGTGTCTTCGGGGAGCCAGTGGGCATGCAGCTGGAAGAAGAAAGCTGCTGCATAGCATCGTCCTAACCTGGAGAGCAGAGTTGAAACCAGACAAGGCTTGCCGTTTGTAGAGTACCTTGCCAGAAACAAAACTGCTAGGACAACTGTTAGTTCTGCTGCTAGGATGTTAAGAGGAAGTACACAGACTATATTTTATACCCTATTCATACATGATGCTTCAGTGTGTCAATTGGTGAATGCTTTTATATCTTAGAGTGGGCCTTTCATAGATGAATAAAAGCCACCATTTTTTTTATTTAGAGAATACTTTATTAGTGTTTGTAATTAAACCCACATAGATAAGACCTTACATATTTAATACAGTGCGTTACCCCTGTACAAATGGAAAAAAAAAAAATTAAGTTCAACATTTCTAGACCAATATGGCTGTTAATTTCTGTACAATGCCAACTCAACATGGAAAACTAGGATAATTTTTTCCAAAGTTGACAGCACAGCTAGTTTCCAGAAATTCAAATTTTATATATATATATACCAATAATAGCAGTATGTTATGCATCAATAGCAACAACAGCTTTTCCAGGTTCTGCAATCTCTTGAACAAAATTTAGAGACATCCAGCACACTCCATTTAAAAAAAAAAAAGAAAGAAAGAAAGAAAGTAAAACACAAAACCCCAGAAAACAGCACAGTCCTGTTACTCTTGTGGTACCTGGCACCATTTTTTTTTTTTAAATTAGTTTCTCAATCATCATCTGGAAAGAAAACATTCTGAACAACATCATTAAAAACAGCTCTAATAAAGCACAGTCACTACTATGTATCATAAAGCAGGTACAAGCTATTTTACATTCACAGAGGTATGATACAGTACTGTCCTACACCTATAATACTAGAGGATACAATTGAAAAGTCATTATTTGAGACTTGATTCTACTTTTCCAGCAGAGGGTCCAAAGGATGATATGACACAGCTCTGTAAAGAAAAACACTCTTAGATAGGATTTCCTTTTACCTAGTGGCACAGTTCTATGTGGTGGCACATTCTCTCATGAACATCAGCTAAAAACCGTTATTAAAAACATGAAAGAAAACCCCTAAAACAAAACCTTATAACCACTGGATTCATATGAAGATGACCTAGTGGAGACAAGACCTCACCTTGCCAACACTTTATCAAATCTGTTCTGCTTAAATGGTGAGACCTCCGAGGAAGGAAAGAGATGCCAAGTAGTGCTTCAAAGCTTCGGACCACAGTCAAACCACAGCATCATTGCAAATAGAAGCAGAAGCCAAATGTTAAAAGCCACCATTTTCAGTACGAACTTAAATAGCATAATAACCTTCAGTATATTTCTTAAAATGATCATTTGGGCCATTGAGGTGACTTAGTAGGTCAAGGCACTTCTGGTTCAACCTAATGACCTAAGATCAATTCCTAGGACCCATATGGTGGAAGAACAGATTCCAAAGGTTGTAGTCTGTTCTCCACACATGAAGGTGTACACACACAGGGCAAGATAAAATATCATTTCTTCCTTTGTTCAATAAACTAAAGATTTTCCTTCATCTCATGGCTTTTTATAGAGATATTTTTCACATGTGTGATTTGGATGGATTCTTTGGCATTCTGTACTTTTGCCCATGATAGTACTTATTTAGTGTTGTGTTTCAACTGTAGTTCAACACTTAATTTTTTCTCTCTGAACTCAAAACTAAGGGATAAGGACTATGTATTTGTTAATTGTTATTGATTCTGTCAGTAGTAACTGTCTCCAGTACTTCCCGCACTGAACATACTGTTTAATAGGTTATTAGATGAGTAAGTCATTGAGTATCTCTCATAGCTAGAAACTTGGGCCCCAAACATATAAGTCACAGTTTTATGGGCTATTTTGTCTATATAAAACTAATTTTCTTTAATATTCAAAGTGATATCCTATTTTTTTAACTTTGTCACCGCTTCAAATATTGTTAACATCTCTCATGTAGCAATTTTTATTGATTGATGGCTTCTTTAGAAATTAACAAAGTATTTGTGATTATTTTATTTCCATACTGATAGGTATAATATACTTCCCCCAAAATGGCAGCATTTAAATTTATTTACATAGAGCTGTTTTATCCTTGAACACATTACAAAATCAGAAAATTTAGACAAGTAGCAATTTAATCTGAAGTTAGGTCTATAAATATAAAGGGCAGACAAAATAATGGGGAAGAAAGAAGAAACATAGTAATAGTCTAGGTAGGCACGAGCTAGTGTTGTGCAGTGACCGGAGGTTAGATGCACTTAACCTATGTAGCCCTAGACAGCCTGCTGGAAAGAGCTAGTATGAAAGGTTAGCAGTCCTGGGGAGATGCTGTTTTTGTTTTTGTTTTAGACACTGTGAGAGCATACAAGTGTCATACGTTGTCTCATTCCTGGGGCTGACTTGTTGGCAAATTTTGGCATAGTAACCCTCCCTTCTATTTTCCACTGTCCCCTGCCCTGCAAAGGGAGCTGTAGCTAAGTCTTGTTCTTAAACCAAGCGGGACACCATTAAGAGCTGCTCATCAATGAAGTGCTGGTGATGTTTTACTGCTTATGCATTTCTTTTGAGGTGCTGCCGACTCTCCCTAGGCAGTGTCAGTACAGATGAGAAGATTCTCACCCATGCTTAGGACATTCATACTATAACTGCTTAATACATTTGCTTGTTACATTGTGCACTGATAAATTGAAATGGGCTATTAAAAGAAGCAGTGGGCTTTTCTTAAGTGCCTTCCCTTGACACTTGAGTTTTAAAAGCATGATCCTTTCTCCTTGTCAGCCGGTGACTTGTTTTTTGTTTTTTGGGGATTTTTTTGGTTTTGTTTTTTAAGAAAGAGTTTCTCTGTGTAGCTCTGGCTGTCCTGGAACTTGCTTTGTAAACCAGGCTGGTCTGGAACTCAGAGATTCACCTGCTTCTATCTTTGGAGTGCTGGGGAAAGTGTGTGTCACCACTGTCTAGCTTCCAGTGACTTCCAATAGATTCTTTTGTTTGAAGAAACAGAAATGGGTGAGGTATTATTGGATTGCTTTAAGTTTTCTGGTTGTTTTTCCTTCCACTTCTTTAATAAAGAAAGTAAGATAGAACTTGAACTTGGCTTTACCCCCAAGTTTTAACTTTTTTCTTCGAGGTCTAATAGTTTATTTGTTACCCTGAAAGACTTACTTTTGATTGGACTCAGAAGCTCTCAGTGAGGACAGCTTACGTCTCTTGGCAATCTTTTCTGGTGTTTCCTTTAGCATCCTTCATTCTCTGGGCCAAAAGTTTAGCATATTCTGCAGCCTCCTCCTTGTTTTTCTTGGTGCACTGTTTCTTCAGAGCAGTGCATCAGCGTTTGTGTTGCAGCACAAATAGCTAACAGGATGTTGAGTCTAGGGTGCTTTGGTCCTAGGATTCTCGCCTTCTTTGTTTAAGGCTGTATGACAGCATTTTGAAAAGCTTTTAGATTCTGCTAGTTCTTTTGGTCCCCATCCACCAGGCACATTAGTTCTACAGACCAGGAACGTCCTTCCCTCCCGTTTTTACAGCAACCAAGTTGAGAACACAGAGATTGGCATCCACAAGGCATATCCATGAACAGACCTGTGCTTCCTCTCTCCAGTCCTCCTTGGTCTATAACAATAATGTGCCTTACTCAACAGCAGGCATGCTCTGACATGGGTCAAGACACTTTGCTTCGTCAGGAGAGAACTTCGTAATTCCCACCACTAATGCAGACCACATAACCCTTCTACTCTAAACCTAGAGCATCAGCAGCTACTTCTGTGGCCATGCACATCTAGAAAATATGAAACTTTCATTCATCATCCACTTCAATGAGTTTCTGGTGGCCAGTGCCTAGAAAGGAGATCTTTGCTTCATCTTGACATGGCTGCTGCCCCATGTTTTGATCTGGTTCTCTCTTCTTTCCCCTTCTCAGATGCCCAGATGGGATTATGTTTGCAAAACTATCCTGGCAGTGGGAGGTCATCTCTTTCAACTGGTGTTAAAATATCTAACTTGCACATTTTAAAAATACCATTTGTCGAAGATGAATAGGTAAAATGCCTAAAAGTTACATAAAAGGAGTAACAGCCTTCCTGTTTTAAAATGGAGAATGAGAGTCTGAATAGTTTAGAAAACAAATTTTGTTCAGAATTGTTTTTAAATAAGTTTTTTATTTCTTGAGATTATAATGCCACCACATCATTTCTCTCCTTTTCTTTTCCTCCCTTCAAACCCTCCCATATTGTCCCCTCCTTGCCAGTTCAAATTCACAGCCTCTTCTTTTCAAATATTGATGTTAGTGGTGGTGATAGTGGTGTGTTATTTGTTCCTGAATATATAAATACAACTTGCTCAATCTGTAGAATAATACTTGTGGTATTGAGTAGTTAGTTAGTCTACTCTTCCCTTGGGAAGACTGTTTCTCCAGCCTCAGCATTCCTTAGTTGCCTATAGTTTTTTTGTCTAGGGTTGAGGCCTTATGAGCTTTCCCTTTGTGCTGTTAGTAATGTCTGTTGTTGTCTTATGTCATGTCTAAACGGTCATGTTGGTGAGACTTCATGCATGTAGCTTCAGACATTTCTAGGAGACAGTCTCAGAGCAAATTCCCTGTTCCTCTGGTTCTTACAATCTGTCTTCCCTATCTTATGAATGCTCCTTTAGGCTAAGGTGTAGAAGTTGTGTTGTAGACGAATCATTTGGGACTAGGCTCTGCAGCTCTGCATTTTGACCAGTTGTAGTTTTCTGTAATGGTCTTTATCCATTGCATAGAGACATTTCCTTGATAAGAGGTAAGAACTACATTTACCTGTGGGCATAGGACAAATATTTAAAATGTAGTTAGAGATTCAGTGGTTTAGCAAAGTAGTGGTTGTAGGATTTTCTCCAAGATCCATGACTTCACTAGCTGTGGGTAGTGGGCAAGGTTTCCAGTACCAAGCATGGTGTTCCTCTTGTTGAGCAGGTCTTATATCCAAGTAGAGAGCTGTTTGGGGCATGTTCATCAAATATTACATATGCTTGTGTTTGGGTCTTCTGTTTTGTTCCATCGGTCTGTGTGTCTCCCTTTGTGCCCATGCCATGTCGTTTTTGCTACTGTGGCTCTGCGATGTAGCTTGAGGTCTGGAATGGGCATCCCTCCAGCATTGTTCTCTTTGCTCAGGAGTATTTGTGCTGCCCTTGGTCTTTTGTGGCTCTTGGTTTGTAATTCTAAAACCAATAGTCAGGGAGGAGCACGTGTGCCCTAAAGTCACTTTATGAGTGACTGGAGCACTCAAGGATACCAGGTATGATTATAATGCATTTCAAAGTCCACTGGTGGGAAAAAAATCACAGTTAGACACACATAGCTATAAACAAATGGTATAGTCGAAACAACCTGCATTTTCTCTAATATGAAAATTTATGGTTTATTTGGTTTATTGCAGTTATTTATGGTTTATACCAACTTGATTGCTACTATAAAATGAAACAAATACTCAAAATGTGACTTACAAAGTCACCTTATAAATACTGATACTACAGTCATAATATATACATATCTTGAGAAAACAAGCTAAACTAGAAAATATTATAGAGTATCTATCTTAATTATAATGTTTGATTCCATTTTAAGGCATTTAAATAGCCTCTGATCCACTCTAGATGTGCATTACCTTAAAATACTCGTATTTGAGGGCATAACAGTGCAGATTTACTATACCTTTGTGTTTCTAAGTCAGTGATAATATGGCCTGGTATGGAGAGGGATAGAATGCCTTCACCAAAAATGGCATTCCATCTTAGGTATTTTCTTTGCATAATAATATTTTTGAGCCTTCTTAACTGATGTATATAAAATATTTTTTACAAATCCCTGAAGACCTTGAGTTATCTGATTTATGTTTATAGTATTGTTTTTGAAGTTGGAAACAAACCTTAAGTCTGTAAGTTTTAGATCTGTTAGCCACATTTAGGTCTATTAGCTGTCAAAAAATAAATACTCACTTTCACTTTTATAAAACATTGGCTGTGCTGTATATTTACTTTTATAGCAAGAGTGTGATGAAGAGAAAGGTAAAACAGGTGGACATGTAACTAACTAGGTTTCTCACCCTCCTCCAGCTTAGGTATTGCCAGGCATACTGACCAGTGGGAGGACTCTTTAGAGTGCCACGCCCTGGAGGTAGAGGCAGTCCTGAGAGACACCATAAGCGCTGTACTTTATTCATTAGCATGAGAATAAAGCTTTCTCATGCTGTGCTTGCTTCAAGAACTAGTAGACACTAATGTTTGTAAATACTTCTTCAACCAGAATTATACAAAGTGTTGCACATTTCCCATTTGTAATATATTATAAGATAGTATAATGGGAAATTTAAGCTTTTCTACAGTTGAAAAGTCCCTACCTATCGCAGGTAGTCTCATTAACAATTGTAAACCTTTGATTGAAGACTATGTTAAGATACTCCTGTTCACTTCCTATGGAATTTGGTGTTTGTGATTAGTTAAATAGAGAAGTTAATGTAACTTTACTGTAAATATTCAGCAACTCTCTCCACCAAATTTTAGATTACCAGGGTCACATTCTATAATCTAAAAACTAAACTAACATTTAAGTATATTGGCCCCTGTCTTTAGTCCCAGCACTCAGGAGACAGAGGCCTGTGGATCTCTCAGAGTTCAAAGTCAGCCAGTGGGCTACATAGTGAAACTGTCTAAAAGAAATAAAATTTATTTAAAAAAGAAAGAAAAGAGGGGTGGACTTCAAATTCTAAAAAAGCTAATTCCAAAGCAAAACTCATCAGTCATGAATAATTGCTTTGAAAAACCTATCTGGTATCCTAAGAAAAGAGGCATAATTTATTCAAATTACTAAGAGTAAGAGATTTGTGGCAATCTAATGAGCACACATTTTTAAATTACACCATCAGTTTACCACTAAGCAGTAATTTAATACTTATGTATATAATTTTATACAATGTTTTTGATCCTATTTTATGCATGAGAACAATTTTTATTTAGAACTTACAGATCTCTGATTTTTCAGCAATTTGGACTAGAGAAGTCTCCACAATAATAGTTTGCTTTTACGTGAAGAGTCTGCATGTATTTTGAAAGTTTAAGGCATTGGTGGAGAAAGCTGTGGACTGATATAAGAAAGCAAAGTGGTAGACTATGTGAGACCTCAGTTTAGTAATCTTTGGACTTGTTCTGAAATGACTTAAACACTTGCTTAGGAACTCAACTGTAGTTAAAAGAGCAGCCTTTTTGAGGAGTTAGATTGTATCTGTGACACACTTGAACTGAGCTGTGACAGCAGCTTTCTAATGTTCTTGTCTCCCCTTTCTGCCTTGAGGCCTAGAGGAGGGTGTGTAGCATGAGCTGGCAGTGAGATCTTAGACAAACCATTCTTAAAACTCTCATTTTTCTCTTACAAACTGTAGACAATCGGGATTTTTTTTTTATTTTTTTATTTTTAAGACAAGGTCTCTCTACAGAGTCCTGGCTGTCCTAAACTCCTTATGTGAACCAAACTGACCTTGAACTCAGAGATCCTCCTGCCTCTCCCTTCCAGGTGCTGGGATTAAGGGCATGCACCACCATGCCCGGCAGAGGGTCAAGAATTTTTACAGTGCTAATTCTGGAGTGTCATGTGTAGACTGCTGGTTATTGCTTACATCATACTGCCCTGGGGTTTTCTGCCTTTTTGTTTACTAGAGCATATGGAATGCAGGTGTGCACATATCAAATAACTTTAAAGTGAGAAGGGAAGTGGAGATGGCTCAGCAAGTAAGGGAGCTTGCTGCCAAAGCTGACAGTTTGAGTGTCATCTCCAGGACTGACAGGCAGGAAGGAGAGAACTGCTTCTCACACATTGTCTTCCAGCCTCCACACCCCTGCTGTAGCAAGAGTCCATATGCACACATGCACAGTAAGATGTATGTGAAGTGTTAAATGAATACATTTCTAGATTAGTGTTCAGTGCAAAAAATTGAGAATTGAAATTTTCTAGGAACACACCCAGTGATTTTCATTTGCAATACTAGGAGCTTGAGTTATTTACATTCATATTTCTAAATTATGGCTTTTAAACTTAATATTGGAGCAACAAGTATTTGTTGATTGCAATCCTCTTTTGCTTTGTCTGAGCTGTTTGCCAGGTGGTTTCTGACATGGTTGTGCTCATTAAAATGAATTGCCTAATACTGCTTGCTTACACTCATGCTATAGCATGAAAATTCTCATTTTATGGCATTTGTTAACTGTCAGCTCTTCTTTACCCCATTTCCTTAAAGTTTTTCTTCCCCTTTCTTTCTGTCCCTCAGCTAGACTTGGACTCATATTTGGTGAAACGTGATGGCGATGTCATGGTGTATACACATATGCTGGGGGTTTCCTCAGATTCCTAAATGTTGCTGATCTGAAAAGAGAGTTCCAGACACTTTGATAGTCTGTCTCATCTGGGCTAATTTTAGAATGAGGGTGTTGAGTGAAATGTGCCTAAAATTGCTCATTAGTCATAGTAGTATCCTTTTTATTTGGGGAAACACAAATAGTTAAAAGCATTCACGAAAGTGTCTGATTTAAGAAATGTGGTTTGTTTTACTTTGTAATGGAAAGCTGGGACATTTCAGAATAAGTTGAAACTTGAAGTAAGTTTGAATTCAGAGTATGCAAAGAATTTTAAAACAGTCTAAAGTGGGAAAAGTTATGAGCTATACTTACAAGAGTGACTATACATTTGAGTTTTATATTCACTACTTGTATTATTTCATTAAACATTCTTAATTCTATTCAAAGTCCATTTAGTTTATATGTCAAACAATAATGAGATCACATGGATTAAGGTGCTAAATAATACTGATTGGTTTTAGATATAATTTTTTTATATCTGAGATCATGAAGTGTGAAAAATGTGAATGGTTTGTCTGCTCATCAGAACAGAGCTGTTAGAGCATGTGTCCTGAGTCCTGCCTGCTAGTTGCAGAATTGTATGGTCCAGCTTCGGGCTCAAAGGAGTTGTAACTATTGTTCCAGCTGTCTGTAGTATTTCAGTGTTTCCCTTTAACAGCTGGGCTCTCATGTTAAAAGATACTGTATAAACAACCCTACTCCCAAGTAAAGGTGCTGAGTGAAGCTGTTGTTTAAGTCCATCTGTTCTGCTGAAGGCTTATTTGTAGAATTCTTTTTTAATGAGTAAAAAATTGTTGCTAATATAGATGTTTCTAAAGCAGGTCGTTCATAATAGCCCATCTCAACAAGCATTTATTTGAGCATAGAACATTGTTCCTCTCCACGAGGAACCTGAGCTGTTACTCACTAATGATGAATTATTGCATTCTGACAAAGACTAATGGGATTCAATGTGACTTGGGGCAGTAATTTAAACCATCCTCTTCGGCATTGCTGCCAGCTACAGCCAAACGTGTCTTGCAACCTGCTAGCTGTCTTGCTGTGAAAACTGTAACGTAAGGCCCTTGAAATAGATGCCGTCATCAGCCCCAGCCCCCAAGCATTCATCTATTTAAACACATGACAGAAGATGGTGGAAGACAGTTCAGCTGCTGCTTGTGTGGTAGGAGTGTCATTGTGTTAGGACATACTCTGTTGTGGGCCAGCAAATTTTGAGTTAATACACTATAGTTCTCTCTCTGTCTCTTTCTTTCTCAGTTTTTGGGTAGGTTTGTTTTAACAATAAATTTACTCATTCTTTTTCCTGCGAACGTGTTACGTAGATCCCAGGAGCAGCAGATTGCACTTCCTCTGCAGCAATTACACCCTTCTCACTATGTGAATAGATTGCAGTTTTACTTTTTTGTTGTTGTTTTGTTTAAAGGAAACGGGCAACCAAGGCGTAGATCCATCCAAGACTTGACTGTTACTGGGACAGAACCTGGTCAGGTAAGACTTAACGTTCAAATTATCTGTCTGTGGAGAACTATAATAAACAGAGATCAGGAATGAACCATAATATCCTTTGCAAATTAGTTGACCTGAAAATGTGGTTCAGAAGTTTATTGCCACTGAACTTAGAAGCTCTGATGAACTATGTTCAGCAGAAACCGTGTGTTTCTCATGTTTTAAGAAAGAACTCTGTTATAGAACTTAATAATGCATCTTTGTCTTTGTCCTCTAAAGTAAATAATACTTTTTACTAATGAGAGAAATAAATACCTCCCTAATATGCTACTCCTGGGGCCACCTGGAGAATGGTAACATCTTTTAATTTGATGTATCCACTGACATCATATTTTTCTTAAATAGCCTTTGAAAATACTACTAAGCAGATGGCTAAACTCCAGGAAACTTCTGTTCTAGTCATTACAGATTTTATTATTCGTTTTTTCAATGTTCTTCTGAATTCCCCTCTTTATCATAGCTTCTTTGTAAATAGTCCAAAAAAATGCTATAATTCAAGCCATATTACTCTACTATAGAGTTCTAATTAATCAGGTATATAAAAGTAACTAAGTAAATTTTTTTTCTGTTACTTAAATTAATATACTTGACATACATTTTATCATGTTTTCTAAAATGAGTAAGGACTAAGTATGAGGTATTTTGTTGTTTTGTTTTCATGTGAGTATAGTATTCCTATGAAATGATAAAATTATTACATGGTTCATGTATACATGTAAAGTATCAATGTAATTTACTTTGAGGAAATATACATTAATACTTTGATCATAAAAAGTTTTATTCATTTTTACAAGAATTAATGGTTTATTTTGTAGTGTCTAATAAAAGTTAGAATGTTTCTAGCTCTCTGTTTAACTTAAAAATACCTTTATAGGCTGGGCAATGTAGACAGATAACCAGACACATTTACTTTTTAAACACTTAGGTGAACCTTCCTGTTTCACTAAAATGATGTACTGTAAAGTAGATCTACGCATCCCCTTTAGGATTCCATCCAGTATATGTTTGCCATTCCTTAGTGATGCAGTTACCATTATCTAGAGAATTAGACACAATATGAGCCCAGCATGCTCCTTAATTGTCCTGAGCTTCAGCAGTCTTTATGTAGCTGTACACTGTAACACCCACTATATGGGGTTCCTGTGGAATGGGAGTACAGACACACAGTAGATGCTAATCTGTGGTACAGCCTTCCTCTATACAGAGCGCTTGGTAATATTTCTTTGTCCTCACTGTAGCATTCTTGCTATCCAGATGTGGGGGGGCAGGTGTCAGTGGATAAAAGCTCCTGATGTCCTTTTGAGTTCAAGGCTAGTGTGTGCTATATAGAGAGATGCTGTCTCACAAAACAAAATGCTGTGAGTGATGCAAATTGCAGACAGATTAGAGAGCATTTCAGTAACTGTTCTGGGTACCTAGGACTGCCTGCCTTAGAGGAAGGAAGTGCCTGTCTTAAGTCCACACTGACACTTAGATCTCTGCTTTCAAGTCTATGACCCAAACTGTACTACGTCTCTGATTTGTGCTTCTGTGACTACAGTAACTAAGATTCTAAAAGGATGTGTCTCAGCACCAAACATACAAGTTATTGGCTTAATGGAATTATTTTCCTGTCTACCTGATGAGACATAAAAGCCTAAGATTTGTCTGTAAAATCACTACTCAAGCCATTTCATAAATACAGAGAGAAGATTCTGGTCGAAGGCCAGTTATGGCCCATGTCTCTTGCTGGCAGTACACCCCTAGAGTTTACATTGGCTTGCACCCTTTTGCTGCCTCAGGTGGCCAAATGGCATTTCTGTCCATGTTGCCCTGAACATTAGTTTATGTCAGAAGAGGGTAACCTGGAAATGTCCAGGAAGAATCAACCCAAATAGACTATGATAGTTAGCATTTAGGCCCATCGGAATTCTACCAGAAAGATTTGAAAAGCAGATTCTGTAATACAGCGTTTTCCATAATTGTGAGCTGTAACATAGGTTAGCATAAAATAATTTTTTAATGTCAAATCGTACCTAATTTTTATTTATGCCATATATTTTTTTCAGATACTCTAAAAAGTACTGTTAATGTTGTTTTTGAGAACCATAGATTTCCTTTATGAGTTTTTTCTCTGTCCTTGAAGTTAATTGTTGAGGAATCTTTGATAATAATATAAAGCCCAAGTTTACGTAGGAACTCACTATACATATAACCAAAACTCTAAGCGGCAGGTGTGGGGTGGCATCCCTATGATAGCACCCAGTCAGTCAGATGCCTTATAGATATACTTTTGAACTAGGGAGAACTTGTTAGCGCTGCACACTGCCACATGGTCTCATCCTGTGTTTTCTACTCCCTCACAGCCACCACTTAATGAGTGTTGTTCTTTTGTCAAGACCCTTAATGTAACCTCAGTTGACTCTTGTGTCTTGGGATTTATTTAAACCTTTGATACTAATAAATGGCAGAGCAGAAGCTCAAACTCTGAGTGGACAGAGACACGGGTCCACACTGCCCCTCTCAGCTCCTTAAGAATTAATTCCTCTAGACTTCAGGGGCATCAGCTTGGGCCAAACCAGGATTTGTAGTTTTGATACTGGAATCATTGTAGGACTAGCAAATGTAATAAAGTAATGTTGGAGATTTTAAGATGTCTTTAATATAGGCGTAAGCATAGAGTTAAGAGAATGAGAAGCTCTCAGAAGAAAGCAGCCTGAGTGTGTCTCAGAATGCCAGAGTAAGACATCCTCAGGTGTGCATGAAGGAGAGGCAAGGTTGTCTTAGAATTAGCCCTGTATACCATTTGGTTACTCTCAAGATTTGTGGTAGGGAAGCGAGAAGGGCTTTGGACATTTGCTTCTCTGCTGGTGAGAGGCTTTGGCTGGACTTCAGGGGAAGGGTTACTTTCCCTTCTTATGTCCCCATGATTTCCCTGCCTCAGAGCACCGTACATTATTGCTTCTTCTTAATTTGGCCCTAAAATATATTCTCTGGTGTTAACATAGATATTTTATTTTGAGTGCTTTTTACCTGGTTTGTCTTTTCTATTTAACTTAGTATTTTTCTAATTTTTGTTTTTATTTTTTATTTTTTTAAATGGGAAGTGTGGATGTGCACAAGAATGCAGTTGCCTGAAGAGGCAAGGGGTATTGGATCCCCTGGAGCTGGAGCTGTAGGCACATGTGAGCTACCTGGCGTAGGTACTAGGATCCTAACTTGGGTACTCTTGAAGAGCAGTAAGCGCTCTTACCCACAAGTCATCTTGCCAGTAAATTAGGTGTGTCTCTTAAGAATCACACTTCGGCCTAGAGAGGTGGCTCAGTGGTTGAAAGCACTGACTGATCTTCCAGAGGTCCTGAGTTCAATTCCCAGCAACTACATGGCTCATAACCATCTCTAGTGGGATCTGATGCCCTCTTCTGGCATAAAGGTGTACATGCAGATAGAGCACTCATGCATAAAATACATCTTTAAAAAAAAAAAAAAAACACCAGGAGGTGGTGGTGCAGGCCTTTAATTTAGTTGGGGCTTTATTTTTTTCACTTAATTATGTCTGTATATATGTGCATGCATATGCCTGCTACACATATGGGTCCCTAGAAAGGCCACAGTAGGCCTCAGATCCCCTGGGGTTGGAGTTGTGAGCCTCCTCAGGACTGTTATCTTAACTCTGAAAGCAGTCCTCTGGGAGACAGGAAGCAGTTAACCCCCATGCTGTCTTCCAGCCCTGTGCTTAGGGGTTTTGCTTTGTTTCATTTTGAGCTATGATATTGTAGTTTATATTGGTTACTTTTACTTGTAATTTTGCTCCATCTTATTTGAGACTCCTCTTTTACCTTCTTGCCTTCTTTAAAGTTTAATAGGTACATTTCTTGTTTCTCATCACATTTGTTTTTCTGGGTTAAGAGTTAGATTTTACGACTTTTAGTGAGTACCTTTGAGATTTTAACGTGTATATCCAGCCTGCTTAATACCTCTGCTCTTTCTGAACAGCAGCAGAGGCATTTTAACAACAATGTTCTTGCTTATTCGGGTTTTATTATTTTGTAGATTTTTTTGCTATGTTGTTTGGTAGTTCTGTGAATTACTGTTTCCTTCACTTATGGTTTTTCAATTTATGTAGACTAGCACCTTTCTCTGTCAGAATTTTCTTCAATTGTATCCTGGCCCTTTTGTCAAGGAAAAGTTTCTTGTTAAGGGGGTTTCTTCTTAGAAATTCCTATCATAAGAGTCTGTGGATGGTCAGCTCCGTTTTCATCATCTGCAGATGTTGTTCTGATCTAATTCATTTATGCTGGCTGTCAGTAATTCTGCAGGCACTGTGTAGCTAGAAATGCACTTTTCCGGCTTCCTTTGTGGCTGTAGCTCATATTTTGTGAATGTGTTTTGAATGTTTGTTCTGAAATGCATGAGATCAGTTGTGTTTCCAGTTGAGTGTTTTCTTTTCAGATTTTGAAATACTTGCATGTATCTGATGGGGACATCTTGGTAATGAGGCCCAGGTCTAAATTTGTTACCCATTTGTTTTCCCTGTACGATAAGCACGCCTGCAGGTAATTTTGATTGTTTCAGTGTACCTGGAATGGGAGGTGTTAGTTCGGTACAGTTTGCTGCCTGTGGCATCTTGTGAGCACTCAGTTTCAGGTTTCAAAGCATTTCTAATTTCAGATCTGTTGACTTAGGGAAGCTTCACTGATAGCTGCCCTTTTCCCTCTGGAGGCCGTTCTATTTTCTGGAATCTGACTGGATATGAGCATGTTGAACTTGGTATATGGGTTTGTCTCATACTTTCCACATACATTTGCACAATTCTGTCTTCCATTAATTCTAGAAATGGTTTCTGGATGTACAGTGGGCACTGTTCTTCTCTTCTCATGATCCTGCTGCCTCCAAGTGCTGATAACAGGTGTCTGCCACCTGCCTTTGTCAGGAGATTTTTGTTGTTTTCTATTAGTTGTCTCTTTCCTGGAGAACAAAGCATTCCGTGCCTCCAGGCCTCTCATCCTACAAGGACTTATCCAGTTCCTTACTAGGCCTTGTGACTAGTTGGTTCCTCTCGGCACAGCAGACAGTCGAGGCCTCTAGGTTGGAGTCCTCGCACTGGCAGCTTATGCACTGCCCAGCTCCCTTTGGCTTTGTGGGCTTCTTTTCTACTTTTCTCGTCTAAGCCCTGTAAGTGTTGAAGAGATGTCTTGTATGAATTCAACATACATTGACTTGAGAATTTGATACACATTGCTTATATACTTCGAATTCCGTTTTCAAGAGTATCAGGGCCTCTGCTAATAAAAATGAAAATCTTTTTGCCTTTTACTAGAAATGAAAATGTGTCTTGACATTCTTTAAAAAAACTGACACTTTTTCCTCCTTCCACCCCTTCCTCCAGGTGAGCAGTAGGTCATCCAGTCCTAGTGTCAGAATGATCACTACCTCAGGACCGACCTCCGAGAAGCCAGCTCGCGGTCATCCGTGGACCCCCGATGACTCCACAGGTGACCAGTGTAGTTTCTCATTGTGATATGAAATTGAGTGAATTTAGAGGCATCATTCTTTACAAAAACAAGCATGATGTAATTATTTAGATTTTCATGTTTATAAAATCAACTATATGATAATAACTTCTCAAATGTCCTTTGGAGTATTATGGCAGAGGCTGACTGCCTTATCCTGTGTGTATTTTTTCCCAAATACTAAATATATATGTTGAGAATAGGTTTTTCCAGTTAGAAAACATCATGTGTCCTTGTACTTAACTCTGTGATTTTTATATCATGATCCTTCCTGTTGGATCTTGCCAGTAATTAAAATTCCTAGAATGGTAAAAAAAAAAAAAAAAAAAACCATCATCATCTTTATCTCCACTTCTGCTTTTTATTAGACATTATTTGGTATTTCATACATGAACATATCCACCCCCTACTCCAACGCCTGCCCTACTCTCTCTCAGTTTTTTGTTTAATTTCCATGGTGTGTATTCCTTGTTCAAGAGTCTGTGTTGTAGAAGGCCATTTTCACGGAAGTACATACTGCATGCTGCACATACCTTTACCCATACCCTCTCTCTTTCACCTCTCCTTCCTGCTAGCCCTCTTCGTTCCCCCTGGACAGTTCCCTTCTACTTCCATGTCACATAAAGACACAAATGAGAGAAAACATAAAATGCTTTTTGTAGACCAGTTCAGTTTGTTTCCAGTTGCCTCCATTTTCCTACAAAGGACACACTGAAAACTTCTGTGTATACTTACCACATTTTCTTTCTCCTCTGTTGTTGGGTATCCCATGAGTTCTGTAACTCGGCTCTCATAAGTAGTGCTGCAGTAAGCATGGATGTGTAAGCTTTGCTGGAATTTGTTGAACGTAAAGTCCTTTGGGTAAATACCCAGGAGTGTATATCTAGGTCAAGTGGTAGCTCTGCTTTTAGTGCTTTAAGGAACTTGTACATTGACTTTATGATGGCCGGACAAGTTTACATTTCTACCAGCAATGTATATAAGGTGCCGTTCTGCCAGATGAGTTGAGATTGCAGGTAAGTTCTCATTTGTACTCCCTCCCCCCCACACACACACACACAGAGTGACTAGTGAGATTGAGCATTTTTCGAGGGACTTTCCCCCATGGGAATATCTTTTATTCTTTGACAATGCCATGCATGTACACAGTGTGTCTTACCCATCCCCATGGGATAAGTAGCCGTTATCCTACTCCCTTTGGACCCTCTTCCCAACATGTCCCCCTCCACCTTCGTGTCTTCTTCTTTTTTATGTCCCACTGAATCCAGTGACCACTTCAGATACCCGTGGGTTCGGATCATCCACCAAGCATGGGCAACCTACCAACAGCCACACCCCTCCAAGAAATGCTAGTGACTCCCCTTCCCCAGGCAGCCATCAACTGCTTAGCCTCTTCCCAGTGCAAGCTGGGATGTTGACTGGCTTGATCCTGTGCAGGTAGCCATAGCTGCTTTGGGTTCATGAGTGTAATGCCCACGTCCTGTCCATCAGACAGCATTCACAGCATTCAGATCCTCTGGTTCTCAGAGTCTCCTTCCTCCTCTGTGATGTTCTAAGCCTTGGGGTCATTGATACAGAGTTCCCATTTAGAACATAACACGTGAACCAGTAATGAGTCTCTGCATTAACCACTGCCGAGGCTCAGAGCAACACTAACCTATAGATGTAAACATAAATATTTAGAAGGCACGTTGACAACCTGTTAATTTAGTAAGATAACAGAGTCCCTTCTAGGACCTATAACCTAATCAGCCCTGGGCTTTAACCAGGTCATTTTCTCATGTGTTTATCAGCCATTTGTGTTTCATCTTTTGAGAACTCTTTACTTACTAGCTTATGTACTGAGCTGATTGGCTGGCTGCTTGATTTCTTGAGTGTTTTTTCTTTTGTATATTCCAAATATTATTTTTTTGTCATGCATTCAGCCATCAGAGACTTTTCTCCCACTCTATAGACTCTATTCACTTAACTGATTGGTTGTTGGTTGTTTGGTTTGTTGGTTGGTTGGTTGGTTGGTTGGTTGGTTGGTTGGTTGTTTTGTGAGAGGGCCAGGATCTCAGAGTCTGTCACTGGCTGTCCTCAAAACTTGCTGTGTAGACCTGGCTGGCTTCAAACTCACAGAGCTCTGCCTGCCTCTGCCTCACAAGTGCTGTGATTAAAGGCCACTACACCCAGCTTAACTTTTTTTTTTTTCCTGTGAAGAAGCTTTATAATTTCATGAAATCCTTTTGTCAGTTGTTGGTATTGTTTCCTGAATGTCAGCCTCTGGGTTTTTGTTCGTTTTTTTGTTTTACTTTTAATCTAACTTCTTTATTGATTCTCTGGGAGTTTCATATCATGTACCCCAATTCCACTCCCCTACTGATCCCCTCATATCCTCTTCTCACCTCTGCAGCACACCCCCACAAAACAAAATTTAAAAGATTTAAAGAAAGCAAGCAAGCAAACAGTTCTACCTCTTCATTCGCCTGGCAGCATTGGGAGCCTCAATGTGTCACACAGTATACCCTGTTGTCCAGTCAGCTTTATTAGCAAATGTTCATTAAAATGAATCACTGGTCTTGTTCAAGGCCTCTGGTTTCTAATACACCATCATCACTGGATCCTCATTGGAGCTCTTCTGGGATAGATACCTTGTGGCTACCCCGAGTCATGGAAATCCTGAGGGTGTTGTTCCACAGGACCAGTCCCTTCATGAGCTCCAGCAGGTCCTAGATGGAGTAGATGTTAGGGTGGGCCAACCTAGGTCCCAGCTGTGGGATGTGGTAGCTGAGCTGGTCATTCTGAGCCACTGGGGCCACCTGCCTCAGACAAGGGGGCAAAGTCAGCCCTCCTAGGCCCAAGGCCTCAGAGTCAGTTCTTCTTCCCCTGTTGTGAGGGGTGGGATCATCTCTCCCGATATAGCATAGGTCAGCTCTCTTGTTACCGTGTCCAGCAAGAGGCAAAGCCAGCTTTCCCAGGATCAGCGAAGGGTGCAGCTAGCCCAACCTGGCCCTCTGATTTCATCTCATGCTTCCTATGGGCCTGAGGTGGCATGGGCCACAGACATCAATGCAGAGCCCAGCTGCACCTGGACCACAGACCCAGACATGGTCCCCAGCAGCAGCTTGAGCCCGATGACATCCTGGCTCTGGGTAGAAGCACTGGACACTCAGGTTGAGATGGTTCTGGCAGCAACATGGCCCCTAGATGCCACCAGGGCCTCAGGTTGAGGCCCCAACCGTGGGTTTCTATGTAACCTTTGGTGACAGTACAGGACTCATACTTCAGCACAGACCCCAGCCATGGTAGAACCACGGACCCAGACATGGTCCTCAGCAGCCACTGGTCTAGATGTCACCATTGCCCCAAGTGGCAGTGCAAGCCACTCTGATCGCCACAGGCCCCAGCGGTAATATGGCCCTTGGACAACAACATGGCCCCAAACCTCGGGCATCTACACAGCCTTTGATGGTAACAGGAGCCTTGGACATCAGCATAGACCCGGACATGGCCCTCAGCTGTATCCCTGGCCCAGACATTACCATGGCTTTGGGTAGTAGTTCAGGAAACTCAGATCTACATGGCCCCGAAGGCAATATGGCCCTTGGACACCAACCTGGACTCAGGTGGCTGACCTGACCCTGGGCATCCTCACAGCCCTCAGTGGCAACAGGAGCCACATATGTCAATCCAAACCCTGGCCATTATAGGGCCACAGACCCAGACATGCCTGGACCCAGATGATATGTCCCAGGTGGCAGCATAGGCCATCCAGATCTGTATGGTCCCCAACTGTAACATGGCTTCCCAACAAGGCCACAGGTTGTGGCCCACATCCTAGGTGTCCATATGGGGGCCCTAGTGGAAACCGGGGCCACAGACTTCGACACAGACCCCACCTGCAGCTCAACCACAGACCTAGACATGGCCCTCACCAGCAACTCAGCCCAATCAACAACCTGGCTCCAGGTGGAAGCCCCAGCCACTCAGATCAGGATGGCTCTGGCACCAGCATGGTCCCTGGTCACCAGCAAGGCCACAGGTTTGGGCTCAAACCCCAGGCTCCATGTGGCTAAGCGAAGATTTTGATTCGTGTTTCGTAAGTCAGGAAGGAAGGTGGTATCTTAAGCCTTGGAAGATGAAGCCGTTTGGAATTTTCCATAAGATCAGCTGTTATTAAGAAGTATGTCTTAGTTACTTTACCACTGCTGTAATAAGAAGCCTTGACCAAGGCATCCTGTAGACCTTACAGTTTCAGAGGATTAGAGCCCATGACCGTGGCAGACAATATGGCAGCAGGCAGGAGGCGTGGTACTGGAGCAGCAGCTGAAGGCTCACATTAGGATCCTCATATAAGAGGCCAAGAGAAACACTGGAAGTGGCACAAGTCTTTTGAAACCTCAGAGTCCACCACCAGTGACACACCTCCAACAAGGCCACACCTCCTAATTCTTCCCAAACAGTTCCAACTGGGTACCGAATATTCAGATATATGAGTCTTTGGGGGCCATTCTCATTCAACCCACCACCAAAGAAGTATGTCTGTAAAGAAAGGACAATGTTAACATCTATTATGTTTGGAAAAACAGAAATTTTGCCTTACTTAACTAAAACAGTATGAGTTTTAATGTTTCATCAGAAGAGGTCATGTTTAATTAGTAAGTGTAAAAATAAACTTTCATGGGGTAATAACCATGCTATCTTGTGAGCAGTTGTTAATATTAGAAACTGGAAGCTGGTATTCCAACTTAGGTACAAATGAGAAAGTGAAATGCCACTCCTTGGTTTTGCAAAACAAAGATGAAATCCAATAAAGGACCGTAATTTTCCCTTTGTGCAAAGCTTTCATTGTTTGAACCAGCACAGTGCTTCTGAAATACCAACAAATTCTACTTGATTGTGAAGTGCCCATCAGAGACTACATGCTGCTACAGTGAGTGTGGTGGAGAGGTAGCCATGACTGAGGGGAAGAGCCGTGGGAGGGAAGTGTTTAATTGAGGAAACTTTTTCAAGATGGTTCATTCTTCCTCCAAAGAAGCTATCACTTTCATCCCATTTGAGTTTTATGGAAAGCAGTGTCTGAGTGGGTCATCTCATTTCCTCATGTTTTCACTGGATTCTATGCAGGGTCTCCATCGCCATCATGTATGACCTTGCTTTAATCCATAACCAGTCTTTGAAGTGGGAGGGCAGTTTTACCTCCTTTGAAACAAACAAGACCTATACTTTGAGTACTTTTGATAAGATTGGCTAATGGCTTGAATTCACCAATATAACTATTTAGAACATGGTGTTGAGCCAGCGTCCTAAATGCCTCTTTTGTCTCTATTGTTTGTTCATGTTGTGTATTTTCACCGATAGTGTCTCGTTAGGGGCAGTCTGGGGTTGTTCACAACAGCATCTGTGTCACCTGAAAACTATCTGAAGACTCCAGAACACTTGCTTTTGCCTTTCTTATGTACACTAGCACTGACCGAGTTGATCCAGTTCCTGGTGAACAGAACCTGGGGAAAGGGATGTGGCCTTAAATTGCATAGGATCAGTTAGGACTGAGTTTAAACTCAAAAATATAAAGGCTATGTGCCATGTCTCTTTGTTTTTAATTAAACAAGGGACTGTGATCTTTAATATATAGTATCCTATTCAGTTTAGAGCCAACTTAAATTGTAGAATATGCTTGTATTTTAATATCTGTGACCACATGTTCCCCCTTTTTCATTTAGTATTCAGAATCAGACCCTGTTCATTACCAATAACAGTAACTTTTATTTAATAATATTTGGAGAGATAATATCTCATACCCTTTCCCACTTGTTTTTTGTTATAACAAATGAATACTTACATTCATGAATTAATAAATAAAATGCATGCTTGGCTTCCAGATACCAATGGCTCAGATAACTCCATCCCAATGGCGTATCTTACACTGGATCACCAGCTACAGGTAAAGGAACACATTTGCTTTTCCTCCTAGGAGAGTTCATGGTATTCACAGTGTGTTCCTGTGCATTTCTTATGCTTTTAGCTGACCCCCTTCACCCAACTTCACAATCACAGTAAAGTAAATGGCTTTGCCAGGCATGGTACTCACACCTCTGAGACCAGCAAGTGAGAAGCAGAAGCAAGAGGGTCAGAGGGTCAAGGTCTGCTTTAGCTACAAAAGAGGTTGAAGTCAGCCTGAACCACAAGAGAACCTGTCTCAAAAATCTTTTCTTTCTTTTTTTTTTAAACTGTTTTTAAGTTACTTAGGATTGACATAATTTATGTTCTCATCCCTATAGTCATCTTAAAATAGGTCCATATCTCTGTTGTAAGACTGCCAAGTATAGCATTTTCATGCCATAATTTTTTAGTGTATTAAGATACAAAACTTCCTTTTTAAGCATTTTGTGTTGGGTCCTTAGGTTCATAATGACTGAAAGCGTATGTAATGTGTTTCAATGCTTCTTTATAAATGTCAGAATTATAAGCATCTTGGGAGCCCAGCATGTGCCATTAGTCTGAGCTACTTGGAGGGCAGATAGGACTGAAAATTGCAGGTCCACCTGGGCAGCCCAGTCCTGTCCAATTAAAAGAGCCGGGCGGTGGTGGCGCACACCTTTAATCCCAGCACTCGGGAGGCAGAGCCAGGCAGATCTCTGTGAGTTCCAGGCCAGCCTGGTCTACAGAGCAAGATCCAGGACAGGCACCAAAACTAACAGAGAAACCCTGTCTCAAAAAACAAACAAATAAATACATAAATAAATAAAAGAAGGGTCCTTAGTATGTTCCAGCTCTGTAGCAGGAAATGCCATCCCAAAGCTTCACCTGGTCTCATCACAGCCATTCTGAATTGGCTGACAAGGGAGCACCAAGTTTACCAGGACACAGAGTAACACTTAAAAACAGCTTTCAGAAAATTTGTTTTGGTGCAGTTCATGAATGTATGAAGTGCATCCTGGTGACCCTAATCCACTCACCTCTACATACATTCTTACCTCTTCACGCTGTTGCACCCTTTCCCTACAAGTCTCTTTCTCACACCCGTAAGTTTTATTTCATTTTGTTTACTGTGTCTAACTCTTGAGGCCCAGGTTTTGGCACTGTCCTGTGAAACCTGGTGGGCTCCTCACCACGCTTACTTTTGCTTACATTGCTTTAGTGCTATAAAAATATGTCAGTCAGTCTCTGCCTTAACCATCATCTTAGGTAGATACTGAGGTTTATTTTTTAACATTTCTGCTTTCTTTCCAGCCTCTAGCACCATGCCCAAATTCCAAAGAATCCATGGCAGTGTTTGAACAGCATTGTAAAATGGCACAGGAGTATATGAAAGTTCAAACTGAAATCGCGTTGTTACTACAGAGAAAGTAAGTCCTTTAAAAAAATAAAAATAAAAAACTTAACCTACTAGTTTTTTTAATTTAAAATATTATTGAGATAGCAATATTATTTTAAAAAACTTTAAGAAATTTTTGTCTTAAGAGTCCTAAAATTAGTCAATTAAACTTATTTCCAAGAGCTAGAAAGATGGCTCAGCACATTAAAAGCACACGTGTTGCTCTTGCAGAGGACCCAAGTTTACTTCCACACCCACAGTGGCCAGCACACAGCCATTTGTAACTACTGCTCCAGGGTATCCAGTACCTTCTTCCAGCCTCTGAGGGTACTGCAGTCATGTGCACATACCCACACAAACACACACACATACACGTCATTAAAAATAAATCTTTAGGCTGGTGTGGTGACATGTGCCTTAAATTTTAACATTCAGGAAGTGGAAACAGGTGAATCTTTGTGAGTTCAAGGCCATCTAGAGACCTTTCTCAAAAAATAAGCTAATGAATAAATACAAAAGGTATTTCCATCTAGATTTGTGTTAAACTATAAGCATCCTTTAACCAGTTTCATGCAAAACTCACCCTTTTGATGACATCATGTAGTGCTAAGGAAAATAATCTTGGTTGCATACTCAAGTTAATGTTGTCAAAGTCAAACAGTGGAAGGGTGTTTAGAGTTATCACTACAAGCTTTATTGGTTCCTGGCATTCAGTTGAGTATGTTCTGTGAGGCAAAGTTTTCACAGTCTTTTCAGTGTGTGTTGACTAGAGCAGGGATACTGTAACAGTAGGCTCTATTTTGTATCTGTGAGTGTTTAGGAGTAATTTTGTAGCCACCTATGATTTCCTGAGAGTGATAGAAACTGCCTCCCTTCTGTATTTAAAAACTCCTGCTTATTTCCACACAGGTGCTTTTGGTTTGGTTTGGTTTGATTTGGTTTGGTTTGGTTAGGTTAAAAGGTTGGTATTTACTTAAGCACGAACCTTGTGAAATTTTAGACTTGTGAAGATTGACAACTAAATGTTCTAGAAAAAAACTGATAAATGTATATATGGAAATAGAATTCTTACAGTAACTTGCAGTGGAGTAAAAATTCTTATTTTCCAGAGTAATTTGTAAGAAATCATCTGTACTTGTGCTTCAGAAAGAGGCTAGCGCCAGTAAGGTACATCAATGGGTAGAGGCACTGGCAGCCAAGCCTGACGACTTGAATTCCATCTCCTGAGCCTGCTTGATGGAAGGAGTTTGTCCTCTGACCCACACATTACCCATGGTGTGTATGTGGATGCACACTCATGCACACACACAATAATATCAATGTAATAACACAAGAATAATTTTTTAAAAGAGGAAAATAGTATAATAATATAAAGGAATCTAAGTTGGTATCCTAAAGATCTCAAATAGGAAGTTGAATATTATGGTCTGGAAGCCTATGTAGGCATAGCTAAGGAACTTCTGAAATTTTGTGTTTGGGGAGGAGCCCTGCATTTATTTCTGTATTTAACCTGCCTTGTCACATTTAACTATGTGAAAGAAGAATTCTCTGTTAACAAAATACAAGTGTTGAGGGGCTGGAGAGATGGCTCCATGCTTAAGAGCACTGGCTGCTCCTCCATAGGTCCCAGGTTCAGTTCTCAGCACCCCCATGGCAGCTCACAGCTGTCTATAATTCCAGTTTCAGGGGACCCATCAACATCATGACAAAACACCAATGCACATCAAATAAAAATAAAGAATTGTTTTTAAACATAGAAATGTTGGCTCTAGGTGACTGTGAAAACTGTGACACTTGACCACAGTACTTGCTTTACATTTTTAGTTAGTTTGTTTATTGTGTGAGCAGTGTCACAGGACAGCTGGGGGTACTACTCTCTTCTTCCACTGTGTGAGTTCTTGAGATTGAACTCAGCCTCAGGTTTGGCAACTCATGCCTTTTTTACCCACTGGTCATCTCACCAACTTGAATACTTAGTTTACCTGATAAATGTCAGGAAGCTACTTTGAATAATAAGACCTCATTATTCATTTACATGCAGGAGTCTTTTGCTTCAGGGGCTAATTCTCAATATCCTCCGAAGAGAGGGAGTTGAAGCTTACCTGCCTGTAAGAATAGGGATCTCCTGAGAATGTCGACAGATACTCTTCTTGCTGTTGCAGAGCAGAGAAGAACTTTAGGTGCTGTAATGTCTTAATTAGCTTGCAGATGTTCTGTCATTGGAGCTATAGTTAAATGGGACTGAGACTTCAGAATATGGATTGAGATATAATGGCATATGAAAGTGGAGTGTGAACTAGGACACAGTTCTACCAGCCTGGAGCTGGATGGAACCTTTGTTCTTCCTACCAAATGAAGAGGATATCAAATGAAGTTTTTTGAAACGTTGCAGGGTTTCTCTGTTTCCCTGATTGCCTTAAGTACTTACTGAAACGACTGTGGTTCTTGTGTGGTTACTGTAGAAGAGTGGGTGGTAATTTCCATTCTGTCCTAGGATTGTATTGGAGTAGAACACTTAACCTGCAGAATGGTAAGGAGAAAAGGTTCTCATTAACTGAGTTTCTTTCATCACCTAAAGGTGTAGCTCTTTCCACCATGTGTAATGTTATTGTGTAATTTGTTTTTAGGCAAGAACTAGTTGCAGAATTGGACCAGGATGAAAAGGACCAGCAAAATACATCTCGTCTGGTACAGGAACATAAAAAGCTTTTAGATGAAAACAAAAGCCTTTCTACTTATTACCAGCAATGCAAAAAACAACTAGAGGTCATCAGAAGCCAACAGCAGAAACGACAAGGCACTTCATGACTCTCTGGGACCGTTAAATTTTAAAATATGCAAAGACCTTTTTTTAAGAAAAGACAAACTATTATGACAATTCGTGTGTGTTAGCTTTTTGGCGTGTTCTGAATGCCAAATGCCTATATTTGCTGCATCTGTATGTCCTTTATTTTCTTCTTATGGTGGATATACAGTCCACTGTCTTCTTGCGTAAGATGATAGCACCTGTGGCTTGGAAAGGCAAGAGTTCTCAATTTCAGAACACATCCAGTAAACTTGGCTGTATATGCATGCT
Source organism: Onychomys torridus (assembly GCF_903995425.1). Classification (NCBI taxonomy): domain Eukaryota; kingdom Metazoa; phylum Chordata; class Mammalia; order Rodentia; family Cricetidae; genus Onychomys; species Onychomys torridus. Next base: position 53,895,942 of record NC_050444.1, read on the forward strand.
CCTGGTATGAGCTAGCTGACAGGTGGGGTATCACATCAGCTACTGTGTGCAAGAATCGTCCTTTTCTCTGTAGTAGAAGGTGGAACCTCAAGGATGTTCTTCTTAGAGCTCATCTCAAAAGTCTGCTATTTTCCAAAAGCTGGTGTACACCAACAGAAAGACAGGGTATTATAAATAACTGGTGGTACATTACGGAAGTACAGAACGTTTATGCTGAGTTCAAAGACAGGTTTTTGTGCCAACATCCTGGAGCAATATTAAATGTAGTTCCATCTGTTAATATTAAAGGTAAGTGGTGGCAGCTGTGTTTAATGAAAGCAAGTTTAGTGATTTTCTTTAGGCTGAACATCGTTTATGAGATACTGAATGTGTGCTCTTTTGTATGCCCTAAGGATTTTCAGTTCCGTGTAGAAACAGAAGCTTTTCTGACTTTTAATATTAGTATCAGATGAAATTGAAAGAACATGGTCTAGCTTAAATGATCCTTACAACAATTATTGGATCGTGTTGTGATATATTTGTAGAAAATTGAAAAATAATGGAAACATAAATGATTGGCCCAGCTAAAAAGGCATGTCTGCTTATGATAGCAAATATGCAGACAAATCAGGAGACCTGAGTAGGAAGATGAAGTGAAAACCCACTTTCCATAGATAATTGGAGGATTGATTTCTCTGAAGTCCGATCTGGAATGACTGCTACCTTCCCATGCTTTTAAGAGAATTTCAGCACTTACAAAGAAAATATTTATATTGTTAACAATAAGTTTACTACCAACCTTCAAAATAACTTAAAGGTAAATAATAAAATGCCATTGAAAAAAAAATCCCCTAAGCTCTATTTTTTCAGTCCACATTACTACATTTTGATACCAGTATGAGAATGTCTTTTAAATAAGGCTGCCGTCAGTCTTGTTTTTATAGTGTTCATGTTTGTAAAGAGAACACTGTGGAATTGAAAGCATGATTGCTGTGGTTCTTAGACATCTATCATGTTCCTGCTCTGTTTCAGAGGAGCACATGAAGCTATCAAAATTGTTCTTTAAAATGCTAAAGCAGGTAACTTTTCTTCCATTACTTTTTCCTCTCTGAGTTTTATAATGAATCCCTTCTGTATACAAATAAAGGTATAGGACAATTTATAGTAATATGTGCCTTCCTCCTGAGAACTAAGTGTCTTCTTTCACTTAAATAAAGGTTATCGTTCCCAGATTCTGTCAGGTGGAATTAATGTTAAGCCCAGCATTAATAGTTGAAGTAAAACTAGCAGAGAAAATGAGATAGCTGTAGGCTGAGATGACAAAGGCCAACTTCTCCCTGGCGTCGCTACCTATGTGTATATCTGGTACTGCTCCAAAGGGGTGTGGGCTCCTGTAGGCAGCATGTCAAAAGTATCTCGAAATATGAGTGCTAAGTTTGACTTTCCATTAGATCTCATGTTACATGGTTATAATCTCAGTTCTAACCAGAAATTTATTTTGCAAGGTCATCCTAGAACTAAAAGGAAATTTTATCTGCGTCATCGTATGCAGTCACTTGATAAACGCATCCAAACAGGTAAATAGAAGAAAAGACTAAATTTACTCATGGTACCAGTGGCAAAAGACTGTTCAGCAGTTGCTTGTGGTCAGTTCCTTGTGGCTTCCAATACTGTAGTGGTCCTCCCCGGACAGCCTAAGTAAGTGCATTGCCACACTCAGATGTTCTTTTTAAGGTTCCAGCTGTCTCTGAAGATTAAAACGACAACATGCGTACTTGAATCCATACCAGTTTCCTCAATGACTCTACCCATAAAACCCTCAAATAACCAAGGAACCAGATGTGTCATTACTTCTTGTTCTACAGTTTATTCAAGCCTAACTTTCTGGATGGGAGTACTGAATTGGCAGACAGGTTTGCCAAATGATGTCCAAGAATCACAGTCCCTGCACAGAAACTACTTGCATTTTGTTTTTTTCCAGGAAAGGAAGCAAAGTTTGTGTAATGTGGAGAGAGATCCTCCTCAGCGGTAAAACTGTGTTCTGGATTGAATAAAAGTCAGTTAATAATGTTACCCTACATACTGAAAAGCTCTGCTTAAAGTTATTTACAAATGGTCAACCACTTTTTGCTGAAGTATTTTTTTAAAGTAGCGAAAGTCTTTTTCCTTCAAATTTCTGTCATGCTCCTAGTTTAATCTCCTGCTATAGCCAGAGATTACAAGTGAACTTGTTTCCTCGTGTGCGTGTGCGCATGCACGTGCCTTCCACACCTGACTCCCTCCTTCATGTTAGTAAGTTTTCCTTTACTCCTGTCATTCAGAAATTTCTTGTAAAATGATATGTAGAAACTCTTGTGCATATTATGTAACTGAAGGAGGCTTCTTCAATTTATTTTTGTTTCTAATAAAATTCAGATTATTATTTCAGGCTGGTATATAGAGATGGTAGCTGGCTTTTCTCAGCAGCTGAGCTGTGGGGTTTGCACCAGTGGAGTTTACCTAACACAGACTAATGACTGAAACACCAGTTTCTTAGGATACTCAGTATTGTTGTGCCATAATCATGATGCTTTGGAGAGGTTGAGGCATTGGGCTAGAGAGATGCTGAGCAGTTGAGAGCACTTACTACTCTTGCCGAGGACTGAGATTCGGTTCTCAGCACCCACATGGAGGCTTACATCCTCTGTAACTCCAGTTGCAGGGGATCTGACTCCTTATGTTCCCCAAGGGTTCTTGCATGCAGATGGTGCATATTTACTGTGGCGCACACAAAACCATTATTTAAGTGAGAAAAAAAATCCTCTTTATGTTTCATGGGCCTTCATTTTAATGAAGGACAGCATAAAAGTGACTGTTTTCATAACAAATTTACTTAATGTTGTTTTCTAAGCTACAGTAAGCATTTTGCTCTTTTATCAAGCAATGCTCCAGCTTATATATCCATTAGTTTCCTTGTTTCTTCAGTACTTACTGATAAGCTGTTAATGTTACTGATGCCAAGGTCCGTGTGTTCATGGCAGCCCCATAGTAGAAGGATCCCCTGTAAGATGCGGAGGGTTGGGGTTCCTCAAAGTGAGCATTTGTCCCCGGATCTACTTTTCTACCTTCTCCACCTGTTTAGGTGAAGTCACGTATGTGGAGACAGGCCACTAATCAGCAGAGGAAACATTTTCCCACCTCCTCAACCCAAATATCTGTTCTGAGTGACTGCTATGCTATAAAGTTCCCCCATAATTTAGGGGTGCCTCAGTGTTGGCATTCACTAACTTTCACCAGAAAGACAAAGTGCCCAAAATGGAAATACAAATAGAAGATTCTGGGCCAATTGAAAGAAGACCTGCCCAGCACACAGGAAGTGAGCTAGGGTCGTGCTTTGTCATTTCTGTGGTGGTGGTGGTGGTGGTGTTTTTATTAGGAAGTCTTTTATTTAATTGGGGCACAATTTATATACAATAAACTGCATCCATTTTGAAGTGTATAGTTTACTGAGTTTTGACAGATTCATACACATGAAACCACTCCAGCAATCAGCATCCTGAATATGTCTACCACATGTATAAGCTCCCCAGTGCCCTCAGCTATTAGTTGTCCCCTTCAAGACCCCATCTATAGACAACCACTGGCCTAATTGTAAAGATGAATTTGCATTGTCTGTAGCCTTAATGAAATCCTGCCCTGTGGATTTCATTTTTAAGTTTTTGCCTTCAGTCTGAATGGTTTCTTAATTCCTTTGGAGGACTTTCTAAGCCATTTCTGGTAACACTTTAAACTCTGTGTTGGCCTTTGAGGGGTACCTAGATTTTAGGAAATGGAAATGTGCTTGTTATGTCCTGTTTCACTGTGCAGTGTCATAGCTAGAAACATTTTAGATCATCATTTTTATGTTTTTACAGAATCTCAATCCTTTGCTCGCAAAATTCCCCTGCCTTTGTATGTTAAAGTATGTATTTGTAGCTGTATATAGTCATGGGAAGTAGCATGTTGGTAGGTACATGTTACATGTTACATTTTTAGTATATACTGTTGGTCAGTATAGCTTTTAAGAATGTTTTCTTCTCTTTGTGGTTAGATTAGAGGTGCCTCCTGCTTGCTAAAACTCCTAAGAAAGGGGGCTAGAGAGATGGCTCTGTGGTTATGAGCATTTACTGCTTTTACTGAGGACCCAGGTTCAATTCCCAGCATCAACATGGTGGCTCACAACTCCATAACTCCAGTTCCAGGGGGATCTGACACCCTCTTCTGACCTCCAAGGGCACCAAGCATGTACATGGTACACATACATACATTCAGACAACATTCATACAAAGAAAATACAACAAATCAAAATGTATTCATCTAGGAAAGACTTACTACATCACAGAACAATATACAGAACTGCTCAGTGGCTGTGGAAAGAGCTTTAGAGCATTTGACTTCTGTGTTGCACAAGTGCCATCTATGGCCTGCCTTCATGCCCAGCCTCTGCTGTTTCCCATCCTGCCATGCGGCTCTGCCAGAATTTTCTGTTTAAGGCGCCTGCCGTTCATATCAGTTACTGTAGTTTTGTGTTATCATCTGAGTCATCTAAAATCCATAAGGCCACTTTCCAGTGAAGCTTTTCTAAGAAATGAGTAGATGTTTCCCAGTGATTTTAGATTTCCAAGTGAGGAACTGAATTCTTTGTCCTAATTCAGTGACCAATGATAACCTCACATATGCTAAATATTTGTCTTCTGAAAAGCAAAGGTAATTTTTTAAAGTTATTTAATTTTTAGATGTGTATGTATACACCTCATCTTCACTTACTGTAAGAATTCCAGCGTAATTCTTCACAGGGATTGAAAAACAATCTTCCTATGGAAACACAAAACTCAGCATAGCTAAAACAATCCTGAATAAAAAGTGAACTGGTTTCAAGTTGTATTGCAGGGCTGTAGTGGTTAAAACAGTATAGTATTGACATACAAACAAGACCCCCCCCCCAAAAAAGGGGGGGATTGGTAGAATAGAATTGAACACCCATACAATTCTACACACCTGCAGATACTTGGTTTTTGACAAAAACAAAAAAATACTGTGGAAAATGCAGCACCTTTAAAAATTGTTTCTGGTCAAGCTGGGTAGTTGCATGTAGGGGAATGCAAATAGATTCGTATCTATCATCCTCCACAAAACTCAGTCCCAAATGTATTAAGGACCCTGACATAAGACCAGGTACCCTGAGTCTGATAAAGAAAATAGGAAATAGGCTTGAAGTGACAGGCACAGAAGAGGGATTTCTGAGCAAGACACAAACAGCACAAGCATTAAGACCAACAATAAACGAGACCTCATGAAGCTAAGGACACCATCATGTGAGTAAATGGGGAGGAAATCTTTACCAGTTATACATCTGATAGAGGTCAGTATCTAGAATATATAAAGAACTAAGGGGAAAAAACAATAATAACCCAGTTAAAATACAGGGTATAGAATTGAACAGTTTTCAAAAGACAAAAATACCTGAAAAACAAGAACTACTCAACATCCTTAGCCATCAGGGCAATGTAAATGAAAACTTGTACCTTTGGGTAAATTGCTTTTCTCTGGGTGCATTCAGGTTGCTGGCTTCTGGAGGATGCGTATTGCCTTGGTTATTCTTTGTGGTTTTGTGCTGGCATCTAGGCATCTGAACTTTTAAATGTTTCTTGCTGTAATTATGTGGTCTCCTTGTTGACTAACTGTTCTCTTTCTTGGTTGCTGCTGCCCACTCTAGGTCTTAGCCAAATGTTATCCCTGGTAGAGAGTTTCTGTGGGTGGACATCTGTCACAAAGGAATTGAAATGGGCTTTTAATGAAGGCCAAAAGGAGCAATGGTAGGAAAGAACTAGGGCCCCCCTAGTTTCATACCAAGAGGCAGAGTCCATAGGAGATGGCGGTGCCCTGGGAAGAGGGACTCCTGTGGGCAGGCTGCAGGACTAAAAGTAAACTGGAGTGGCCACAATGGAGGACAGGAAGGCGGACTTTCTGGTTTTTTCATGTGGGTTCAATGTGATTCTCGTCGCCTCCAATTCTTTCCATTGTATATCCCTGCTGTGATGGACTCACCTGGAACTGTGAAGCCAAAATAAACACTCCCTTCCCCAAGTTGCTTTGCCAAGGCATTTTGTCAGCAACAAAAAAGAGACACTGATAATAATCAGTGCTAAATGTGTGCACATGCCTACAATCTCAACACTCAGGACAATCACCATGAGTTGGAGCCATCTTAAGCTATATAGTGAGGCTATCAGTTGTCCCCTTCAAGACCCCATCTGTAGACAACCACTGGTCTAACTGTAGGTGATTGTTTATTCGAGTGTTTTTTTCTTTTCTTTTTATGATTTGGCCTCTTTTGAATCTATTCTTTTTTTAGCAAGCATTGTTCCCTATGTTTAAACTCCAACATTGATAGAACTCAAGTCTAGAGCCAAATCCTTGACTTTTATGTAACTCGGTGGATTAAAAAATAGTTACACAATCTTTTTCCTAACTCTCTTACATGACATGACACATCTAAGCTCCCACTGCTACCCATTCACATCATTACATCATTACATTGGAGGTAAACAATCATAGATTCTTTAATTCAAAAAAACATTTGGTGAATACTTAGTATACAGTTGTGTAGATGTAACTCTGAATGGTTTTATTAAATAAGAAACACAGAGCCAAATGCAGAGTTAAAAGCTCAAGAGGTCAGAGCAGCCAAGAGCTAAGACCAAGACCGCCTTCTTACCCCTTGCTGTCTCTGTCGTCCTTCCCCTCTGAAAGAGACCTACTTCCTGTGTGTCTGTCCTTTTATTGACTTTCTGTTCTGCCTTCTCATTGGTTATAAACCCAATCGCATGACTTCCTTGTCACTGCCTGTCTATACAGACCTCCAGGTCTCTGTGGTTGGTATTGAGATTAAAGGCATGTGTCTCCATGCTGGCTGTATCCTTGAACACACAGAGATCTGCTTGTTATGTGATTGGGATTAAAGGCGTGTGCTACCACTGCCAGACTTCTGCTAAATGGCTTGTTATTAGCTCTGACCCCCCAGGCACTTTTATTTATTGACATGCAAATAAAATCTCATTTCAGCACAAGTAAAATATCACCATACAGTTATCAAAGTACTGTTTAAATATGCAATTGATTGACAGTGTCCCTATTCCTATGGAGCTTTCAGTGTAGAGAAAGAATAAATGGCAGATCAACAAACCTATAATTACAGGTGTTATCACATGTCCTGAAGAAGAAGCATAGGACATCCTGAGAGAAAATAGTAGACGAGGGGACACCCAGGAGCAAAAAGCTGAGTATAACCCTCTGAAGAAGCAATGTCCAAGCTGAAGTCTGCCAAGGACCTAAACATTAGTACAGTGAAGAAAAAGAGAGACATTGTGCATAAATACACTTATGTAACCCCTGAGAAAGTACATGGGAGATGTGGCCCCACCCAATCAATAACGGTTTGGGATGTGTATACCGCTCCTTGGCATATATCTGAAGGTTGCAGTCATATCTTGCTCAGTATCCTGCTCAGCCAGGTTCATTGCCTCTATTCACAGAGCTAGAAGATGAAAACAACCTAAATGGTATTCAACTGATAAATGCATAATGAAAATGTACATACACACGATGTAATGCTATTCAGCTGTAACAAAATGAAATAATGAGGCTTTCAGCTAAATGAATGGAACTGAGTGAGGCAACCCAGATAGACAAATGCCTTGTGTTCTTATTTGTGGATCCTAGCTCCAAATCTTGAGATGTGAGTGTCTAACCAAAAGTAACCTTAGAAGCCAGAAAAGTAAAAAGCGACTGTGGAGGAAGGAGCTCGGGGGAAGGGGGGGGGGGGTCGTAGGACACAGTGCTATGAAGGAAGAAATTGGAAAAATGGAGAGGTCAGAAGCCAAGGGAGGAAGAAGTGGTAACACTAAGGATGCTTGAAAAAGCTGCAGGGAAACGGATAGTACATATATGTAGTTTAAATGGAAGTTCTGCTACATGGGATGGTAATGCTTCCTCCAAGAGACACAGGACTAATAAAAAAGCCCTGTGCCAGGCATGGTAAACTTCCCTTCCAGGCGTTGGTCAAGGGAGTCCGAGACACCTCCCCCCCCAAAAAAAAAACTATAGGCTATTTCCATTGCCCTTTGTTACCTCCCAGAACTTAAAAGTAAGACTCTATTGCTGAAGACACACACTTTGGACAGAGAATTTGGAGGAATTGAATTGGAACTGATCTGGAAACGTCATTGAGGAAAGAAGAAAAGCAATCAGTAGTCATACCCAGTTATAAAGCCTATATACCACAATGACCAGCAGCATAGCAAGGTATCTCCTGGGGGTGAAATAATGACACTTACATCATGGGGGTAATGAACATCTGTCTAATTGAACTTAAAGCCTACTTAACAGGTGAGAATTCATTCCTGGTATTATAAACATAGCCAAGTACTCTTGGCTGGAGAGGCCAAGGACCCTAGAGGAGAAACTCCTGTTGTCACATTTCTAAATCAATATAATGTCTAACTGCACTCTTAAGTATTTATCCCACAGACAAGTGTGGCTCTCATCCCTCAACAAAGAAGCTTCCTTCTGTGGAGCAGCTGGAGACTTCCAGAGACGCACACTAGTCAAAATGCAGAGAATAAGTGATACCAATTGGTACCTAGCCCCAGTTAAACTACAAAGCAAGCCCTATGTCTAGTCTCAGGGAAAATAGTATAAGAAGAGCTGGAAGATTGTGGAAGCCAGGAGAACAAAACACCTGCTGTGAGATGGGGGACTGTACCCGTGAATTCCTGTAATGATAATACTTAGCAGCATGCTGATGTAGACGGAGGACGTTCTACCAAGTCCCATTCTGTAATGAAGTCTGCAGGGAATCAATGGCTACTGGAAGGGAAAATCCTTTTTCTCCATGGATGAGGCTCCTAATTGGTTATCTAATACCAAGTAGTCAGTCCTAACCAAGTGTCCAAACAACCAACACTAAGTAGACTCAGTAGATTGTATATGTAATTACATGTATGTTAATATGTGTGTGTGTGACAAGAGGTCATGAATTTGAAAGGTAGGGTAGACATGGAGGAATTGTGAGGCCAGAGGGGCGTGGAAATATAGTACTCATGAAAGTATCCAAAAAAATGATTTTTTAAAAATGGCTAGTCTTAACTGGGCACTAGGAAGGTAGTTCACTGGCTAAGAGTAATTGCTATTCTTGCAAAGGACCCAGGTTCAGTTCCCAGAACCAATATGGAGATTCACAACCATCTCTAACTCCAGTTCTAGGAGATTCAACACTCTCTGGCCTCTGTTGGCACTGCACACATGTCATGTACATATGTACATGTAGGCAGAACACTCATACATAAAAATAAATCATTTTTGTAAGTTTTAACAGATAATGAAATTATAGGAAAAATTATTTAACAGGAACCAGGAAAGGATAAAAAAGGAGAGGGAGGGAGGGAGAGAGAGAGAAGTCACAGTCATAATGAAGAACATTTTCCTAAATGATAAAACAGCTTCAAAATTTCAAAGTTTGTATCTGCATACATCTACATGGTGATTTTTTCATTTAAATTAAGAAATATAATAGCATTGAGAGTGGGTTTTAGAGAGTATTTTAAGGTTGAGTAATTATTCACATACAGAAAATTTTAAGTATACAATTTAATTAATAAGTATACTTATCAAATGTGAAATGTGACAGTTTTCTGTCCCAGAGTGTCCTGGGGCCTATCTGGAATCCATGCTCCTCTACTCCCATGCTTAGAGCTTGCTGCTGCAAGATATCAACAGTGCGGGGCTTCACACATGGATTTGCTCCTGGGGTTGTTGCAGGTGATGCATGTATTAATAGTTTGTTCCTGTCTTCAAGTTTAGGGGCAGGATCCTATATAAACTTTGTTGATCCCTCCCTGGTGAACTTTTGGAGCTGCTTCCACTTTAGGGCTCTCACAACTAAAGGTGCTATCAACATATTTATATCATGTGAAATTGCATCTATATTCACATGAAAGTAAATATACATATGTGGGCAAGCAGACAAACCCAAGACTTTCTCAGAAGCCCTGATAAAAGGACAATGGGAACTTCAGTTCTGTGTCCTTGTCCAGGAGTGCACTTGGCAAGGATGGTGTAGGGTTGGAGCCAGAGCCTCACAGAAGTCAAGGTTGCAGCTTCTGGGGACCCGACTATTCCCCCTGGGCTGTGGTTATCAGTCCATGGGCAGCTTCTCTGAGGTAACCTGTGTTCTCTCTGCCAACATTGTCTGACGTGGCTCTCTACTGCCCGTGGCTGTTTACCCCCTTGCAAACAGTGTATGTGATGCAGTACTTCTTAATAAATTTGCTTGGCATGAGACAAAGCTCTTTATCTTTCTCATCCTTTAGTCACCTTATAAGTATGTCTTTAAATTCTCAGAAAATTCACAAATGCTCCAAAGTGGTTGTACAATTTCATATTCCCTTTGGCAGATTATGATAATTCCAGTTGTTCCATAACCTTGCCAACATATTGTGTGGTCCTTCATTTCTAAGTCTTTAAAAAATTATTTCTATTTTATGTGTATTAGTGTTTCACATAGCCTACATGTATGTCTATGCACCATGTGTGTGCCTGGTGCCCACAGAGGCCAGAAGAGGGCGTGAGATTCCCTGGAACTGGAGTTACAGACCTTTGGGAGACATGATGTGGGTGTCTCTGGCCCTTTTCTTTTTAATCATAGCCATTCAAATGGGTATCTTATTGTGGTTTGAGTTATGTTTTGCTTTTGGAGAAATTCATACTGTGTGTGTGTGTGTGTGTGTGTGTGTGTGTGTGTGTGTGTGTTGGTTTTTCAAGACAGCATACACTATATTTTGATCAACTTTCTTTTACAATTCCTCCAAGATCTCCAACTCCTCATTTACTATGGTTTTTTACTTGCATTTCTTTAAGGTGAGAAGCTTTTGTCTATGAGTATAAATTTGACATTTAAAAGGCAATTAGCAGCACTCAGGAGGCAGAGGCAGGTGGATCTCTTTTAGTTCGAGGCAAGCCTGGGCTACAGAGTGAGTTTCAGGAAAGATGCAAAGCTACACAGAGAAACCCTGTCTTGGAGGGGGAAAAGGCAGTTATATGTCGAGTCAATTTAGTTAAACAATATTAGTAGTTCCACACTTGGGTCTCTGACTTCCAGGCATTAGTGGTTAATCAGGCTTATAATACCAGGCATGGGACTCCTTCTGTGGGACAGGCCTCAAATCCAATCAAAGGGCAGTTGCTTCATCCCACAACAGCTGTTATAGCACAGGTAGGAATATATTGTTCCATAATTTGGATTTTTTGGTTCATAGGGTTCATAGCTGAGAAAGACCACTGATGCCCTTTCTACCCAGCAGCCATCACATGAACCTTCTAGCCCTTTGAAAGCTAGCCAACATGGAGGAATTTTTTTTTTTTTTTGAGACAGGGTTTCTCTGTGTAGCTTTGTGCCTTTCCTGGAACTCACTTGGTAGCCCAGGCTGGCCTCGAACTCACAAAGATCCGCCTGCCTCTGCCTCCCAAGTGCTGGGATTAAAGGCGTGTGCCACCACTGCCCAGATTAAATAAATAAATCTTTTTTAAAAAATTTGCCTACCTATGTTGCAGGTGGTACTCTAGTTGTTCCCCAGCCCACTATCCTCCTATACTGTACTCAATAAACTTTTTATAAACATATATGCCAAATATATATATATATATATATATATATATATATATATATATATATATATATTTACCTAACCCAAGATACCAAAGACTTCCCCCACTCTGTTAGCTAATTTGGCTATTGAATTTAGGTTTACTCTAAGTTATCATGTTTGTGGTAAAGCAAGAATCAATATTTTTGTTTGTTTGCTTGCTTGCTTTTCCCTCACCAGCTATGGAGTTGTGTTCCAGCACTGCCTACTGAATGACCTGTATCTATAACATTGTTTTAGCTCCTTTGCTGACACCATTGCTCATGTGTAAGTATACAATTGATGAGTCTATGATGGATTCAATAGTTTCCCTTGAACTGGGCTAAGTGTGGATTTTATGGTTTTAAGGGGAAATATGGGATCCATTGTAGACTCACATGAGCAAGGGACTTCTTCAAAGGTGAGTTGTAATCTCCTTATCACCAGAACGGTTTTGATCATTGGAAGCATGCAAGGAAAATCTTCAGGAACTGTATGTGGAATATTCCTTTACACTGTGTGAATATATGTCACTGTGATTGGTTTAATAAAGAAGCTGACTGGCCTATAGCTAGGCAGGATAAGGTTAGGCAGGACAACCAGATTAAGAATGCTGAGAAGAAGCAGGAGTCTTAGGAGACACCATGAGATGCAGAGCAAGCAGGCTGGGAATTACATGCATGAAGTAATCAAGCTTCAGGGCAGCACATAGCTTAATAGAAATGAGTTAATTTAAGTTATGCTAGCTAAAAAAAAAAAACAAAACAAAAAACAAACAACCCTATGCTATTGGCCAAGCATGTATAATTAATATTTAGCCTCTGTGTGGTTATTTGGGAAGCGGCTGGTGGGACAGAACTGATCAACGGTCTAGACAGAAAACTCTACCTACAACTGTATTGTCTTCTGAGGGAAGTAAGTGTTGGGACAGTTAGTTCCTAAGGGACAAATCCTAATTTCTTCTTTCCTTGAAACACAATCCTTACAGATATGTGCACAAAATTAACAACAGAATACACACATGTGCTAGCGATTCATGTAGCCAAATGCAGCTCTACATGGGATGAAACACCAGAACTGGATGCCACTGAGGAAGCTTCCTTCAAGTTCAACTTGCTCTGCCTTCAGTTTTGCTCCCTTAAGTAGATGACAAGATGCAGGCCAAGAGTTCATGTCAATAGACTGAGAACACCACAAAAGAATGGGTTACTTTTGAGGCTGGCTTCTTTCATTTCCACAATTACAGGCCATCAGTGAGTCTGTTTTGTCCAGCACATGCCCTGTCAGCTTGCAGTTCAAACTGCATGCTGCCTTTGTGACTTCACATGTTCTTTGGGAAGGTATATAAAGCAAGACACACATTTCTTTTTCTTGCCTAAGTAAACCAGCACCTGAGCCAATGTGGCTGCCTGAAATGTATTGTTGTTACATTCAGCATCTGAGCAGTGAGCCACTCTATAAATAACAACCTGTCACAGTGACAAGTGTGGAGGTAGCTGATCTGAAATGCTAAGTATTCAGGCAGGCTGCATTTACAGCTTCCATGCATGAGCAAGAAGCAGATTCACCAAAATGAAACTTCTACAGCTTAGAAGCAATGCTGTGCTTATTTGAGGGTGTGAGGGATGTCTTCTTTTAATATTTTTAAAGGTCTAATGGAATCTGGAAATATTAAATATTTGTTACTTAAAAGATTTAACACCTTTGTTTCAAATTCTATTTTGTTAGCTGTTAGAAACATCATCCATTCAAACATGGCATCTCTCCTCTCAAGACCATCCTCCTCAAGCAGGCTTCGTAGCCTGTGGATCTTCTTTTTTCCCCCTTTCTGAATGACCATTGTTTGTCTTGTTGCTGATTTGTGTGTGCTCAGAAATAGAGTGAAAAGGGAAAGAAATGAGGTCAAGATGCCACAGCCTCAGGTTTCACAACTGGTACTCAGAGAGGTTTGCTGTCCAGCATGCTGCTCTGCCTTGTGTCAGCAGTCATGAAATTGCCCCAGGGTGCCTGGTCTCTCCTGGTCCTCGGATGAAGAGCTGACTGTGAAGGGTTAACAGGTGGAAGCAGACTTGGGCTAGTCCTAGTTGGCTCCATCTCCTCACAGTCCGATCTTTTCATGAACCCAGCTCCATTTCCTCCTCAGAAAACTATGCAAGAGGGATGGGTTAGGTCAAATGGTGACGTCTAGGATGTGATGGAACATTCCTTTATACTATGTGAAGATGTGCCACTGTGATTGGTTTAATAAAGAGCTGAATGGCCATTAGCTAGACAGGAAGAGGTGAGGCAGTACTTCTGGGGACAGAGAGCTTTGGGAAGAAGAAAGGAGGAGTTTTCAGCCAGACACAGAGGGAGCAAGTCATGCCATAGAAGAGTGAAAAGCAACAAATCACATGGCAACATGTAAATAAATAGAAATGGGTTGGGTTCATTTACATTCTAAGAGCTAGTGGAACAAGCCTAAGCTACAGGCTAAACTTTCATAATTAATAAGTTTCCATGCCATTTTTTGTGAGCTGGCATCCCGAAGAAAAATCCTTCTACACTTGGGCATGGGGATGGAACTCAGTTGGTACAGCTAGACTTGAGACCCTGGGTTTCCATCCCCATCATGCATAAACCAGGCATTCTGGTGCAATGGCTGTAATCCCAGCAGTCATGGGGAAGGAACCTGGAGTTCCAAAAGTTCAGCATTATCCTCATCTACATGATGAGTTCAGGGTCAGCCTGGGTTGTATGAGATTGCATCAAAAAAAAAAAAAAAAAAAAAAGAACAGCAAAATCTCACCCACTGTAAAGTATCTAATTCCTCAATACTGTTTGTATTAGCTTCACTCTCCACTGGGCTCTGTCCCCTGCAAGTTAAGTCTTGATGATAAAACTTACTGAAATGGGGGAGTAGAATTAGTGTGAATTTGTTGATTCCTACTTTTAGGACAAGTTAAAGCCTCTCACAAACACAGTATATCAGTGTAAATGTTGCACAGTCCTTTTGAAAATCCTATCTTGACTGAGAACCATTAAATACCTTTCATGCAACCAAACATCAAACATCCAGAAGCTTGCACAAAGAAGCCACATCATTTCTGGGCCAGGATTACTGGCACAGTGGAAACCTACATTCCCAGCAGCCCCTATCAAACCTTAGTGACACTACTCTGAAGCCTAGTGGGAGCTGAATGTGGTGCCCCATCACCATAAGTCATCATTAACTGTGCAAAACAAGGAATAAACTGGTAATTATTGTAACCATTTTTAGAAACTCAAAGCAGAACTGATTGTAAAACCATGAAAACCATCGAAACGGTATAAATAAAGACTGCCCAGGCTCTCCAGGGCCTCTTGTTTGAACAACAACAGGTGGCCACAGTCTCCTCTTGGTGCCGACTTCACACATCCATCCCAGGTCATTGAACCCATCTGGAGTAAGGCTTCCAGCAGCCCTGTCTGGGTGCTGTGTGGCAGTAAGTCGGTAAGTAGAAGGTAACTTCTTACCGCTCTGAGACACTCCCTTCTTGTCAATGGTATGATCACAACCACCTTTCCCAGTCAACTCTCACTTGGCCTTTACATCTGAACCTGAATGCCACTTCCTCAGAGTCATCTTTCCTGCTATTCAATCTAAATGAGTCTTCTCGTTATGCTTCTTTGAATACTTAAAGCAAAGTTCACCAAATTGAAAATTAGCTATCTTCATATGCACCATTGGGTAGCACCCTGTGTATTCCTAGGCTGGGGCAACCACCAGCACTATCTAATTCCAAAACGTCCCCCCCCCAAGAGAGTATTCTCCTCCCGTTAAGGTCTCACCTGTCCTCTACAGCCCGTGCAACCCACTGCTCCTTCTGTGTCTATAGGTTACTTACTCAGGATATTTCTTATTAAATGAATCTTGTTTTGTGTCTAGCTCCTTTCACTTAGCACAGTGTTTTCAGTTTCTCCCATCTGCTTGCACATGCTACTTCCTTGCTTCTTTAGTACCACTCTGTTGAAAGATGCAATGCATTTTGTCTTTTCTACCTTCTGATTGTTGTGAATGAAGCTACCCTGAATAGTCACATGAAGGGGTAGCATGTATATTTCAGCTACTTTACGTGGGTGCTTAGGAGTGGATTGCTCACTCATTGGGTAACTCTGTGCTTAGTTTTTTGAAAAACCATTCAAAACTTAAAAGGAAACTCCTCTATAGTAAATGTGTGCCCTTCTCCCCCAATCCTGTGCCTCTCCTTGTAACTATCTTGTAAACTATGTGAAAATTTTGCCTGATTTATTCTCCACTGTATCCCCCCAAAAGGCAGGCACTCAAAAATAGTTATTTAGTTGGGTGGGTGGCACACATCTTTAACCCAGTAAGGCAGAGGCAGATGGATCTCTGTGAGTTCAAGGCCAGCCAGAGCTTCATTTGTATAGGACATCCTGGGTGGATTTATGGATATGAGGGTCAGATGGGACAGAGATCCGAAAGGTTGCAAAAGCAGGCTTACAGATTATTGAAAATTGTACATTATGGGAAGGAATACAAACAGGGAGCAAGGCTTATATAACCCATACTTGTCAGTCAAAATAGAAACACACCCAAATCATACCATTAGTAGCCACACTTCTCCTGCTCTTGAACCCCATAAAAGGAAACTCCAAACAATAAACACAGCCCTCGATTGCCCTCACTCACCACATGTCTCGCTGGCTGTCTTGACAGTACATTCCTTGTTACTCTGTACCATTGCTTAGCTTTGAATGAAAAGTATTGCCACTCTTGCAGTTTGTGGTGTTCTTATTTCAATTCCTTTAATAAGAGGCTAAGAACCTGCAAATATCCCACTCAGACCCTGACCCTAAGTCTGACTGAGATCTGCAGACACTTTTGCATTTTTACACTGAAAATCCTGAGTATTCTTCCATTTCAGTAAAATATGTATAATATGCCACTGACCTACTTTGACATGTTTTTCTATTTTTTAAGATTCGTTTGTAATTATTTTATGTGTAAGGGCATTTTGCATGTATGTATATGCAGATGTACTTTGTTCCTGCAGAAGCCAAAAGAAGGCTTCAGATCTCTTGAAACTGAAGTTACAGGTGGTTGTGAGTTGCCATATTGGTGCTGGGAATTAAACCTGGTTCCTCCGGAAAAGCAGCCAGTACTCTTGACAGCTAAGTCATCTCTCCTGCCCTTCATGACATTTTGAAGTACATTGTTCAAGGGCATTTGGAAACTCACCAGCATCCAGCTCCAGAATGTCTCGGTCCCCCAATCTCAAAACTGTTTTTGAATATTGGTATTTCACCTAGGAACTGTGTTGGGAAGTTGGGGTAAGATGATGATTAGTGATTGCCTATTACACAGAAGGAGGAAAGCCAGTAGAAGGCTCTGTTTGCAATCTGATCAGGTGATGGTGCTCTCAAGAGGAACGGAGCAGCTGAATTTCCTCAACTTCTGAGAAATCCCCTATGATTTAAAGTGAAATTGAAACGTGTTATTTGAGGATCTGGAGAACTGGAAAATTACATTGATTTAATGCATTCTTATCACATTGCTCCACCAAAGCTGCCCAAACCTTCTGCCCAGTTGCCAATGGCAGGGAAGCTTTAAAATATGCTTTCAGGAAAATGTAGGTCCTCAGTGTGAGGTAATTCTGTTACTTGCTTCATTTGCTCGTGTTTAGATGCGGTTGTTCTCACAGCCGGCATGAAATCCGTCACCAATGGAGTCGCTGCTCGGAGCAGCTGGTTTCTGCTCTCCCCACCATGCTGCTGACCCTGTTTCTGCTGACCCACCGTGCATCTCCAGCAGCCCAGCTCTGAGCGCAGCTCACACGGTCACAGAGAAAGCACACTACAGGACCTAACCTGTATAATCACCTTCACATTGTCTTATTTAGCTTCCTACTCTGGACAAGAGCAAAACTGCCAAATCCAAAAGATTACTGAGCGACATGGGTGGATGAAGCCAGCAGCTGAAAGCTAACCCCATTTCAGAAACGGCTGACTGCCTGGCTGGTCCTTTAATAGAATTTCCTGATTTACACTGAAGATGAAGGCCCGTTACCGTGGAAACAGTGTCTTTAAAGGGAGACAGGCCCCTCCCTCAGTCTGAGTTCTTTCCAGAAGGGCAGAGGGTGATGCTGGAAAAGGAAGCCAACCTCCAGGAACAATGAAGTTTTCTCACCAACATTCAAATTTTACCAGGGAAGTCTGTGCTCGCCTCAGAAGGAGAGCACTTGGAGCTGTCAAAATGTCAAGGTAGCTATTGTATGATACTTGCTCAAAATGCTATTTTGTTGATATTCTTTTCTTTATTTAATTAGTGACATGTGAGACCCTCTAGTATAGTGACATGAAATACAAAGAAGAATCTGATCTTTCACCCCAGCACTGGCTGCATGAATTTACAGGTGGCCTCGATACTTCTACCTTGTTGGTCAAACAAACAAACAGACCTTACTGGGTGTAGTGGCATATCTCTTTAAGTCCAGCACCATGAAGTGGAGGCAGGAAAGATGAGTTCAAAGTCATCCTCTGCCTCATAATGGTTTCAAAGCCATCCAGGACTACATGAGACCCTGCTTGGCTGGGGGTGTGGGGAGCAAGAAACAAGAAAAAAGGAACCTGCAAATCAAATGAGAAAGGTCAATGAAATACCTGTAAACAGACATCTATTCGGTTCCTTAACTACAACCAGAATTGCTTCAAAAGATTAAGGATAATAATTGTATAATTTAGAATTCCACGTCTGAATATAGCACCCACAGAATAAAAACAGATTCAAATAATGATCTGTATGCCAATATTCATAGTGGCCAGAAGGTATCAGCCCACTGATGGAAGACTGGATGAAAGCAGATGGTATGTGTACATCATGGCGTATTATCCAGCCTTTATAAAGAGGGACACTTCTGCCCATGCTGTAGTAGGTAAACCTGCACAGCACTGGGAAGCCTACGTAAGGCATGTGGGTCACAAGAGGACAGCGCGGCTCTCCTCAGAAGAGGGAACTACAGAAAGCAGAGCCTGGAGGAGGCTATGAGAAGGAGTGGGTTTGGAGGTCCAATGCTAAAGCTTGGAGAGGGAGAATGTTCTGGAGATGGTTGCACAGCAGTGCAGACATCCTTAATCCCCTAGATGGATGCTCTTAAGATGGTTGAAGAGTTAAATTTTATGTATTTATATTTATTTATTTAGATAGTTTGTAGTCAGGGTCTCACTACGTAGGCTAGGCTGACCTTTGAAATCACCAACATCTACCTGCCTCTGTCTCCTGGGTGCTGAGCTCAAGGTGCATGCCACCACACCAGACCAAACTTTATATTTCAACACAATGAAAATGTAAAATAAAATAAACGTAGATGTGTTCAGGGTCACTGGACCTTCCTTCTCCTTTGCTCCCTTGCTTTTACTAAAAGGAACTTCTAATGGCCACAGATCCTGGTAAGATAAATCACAAGCCTTTGCAACAGAAAGCAGCCATTTATATGTGAAAACAAGATCCTGTGGTTCAAGACTGATCTGAATGCCAATGGGCTCAGGTCAGAACACCTTTGAGAAGACTCAGACCAGAGGTGACTGAAGCAGTAGGGCAGTCTCTAAAATGCCAGGAGCTAAAGCATCTTTCTTTCTCCTGCTCCCCACATTTCTCTCTCCCTCCTCTTCCTCCTTTATACCCTCACTGTATATACCTATACACACACATACATACATGTGTATATATACACACACTATATATATGTGTGTGTGTGTGTGTGTATGTATATATGAATATATACTAGATAGATAAGATAAATGATAGAAGATAGATAGATAGATAGATAGATAGATAGATAGATAGATAGATAGATGGATGGATGGGTGGGTGGGTGGGTGGGTGGGTGGGTGGATGGATGGATGGATGGATGGATGGATGGACAGGTAAATTTCACTCTCTCCTGGTTTCTCACGTTTTGATTTTGATTGGTATTTGGAACTTGGCCTGGCAGGGCTATAATGCTGATTCTCATTAAGTCCTATCCCCATTCTGAGTGGCACCTATGTGTGTATGCCATGAAGGAGGAGCAGAGAACACACTGCAGTAGGCCACCACAGGCAATCACTTTTCCTCGACAAGTCAGGCTTTGAGGTTTTAACAGATACTCATCATAGATCTGGTTAAGTAAGACAGGTGTGGTGGTGCAGGCCTTTAAGCCCAGCACCCAGGAGACAGAGACAGGTGGATCTCTGTGATTTCAAGGCCAGCCTAGCCTACATAGTAAGACCCTGTCTCTAAACTAAATAAAGTTTAACTCTTAAACCATCCTAAATGCATCCACCTTGTGGATTAAGCTTGTTTACTAAGGGTCACTAGAGTGAGATATTCCCAGCACAGATCCAAACTGGTCTTCATCAATCTGCAGTGGAAGGAGAAAAATAGCAGTAGACGAGACTCTCCTACAGTGAAGTGCATTCCACTTTTAAAAGCTACATTTCAGGGCCAGAAAGAAGGCTCAGCAGTAAAGAGCTCTTGTTGATCTCACACAGGCCTGGAGTTGAGTTCCCAGCTCTCACAGGATGGTTCACAGGCATCCCTCACTCCAGGGATCCAATGCACTCTTTCCTCTTTGGGGGCACCAGGCACATACATGGTACACAGAAACACAAGCAAGCAAAAACATGCATATTAAATAAACCTTTTTTAAAAGTCTGTAAATACTTAGGTTTTTGCCAGGAGTGCCATGTCTCCAGGCCCAGCCCTCAAGAGGCAGGAAGATCACCAACGTGGGCTGTGTAGTGAGAACTTATCTCAAAACAGAAAAACCCAAACCAGGCAAACAACAAACAAAACCTAAACTGAAACAATTCTTTATTTTGGGTGTAAAATATTTGTGTGTAAGGCATAATTCTGGTCATACATTTTCAATTTTATTAGCCTTGTTGTTTAGGGGGATAAATAGATAATTTTCCCATGTGGAGGTTCACATGGATGGAGCCCAGTAAGTTTATTCTCAACTTCTCGAACCTCTCACCAGTAAATCCCGATCATAATGTGGGCTTTCACCGCTGCGGGCCAGGAGGGGAGAGAGTTGCACATTAGCAGAGTGCTAAGTGCTCTGTTGTGTGATTTCTCAGTGCTGCCTCACAAAGGCTTCTCAGTGGGTCCTGTGACAGCTGGAGGGAAACATGAGGAGGGACACTCTAATGTCTCAAGTATTTCCCTGGGAGTTCCTCAGAAGACCCTCTAATTAAAACGCCACCATCTCTCTCTCTCTCTCTCTCTCTCTCTCTCTCTCTCTCTCTCTCTCTCTCTCTCTCACACACACACACACACACACACACACACACACACACACACACACACTGCCATCTAATTTCCCTTTGACCTGTTTTTTCCACTTTGGTTGTGGGGCTTCACAGATATTCCCCCACTGCTTTGAATCTGCAGTGGTTCTCTTTCATTCTAATTAAACTGCAATGGACAAAGGGGAACCCCTCACACTGGGCTCAGCTTGTTTTGTCTTATGCAAGAAGCACTTTCAGGGCATCCAGGACATGCCTGAAATTCGGTGTCAGACAGAAAGCTGTGCCTTCAGTGTTACCAAGTGTACAAATAATACACAAAATTTTGTGATGCCATGAAGCTGCAGAAATGTCATTATGAGGCCATTTTGAGCAAGACGGAGGCTTTGGCTGGCCTGATAGCTTCTGTAGGTAAGGAACACTTAACAAGCATGGCAAGGATAGCACTCAAAAGAGGTCCTTAAGTCTGGGGCCAGGGTGGAATAGCAGGGTATGTGGGCAGCTGGAGGTTCTAGGCAGTGGCTGGGAACCCCTTGCTTCCTGGGAGCTCTGTCTGTGCTTCCCATTTTCACGTGCACAGGGCTTACCTGTGAACCTGTGGAGATGCACACTCTGAGTCCTCAGCTCAACAGTCTGTATGTCTAACAAGTTCTAAGGTGGTATCTGTGCTTCTGGCCACACTGTGAGGATCCAGGTCTTTCCCATTCTTCTTTCACTATCTCCTTCGGTGCTCACATATTCACACACACACACACACCTTACAAGAAATCACAGGAACTTACTGCTCTAGTGCAGGGGCTACTAGTGGACTGCTCACTGAAGCTCCCAGCACTTGAAGTGTAGGGTCCCATCTATGGAGTCTAGGCAGATGCTCTGGCCGGCAAGGAGGAGTGCTAACACCTGATTGGGAGAGTGGAGGTAGAAACTGTGGAACAGTCTAGTGCTCTGAAAATGTGCCTAGACCTCTCCAGCAGAAGTTAATCACAATCCAATCTGAGGGGCAAGAAAAGACGGACATTCAAATCAGGGCACTAAATCTTGACTATGTGCTAAAGATTAGATTCCTGCTTCACCTAGCGGCTTTGGTTAGATTTTCTTTGGATCACCAGCTCCCAAATAATGACATGGGGAATTCTTATTAAGTATGAAAGTTTGGCCTTAGCCAGGCTTGTTCTCAACTAGCTCTTAAAAATTGAATTAACCTATTCATACTAATCTACATTCTGCCATGTGGCTCATTACCTTGCCTCAGTACAATGCATCTGACTTCCTCTGTGTCTAGCTGGTGAATGCCACATGCCTCAAATTCTTCCCAGAGTTTCTATGTCTGCCCAGAAGTCCTTCCTATCCTCGCCTGCCTAGCTATTGGCCATTCAGCTCTTTATTAAACCAATCAGAAGGTGCCTTGGCAGAGACACATCTTCACAGTGTACAAAAATTTTATAACATTTCCCCCTTTTTGTCTAAATAAAAAGGAAAGGTTTTAACTCTAACACAGTAAAAACATATGCAATAAGAGCAATTATCAGGTAAAAATTACAGTCACAATGTCCAGTCCATTTTTATGGCAACTTTGTAGAAAGTACTCTATTATCTATCCTGTCTTCGTGAGTCCAAAGTGTTGTACCTAAATCACTTTCTATCATAATTTGAGTTGCCACCTAAAAATATCTTGTTAGACCTTAAAACTGTTCTTAGATAAACAACTTAAGTTTTTATGTCTCTCAATCTTTATAAATTTCATAACTCCTTTGTGAGGAGATGTAAATTTTCTGAATTTAGTAACAAGGAAAACTGTAAGACTGTACTAATTTAGTCTTCATCCCTATCAGAGATGTGAGAAGGATAAAATATTACCTGAGTAAACAAGAAGTACATAGCAAACAACCTCCAAAACTAGAAATGACCGAGACAGCTAGCTGTCTGCACAGTCACCCAAAGTCTGCTATGGGCATCCATCTTCAGCCTACAGGCCTGGAATATCTGATAGACTTTTCTGTGAAGCAGGAATTTTGAAGGACTGCCATGCCTTGTCTTGGCAAAGTTCAGTAGTTGATTTTCTTTGTGTCTTGCTTGTCCAGTTTGGACAGCATACTGTCAGCAGTTGAGGCAAGGGCAGTTTCTTGCCCAGTGGTTAACTTTGCCACATTGAAAGCAAACTCCATATGGAGGTTCTTCAGTGCCCATCATTTCTCTGAAGTAAGTTGGTGTTGCCAGGACACATCTCACTGTCATGAAAAGCCTTATGTTATTAAAACATCTTAAGTGCCATAGTCTGTAGCTCCCTGAAGTGTTTGAAGATGACCTATCTATCCAAAATATATCTCTGTTTGACCTTGAAAACATATCTAACATGACCACAAGTTTGATTGCTATAGATGACTAATACTAACCTACATTTCTTAATTATTCTAAGTAGTTTGTAATGGTAGCTTTCAAGGACTAGAACTTTACATTAAATTTTTAAATGAGCTACATAAGTACAATACCTTAAGCGAGAGGTATTATAGCAACCTTAAATTTGTATCAATATACAAAATCTATACCAATGTAAAATATTTAAGACTAGTAGTTGCTTTTTAGTTTAAAAGTAGATTCAATAGCCTACCCTTTTATCATTCTGCTGCCTGCCCTCATTTTTCACTAGATAGGATAGAGGAAAGGAAAAGAAAGAGAGAGAAGGAGGAAGAAAAAAAGAAAGAGGAAAGAAAGGAAGGAAGGAAGGAAGGAAGGAAGGAAGGAAAGAAGGAAGGAAGGAAGGAATTCCTTAATCCAACCTCCTTTGTTTAGTTTCCTCCTTGACCATGACCAATAACAACTTGCAACTAACCCCCCTAAACAATGAAAAACATCCATAACCCACCAAACAACCAAAAACCACCCACCTGCTGTGGGATATTGTTCTGTATGCTGTGAATATGTGTTGCTCTGATTAGTTGATAAATAAAACACTGATTGGCCAGTAGCAAGGTAGGAAGTATAGGCAGGGTGAGCAGATGAGAATTCTGGGAAGAGAAAGGCTGAGTCAGGAGTTGCCAGCCAGACACAGATGATGTCAAGGCAGAACTGAGAAAAGGTACCAAGCCATGTAGATAAGAATTATGGGTTAATTATGGGTTAATGAGCTAGTCAGTAATAAGCCTGAGCTAATGGCCAACAGTTATAATTATTATAAGCTTCTGAGTGATTATTTTATAAGTGGGCCACAGGACTGCAGGGGCTTGGTGGGACTCAAGAAGCATTTGTCCTACACCCACCACCTCTTGGGAATGTGAGTGTCATGTTCTTAAAATTATTTCCTGCTATCTGGGAGTGACAGAATCTTTAGGGGACCCTGTGATAATGGTCCAGTCCTGGGAGAGCTGGCTGTGTCATTTGTTTTCTAGTCTCTGTGTGATGAGAAAATGTAGGGCTTAACTGAAGCCCTGGCTGGAGTAGTCCTTGAGGCTGGAGCATGTCAGCTAGCTGATTTGGAGCTGTTCTGGGTGCATATTTTTGAAGAAACTGCAAGAGAAGCATTCTGAAACGCTGGATCACCTGGGTTTCTTGTCTTCTCCATTGCTGTCTGGTCCTTTTGCTCTGAAAATACACAAACCTTTAAAGGTAACATACATATCTGCCTTAACATAAGTATGGAATAAGTGGTATGCACAAATCAGGTAAAGATGATTTTCTGTTCTATGTTTGAGCAGGTAAAAAGCATCTGTCAACTTTATAAGTCCATTTGGACTGCATAACCAAACTGTAATATAAATCTCCATCCATGCCATATGAAAGGATGGCATGTAATAAGAAGTCATGAGTTGTTTCAGAATATTATTTTAAGGTGTGTTACTTTTGTTTATGTTGCATTTGTTTAATTTCGTGAAGCTGCATTACTTTGCCTGTCTAAAACACCTGATGGTCTAATAAAGAGCTGAATGGCCAATAGTGAGGCAGGAGAAAGGATAGGTGGGGCTGGCAGGTAGGAAGAATAAGAAGAAGGAGAAATCTAGGAGAAAAAGAAGAAAGAGCAAGAGAGAGAAGGAGAGGACACAAGGGACCAGCCATCCAGCCACTCAGCCAGCCACAGAATAAGAGTGCAAGTAAGATACACAGAAGTAGAGGAAGTTCAGAGGCAAAAGGTAGATGAGACAATTTAAGTTGAGAAAAACTTTCAAGAAACAAGCCAAGCTAAGGTCAGGCATTTATACGTAATAATAAGTCTCCATGTGTATTTATTTGGGAGCTGGGTGGTAGGACCCAAAAAGAACTAAAAGAAAAAAAAAACTACAATAAGGACTTTGTAGCCAACAAGATTTACCATGTCTCACATCCAGTCTCAGAGCTGTTCCCATGTCAAGGGATCAGCATATACATCACCTGTCTTGTAGTTTTTCTTGTTTTTTTCATTCATGTCTGCAGCCAAGATTTTCAAGAGGTCTCCCCCAGTCAAATCTGACCTTTATTAGTTTTGAAGGAATCTATAGCTTTTTTATTTCCTGTGGAAACAAAGGCATGACCTCTCCCCAAATACAACACAATTCCTGACTTCCATTCTGAAGTTAAAACATTCTTAAAATACATAGGCTGGTTTAACTATATAGGGCCCACATGCCCTGTGTTATGGTATTCCCCACCCTTACATGGCTTGTTCTTTTTATATTACTTTACTCTCTCTTTAAAGACTTCTCTTTATTATTTTTAAACTACTTATTTTTTTTCTATGATTGTCTATTCCCATTTTCTTTTCTTTCTTCAGCATCTAAGCATATTCAAGCATACTGTACCTGTTCAGAGGATTTTTTTGGTCTGGACCTGGCTTTCTACATGCCTTCTTTGTTCTCTGATCATGTGAGCCAAATCTTAAATGGCCAGGCCACCTACTGCTGCTTCACTTAGCACATGTGGCTGGTGGCTGGCTCTACCCACTTTGGGTTTGTGAGAGCCAAGCCTTACACCTGCGGGCACTGGCCAGGAGTCACATTTACCCACCCCAGCTCTGGGAAGTTGGTGGGCCTGTGCTACAGCAGGTATTTCTACCCAGGCCCTAGTATCATGCCAGCTGCTCAAGTGCTTGACCGCACAGTAGGGCCTCTTGCAGGAGCCTCACCTCTGTACACCATGAGCACCAGGCCTATAGACCCAGGTCATCAGGAAGCCACATCTGACTCTGCACCCGGAACTCCTGTCAGCCCTCTCAGGCCCTATGCTTGGCTATACAATGCCACTTGTTGGGCACCAAATGTGATCAGACTTTCTTTGGACCACTGGCCCCCAAATAATGACATAAAGACTCCTTATTAAGGATGAAAGCTTGGCCTTAACTTAGGCTTGTTCCCATCTAGCTCTTAGCACTTAAATTTACCCATTTCTATTAATCTATGTTCTGCCACATGGCTTATTACCTCTCTTCAGTACAGTATACCTAACTTCTTCCATGTCTGGAAATGTCATACATTCTTCCCAGAGTTCCTACCTCAGTCCAGAAGTCCTGCCTATCCTATCCTGCCTAGCTATTGGCCATTCAGCTCTTTATTAAACCAATAAGAAGGTGCCTTGGTAGAGTACATCTTCACAGTGTACAAAAAGAGTATCCTACAAGAGGCTACATGTACTAATTAGTCAAGGTTCTCTAAAGGAACCGAATCAACTGGATGGATGGTTACATACGGAGATATATCACATATGTGTGTATGTGTGTGTGTGTGTGTGTGTGTGAATTTATTAAGTCAAGCTTATGAAATAATGACAACAGCTGAATCACACCAGAGTTTGAAAATCTAGTCATTGCTTGTCCTTGAAGGCCAGATTCTTCAACAGTCTCAATTGGTCACTGAAAACCTAGAAGTTTTCCAGAGAGCAATTGGTAGAAGCCAGAGACGCTGGTTCTGGTGTCATTGAAGCAATCAGCAGCAACAACAGGACAGATGGTAAGAGGGAAGACACCCTTTTTAGGTGCCCTGCTACGAGAGGGTGCTGCCCTCAGTTGGAGTGGGTCTTTCTGCATCAGTCAAGGCAACCAATCAGGACAGTTCTTCAGTCAGGCCTCTCTACTTAAATGATTCTAGCTTGTGTGGCAAGCCGACATTAAAACCAGCCATAATATCACACATCATGGTTAAAGTCCCTACAAACAGACTTTAGTCCTTGCTAACAGGGAAGAAGCTTAAAGTGTGGAGCCTTTCCCTAGCAACCTGATCTCCCAGTAGGCACAGGGTGGATCCACACTTCACCCCCCCCCATCTTCAGTTTCTGAAATCCTCATCTTTCAGGTGTGCCCCATTGTCTGCTAACCCTTCTAAAAACAGATGAGCCTCCATACTGGAAGCCAGTGATTCAGACGGGAAGTGCTAGTTCCAGACAGTCACGTCTGAAGGAAACAGGGGTACCTGAAGTTGGACTCCCATTCTACAAATGGCCTGACCCTCCTGGGCCAGGTGGGGGTCTGCCTCTGTGTAGGACCACCAGGAGCCCAGCATATTCTCAGTCGGCATGTAGAGAGGTAAGTTCACTGATTGGTGGGCACCTTGAAGCCATCTTGGATAGAAATTTTCTCAGAAATGGAATCTTTATCTGAGAAGAAGTAGCTCCCTCTTTATCCAGCACATTTGAAAATTGTGTTTCTAACAGTCAGGAGCCTCTCTGCAGAAAGACCTGTCTTAGGGTTTCTGCTGGCATGATAAAACACCACAACCAAAAGTAACTGAGGAGGAAAGGGTTACTTCTCTTACACTATCACATCAGGGTCCGCAGTGAAGCAAGTCGGGGGCAGGAACTAGAGGCAGGAACTAAAGCAGAAGCCATGGAGGAATGCTGCTCACTGGCTTGCTCTCCATGGCTGGCTCAGCCTGCTTTCTTATATAACTCAGGACTACCTTCCCAGAAGTGACACCATCCACAGTGGGCAGGGCCCATCCCATCAATCATCAATCAAGAAAATGCTCCACAGACATGCCTACAGGTTTCTCTTCTCAGATGATCCTAGCTTGAGTAGATTGACAAAAAACCCATCCAGGTCAGAACCTAAGACCGTAGTTGAAAAATCACATTGCTTTCAACAACACTCTCTACGAGACACTGAGGAAGCCCTGAGTGAATGTGTATTGTCTGACATGGGCGCAGCCATAGCAAAGATTAAGGCCTCAGACCCATGGGAAATTGGCAAAGCTTTTCGGTGGTCTGGGTGTGAACATTGGTAGTGTGTGCAAGAACAAATGTTTATGATTGATGGATGCGTGCAAAAACTGGCAACAACAGCTTTTTCCTTCTGTGTAGAGCCTGAGACTGCTCCCTGCAGAAACCTCCTACCCAGAGGAGCAGACTCCCCACCCCCCCACCCACCCACCCCTCCCCCTCCCCCGTGCTGCACATAAATAGAGGCTGAGCATCCTGGTTGCTATGGTAGCTTATGACGCTCCATCAGAGTACAGAGAGCCCACCTGACCCGGGTTTTCTGTAGTGTGTCTGTCCTCCTTCATTTCTCCACCACCCCAGTCAGGTTTCTAGACCCAAACTGTGTGGATCATGACAACTCTCTGGGTCTCCTGTCTATGATGTGGGGACAGTCACACCTATGCTGCAACCCTAGCACCATCCCTCTGGGGAGCGAGCTTGTGTATGATGAGGAAAAGAACAGGACACAGAGACACAGACACCTGTGCATCCCTCTGCAGCTGCACTGCCCTTCCAGGCCAATTGCTTTTTGAGACAGGGCCTAACAGAGCCCAGGCTGGCCTTGAACTCACTATATGGCTGAAGATGCCCTTGAAGTTCTGACCCTCCTGCCTCTACCTCCCTAGTGCTGGGATGACAGGTATGTGCCATCACAACCAGTTTCTGTGGTGCTGGAGACTGAGCCCAAGGCTTCGTGCACATTAGACAAACATCTGCCAACTAAGCTCGATTTCCAGCCCGGAAACCAATTTTTAAATTAAAATTTTGTTAGTATGCCTCCTGTTGCCTTTAAACTTCCTGTAATCATTTGAGGAAGCAACTAAAATTTTCTTATATTGATAATGCAGAAATAGACACAGAACCCAAAAGCGAAATTATATGTAGATTGTAGATGATACTATTAAGAGAAGAGGAGAGAGAGAGAGAGAAAGAGAGAGAGAGAGAGAGAGAATATATATCTCTGGACTAAACTCAGAGTAGTACTTGTTAAAGCAGGTGAGACTTTTTGCAGCATGAGCTTTTTTTAAAAACAGAAACATCCCTGGAGCAGAGGACTGTCAATCATTCCTCACAGTAACTCACATGGAGGCAGTCATCCATTTCTTGGAAATTTAGACATTCCTCTAGTAATTTAGCACACACACACACACACACACACACACACACACACACACACACAAATGGGCCTGCTCAATCTGCTCTTCACATTTTGGTAATTTAAAAGGACATAACAGATTTTTATTTTAATGATAATTGCAAACTCATGCAGAAAATGTAAATGCACATTTCATGATTAGCTTGCAGCATAAACTATGGCTTCTATTAATGTATTCCAATTTGTAATTCTTTTCACAGTATGAGATTTGAAAGCTGTGATTAAAATTAATTAGGTTAAGTAAAGTTTATCCCCCCTGAGCACTGCTATTGGGAAAAAGCAATAAGAAAATGCAGACTACATCTGGCTCTGCAGGAAGCTGTGTCTTCGCAAGAAGTTGCTAACCCTTTTCTCCCACAGAGGCTACATGCTGCTTATTTGGCATATCTCAAGCACCACGTCTCTCCTCAAGGAGCTAATTGAACCATTAAACTATTCTTTGCTGCCTCACAAAACCGCAGAAGCTGCGACTATACCATCTTCAAACAGGGATATTAGGTGGATCCATCACGTATTTAAACACCACACACCTGGGGCAGGGCACGTCCTTCTGGTTAACCTCTGCTGATGGGAATCCTGGTTCTCAGATGAGGATGCTGATGGTAAGCGGGTCACCCAGGATCAAAGACACCGGTGGTTACTCCAAGATCCCCGAGCCGCTTCCCTATGCGATACTCGGCTCCACAGCTAACTGAAACAAGAGGAAAAGTTTAACCCCTGTTGCACGTTGGTTTGAAGGTCACTACCGATTCTACTATGGTAAGAACTGTCCTAGTTAGGCTTCTGTTGTTGTGATCAAACACTGTGACCAAAGACACTTGAGAAGAAAAAGGGGTTATTTCAGCATGTAGGTCACAGCCCTCCATTGAAGAAGATCAGGACAGAACTAAGGAACCAAAGCAGAGGCCATGGAGGAGCTCTGCCAGCTGGCCTACTCCCCAGGGCTTGCCCATCCTGCTCCGGACCACCTGCCCAGGGATGGCCCCACCCACATCCATCAAGAGTCAAGAAAATGCCCCGCAGCCCTGCCTACGGGCCAATCCGACGGTGGTGGTTTCTCAGCTGAGGTTTCCTCTTTCCAGATGACTTTAGCTAGTGTCATGTTGACAAAGAGGAAAAGAAAAATCCCTAACTAACACAGCAGCTAAGGCAAGTCTGACATCTCCAGAAGGGTGTCAAGCATTCCAGTACTAGAGCGTAAGGAGACAGACATCCCACTGAAGGTTTTCTGGTAGACGCGACGACGATGATGGTGAGGACGACGGTCCACTTCTTGATTCTCAGCAACCTGTGTGATTGCTGCTCCGCTCATTTCCTCTAGTGAAGCAACGTTTCAGCGCTGACTGGTCCAGACTCGGAACATGGACGCGAGAGTGAAACAACCTTCCTGGGCTGGCCTGGGCAACGGTGGGCCCTCTGCTCTGTAGCTCCTTCTCCTGGCTTTCCGCGCTGTGTGACCTGGTTCCCTGGGTCCCAGCTAATAATATGAGACTGTTCGCCAGCATGCCATGGAGAAGCCTGTGCCTGGGCATTGAAATGGTGTGTCTTCCAGGGCAGTGTAGGGGCATAGGTTTCAAACTCGGAAGGCATGGCATCGTTTGCGGTTCTGTCTCAGGTACTAGGTGACCCGGCAAGCTCTTCCTTGCTTTTATAATTCCACAGTGCTTGACTTCTTGCCCTGCCTGAGTTCCTGCCCTGACTTCTCCCAGTGATGGACTGTTATCTGGAAGTGGAAGGGTGAAAGAAACGTTCCTCTCCAAGTTTCTTTTGGTCATTAGAAAGCAAGCTAATGGATCTACAAACTATGATGGTTCTCATATACAACCTTATGAAAGATCCCAGGCTTCGGGAGACTAAATTCAATCTAAATCCTCACTTTGCGTGTGGCCTGTGTGCGTGTGCCTTTTGAGGCCAGAGATCAACCTCAGGTACCATTCCTCAGAGACCATCGACTTAGTTTTCTGTTTTGTCTTTATTTGTGTGAGTGTGTGAGTGACTCTGTGTGTGTGTGTGTGTGTGTGTGTGTGTGTGTGTGTGTGTGTAGATGTGCTCTCGAAGAAACTTGGAATTCACCAGCTCAGTTAGACTGGCTGGCCAGCAAGCCCTGAGGATCCTCCCATGTCTGCCTCCCTAGCACAGGAACTACAATAAGAAACTGCCACCCTCGACTTTTTAAAAATAATTGTGTGTGGGGTTGGGTGGGAGGGGAGGAGGACACGACAACACGATGTCAGTGGTCATCGGGCTTGCAGGACAGTGCTTTATCCAGTCAGCCATTTACTCATCTGGCCTCAGCCTTAGATTTGTTTTTAAAACACAGTAAATATAATACTCAGCAAATTTTCCATTGCCCTAAAAGGTTACAGACTATTAACATGGGGAAGGATTTCGAACGCGTCACTTTGGTGCAGCTCCCAAATTCTGTGTCCCTGAAGCACGGGCCTTCGCCCTTCGCCGAGCCTAACCCTGGTGTGATCGTGGCCGTGGCCATGTCAAGGAGAAGGCTGCCCGTGGAAAGCACTGTTTTGTAGTCTTAGGGCCAGTGACTCAAGGGAACAAGCCCACAGCCCAAATCCAGAGGCTCCGCAAATTCGGGATGTTTCCCTGGAATTCTGAACTCAGATGAAGAATTTTTGAAGTTAAATGGGAAGCAAGGAACGCTCATTTAGAAGTTGGAGAACACAGGGCTGAGGACACAGGAGGTTGCATGTGGAGAGCGATTGGCTTTACCTTCAGACCTCCAACCTGGTCTCCTTCACGAGAGGCCAGCACAGCCCTCCTGAGCTAACCACCCCTCGCCTTCATTTCTGAGGATCATGAACTGAACGCTTGCTCTAACAGTAAACAGGCTTTTACCACTTCCCCTAAGACACCCCAGCCAGCTAGGGACCAGCTGAGCCGCCAGATGCATAGGCTGCCCTCTTCTCAATTCTCAGAGACTTATCAGTGATTTAGGGACATTGTGAAACAAAAACAGAGAACGATCATTCCAAGCTTCTGATCACACGTTTATTATAAATTCTTCAAGAGAAAGGTGGTTCCTATTGAACCATCCTCGCTCAGCGTGGCCAGGGACGCTACCGGCTCCAGCCTTGCCTTCTCTAGCCACTAGATGGCAGTACAAGCATAGCCTTCCAACGGGCTTTTATTGACAGGGTGGTGACAGCCCGCTTTGCTAATGAGGCTGGCTTTGTGTTTTGTTTCTTTTTTGTCTTTTATAACTTCAGATGGCTGGTGTCCGACTCGGCGTTTTTTTGGCCACTTGGAGTTTCCTCTGCACTTCCAGGCTCTCCAAAGTTGTCATAATTTTGCTGGGGGTGGGGAGGGGGGCAACACCGTGAGCCCTCCAGGAAATCGAATATAGTGACTTGAGAGAAACACTCCACTCATCGCCCTCTGGACAAGGGGGCTCCATCTACAAGCTCTATCCAGGTCGCCAACATCCTAGTCACTTACTTGTTGTGACCAGCTGCTCAAAGGAATTTCGAATTCGATTCAGAAGCTTTTAAAATGTATATGTTTGTATGCCACATGGGCACCGGGACTATGGCTTTAAAAAAGAGAGAGAGAATGTTAGCTCCCCTGCAACTGGAGTTCCAGGAGGTTTTGAGCAGCAGGGCATGGGTACTGGGAACCAAATTAGGAACTTCTGGAAGAATAGGATTCCCTCACATTCCCCCTCACCTATGAGCCATCTCTCTCTAGGGGCAAAAATTTCCCCCAACTGCATCCTAAGAGTTCTCATTCTAGAGAAGAGCATCTTTGAGGGCAATTGAGCCAGCCTGCTCTGGGAAGGGATCCCCTGATCGAAGTTATAGTATTATTAGTTAGTGCAGACACTGAACTCCTGGTGGAGATCACCTCATTAACTCAATAGCTACAAAAGATTGTTCCAAGCCCTAGAATCTGAAACTGGCTCCGCCTGATCAAAAACTGTAATGGAGTCCTGCCCATTGTGCCTATCTGTAGGTTCTAGCTCAGAATGCTTTGGTGAAGTTCAAATGCAGGCAAGCCTAGCCACAGCCATCAGAATGGAGCCTTCTAGAAGTTCCTATGCCCTAGACCAGAAATTTGGCCAAATGGGCCCATCCTGAAGACCAGAGGATTCAGCAATGAATGGCTCTGATCTCAACCAAAGGTGTCTGGGGGAGGGGCATACTCCAAATGAGAGAAGGGGATGAGAATGTCTGGCCTTCGCACTCAGTTCTGCCGACTCTGGTTCTTATCAGGGAGTGGTTCTCTTTCTCTTGGTGCCTCTGGATTGAGCCCTGAGCTGGGTTAGGTCTTAGAGTCTTTTAGGGGCTCAGATAGCCCAAATCTGCAGGTGTGAATGCCACTCCTGGGAACATACCCCAGAATTGCAAATCTTCCTCTAGGTTTGGTTTCCAAGTACTTGTTCACAACTTGCTTTCACCCGTCTGTATCAAAGTGAGAAGGAAGAAGAAACATGGAGTTTAGAACACCCTTTCCTCTGAAATTCTTTCTTCCTGAGTAACACTTCTCTAGGGTGCTTACAAGCTTATTGTGTCTAATGGTATTCCCTGGAAAAGCACAAGCCTGGCAGGAGTAGGGTGATCTTTTCTTCCATTCCTTTGCAATCCCTTCCCAACTTCTGATCCTCCTGCCTCTTCCTCCTTAGTGCTCGGACTACAGCTATGACCTGGTTTAGATGGTCCTAGGCATCAAACCAGGGTTCGGAGCGTGCCAGGCAAGTACTGCACCAACCTAGTTATATTCCTAGTCCCCTTCTCTTTCCATTCCCTTCCCTTCCCTATATTTCTTTTTCCTTTTCTAATTTTACAGATTAAAAAAACGGAGACTCTTACCTCTGGGTTGTCTCTGAATGTCCTTCAGGCAAGTCTCTTTGTGAGTGGTTTGTAGAGTGCCATCTAGTGGTCATCACAGCTCACTGTCACTGACTTTTTAAGACTACAAATTGTAGGGGTGTGTGTGTGTGTACACTTTAAGGTGTTTGTGTATGAATATGGAGGGATGCATGTGTGTACACGTGTGAAGGTGTGTGCATGCGTGTGTGTGCATGTGCGTGCACCAGAGTGTATGTGTGTATGTGCATGCCTGTGTATGCACACTTTTTAAAGTATGTGTGTGTGTACTCAGCTGTCAAAAGCAGAAATGTGTTATTATTAAAAGATTCAGGCTTTGAAAACTTTCTAGAAATATTTGGAGTGAATGAACCTGTTCTAAACCCATGTGGGCTGAAATGAAAGCAAGTGTGTGAACTTGGCACCTAGTTTTTCCAATGTCCTCCACCAAAAGGGCATAGCACCAACACGTCCATGCTCAGTGTGTTACTGGTTAGTCAAGCAAGGTGATTTGTAAAGGCAAAGTTTTCAGATTGTACTAGAACCCACCATGCTTGTGAGCTCGGAACAGAAGATGTCTTTCTCTGGATGTTCAGTCATTCTTCAAAGGCTGGGAAGTTTTCCAGAGCCTGTTGTCTTTAAAAGGAGGCTTGCAACTATCAGATACACTTTGCCTTTTTAAACGACCTTCTTGTATACATGGCCTGTGCCCAGCATCTAGGACCCATCCCTGCTCTTCTTCCATGACTGCTTCTGTTCTGAGCTCACGAGCGTGGTGGATTCTAGAGCAGTCTTCACGTTCTACCAAGGTCAACAAGGCAGCCCGAGCCTCAGCTTTTATAACTTGAATAGACTGAACATCCATCCGAAAGTGTCTACACCCCACCCCATGAAATCTGTGACTGTGTCATCATACAAAAGAGATTCTGCCAATGTGATTATGTTAGGATCCTAAGACAGGGAGATTCTACGGGTCGTCTAAAGGGCCTGAGTGGCCACAGAGGGAGGCAGGAGCATGGACAGAAGTGAAGTGAGGCCAAAGCCTAGACATATGGGCAGCCTGTGGAAGCTGGTGAAGCGAGCGGACATTCTCCCCGATGCTTCCAGTGGGAACACACTCTTCACCTTGATGCTGTCCAGGATGGCTGTCTTGGACTTCTAACTTCCAGAGCTCTAAGATAATGGGCCTGTGTGTGTTTAGAGCCACAGTTAGAATTCATTGCAGCAGCAATAGGAAATGAGCCCAATCCACACAGAGCTGTGGTTTGCTCACTTGACATGTCTCATAGGCGGTTTAAAAGCAACCCTGTGAGATTCCGTAGAGAACAGGGAAAGACTGTGGCCAGCACTCTCACAGAAGGACTTCCCAGCTCCCTACCTGACCGAGGTCACACCTGCTACTCGGTAGCTTCCAGGTTTAGGTCCTGAAAAACAGTCAAACCTGTGGGATGAGACACCTTCCCCCCTCCCCCATGCCGCCACGCCACCTCCATCTTCAAAAATTGAAACACAGGCAAGATTTTGACAATTGGATGAATTTTATTTTGAATCTAACCCTAAAAGTCAAAGCTTACTCCAAATGTGTAAGCCCCACAACAATCAAAATAAAAACAACATTCCATAAGCTCACTGCAGAACTAAATGCAGGCTTCAGATGATAGACTGCTCACCTCCAAATTCATGGCTTTTTTTTTTAAACAATTTCAAACAAAAATAAAAGAAAACCAGTGTGTGGCAGGTGGAACCCAGGCTGGGCATGTGAGGGTAGGGGCTAGCTTGGTGGCTTCACCCCATCAAATTTTTTAAAATACCGCCATGGTCACCTACACTGGGGACATTCTCTAGTGTGGTCAGAAGCAGCTGAAGCAGCAGAATTCAGGGATGCTCTAGGACTCTGAGCTGCCACATGCCTGATGGGCCTGGGAGTTCGTCAGCATGCTTGGCCTGGCTTGGTGCTGCCTTTGTGTGAGCCTCTGTGCCGTACCATGGAGACATGCTAAGACTCGTGTTAACACTGGAAACCAACAACTTCTTACCATGCCGGGGAACACTGTGACTTTTGTGTCTCATTATGTAGCTCTGGCTAGCCTGGAACCACTGTACAGACCAGGATGGTCCAAAGTGACAGTGATCTTCCTGCCTCTTCCTCTGGAGCTAGAATTCCAGTTCTGTGACACCACACCTAGCTATATCTTCTCTATTTACCCCACATCAGCTCTGCACTTAGGAGAAGGAGGGGTTAGTTCTCTTGAAAGATCTGCACGTTTCTCTTTGGAATCACCTGAGCCCCAGGCCTGAAGTCCCTTTAAAAGACACCTATCAGGTTCCTCTGTAAGTGAAGAGGGCTCTGGACACGCCCATTGAGTTGCTAAGCAATGCCATAGCAACACTACTGTAGTTATTGCTGACCCAAGTGTTTCAACTGCTTTATAAAAGCAGGGGATTTGCTTCAAGCTGAGTGCTTCTCCCTTGTCCACTGACCTGACTCCCGGTCACCCCCATAGCACAACACTGTACCTTTTCTCACAGCTCACTGTGTGTCCACCATGTGACTAACCATCAGGAGAAAGGGTACGAAGAAAGGGGATGTCAACTCTAGTCCCTTAGCAGAGTGTGTTTCCAAGGATGATGCTTTGGATGGAACAAACAATGGGTCCTGTATTGGTCAGCTGTGTGTGCCGTAACAAAATGCCTGACACGTCTCTATAAAGTAGAGGCTCGTTAC
The DNA here is from genome assembly GCF_903995425.1 of Onychomys torridus. Taxonomy (NCBI): domain Eukaryota; kingdom Metazoa; phylum Chordata; class Mammalia; order Rodentia; family Cricetidae; genus Onychomys; species Onychomys torridus. The sequence goes on from NC_050444.1 coordinate 53,932,746, forward strand.
GTCATCATGTTGGATGCTGAAGTCCAAACCGCACGGCGCAGAATCAGGTGAGCGCCTCCTTCACCACCCATCACAGAACACATCTCAAACCTGGAAGCTCAGGTGCTGGGTGTGGCCAGCCTCTAGTTCTTAAATCCAACACTCCCATCTTTGCCTAACTTTTGATGTTTTTTATGGTCCTCATGGCTGAATGTAAGGCCTAGATAGACGCTAAGCAAGGGCTCTGTCACTGAGGGACATCCTAGCCCTAGAAAACAACACTCTAAAGAACTGCCGGTGAACTGCTTTAACCTGGTCCCAGGGCACGCCTCAGGGGTCTTAGGACTTCCCACTAGACCCCTCTACTTAAAGGTCCCCACAGCTCCCACCATCACACTGGAGACCAAGCTTTCAGCACACAAAGTGCGCACATCAGGCAAACTCCAACAGTCCACAGACTGCCATACAAAAGGGGACCTCATAGAATGAGCAATAAAAATCAGACAGGAAGCATGTAGTTCAAGAAAGAAACTTGTCAAATCAAAACTCTTAGAATTTTGGAAATCACACAAACATTCATACTAAGGAATAATTGTGTACAGTTCTCAGAAATTGCCACAGATATTTATTAGACACACACACACACACACACACACACACACACACACACACACACACACAACAGCAAAAGATATAAAACATCACCCGAAACAGACATTGGGTTTTGGTTGAATAAATTATAACAATATTTTTCTACAGTCAATAGCCAGAATTATCGACTACCCCTTTTCTGTGTGTTATAGGTAGGTACATTTAATCCTTGATGGCCAGGAAGGTAAACTCAGAAAACATAACATACCTGGAGAGGTACAGATCCTTCCATGAATAGTATAGTAGAATGAACAGTGACATCTCCCCCAAGATTCATGCCCACTCTGAACTTCAGGACACAGCCTTATTTAGAAAGAAAGTCTTTGTAAATGCGATTGATTACTTGAAGGTCTTGAAATGGTGGTGTTCTCGAATTAGGACTCTAATCAATGGTGTGATTTGGAGCTGTGAGGATAGAGGCAGATACTAGAGTCATCATTTGAAAGCCTTGGAATGCCAAAGGTTCCTGTAATCCCTGGAAGGCCAGAGAGGAGCATGGAGCAGATTCTCCCGGAGGACCTTCAGAAACTAACCAACCTGGCAGCATGTTGGTATCAGACTCCTGCCTCACAAGCTATGAGATTTGTTCTTCCAATCTACCTTGCTTGCAGTAATTAGTTATAGAAGGTGCAGGAGAAAAACGCACTCCACCCGGATCTGTACCCAGGCAAGTCTCCCACCTTACTAGTCAGCCTCTCACAGTGTGGCTCAGAAAGATATGTAAAACAGCACATTTGTGTTTTAAGAGATTGAATATATGCATAGAACAGAACTGGAAGACTATGGAGCAAGCGCTTATTTCTGGGTGGTGAGATCCCAGATGGAATTTAATTACCTTCTTTTTTCCTTATCTGTGTTTTCTTTCTTGAGCACTGAAGAGCAATTCTTTAAGGGTGAGATTACACCCTGAAATATGTTAGGGCAAAAGAGAACCATGTTGCACCTTTCTCAGAAATAGCTTAGACAAATGTACACACACACACACACACACACACACACACACACACACACACACGCACACACACCAGAGAGAAAATGATAGAATAAGTGTGAAGAGATAATGACCATTGCGGAATCTGAGTGAAGAATCCATGAGAACTGTTTTTACTATTCTTTCAGATTTTCAGTAATTATAAAATTATTATAAAATTTAAAATTTCTAAAATTAGTAGAAAGAGAATCTCGAAATGGAAGATGCACAAAATCAAAGCAGAAGGAGTGAGGACATAGAGAGCTGGCTTGGTGGTACCACACTTTCCCAGCACACAGAAGGCCCTGGGTTCAATACCAGTGTCCTAAGAAAACAAGAAACAAAAGTGAAGGAGAATCAACTTTATAAATATAAATGCCAGCTGGGCGGTAGTGGCACACGCCTTTAATCCCAGCACTCAGTAAGCAGAGGCAAGAGGATCTCTGTGAGTTCGAGGCCAACCTGGTCTACAAAGCAAGTTCCAGGACATCCAGGATTCTGTTACACAGAGAAACTCTATCTCAAAAACCCAAAATAAATAGATAAATAGATAAATAGATAAAGATAAATGCCAAGAATCAGCAGAATCAGTAACATTTACTTGAAGGATAAAAGAAAGTGAGGATCTGTGTTACAGAAAGATGACTCTCAAAAGTTAAGGCAGTGGGAACAGAAGAGGGAAGGCAAGGAAGAGCCATGCAGTCCTGGGTGTAGAGCAGAGGGAAGGGAGGGGAGGGAGGGGAGGGAACTTATTGGTGAAATTATTAAGGCCACTCCACATAGTTAAAAGGAAGGTTTATTTTGTGGGGTAACTCACAAATGAAGGGATAGGTTATAGGGTCTGGGAAAGGTGTGGTACAGTCCTGCGGTGTTCTCTGGAGAACTCTGCTCAGTCTACCTCCAGCATCCAGGGTCCAGGAACCAAGAGAGCTGGCGCATCCCGATCTCAGGTCTTCAGGGTCCTCTCTCAGCCCCGCCTTGTAGGCCTGACTGTTACCGAAGCCTCAATGGGGGTTGGATCTTCCAGGTCAAAGCTGGAATGGCTGCCCACTACAGGAACTTGTATGCTAGACCAGACCCGACAGCCACCCTCAGCTCTTAAATGCCAGCTTTTGCATGCACTGCGACTGAGTGACTTGAGTCAGGACCCAAGGGGTGTCTTCCTGACCTGCAGAGAAGCAGGAGAGGACCAGGCATCCCAGCACTCAGGAGGCAGAGACAGGTGGGTCTTTGTGTTTGACACCAGCCAGGGCTACAACAGAGAGACCCTGTCTCAAAAAGACGGTGCGGGTGGGGGAGAAAATCACTCTACTAAATGGTGTTATTTCAGAAGTCTCATTTCTGTCATTAATTTCTACAAAAACCCATGGTTACTGTAAAAACGAAATGGGAGGTTACTGGTACATGATGTGACTTACCATCCGATCTGGGATGGGGGCAGGCTGCCTTCTGAGGCATGGCTTGTTCCTTCATTACACGTTTGGTGAGGGCCAAGGCTGTGCTGATCAGTCTGACCCTAGCTCTCAAATTGCATACATAAATACACAGTTTGGCTAAAGCAAACTGAACGCATTATGGGCACTTAACCACAAAGCCTAACAGGGCCAGTTTACTCCGTTCTCAAGTTGCTTCACAACCGGCATCCTTTCGTCACAAGGTTTGCTGATCGTTCCAACTGGCAGGGCCAAGTAATTTGTACCTAGTAATCCCGTCAATGTCTGTAGTCCCGGGCTCTGCCAAAGCAATTCTACTTCACAATGCCTCTCAGAAGCCCAGTGTAGGGAAACAAGCCCACAAGCCGCGTGGGTGGAGTCAGGATTCCGTTCCCTTGTCAGGCGTGTGCATCATTTTCCCTAGAGTGATGGGGAGCTGTCGTGATGGAAGGCTGCAGAGATGCCACCCACAGACCATTCACATAGAAGTGTCGGCCAGAGGAGGCTGTCTGGGGGGTGGGGGCTTGGGGTGTGTGTGTGTGTGTGTGTGTGTGTGTGTGTGTGTGTGTGTGGTGTCCTAATGTGTTTAATACACACAGGACGATTGCCTGACTTCTTGTGGTAAGAAAAGCAATTTCTTAGTAAGATTCCCAGTTGCCATCAACCTCCCCTTTAAGTTCCTCTGAACCTTTTCCACCAGTTTTCTTTCTACTCCCTGGGGGAGCAGAAACTATGTCCCCTTAAATTTTAAGTCTTTTCGAGGTGAAACCTCCTCCCTAGGCTTAGAGTAACCTTTACAGTCTGGATTTTCTTCTTTTCGAGGGAGGGGGCGGGCAACAACAGTGCTTGTGAATATGTGTAGAGCATCACCCACTAATTTAAAGATCTGTGGATTTTATGTGTACGAGTGTTTTGTTTGCTAACTCTTGACTTCCAAAAGTTATCCTTTGACCTTCACACACACACACACACACACACACACACACACACACACACACACACACACCGTGGCCCATGATTGTAGCCAGATAAATTCCTCCTGTCTGCCAGTACCTGAATAACCAGTCAGAGGCTTCATATTAATTACAAACTGTTTGGTTTATGGCTCAGGTTTCTTGCTAGCTAGCTCTTTAATCTTAAATTAATCCATTTCTATCAGTCTATGTTTTCCACATGGCTTTGAGGTGTTACTTGTATCCCATTACACCTTGCTCCCCCAGCAGGACTCAGCATCTTCTCTGATTCTGTCTTTTTCTCCTTGTCTCTCCTGGGATTCCCTCCTGGCTGTATTCTGCCTTGCCATAGGCCATAGCAGCTTATTTATTAACCAATGGTAGCAACACATGTTCACAGAGTACAGAAAGACCACCCCACAGCAGGTGATCATGCACATACACATTTGCACATACATATATATGTGTATATATATATATACTAAATGTATAAACTGTAACTAAAGATTTAAAAAAGTATCTACTCCAAAAATTATCAATGCACAAAAATGAAAAAGACGCAGATGAAATTCTAAACACACAACTGAAAAAATGATTACAAATACATTGAAACGACTCAAAGAGGAAATGACTATATTTCAAGAGAATAGAAACAACTGGAAGATAAGTCAATTCAGGATTCGAAAGTAGAATTCAGTAAAGTGAAATACTGAAGGAAAAGCAAACTGAAATGATGATGGAAATGAAAGATAACAATAGGTCAAATAAAAGGTCAAAAGAAAGCCTGAATGGTGTAATGGATCATAGAGAGGACTGAACTCTCAATGGTATAGTGGATCATAGAGAGGACTGAACTCTCAATGGTATAGTGGATCATAGAGAGGACTGAACTCTCAATGGTATAGTGGATCATAGAGAGGACTGAACTCTCAATGGTGTAATGGATCATAGAAAGGACTGAACGCTCAGTGGTGTAATGGATCATAGAGAGGACTGAACTCTCAATGGTATAGTGGATCATAGAGAGGACTGAACTCTCAATGGTATAGTGGATCATAGAGAGGACTGAACTCTCAATGGTATAGTGGATCATAGAGAGGACTGAACTCTCAATGGTATAGTGGATCATAGAGAGGACTGAACTCTCAGTGGTATAGTGGATCATACAGAGGACTGAACTCTCAGTGGTATAGTGGATCATAGAGAGGACTGAACTCTCAATGGTATAGTGGATCATAGAGAGGACTGAACTCTCAATGGTATAATGGATCATAGAGAGGACTGAACTCTCAGTGGTATAGTGGATCATAGAGAGGACTGAACTCTCAGTGGTATAATGGATCATAGAGAGGACTGAACTCTCAGTGGTATAGTGGATCATAGAGAGGATTGAACTCTCAGTGGTATAATGGATCATAGAGAGGACTGAACTCTCAATGGTATAGTGGATCATAGAGAGGACTGAACTCTCAATGGTATAGTGGATCATAGAGAGGACTGAACTCTCAGTGGTATAGTGGATCATAGAGAGGACTGAACTCTCAGTGGTATAGTGGATCATAGAGAGGACTGAACTCTCAATGGTATAGTGGATCATAGAGAGGACTGAACTCTCAATGGTAAAATGGATCATAGAGAGTACTGAACTCTCAGTGGTATAGTGGATCATAGAGAGGACTGAACTCTCAATGGTATAATGGATCATAGAGAGGACTGAACTCTCAGTGGTATAGTGGATCATAGAGAGGACTGAACTCTCAATGGTAAAATGGATCATAGAGAGGACTGAACTTTTGGGCTTAAAGACAAGGTAGAGGAATTGGGTCACTCCAGCAAAATCAATGATAAATTTTAAAAAGTGCATCAATGGGATATGCAAATTTGGGGAGACATTATGAAAAGGAAAAATTCACAAACTGTGGACATAGAAAAGAGAGAAGTTTATGCCAAAGAAGTGGGAAGTGTTTTCAGTAAAATCATGTAAGAAAATTTCCCAAAACTAAGGGGAAAGATACCCATTAATGTACTTGAGATCCACAGAGCATCAATTAAGACTAGAAAAGGAACCCCCCTCATTATCACATAGATACAACACTAAATATACAGAACAAAGAAAGGACATTGAGAGTTCCAAGAGAGAAAAGCCAAGCAACACATAAAGACAGACACATCAGAATAACTGCTGATCTGCCAGTGGAAAAAAAGTTTGAAAACCTAGGAAAGATCTATTACAAATTCAGAAAGATCACAGCTGCAAACTCACACCTGATAAAACTATCGTAATCCAAGGAGAAAGAAAATCTTCCCCTGACAGAAGCATGCTAAAGGAATTTATGATCATCAAGCCATTTCTGCAAAGGATACCAGGAGGAATATTTGAGATTAAAGAGAAATATAAACACATCTAAGAGGTGACATGGAGACAACAAACTAAGAAAACAAATCAAACACCCTCTGATAGTAACTTTGAATATTAATAACCTCAAGTCCCCTATAAAGACACAGGCTAGGAAATTGTGCTAGAAAACAAGATCCTTTCTTTTTGCTGCCTCCAAAGCATGTACCTCACCAGAAAAGACAGATACTACCATAGGGTGAAGAGATGGAAAACGACATTTCAAGTCAATGGGCCCAGGAGACAAGCAGATGTCACTGCTCCAATACCTGATACTAGGTCACTCACGCTGACTAAGAGAGCAGACTACACAGAGAGCATTCTAATTGTGAGGATTTATGGCCTGAGCACAGGCACAACCAATTTCATAAAACAAAAATCATTAGATGAAAATTCACAGATTAACTCTAGCACAACAGTGGTGGATGTCTTCCATACACCACTCTCAGCAATTGGCAGGTTCTTATGACAACAAATAAACACAGACATCAACAAATGTTGCTGGTTAAACTGTTTAGCTGCATGTAGCAGAATGAAATTAGATCCATATCTCTTACTCCACATGACTCTCAACTCCAAATAGGACCTCAACATAAGACCTGACCTCAACATAAGACCCAACACTGATTTTGCTAGAGGAGAAATCAAGCTAGAGGCTTGAACTTATGGGAACCAGAAAGAACTTTCTGAACAGAACCCCATTAGCGCAGACCAAGAATTAATGAGTGGAACCTCAAACTAAAAAGCAAAGGACAACATCATTCAAGTGGAAAGTCAGCCTATAGAATAGGAAAAACAGATGGGTAGTACCTAGAATATACAAAGAACTAAAAAACTTAACACCAAGAAAGCAAACAACACAATTAAAAACTGAATTGTGTAAGTAGAGTTTTCAAAAGAAATAACAATGGCTAATAGGTTTTTTAAATGTTCACAACCCTTAGGCACAGGAAAATGCAATTAAAGCCATATGAGGAGCTAAAGAGATGGCTCAGTGGCTACTCTTAAAAGCATTGGCTACTCTTCCAAAGGACTTGAGTTCACTTCTCAGCACCAATATGGTGGTTCACAGCCATCTGTAACTCCAGTTCCAGGGAATCTGATGTCCTCCTCTGGCCTACCTGGGCACCGGGCATGAAATGATGCACACACACACAGGCAGACAAAATACCCATATGCATAAAATGTTGACAACAGAAACCACTTTGAGATTTCATCTCACATCAGGCAGAATGGCCAAGACTAAACAACAACTAAGACAGACGGTGGTTTGGATGTGGGAAAAGAAAAACATCTATTCACTGCTAGTGGGACTGATACAAACCGGTGCAGCTACTGTGGAAATCAGTATGTATGGAAGTTTCTCAAAAAGCTAATAGATCTTCCACATGATCCATCTACACCACTCAAGCATATATCCAAAGGCCTCCATACCATACTACAGATGTACTTACTGATCCATGTTCTTGGCTGCTTTATTCATAATAGACAGGAAATGGGAAAAGCCTATTATAATGAAAATGTGGTACATTTACACAATGGAGTATTATTCAGTTATGAAGAAAAATGATATTTGCAAGTAAATGAGTACAGCTGAAAATAATAATAATAATCCTAAATGAGAGATTACAAATATGGCTCAATTGTTAAGTGCACTGGCTGCTTTTCTAGGGAGCTGTGGTTTGGCTCCCAGCACCCATTTGGCAGCTTGCAACCATCTTTAACTCCAATTTCCAGGGATCCAATGCCCTCTTTTGGCCTCCACGGGCAGTGGGCAGACATGTGGTGCACAGATATCCATGTAGGCAAAGCATAATACACATAAAATAGAAGTAAATAAATCTTTAAAAATATTTTGGGTGAGGTCATCTAGACCCGGAAAGACAAACATGACATGTTCTCTCGGATGTGGGTGCTAGCTTTGACTACAGATATTTGTGTTTAATTTGGAGTACCCAGAGAGGTCATAAAACTTGTAAGTGGCTATGAAGGGGTCTTTCAAGGGAGGAAAGATAGAACGCAGGTGGTATGAACACGGGAAGAGGAATAATGGAGCAAGAGGGATTAAGTGGGGTGGGGATAGGAAGGCAGAGTGGAAGAAGAAGGATAACTAATATGTAAGAGCTTTGAAAACCTGCATAGAAACCTACTGCTGTAGAGGCTCCATATCCATATAGTGAAAGAGCTCAGATGAAGTTACTTATACTGTAATAATACATTATATCACTATAACTATAAACAACGTCCCCTATAATGGGAGACAATGTCTCTCCTAGAAATCATATGCTATCAAATGAAAATCTCAGTGCCAGGGATTGATTGGTTTGGTTTTGGTTTGGTTTTGGAGTTGTTGGTCAATGGGTCCCCATAGACCCCTAAACATCACAAGCTATTCACCATTGCTTTTAGCTACTGTTTGGACGCTATTGCTGAAGACACTACATGCATGAGTCATAAAACATGGAGAAATCAAGTTGACACCAATTTGGGAACTTTATCCCAACAGTGCTGAAAGTGTTATGCTACTGGGAGAGTAAAGTAATCATCGGTCTCACATAGTTGTGCATTCTGTGAGCTACCATAACGATTGGCCTTGCAAAACACACTCACTGATGAAACAGTGGTATGAATACTATGGGAGTAACCAACCACTTTCTGATTTGATTAGATTTAAGGACCACTACACAAGCCAAGACTCATGCCTAGTACTGACCTCTATGGGTACTCCAATCTTAACATAAACATCTAGAGTCAAAGCTAGCATCCTCATATGAGAGGGAAGATATTATGTTTGTCTTTCTGGGACTGGGTTACCTCAATCACCAAGAACCCATGGTCATATGGGAGGACCTACTATTACTATTCTGCTAAATAGATATGGACTGAACTGACTCCTAATAAATGATCATTATACTCATAGATTAGTGCATCTCTCAATACCAGAGAGGCTTCTTTTTGCAGTAGATTAATATAGATACCCCCAGCTGGTCAACATGCAGAGAAGAAGAGGCTGCAGAGCTTTCAGCCCTAAATGGGACATCTATATCACACTACAACTTTCCAAGGCTCAGGGATCATTGTGGAAGTTGGGGACAGTTATTTTGTAAAGGCCAGAGGCAGTGAGTGACTACAGTAAAACAGTATTTTCTGGACACGACAGAGCCACTGCGGTCACAGTGGTAGTGACAGCAGATTCAAAACCTAGATAAGATCCAGTCAGATAATAGCCCAGTGTGGAGGGTGGTCATGAAGTCCTGCCCTCAGCTAAGAAGCTATTGACAATTGATGGCTTTTGAGAAAGAGAGAGTCAATTTTCTTCAAGTGCAGCCCCTGAGAGGCTGCCCGCAATCTAGTAGATGGTCCTGTGCCTGTGAATATACAGGCATGGTTAAGTGGGCACTCAAAAATAAAAAAGAATAAAACTGGTAGGGAATATCAGAAGAAGACATAGGGGAGGCCTGGGGAATGGAATTGGGATAGACTTAATCAAAACACTTGATTATATGTCCATATAATGTGTTTTGGTTTTTTATTTCTTTGAGAAAACAATAAAAAGTAAAAACAAGAAAAGAAGTAAGTTAAATAATATGGAACAAGTGGACTTACCAGGCATCTCTAGAACATTTCATTCAAACACAGCAGAGTACACCTTCTTCCTGAGCAGCACACAGGACTTTCTCTAAAACTGATCATACATTAGGACACAATGAGAGTAATCAATGAATGCAAGAACATTGAAATAATTCTTTGTCTTCTGTCTGATCACAATGGAAAGAAAACTGTAAATCAACAGCAAGAGAAGCTCTAGAACATACACACATTATTACCTGGTGAATGGGTCCCTGAAGAAATCAAGAAAGAAACAACAACAGCAACCAAAATCCTACACTTCAGAGAAAATGAAAACACGGCATACCCAACCCTGCAGGATACAACGAAAACAGTCCTCATAGGGGAATTCTTAGCTCTAAGTGCCTACCCTAAGAAATCAGAGACATTGAACATAAGCAACTCCTGAGATCCCTGGAAATATAAGAACAAGGTAAACCCCAAATCAAAAGATGGAAAGAAAGTATTAAAGTTAGTGCAAAATTAATGAAATGGAAACAAAAAATTTATTGAGTCAATGAAATAAAGAGTTCTTTGGTAAACACCATCAACAAACTAGCTAAACTAAACAGAAGAGAGAGAAGACCCAAACAAATTAAACTAGAGATGAAAGGGAGCCGCTGCGACAAATGCTAATGAAACGCAGCAAATCATTAGTTTTTACCCTAACAAGTTATATTCCATTACACTGTAAAGTCTAGAATAAGCGGGTAAATTTCTAGATGCATGTGACTTACTACAATTAAGCCACGTTGAGATAAACAATTTAAACAGATCTGTAGCAAGCAGTCAAATTGAAGAGTTAGTTTTAATCTCATAACTCCGTAATGGAGAGATACTTCAGGGGTTAAGACAGTTCTCAACCTTCCTAATGCTGGGACCCTTTAACACAGTTTCTCATGCTGTGGTGACCCCAGCCATAAAATTATTGTTGTTGCTACTTCACAACTGTAATTTTGCTACTGTTATGAGTTAAAATGTCACCATCAGTGTTTTCCGATGGGCTTGGGCAACTCCTGAGAAAGAGTCACTGGGCCTCCAAAGGGGTCACGTCTCTCAGTTGAGAACTTCTGGGTTCAAAGCACTTGCTGCTTTCTAGAGGACCGGAGTTCAGTTCCCAGTGCACACATTGAGTGGCTCACAACCTCCTGTAACTCCAGTTTCAAGAGATGTGACCCCTTTTTTTGGGTTACTCAGGCACCTGCACCCATGTGCGCAAGCGCACCCAGAAACACCAATTTAAAAATACTAAAAGATAAATCTTTTTCAAAGGCATGACAAAAAAAAATTGACTGAATATTTTTTTAAAATCTCCTCACTACGAAAGTTCAGACCTGGATAGATTCACTATGAATTTTCTCAGACTTTCAAAGCAGAACATCTGTGCTTCTCAAACTATTCTATAAAGCAGAAAATAAAGGAACAATGGTAAACTTTTTAGGAACTTAGTATTACCCTAATACCAAAAGCAGATAAAGATACAAGAAAAAGAAAGAAAGAAAGAAAGAAAGAAAGAAAGAAAGAAAGAAAGAAAGAAAGAAAATTACAGACCAGTTACCTGATGAACACAGATGCAAAAGTTTTCTACAAAATATTGCAAACTGAACACAAGAGCACATCAAAGTATCACTCACCATGACAAGATGGACTTTATTCCAGAGAGGCAGAGATGGTTCACTATGCACAAATCAATAAATGTTCTAAATGATACAGATGGGCTCGAGGCCAACCTGGTCTACAAAGTGTGTTCAAGGACAGTTAGAACTGTTACAGTCTGAACCCAGTCTGAAAAAAGCAAAACAAAACAAACAGACAAAAAAACCAACCTGCTTTCCTCACCCCCAGAAAAAAAGAAAAGAAAAGAAATAGGAAAAAAAACAGCACAGTGTAGATCAATGGGATAATCCAGAGGGTCTAGAGACAAGACCATGCAGCTGGGATGTTGGACAAAGACACCAAAACTACACATTGAAGAAAAGACAGTGTCTTCAACAAACGGTGCTGGAAAAATCTGATGTCTATGAATGAAAGAATGATGCTTCCCTCTCCCCTGCATACAACTCAACTCCAACACAACAAAGAAACAGCTAGAAGAAAAGCAGGACATGTCGAGACACTGACTTCCTGACAAGGGCTCCAATTGCTCGGGAAAGGGGAATCGGGTTTCATGAAACCAAAAGGTTTTCATCCAACACAGGAAACAGCCAATTGGGTGGAGAGACTGCCTACAGAATGGGTGAAAACTCTCCGCTAATTACTCATCTGACAGAGGACCAGTGTTTGGAATATGCAAAGAACTCAAGAAACTGAACTTCAAGAAAACAAACAACCCAATTATAAAACTGTCTTCAAGAGAAGAAAGACAAACAACCAGTAAAACATTTAAAAAGTGTTCAACATCATTAGCTCCTGGGGAAATGCACATTAAAACTACTTGGAGCTTCCGTCTCACCTAAGACAGAACGGCTATCAGGAAAACATGTGACAGGCCTGGAGAGTCAGCTCAGGGTAAAGAGCATCTGTTGCTCTTGCAGAGGATCCAAGTTTGGTTTCTAGCACCCACATGGCAGCGCTCAGGCATCCATAACTCTGTTTCTAAGGGATCTGATGCCCTCTTCTGGCTTCTGTGGGTCCTGTATGCATGTGGGCACACATGCAGGCAAAACACTCATACATACAAAATAATAAATAAATCTTTTTAAAAAATGTTAAATGACAACAAATATCGTCCAGGGAGATTATTAACCACAGTTGGTCAGAGTTTAAATTGGGGCAGCCACTATGGAAGTCATGTGGAGGTTTCAGAAAAGCTGCAAGAAGATCTACCACATGATTCAGCTGGACCACTCCTGGACATATATATACCCAAAATGATTCCATATCTTACTATGGAGATACATCTGTATCATGTTCCTTACTACTCTATTCATATCTAGATCTACATGGAGGTCGGGAGAAACTGGGGGCCTCTTATTACACTTATTTATTTCTTGTGTGTGCATGTGAGCGTGTACACACACGTGTGTGTATTTATAAACATGTACACAGGACATGTGGGGAGGCCAGAGGACAATTTCCATGACTAGACTCTCTGCCTCCCCCACGTGGGTTCTGGACATGGAACCCAGTTACCTGGCTTGGTGCAAGTGCCTGACTTGCTGAGTGCTCTGCTGGCCTCAAGTGGCTTCCTAAAAAGTTAAATATACCCACCGATGTTTCGGAAGTTCTAATCTGAGGCACATACCCCAAAGGAACGCAAAGTTTCCTATACAGATTTGTGCACGAGTGCCTCATGGGGACATCTTCCACAGTTCTCCAAAACTAGAAAACAACAACATCAACAAAAGGTCCTCCTTTGGTGAATGTGTGGTGTCGTATATTGGTACAATGGAATATGATTCAGTCTTAAAGGAATGAGCTGAGACGCGGTACAAATCGGCTAGCTCTCAAACACGGTAGGAGATAAGGAATCCAGACACAAAAGACTGCAGGCTCTCACATCTTTCAGAAGTGTCTATGAAGGTTAATGAGCAAGTTCCAAAGCTGACTAGTCTTTGCCTGGGCTGGAAGTATGGAGCAGCTGAATGGGCAAAGGGGAACTTTCTGATGAGGTGGACATATTCTCAAATTACATTAGAAGAACAATTAAGGGACTTTGTAAAGTCACCCCCAACACACTAATGCATATAGTTGTAATGAATTTTAAGGTATATAAATCATACCACAAAAAAGGTATTTAAAAACCAATAGGCTCTCTCCCAAATGCCTATGGTCTACGAGTGAGTGATTTAATAAATTAGGAAATATTTCAAAGTGTTTAGGATGGTGTTCCATGAAGATGTGATCGAGCAGCACCTTCTGTGTTTGACTCTATTGGACCTGCATCCAGCCATCTCACAGCTGGCTGTCACGCTCAACTTACCCTCAGTTTCCCCGCTGCTTTGGAGGCTCTGAATTTTTTTTTTAAATGTATTTATTTTTATTTTTTGTGTACAAATGTTTTGCCTGCATGAATGTATGTTCTTCGTGCATGCCCAGGGCCCAGGGAGGTCAGAAAAGGGCATCCAGTCCCCTGGATCTGAAGCTATGGACAGCTATGCATCACCATCGGGGTTCTGGAATGGTACCTCCGTCCTCTGCAAGAGCGAAAGTGCTCTTAATGGCCCAGCCATTGCTCCAGCCTCTAATTCCCTTTGAACCACCGCCGGACTGTTCCTCTCTGGGCAGAGCCTATTTTGCCATCAGCTTTCTTAGCTGTCAGAAAGGACCGTCCACCATTCCCTCTGACTCATCTGCTTTCTTTTCCACGTGGCAGGAGAAGAAAAGAGTTTTCAGTCACATCACATGTCTCTGTGTCAGCAATTCAATTGTTCCCTTAGCAACCACCGCTTTTACTGCGGGCTTTCTGAGATACGCTGCTCTCTCAAAGAGCTTAGATCACAAAACAGCTTGGTCCGTGCCAGAAGCTGCTTCCTTAAAAGGCCAGTATCCTTTCAAGAGCAAATTATTTTTAAACAATATTCAAAGAGAACATAGCATTTTTAGGCAAAGGTGACAATGGGGACGGCAGGCAGGAGGGACGCCTCTGAGGTGCGCCAGGCTTCACTAAGATACGCATTCACTGCTCTCCTCCTTTTCCCCTGGACGTTATGGGTCACAGGGGAAATCAGGGGAGGAGGGGAGGGGGAAGGGCATAATGCAAAGGCGGCAGTTCTTTTGCACATGGAGGGGTTGAGGCATTATCTGTGCACACGAAGCATACAGATTCACCCTTTTCTCATCTGATTGTTTGCAGAGCATTCTGCCCTTCACAGAACAGCCATCCCTCGGTACTCAACTGAGAATTCATCCTGGGAGTCCCTTCTCCCAGATAGCAAGGTGTGTGACTGCTAAGTCCTTTTCTTAAAATAGCACAGTTTACAGGGAACCTATGCAAATCTCCTGTCTGATTTAAATCAGCTCTAAATTACAGACAATGCCTTAAACGATGTAAATGTGGCACAAAGACTCCCTGTCCTGTATTGTTTAGGGAATACTAGAAAGAAAAAAAGCGTGTCCTGTGTTCAGCACATCAACATCTCTTTAAATTTCCAAATATTTCCAGTCTGCAGCTGGTTGGATCTGCACAGATGTGGGGGTCAACTATCCTTTTATATCTGCTGAAGCATAGTTTCCTTTATTATTCCACAACGGTATTTTTCCAAGAGGATTTGTAACTCCTTTCTTTAGAAAAAAAAAAAAAAAAGACATAGATTTTATGTTTCCCATTATCTGAGAAGCCAGGACATCTCACAGTGTGGGGACAGCGTGAAAGCTCCCAACAACGAAATGCTTCCAAACACAGGGAGAAATCTTTGGTGTTTATGGTAATCCCACTTCCCTGTTCATCTCTAGGAATTAAATCTCTCAACAACAGCTTGATAGCTGCTTTTGATAGGAAAGATGAAGCGGTCTTTTAATTATTGTTTGAGGACCTGGTGCTTTTCAGTATGTCAGAGCACTCATTCCAGATGATTGATATCCGATGTCTGTACTGAATCTCAGCTTAATATGTACTCTGTGGGCTAGGGGTCGGGAGTCACTTACAAGACATTGATGCCTACTTTATTTAATCAAAAATATGTATTTAGAAATTCAACCATAACTTTAAATCAACTCTGTTCCTAGTTCAGTTAAGAGTTCCTTGAGATTATTGCAAATTAAGAAAATGACCACATTAAATTAAAAAAAAAATGGCTATGCAAGCCAGGTATAGTGGCTGGTGCACACTTTTAATCCTGGCATCCGGGAAGCAGAGGCAGGTGGATCTCTGTAAATTCAGGGCCAGCCTGGTTTACATAGAAAGTTTCAGGACAGCCAGGGCTACATAGAAAGACCTTGTCTCCAAAAAAAAAAAAAAAAAAAAAAAAAAAGGTTATGCAAGAGCTATTGACTCAGTGGGCTTGTATTCTGTATTGTATTCTGTAAGATTTGAGAAAACTGGTGTATTCGAGAAAACTGGCGTATAAGTATTGTCCCCAGATGAACCCTTCAAGGTATTTCAGAGGACTATATTTGAGGTCAGTCAGCCCCTTGGGCCTTCCCAGCACTGCATTAACAAGAATGAAACTTTCGAAATGAAGCCCTCTTCGTGACAGATGCCCAGAGCCCAGGTGTGACCACAATCTAATTTTCCCCACGCACAGAGGGACGGGGTAAAATTCAGAAGGGGTAAAAGGAGCCCTAGCAACCTGACTCTTTCTTTAGGGAGCATCCAGTACTTCCTATGATGACAAAGGAATGCGTGTCTGCTTAACTCTTTCCTTCTTTGTAGGACTCGGTGCTCGTAGATGAAGGTTGGCAAATCCGCAGGGCCGACTGAGCTGCTAGGCAGTGACTTTGTCTCCTTCGAATCTCTCAGCACATTTCTTTATCTGCCAAGAGGTGGGATTTTCATCCTCCAAGGCCCTCCAAAGGCTATGATCTGTTCGTCAGCTTCCGGCTGTCCTCTGTAACTATTGTTTTTGGCTTGCTTGCCCCAGCTGCTCACGGTTTCCTGGGTTCCTTCTTTCCCTGGGAATCCAGCAGTTCTCACATCCAGCAGCCATACACTTGACCTCACATTGTTCTTTCTTCTCACCACTATCAAAGTCCTAGTCGGAGGCTAAGAGACTTTGAAAACAATCTAGATACTGGCCCATACATGGCAAAGAATGCATGTGTGAAGGAATGTGTTCTGGGAAAGACTGAAAGGGCTGAGGGGCAGCCCTTCCTGCCCAAGTCTCACCAAGGGGCTCAATCAGCAGGAAATGACCTGGTGCTCATCCAGGTGTCATGTTTCTAGCTGTGGAAGCCTTGCCTGCCACCAGCCATACTTTCTAGGTTATCTGATACCCAGCTGAGTGCCCCTTAATTATCAGCAACTTTTATATAGAGTTACAAAGCAATTCAGCAAACTACAAATCCCACTCCCATTCTAGTCACACGTACATCCCAAGTCCCATCCCTACAAACACTGAGTCTTCCCTTCAGCCCACAGCCCTCGTAGACTCAAGGTAGAAAAGGGTTTGAAGCCTGGCTCAGGATTCGGAGAGTAGAGCTGTTCAGCTTCATCCTGCAGAAGCTGAGGGATGGTGTAAATGGGAGTTTCTCTGTCTGGACCTCAATCAGCTGTGTTCCATCAGCCACTTTCCATATAACCATTCAGAGACTTAGTATTAATTATAAATGCTTGGCCAATAGCTCAGGCTTATTACTAACTAGCTCTGCAGAAGCCTGCAGACACCCTGCAGAAGCTGAGGGCTGGTGACACCCCACACAAGCAGAGGGCTGGTAATACCTCACATAAGCAGAGGGCTGGTGATACCTCACATAAGCAGAGGGCTGGTAATACACCATATAAGCAGAGGGCTGATGACATCCCACACAAGCAGAGGACTGGTGACAAGGGACAGATGGCAGGATGTGGTGGATCAACAGCCCCACTGTCCACCAGTGATGAGCTCATAGAAGACATACCTGTCTGTTTTGGAGAGTGGGGCCTCATGTGTCTGAGATGTCAGCAGCATTGGCATTACCACACCCCAGTGA
The DNA here is from genome assembly GCF_903995425.1 of Onychomys torridus. Classification (NCBI taxonomy): domain Eukaryota; kingdom Metazoa; phylum Chordata; class Mammalia; order Rodentia; family Cricetidae; genus Onychomys; species Onychomys torridus. The sequence continues at coordinate 53,950,305 of NC_050444.1, forward strand.
CACCTGTTCAGAGCCTCCCTCTTTCCTGAATCACTACAGTAGCTCCTTGCTGAAATTCAGGCTTCCTCTTGCCTCCCACATCCCTCAGATTGCTCTGTGACAGCCAAGGGAATCCTTTTAAATGTAATGGATTCAGATGTAAAACTTCTCAACTCTGCAGTGGCTTTCTGTATGAGTCCAGGTAAAAGGCAAAGTTGGCTGGACACAACCACCTCCTCACCTGCTTCCCTCTCTGGCCACTTTTCTCTAGTCCCTGGGCCTTTGCTATGTCCTCTAGGATGTAAGTTCTTGGAAATCTGGATACTTTCTTCTCCCTTAATTGAACAAGGTCCTGGAGGTCGCTTACTCTGAGAATTCATGAAGCCCAAGTTCAGAACAGCAGCCTGGAGTCCAGATAGGGCTAAGCCTGGAGAGCTCTCGCTGGCTTGTTGGTCTCTAAGTAGAACTCTGATCCCTCTACGTCCTGGCTTTCCTGCTTCTCTGGATGACAAAATATTTTCTGACCACACTACAGCTTGAACTTATTTATTCAGTTACGCCTTTTCCTGTATAGAATGCACCAGGAATAGTCTAGGTATTTGGGCTGCATCCGTGAACAAAGTGGAGAGACCCGCCTTACTGGAACTGGAAAGAGAGCCTATAGACATCACGAGTAAGCCCATGTGGCACGTAGATGACCAGGGTTTGGGAGAAAGAGCAGAGTAGGAGGAAGGGAGATTGGAGACGTGGGGACAGGGGAGTGCCATGCTAAACAAAGGCCAGTGTTGACTCTAGTGATGAGAAATCTGAGGAAAGAAGTCCAGTTGCCACAGGCATAGACTCCACTCAGCACCCCACTTCTAAATCCATGCAGGAGAAGTCTGATGGGTCCAGGTTGTCCCAGGTGTCCTCCCTCAGGCCAGTCACTAGTTATTGGGGCATGCTATGGACATACAAAATTAACATGACTGTTCCAAGCCCAGCCCTGCAGGTGGACTGGGAGGGTCAAGGCCCGACCCAAAGAAGAAGTGGGAAATACCTGACCAAGACTGGTTTTGCCACTAGTGCCTGTGAAGATTGATCATTGGTTTTGTTTTAATTTATAAGTCATTTTCCAAGTGGGTCAGTGCTCACACACACACACACACACACACACACACACACACACACCAGGCCAGGTTCATGGGAAGGTGTGCTGCTAATTCCTGCTGAATTGCAGAAGAGAGAAGACAGGGGTTGCAGTCTTCTGTATCAGGAAGAAACTTGCTGAACACAAACTGACTCAGATTTACATGATGTCCTACATTCAAACTCAGGCACAAACATCCAAGCCCACACTTTGCTCTTGTCTCTGGGGGACACATCCCAGCCCACAGCTTGTTCCTTCTCCAGGTGACCACAAGACACTTGCTTCAGCCCCTGGAAGATCACAACCAAAGCCCAGGCTTGCCCTGCCTCTGGGAGGTGAATTGCCCACTGAAGGGTAAACAGACTCCTCATCTCCACCTAGAGGATTTGATTGAGTAAACAAAACATCACAGAGAATGAAAGGATCATGAGAGGATAGTGCAAAGGCATGGGAGACGATACAAAAGGCAGAGGCCATGGGATTCAGTTTCTTTCTTCCTGAGGGAAATAGAAATGGAACTGTGGACCAGCAAAAAGGTTCAGGTCACCAAGTGCGACATCCTGAGTTAGAGCCCTGGAACCCAGCACAGAGAAAAGAGAACCGATCCCACATGGCCTCCAGCCTGAACAAACACACTATGTTCTTGGGCATGGGTGTGCCAACACCAACACACACAGACACACATACACTTTTTAAAAGATATTTTCATTAGTTTTTGAGAATTTTATACAATGTGTTTTGATCATCCCCACCCCTCAAGCTCCTCAAGCTCCTTCCAGACCTGCCTCCTCCTTCCTAATCACCTAACTTCATCTCTTTAAAAAAAACAAAAACAAAAACAAAAAAAACAACCCGGGGTTGGGGATTTAGCTCAGTGTAGAGTGCTTGCCTAATAAGCGCAAGGCCCTGGGTTCGGTCCTCAGCTCTGGCAAAAACAAACAAACAAACAAACAAACAAGTCCAATTTGTGATTTTAAAAACAATGGGAAATTTGATGACTATGGAGTGCCCTGATGCACAAAAGAGGAAGCCTTGGATTCTGAGCCCAGAAGACCAGGTGCAAGGCCCCACAGACAGCCTATGCCCTCACAACCTTGCTGAATTGTTAACATTTAAAAAGGAGACAATAAAACGTACAAATGTGACTGTAGAAATACTGACCCCCTGTGATGAGAACAGCAATGAAAGAAGGTTCTAGACTTTCAGGCAGTTTCTCTAGAACTATAAGATCACAATGAGCTCTAGGCTGACCTTCGAGTTCGGGAATTGGCCCACTACCCACTGGGCCAGTTCTGTGGCTGGAGGGAACAGAAGCCCTGGTGAGTAGAAATCATGCTGGCAGTGTCAGGCAGAGAGTGAGGGAGACAGAGGAACTAAAAGCTTCATTGGTCATGGCCAGGAGAGGAAACTGTGCATATTTGGGGCTCTCAGTTCCGGGGGTCTTTCAATGGGGACTGTCAAAGCCATCCTAGCCTGGTGAATAAACAAATAGACTCTCAGAAAGAAAGTCCCAATCTTGCCTGCATCAATACAAAGGAGCCAGAGGCTAGAGGGCACTTCTCCATAGACAGGAGAGGCCTTGTCCCCCAGGCCACCTTCGATCATCAGCTTTCTCTTGCAAGCAATTAATGCACCATCGCCAGCAAACCTGAGTCTCTGCAAGAGTCAAAACCAGGAAAATGTTTTCTGATTTGCCTCTGAGTCTCAAGAGAATTCCAGCGCCGACTAGCCCACAGACCTTGCTGTAATTGCCTGTGCTTCTCTTTCATGGTGTGCAATAGATCTTTCAGGAGCGGCCTCGCCCACGCTCGCCTCTGACTGTAAGGACCACACAGCTGGGACCTCAAAAGCGTCTTGGAGAATCCTGAGGCCATGAGAGGCTGGTCTATAAAGACGGAGGATCTTGGTTTTGTAAACACAGTTGAAATATGTCCCTGTGGATTTTTTGGAGTTGAGGGGTGAGGAAGCCTCACAGATACCTATATTCCACATAAGGAGCCCCTAGAGTCTGGTTCTCAACATGTGGGTCATGGCCTCTTGGGGGATCTCATATCAACATCTTGCATATTAGATATTTACATTATGATTCAGAACAGTAGCAAAATAACAATTACAAAGTAACAACAAAATAATTTTATGGCTAGGGGTCACCACAACATGAGGAACTGTATTAAAGGGTCACAGCTTTCAGAAGGTTGAGAACCACTCTCTAGAGGGTCCTTCTTGACACGTATCCCAAGGTCCTGACTTCAACAAGCTTATGGTAGGTCCAGTCCCTGTGCCTGCCCATGACAGGTCAAAAAGGTTGCTGCAGGGTCATATGGTACACTCCTTCATTCTTAAAAAAATTTAATTCATGCTGCTTTGTTGAGCAAAGTTTTGTCTGTGCCCCATGTCTGCCTAGATGTGAAATGAAGCTCTATCTCTGGTGTTTCTTAATAACCCTAGTAACATTTTCATTGTTCTGCAATTTCATTTTTTAAAAAGAATTTGATTTTTTTATTATATTTACCTATATTGTATGTGCACTCATGCATGTCAGAGGTCAGAGGACATGAGTGAGTAGCTTCTCTCCTTCCACCTTGTGGGTTCTGAGGCTTGAACTCAGGTGAGCAGGCTTGGCAGTGTGTGCCTTTACTGAGCCATCTCCACAACCCCTGTCATTTTTAAAGAGCATTTTGGCCTGGTTTGGGCCTCCTCCTGGGATTTGGGCTCAATTTTGCCATTGTAAAATCTGTTTCTCTCAAAGAGGTGAAACAATCACAGCCATTTATTTGCTTGTTTATTTTAAACTTTCTTTTTATGTATTCTTTGTGTCTTTTACATAATGCATCTCAATCCCATTCACTTCCTCATCCCTTCATCCCTTCATATCTGCACTCTACCCTTGCAAACCGCCTCCCACCGAAAAAAATAAAATTTAAGAGAAAAAGAAGAAAAAAGAAAAAGTGAACATTTCCATCATGGGAGCTGTAGTCTGACCCAGAGAGTCACGCAGTAAGCCCTTTTGTCCATACATCTTTACTTGCTAGCAAGCGTTCATTGTAGAGAGTCACTGGTCTGGTTCCAGGCCTCTGGATTCCGCTACACTATTGATGCTGGGCTCTCACTGAGGCTCCTGTTGGCTACTCTGCTGTTGCCCTGTGTCGTGGAGATCCTGCAGCTTTGGGTCTGTAGGATCAGCCCCTTCACATGCTCCAGCAGATCTTAGATGGGGTAGATGTTGGAGTTGGCCACCTCATAACCCTGGTTCTGGGCCTGAGTAGATGAAGGGCTGGTCAGCCTACCAGTTCTCCCCTGTCTTCACCACCAGGGTGAGCTCTCCAGCATTGCCCTGGCCAGTTCACCCCTGGCAGCCATGAGCAAGGGGCGGGGCCAGTTTTCCTGCTTTCCTGTCCTCAGGGTCGGCTCTCCCACACCTGCAGCATCAGGGCCAGCTCTACTGTGTGGCCTAGGTGAGGTGCAGGGGCCACTCTGCCAAGTGCTGCAGCTGGTGAGGGCCGAGCTCTTCCATCAGCCTCAGGCATAGAGGGCATCTCTCCCCAACCCATGCAGCTGCTAAGGAGGAGGGTCAGCTCCCTTGCCAGCTGGAGATGGTAGAGGCGAGATGGGAGGACATCTTTCCCTCGCTCCCACCACCAAACGGAGGCGGTACCAACTCTGACCCTTTCTCACCCTCAGGGCTGGCTTACCTGCGCCCCTGTCTACAGGGTCAACTCTACTGTGCTGCCCAGACGAGGTCTGGGGCCTGTTCTCCTGAGTGCTGCAACTGCTGAGGGGTTGGGTCGGATCCCCTGCCTGCTGCAAGTGGCGAGGGGTGAGGAGAGGAGGGCATCTTTCCCTCACCCACGCCATCACATGGCAAATGAGAAGGGCGCCACCTGGTCTCCCATTCTCACGCCCTCGGGGCCATGCCCCTGCAAACAGGGTCAGCTCTATTGTGCTGCCCAGGTGAGGTGTAGGACCCTCTCTCCTGAGTGCTTCAGCAGAAGAAAGGCAGGACCAGTTCTCCCTAATATTGCAGCCAGTGAGGGGCGGGGCCTACTCTGTACAGCCCTATCCTCTCGGCCTTTGGTGGTATCAGGAGCCATGGACATCAGCACAGACCGGGGCTGCATCGGGGCCATGAACCCAGTCATGGGCCCCAGCAGCAGCCCAGTCCCCAGACATCACCATCATCCTAGGTGCCAATCAAGCCATCCACCTCGGCCCGCTCCTCCCCTTATTCACCTCTTCAGATATGCCTCTGTCCACAGGCCATGAACCATTCTGTCTCTCTCCCATACCACATCACACATTTATTCACCATAGTAGCGCCTGTCTGCCTGGTGCCACAAGGTGCTGGGTGGGCCAGTGTTTTCTCCTTGGAGCCTGGGGCATTAATCCCAGGTCCGCCTGTAAGTCTCCTTGTTCTGCTCAGTCTGTCACGGCACTCGGCATGACCATGCTTCTTCATCACAAGGAGATCCTAAGATCTTCTTCATCACAACTGCCGGACTGGGGTGGGGATTGTGGGGGCTGGGGGCTCCTGATTGGAGTGGAGCAGTTGTTGGAGTCCTCTCATGGGCCAGGGCTAGAAACCTCGGGCTGCATTTAGATGAGCCCTGCCTGCCCCAGCGGCATGGCGTGGGGCAGAGCTGTTGGTGGAAGCAGCCCTTTCTTTTTAAACCACCTGCCTCATATTTCCCAGAGACCTTTCTGAGCTCCCAAGAGGACAGCAAGAGCAAGAACAAGGAACCCATCAGGCAGTGCATCCATCCTGGAGCAAATGCGGAGTAGGCAATACAGGGAGCCAATGCCACCGGGGGGCAGAAGCGAGACCCTGGGGAACCCTGACTCCATTCCTGACATCACTGGGGAGATAGTGCCAGCACCGAGTAACATTTTTTTTCTCTCTTGGATGACTTCAATGGGTTGTGAGGAAGCAGCAACTGAATATTCAAAGAGAGTATAGGAATTATGAAAACAATACGCACTTGCTTTCTCAAGGCTGTTTTTCTTTGTATGCATATGACAAGTGTGTGGATGTGTATGTATGTTCAGATGTTGTTGGGCACACGTGTTGATATCAGGTGTCTCCCTAGATTCTTCCCTGTTCTTTCAATAACTGGTTCTTTCAATAAACCTGCTTGCTGGTTCTGGCTCTTCTATCTAGGTAGCTTGCCCAGGGTGTACCCTGTGTCTGCCTCTCAACTATTGGAATCACGGGTGACCACCATACTTTTCCATCTCTTACCTGGGTGCTGGGGCCTGAACACTGGTCCCTGCACTTGGGCAGGAAGTACTGTCCCCACGGAGTCATTTACCCCAACCCCTCAGGGCTATGGTATATGTGGTTTTGGGGCTGGTGCTGGGAGGAAAGAAGCTCTTGAGCCACGTAACCTTGCATTTAAATCTGACCCCTGACACTTAGTATATAGCCTACATGTGCCCCAAGCCTCGGCTTTTTTGAGAAATAGGGACAGTGATTTTTCACCTTACCGGGAGAGTTAGTATCATTGTGTTGAATCTAGGTAGAAATATCAGCTAACCTAAAGCTCGGCTTATGTAAGAGGCCAGGTATGGTATGTGTAGCTTAGCAAAACACAGATTTGGAAATAGTAAGAAAGACAGAATGATTTGGAGAGGCCTATTAGAGTACTTTCCTCGGAGCCACAGAAGCCCGTTCATGGTTAGGCATAGAGATCGACAAAATACAGTCATCACTGTTGGCTGGCCATTGCTCACGCTCCCCTTCCTGGTCACTTTCTACTATGGAGATAAAATAAGGAGTTGTTTAGCAGCCTTGCAGGCATCAGTGGCTTCTATAAGGTGGAAAGAAGTGGACAGGGATCTTTCCTGATAATGAGGTGGCTCGGCCCCGCTTCTTCCCTTCATTTGTCTGGAGTGATGTATGCGGCTGACACAGCTGTACTGTAGCCAAGAGGAAATAAGCTGCGGTGGCACAGGTGTCAGGAGATACTAAGAAATCTTGGGTTCTTACTGCATACAGAACTACTGTGCTAGCCCGGGCTGCTACCTTCAGATTTCTAAGTTTTATAAAGGAACACCTTGCTTTGCTTTGAGACTTAAGATGTGTTTTTAGTTGTTTACTGCTGAAAAAAATCATCCATCTAAGAGTGAACTTTGTCCTGGGTTTCTAAAACGTTTTGCTCACTGGGCAGCAAAAACAAAAACAAAATAACAACAACAACAACAACAACAAAAAAAACTAGTCACTTTGACCATCTCTCTCAAGAGCATAAGTGTGCAATCCTTGGAACAATTCTAAACATTGTAATTAATAAACATATCCTATGAGTACACGGGATACACATGATGTTCACATGTTAGCTTACAAAAGGTGGGTGTTTGCTTCATATTAAGTTCTTGTCCATCAGCGTACACATAGACATCACAACCCAATGGGCTCCAGCCTCGGGGAATGTGGCTCCCCAATCCTCCAGTGAGGTCAACATATCACGTGAGATCAAAGCTGCCCTGGTCTCTGTGAGCCACACAGAGCCACTTGAAGCCATCCTTACCAGAGATCCACACTCGGCAGCAATGCCTGTCTTCTAGGTAACTGGCTCCTCCAAAAACACAGGCTTGAAAGGTACAAAAATCTTTATGGGCAGTTTGGCCTCACTCTACCATTTTAATTCGACATAATCACTGCATAAAACCGTAACAGGTTATACAGCCCCATAAAACACAGAATTTATCTGTGACTCACTCTACTGTGAGTTATACAAGCTTCTGCTTCGATTTTGCACATTCAACTTGTTGTAGGGACCAGAAACGTCAGCACATGTGTTTATTTTGCTCACTCAGATAAACATGACAGAAACTTGCCAGAATAGGAGAGAGCCCACTGGCTAAGCTCAGCACACTCACACAGGGGCCAACTGCAGCTCTCACGACAGCAGAGCAGCTAGCTAACCCCTCAACTTCTGAAATGTCGCTCGGATGTGTGTGTCCCTCATCATGTGGTAGTGTAAGAATTATTCATGGGCCTGACCCAAAGTGGTGTCCTTTAACGTTATATTTTGTGGTCATAACAAGACCTGTTTTTTTTTTATTATCTCATAATTTCAGTGTGCGTGTGTAAAATGTATTTTGACCATACCTTCCCATGTTACCCCCTCTTATCCCCTCTCCTGACTTTTAAAGACAGGTCTCTCACTGAACATGAAGCTGATCGATTTGGTTAGGCTGAGTGGCCAGTGAGCACACAGCCCCCTCAGTACTGGGTTTTTACCCAGACATGGGAATCCAAACTCAGGAACTCATGTTTGTGTGGCAGGCATTTTACCAGCCAAGTCTTCTTCCCAAGCCCTAGATATTTTCTAAATTTTAAATATTTTAAAATGAAATATAATCAAATACTTTCTCCCTTTCCTCTCCTTCTACCAACTCCTTCCTTACACACACCCCCCCCTCTCTCTCAAATTCATTGCTTTTCTTTAATTACTACTGTTGCAAATACATAAGTGAATAAATATGTAAATATGTATAAATACAATCTGCTGAGTTGGTTTAGTGTTCCTTGTATGTATACACTTTTATGGATGACCACTTGATATTTGATAACCAGTTAAAGGGCTCAACCCTGGGGAAGACTCTCTCTCTCTCTCTCTCTCTCTCTCTCTCTCTCTCTCTCTCTCTCTCTCTCTCAACGGTCATTCATTGCTTGTGGCTTTTTGTCTAAGGGTGGGGCCCTGTGAGATTTCCTCCACCCACGCTGGCATGTCAACTGCTGCCATTGTTCAGGTCTTTCGTCGGCAGACATGTTGTCAAGATTTCACAGGTGTGGTTTCCGCATCATATCCAGAAGACACATCTTCATAGCAGACTTCCTGTTCCTTTAGCTCTTAAAATCTTTCCCGTTCCTCCTCCACGATGTTCCTGGAAGCCTAGGTTATAGGAGTTGTTTTGGCTGCATGTACATGTGTGATGCATGCGTGCCTGGTGCCTGAAGAGGGAGCTAGATCCCTGAACCTCAAGTTAAAGACTGTTGTAAGCTGCCATGTGGATACTGGGAATCAAACCCGGGTCCTCTGAAACAGTGGTCAATGATCCTAACCACTGAGCCATCTCTCCACCCCTTTATTTAACTTTCTAATGTCTTCACAGTATATGAAGTTTAGAGTGTTACATATTTATATTTCCAATACAGTTATTAAATGAGATATTTATGCTCATAAACTCAGTGTGCATAAATATCCAAAGGATTGTCATTTTCCTTGTTTGTTTTGGGCAGTACCAAATGTTGGATAGGCAAATATATTGGTTTATCAACTAAGCTTCCATGCCAGCATTGCTAAATAATAGAAAGCTGATCTATTTATCATTGCTAAACTACATTCTCAGGTGCATACTCGCAGTATTGTGCTAATTCCCTTACCAAGTTACATTTATAAAAACAAAGCCATATGTTGCACTATGAACCCATGGTCGTTTATGATAATGTGACCTCACACTGAAACTTTAGGTTTTTCTAGGGAATGTAAATGACATGTCTTTAAATGGTTCTAAGTCTTCTGTAGGAATGCTAATGGCATAGCTTTAAAGAGGTTTTCAGATTATAAATTCAACATTTCTCCCTTCCCTTTCCCATCTCCAAGCCCTCCCATACCCCCCTCCCTTCTCTTCTTCAAATGCACGGCTTCTTTCTTCGCTAACTGTTATTGCATATATCCATATATACTTGGAAGACATATGTTTTCAGGGCTGACCATTTATCACTGGACAACCAGTTGGTGTGCTCTTCCCTGGGGAAAACACATTTCCTCCTCCTGGCTTTCCTCGGTTGTTCTGGTTATTTGTGTAATATCAGGGTTGAAGCCTGTGGCCTTTCTCACCCACTTTGGCGTATCCATTGTTGTCCATCTTCCTGCCTGCCTCCTGTTCAGGCAGTCGTGTTGATGATGCTTTATGGAGGTAGCCTCTAACATGACAAGGAGACACAGTCTCCCAGCAAACTCCCTGGTCCTCTGGCTCTTAGAATCTTTCTATCCCTCTTCTTCAGCAATGTTCCCAGAGCCTTAAGTGCAGGAGTGTTTGGAAGATATAGCCATTGGGACTGGGCTCCACAACTCTGCATTTTGATGGGTTGTGGTTTTCTGTAGTGGTCCATGTCTGTGGTGGAGAGAAATTTTCTTAATGAAGACTACACTTATCTGTGGGCATAAGGGCCAATATTCAGATGTTGTTAGGGATTATGCTGGTTTAGTATATTAGTGGTTGTAGTGATCTCATGGTAGGCTGTTGGCACACTTCTTCCATTTCTCAGCAATGCCTAGTGATCTCATACACCTTCCACATTTCTTAACTTTTCCATTGTTCAAAGCAGCCATCTCACATCTCTCTTCATACCATCCTTACCCCAGTTTCTGCTGGTGACAACGTTTTGTGCTTCACCAAGAAAACTGAAGCCACCAAAGGGTTTCTCTCATCATGTCCCACCCTCCAACCCCACCGTGCCACACGTCCTTCTTGCCAAAGACCAACCACCTTCCAGCTCTGACCTCCACTATTCTTTCTGAGCCTTTATTTCTCAGATTATCCCCCCCCCCCCCCGCTTTCAGCACTGTCTACCTCACTTCCTCTACTAGAGAGTATGATCTTCTACCGTCCATGTTCAACACACATAGGAAGAAATAAAACCTCCCTGGACACCGTATTCCTACCCAGACTCTTACCCTCTCGACTCTCCTTCATTCCTGGGCTCTGAAGCAGCCCATTATTGATACTGTCCCCATCATCTCACACTGTCTCCATAACGCCACTTGCTGGGTCCTGTCTCGTTGCTCCTCCTGTGGCCGTACCTGCCGAATGCTCCCTGCTCTTGTCAACTTGACCTCTCAACAAAGTTGGTCGCTCCTTCCTGTTACACACCATCTCCCCTTCACCGCTAGCCCTGCCCGGTTGCTGTCTCCCATTCATTGACTGTCCAGTTCATTACCAAATTTACCTTTTCTTCTTGATTTCCAGGGCTCACACTGCCACCTCTTCTCTAACTAGGCTCACCCAGTGGGCTGGATAGTTTTATATCAACTATACAAGCTATAGTCAACCTGAGAGGAGGGAACCTCAATTAAGAAAATGTCTCTATAAGATGGGACTGCAGGCAAGCCTGTAGAGCATTATCTTAATTGGTGATTGATGTGGGAGTTTCCAGACTAGTTGTGGGTGGTGCCACCCCTGGGCTGGGGGTCCTGGGTTCTATAAGAAAGCAGACTGAGCAAGCCATGAGGAGCAAGCCAGTAAGCAGCATCCCTCCATTGTCTCTACATCTGCTTCTGCCTCCAGGTTCCTGTCCGGTTTCAGTCCCAGTTCTGATTTCCTTTGAAAATGAACTGTGCTGTGGAAGAATATTTCAAATTAACCCTTTCTTCCCACATTGCTTTGATCACAGTGTTTCATCACAACAACAGTTAGTACTAAGACACCCAGTGACATGGTTTTCAGTATCATACACATACCTGCCATTCCCTCTCCGTGCACCAACTTTTTGTGTTAAGCAAACATTACAAACTTACAATCTAAACTCATGGTTTTCTCTCCCCAAAATTTCTCTACTCTTCTCTGTCTCAATAAATGTATCATAGGGATGGAAAGGGGCTTATTCCCTTTCCCTCAGTACATAGATAACAAAAGATAGCTTTCCAAGAAAATCATGTTTATTTCATCATTGTTTTATGGGACATGGGTGCTTCAGACTAAAGATCCAAAGATCCAGGACAAACTATTCTGTGCTTAGATTGGGTGATCTTGGCTGACTATGTGTGTGCAGGTGCCTTCAGAAACCAGAGGTACCAGATCTCCTGGAACTGGGGCAACAAGCGGTTGTGAGCCACTCCCCACCCCCCATACCCCGACCCAGATCTTTATATACTTTTAACCAATGAGCTGTCTCTCAAGCCCCACCATCCTTTTCTCTCCTTTTAAACATATTTTTGTTGATTCTTTGGGAATTTCACGCTCATTTCACAGTCCTTCCATGTCCATCCCCCACTGTGTGACCCCCCCAAAAATAAAATTGAAATAAAAATTAAAAAAAAAAAACAAGTCTAATTTGTGTTATCTGTACACTCACTGGAGCATGGTCAAACTCTCCATGGCCTTCCCCTTAAATGGAATTGAGTTCCTTCCCCTCCTGAACCCCCACCAGAAGCCATCAACTGTGAAGAGTTACACTTTAGCATCCTTATCACACTTTTTAAGAGTGCTCTTCAATGGCTTCCTATTCAGGCTGTTACTTTTTGGGCTGCGGGGGGGGGGGGGGGGGGGTGAAGGTAGGAGTTGTCACAGGAAACTTCCATGTCCCTCTTTGTCAGCTGTGTGTCTACAGTCACCAATATCACCGCAAAAGAAGCTTCCTTGCTCTTTACCATCACCAGGAGCACAGATCGTGGGCTTCCATGTGGTCTCTGGCGACAGCACAGCCCACAAACACCACTCCTGGCTGCAGTAGGACCACAGACCCAGACAAGGCCCTCAAAGGGAGCCCCGACCAGGGGCATCAACGTGGCCTCAGGTGGTAGTGCAGACCACATACTTGCCCCACCACACACCATGGCAGCATAGCCTGTGGACATCAGGACATCAACAAGGTTTCAGCCCACAGCCCAGACCACAGACATGGCGTGGTCCTCAGTGGCAGCACATGCCCAGACATCACCATGGCCTCACACCATCCTTTTCATAACACAATAAATTGAACAGGAAAACTCTGCCTTATAGTTGAATTCCAAATAGTAGGAACAGAAGGAACAATGGATTTAGAAATGCATCAATCCTGTTTTTTTTTTTAAAGTAAATATCTGATGAGCAACAGGATATTTACCTACACACAGAAGCTCCCCATAAATCACCTGTTCTTTACAAAGCAAAAACCAGATACCTTATGAAAGAGACCTGGAGGACATTACCATAATCAGCCGATCACAGCCCTCATCATCACCGTGAGGATAAGCCAAATTTCATGCTTCTTGATGTCCCATGCGGATATGGATACAGCCGTCCTCAGATACTGCCAAAAACACAACCTGAAGGACTGAATAGATGGCCCAGTGGTTTGGAGCACTGGCTGCTCTTCCAGAAGACATAGGTTTGATTCCCAGCACCCACATGGTGACTAACTACCTGTCACTCCAGTTCTAGGGGATCTGACATCCTCTTCTATTCTCCAAAGGCACTGGGCATGTAAATGGTGCACAGACATACATGCAGACAAAACACCTTTACACCTAAAATAATAAAAGTTAAACAAAATAAACAAAAAACCCTACAATTTTAATATGGGCTTAAATAAAGTATCAGACAAACCAAAATATATGGGGCATTCTACAAAATAAATGGTATGTGTTCTCTTTTTAAAAAATTAAGATCAGGAAAGACAAAGAAAAAGCAGAGAATCGTTGAAAGAGACTAAAAGACATGTGGGGTCTGATCCTAGCTCCCAATGGGCCTGGGAACATAAGTCACTGTAGCAGGACATTGTTGGGATATTGATGAACTTCAATATGGAGTATAGATTACAAATCAATGCAGATATAAGAATGTATAAATATTGACTTCTTGATTCTATTAGATTATTCAGAGTATAGAAGAATGTCTTTACTGTCTTAAGTGTGATGGCAAACACCTTTAATCCCAGTGCTTGGGAGGCAGGGGCAGATCAGAGTTTGATCTAGCCTGGTCTACAGAGCTAGTTCCAGGCCAGCAAGGGCTATATAGCAAGATCCAATCTCAAATAAATAATAAACTTGCTAGAAAAATGCACGTTTGAAGTATTTAGTATTGAAGAGGCATAATCTTTCTCATTTATTTTCAAATGTATTTTTCTAGTGTGTGTGTGAGTGTGTGAGTATGTGTGTATACACAAAAAGGAGGAGAAAAGTAAGTGACTGATAATCCAGAAGCTCCTTTCTTTCACTGTTCCTGTAACTTTTGTGAAAGTGTGAAATCTGGCACAGTGAGACCTTTCTGAAGCATTACACTCCTCTGCTCTTGTCCTTTTAATCCTTTGTGGCCCGCCTCAGCTACCACACACCTGCCCTTCTGCGTCTTCACTGGCTGGCAGTGCCTGCTGCCCAGGCCTCAGGCTCTCATGCTCACTGGCCTGACTCAGCCAGATATTTTCTGGGGCTGAGCCACACAGCACTCACTCTAGGGACTAAGGGCAGGTTCCCACCAAAAACATTCTTTTCTTCTCTCCGCCCAGCATGCTGGCTGCTAGCTTGCTGCTTGTCTTCGCACTAGACCACTTCCTGCCCCTCCCCCATCCGTCTCCCTCATCCTACCAGCAGAGCACTTAGCACTGTTCTCCTTTCCACCTATTTTCGTATCTTATGTGTCTCCCCGAGTGCAAGCCCTTGATAGTGTGTAGTTTGTCAGACACAGCTAGGATCTTCCCTCCTGGAATACCATAGGCCCCTAGAACACACTTCTCAGTTGTGGTGGTTTGAAAGAAAAATGGCCCCCAAAGGGAGCCACACTGTTAAGAGGTGTGACCTTGTTGGAGGAAGTGTGTCACGGGGGTGGGTGTGGGGCAGCATTTGAGGTCTCTTTTGCTCAAGCTTCCCTCAGTGTGACAGTTAGTCGACTTCCTGTTGTCTGCAAGATGCAGGCCTCTCAGATACTCTAGCATGGCCTCTGCCTGCACGCCCCCATGCTCCCCGTCATGATGGTAACTGACTGAACCCCTGAAACTGCAAGCCACCACGATTAAATGTTTTCTTTGTAAGAATTGCTGTGGTCCTGCATGGTGTCTCTTCACAGTCATAGGACACCTAAGTTGGACAGTAATGCTTGCTGAATGAAATGATGGCTTGCCATGTGTTTTGGTAATGCTGTAAATTCTTTCCACTTTGAAATAAGTCTCTGGTATTGGAGACTTTCTCTCACTAGTCATGATACTCAGTCCTGGATGACTGCAAGGTTCTGGAGATCATCCTGATTGTGTCAAGAACAACAGATATTTTGTTTTTGTTCCTTTTCTAGGGAGCCAAAAACTCATTAAGGCATTTTCTCATTTGGACACTTGGGGAGTAAGGAATTAGGAAGAAGACAGTGGGCATTGTGTAATGATGAACTTCCCAGAATGAGGCTTGCATCTCATAAGAAGGCATCAAGCAGCCTTAATTTTTACACTCAGTATTCTTGAAAGCATTGATGAAATACCCTCCTATGACAATTCCCCAGAGCCTCACAGCAACAATAGTCATAAACGAGGGGCCAGAGAGGAGTCTGATGTCGCTGTCCCCTGCCAAGTCCGAGTGTGGTCTCAGGCCATTTGTGTTCTCTGTGGCAGTTGTGTTCCTTTGAATGAGTGTTTTTTGGTTTTTTTTTTTTTTCAGCTTTGTGAATGAAGCATAGGGCTTTCATCATCCCCCACTCATCAACCTCTTTCTACAGTTTCCTGCATTAGTTCACATTCATGAAGAAACTCTGGATTATGGTCTGGGAAAGAGCTCCTTGAACTGATTTGTCACATGGATACCTGTGGTGTCTTCATTTACTTCAGAAGGGCTGTCAGTGAAATGTCCTTCAAAATCATTCCCAATTGCTCAGGAATAGTGCCTTTCCTATTAACCCATGTGAATGGAGCTAACTTCTCCAGAGAGAGCTGGAGAATGTGTACTGATGTCAACACCAGTCTGTCCCAGAGCCTGAGTCCTAAGGGGTGGGTCCTGTTTGCCACAGCTTGTGAGGTACTGTTACCCCACATTAAGGGATGTATTTTAGGGGTACATCTGTGCACAAGGAGCAATCATATCCACTGACAGAAAGCAATGATTGGCTGTGGCCTGAGGGAAGGAAGGATCAAGGCATGAGGAAGATAAATGCACTTGGATACGTGCACACTCGAATGCCGTGTGAAAGATCAATAGGGTCCAGATGAGAAGACACCGGCGTTCTGTCCATTGGTGGACCAAGCCCCACTGTCCCTGCATTGGCAGGCACAGCTTCTGTGTGGAGGCAGCATGACGAGCAGCTCCAGCTACCACACCTGGCAGAAACGACCATAAATTAACAAGCCCACGTTGGAGTGCTATGTAGAAGGGGCTGCTGAGGGCTTGCAGCATAGTGGTATCTTGCTTGCTATAATTACCTGCTCGGTGATCTTGAGAAACTTCATTACTATCCTCAGCCCCAGGTTATATACATCAGAAAATCAAAAGTAATAATAACAGTCCCCTATGGCTAACGTAATAGTTACATGTTAATAAATTTTTGAGTACTCTTAACAGTGGGTAAGACTTTGATAATGCAGGGAACACATAAGGTACCATTACCACTTCCATTTAACAATTAAACACCTAAATAGCTTCAATTGCACCCTGCTGCCTCAGTAAAGGGCATTCTTCTTTGTAGCCTGCATAGCGCTATGCAATTTGGTCCCTCCCTATCTACCTCTAATTCTTCATCCCTCATCATTCTTCCTTACCTATCTTGCTTGGACCTAGCTAGATATAATTCTGAGCCTAAAATACACCAACTTCAGGCCCTTTCCATTGACTAGAGAAGAGTTGTAAACAGACCCATATGCCATATTCATCTACCCAGCAAGGAGCATTGTAATGCACATAATAAAGCTGAGATTCCTAAGAACATATTCATGAAAAGAAATAAAGATGCTTAGGAAAATCCACTGTAGAGTCCACATCCAGTAAGTGGGAAATAGATTTTATAAAATTAGAATGGTGCCTAGGAGCCTTTGGGTTTAAAGAAAACTACGTTTAGATACTATTTAGTTGATTTTGCCAACTTGACACAAACCCACACATATCTAGGAAGAGGGAATCTTAATTGAGAAAATGCCTCCAGAAGACTGGCCTATAGGCAAGCTTGTTAGGAATTTTCTTGATTAGTGCTTGATGTGGGAGGGCCCAGCCCACTACTGTTGGTGATACCCAACCCTCAGCAGGCAGTCCTGAGTTGTGTAAGAAATCAGGCTGAGCAAACCAGGAGAAACAAGCTAGTACACAGTGCCCCTCTGTGGCTTCTGCTCCAGTTTCTGCCTCCAGGTTCCTGCCTTGAGTTTTTGCCCTGACTTTCCTCCATAATGGCTATAACTGTAAGCTGAAATAAATCATTTCCTCCCCCAGCTTGCTTTTAGTTACAATGTTTTATTACAGCACTAAAAATGTCAATTAAGACAGATACCCACCTGATGAGTCCTGTTTCACCAGAGTAAAGCTTGATTTAGAGATGGTGACCTTGCTGGAAACAGGCAGTGATGAGAGCCTTGAAGCTAGGCTGGTCCAGCCTCCTTGCCTAATTACCACCATGCTTAATGCTGTCCAGCTTCAGAAACCCAATGGCAAGTAGAATAACCTATACTGAAAGGAAGTTAAATATTTGTTGAATTAGCATTTCAAGTATGATCAAATGTATCTTTCCAGAATACAATTAGAATTTACAAGTTTCTTAGCCTGACGTTCCTGTACTATTTAGAATGATATTAGTAGTGGATCAATAGTGCCAGTAATGATTTAGGTCACAAAAGAGTTTTATTAATTACATACAGATATTAGGAGCCACATATTATCACTATGCTTACCTTCAAACTTTAAAAAGTCCAAGCAAGCTACATGCTGGTTAAATCTAAACCCCAGTAACATTCCACTAGACAGACCACTATCCACCACATAGCACATACACACAGTAACAGCCCACCAGACAGACCAATGTCCTCCACACATACACAGTAACAGCCCTCCAGACTGACCATTGTCTTCTATTTATACATAGAATCCACATGCAGACCACTCTCCTCCACTTATACACAGTGAGTAACAGTCCACTAGACCACTGTTCTCCACACACACAAAGTGAAAAACAGTCTACTAGGCAGACCACTGTCATACACCTACACATAATAACAGTCCACCAGGCACTGTCCTTCACTTCACATACACACAGTGAGTAACAGTCCACCGGGCAGACAATTGTCCTACAAACACACACAGTAACAGTCAACCAGGCATTGTCCTTCAGTCCTTTACATACACACTGAATAATAGTCCACCAGGCAGAAAACTGCTATACACACACCACAAAGAATAACTGTCCACCAAACAGACCCCCAGTGAGGATGATCACTGCTCCCCCACAGTGATGTGAAACTTGAGTTCATCCTAAAATTGACTGAAAAGAGAACTTTGGACCCATGCTACCGCACAGAGATTTCCCTGCCGTTACTTTAGCAAAGGGATATTCAAAGGGTCAGATTCAGTGTCCCCTTCCCCATCCCTAGAACCAGCTGTCCTTATGCAAGAGGGGCTAGGTGCTTTATGTGGACAACTGTGAGCAGGAGGGCTGGCTCACTTTTGTTTTTTAACCTGTAAAGATTGCTTTAAGAAGAAACCAGAGGGGCTAGCGAGATGGCTCAGCAGTTGAGGACATTTGATGAACTCTTCCTGGGTTCAGTTCCTAGCACCCACATGAGCTGCTCACAAAGAAGACAGTCTGATGACTTTCACACACATAAATAAAAATAAAGTTAAAGAGAAAAGGAAACAGGAAAGTAAGTGCAAAGTTTCAGGGAAGTGGGAGATTAGTGATTTTCCTGTCATCTGAGGTCAATATAGATGATGTAAATTATGCACTGTATTGTAACATGGATCTTAAAAGGTCTTATTAATAAAAACAAACCTGGAGGCAGATATTGGAGTGAAATCTGAAAGATCAGAGAAACAGAACAGGCCACAGCTAACCTCACCTTGCCAACTTCTCAGCCAATCCTGTTTCCTCAAACTGGAAGCCTCTGAGTCCTCATCTGAATGGATCTCACCTAACTACTACTCAAAAGCATAAACAGTTAAAAGCCTCTAGTTCTTAGCCCTCACTCCTTATATACCTTTCTGCTTCCTGCCATCACTTCCTGAGATTAAAGGCATATATCACCATGCCTGGCTGTTTCCAGTGTGGCCTTGAACTCACAGAGATCCGGATGGATCTCTGCCTCCGAAATGCTAGGATTAAAGGTATGTGCTACCACTGCCTGACCTCTATATTTAATATAGTGACTGTTTTGCTCTCTGACCCCCCAGATAAGTTTATTGGGGTGCACAATATATCAACCACACTATATGAACCCAAGCAATCTCACTAAAACTTTTTTTAAAAGGTACTTGACTCCCTCCTCTGCCCCTGTATGAGTCTTCACTTACATTTGCTCTCTTTCTCACAAAAATGTGACCAGAAAATTTTAACACGGCCACTGATATTCTAGAAGTTAATTAATTAAATGCTCATTTACTTTCCCCTGGGAATTGTGAGTCTTAATAAAGCTTCTATGAAAAAATTGTACTCTGAGATTAGTATTAAACTAGACCAATTCACCAACAGGTAGCCATTTCTTCCCAGAAAATTAAGTGATTAGTTTAAAAACATATATAGAAACATCCCCCTAGTCCCTGCTTCCTGGTTTGCCTTCCTCTTTTGTGTTTAATTTTCTCAAAGTACTTTTATGAGGTAAAGACTTCATTTGGACCCTTCTCTCTCTCCTTGCAATGACTGACCCAGTAAACGAGTTCTCTGTTTTAATCCTGCCTCTTTAGAAACTCTACTGTTTTCTTTGGACCCCCTCCACCTTCCAAGAGCCCTCTAAACACCTCACATTTGTTATGTTAATATGGAGCAGTACAAATTTGTATTCAAATTGTTTAATTGTGCCATCTTGAATGAAACTTAGTGCTGTCCTTTGGTTTCTGGGCTGGGTGCATCATGATGAAAAACCTTACACCTTATTGTCTGTGAAGAAGTCAAGATAGAAC
Source organism: Onychomys torridus (assembly GCF_903995425.1). Lineage (NCBI taxonomy): Eukaryota > Metazoa > Chordata > Mammalia > Rodentia > Cricetidae > Onychomys > Onychomys torridus. Next base: position 53,970,183 of record NC_050444.1, read on the forward strand.
TCAAGGCAAGAACTGAAGCTGAGAACTTGGAGGAGTGCTACTTCCTGGCTTCACCCTCCCACCCCACCCCAGCCTACCCCATGACCTGCTCAGCCTGCTTTCTTATATAAACCAAGGACCACCTCCCCAAGGGCAGCACAGCCCACAGTTGGCTGGGCCCTCCCACACTAATTATTAATTAAGAAAATGCCCTGAAAGTCTTGCCTAGAGGCTATTTGAAGGAGGCCTTTTCTCAACTGAGGTTTCTCTGCCCAGTTAACTCTACCTTGTGTCCTGTTGACAAAAAATTAATCGGGACACCCTCTACCCACTAAATGTTTCAAATGGCCACTTACCTGTAATTTAACATTAAAACGTGAGCATTAAGATAGAGTTAAATGAATTTTATGGGGAGAAAACACACTAATTTATAGCAGTTAGCTCTGTTTCTTATTCCTGTTTCTCTTCCTCCTCTTGCCTGCCCAGTCCACACACTCAGGACCTTAACTCTGAATGGCTGAGGAAACAGACTTAGTTGTTGTTTTAGTAAGTACATGAGCCATACAATGCAGTTACAACATTTACAAGGAGCCCTACCTCCCTGGCACCCTGCCATGTGCTGATCATGTTCTGTAGAAACCAGCAGCAGATGTGATATTTCCCATGAGCCTCTGTTAACACAGCATTTAGAGACCAAAGAGAAAAAGCATCAAACTTAAAACTTAGCTGATTCCAGCACTAATATCACACTGGTCCAGCATTAAAGAAAGAATAGGAATAATTCAGGAAGTTGACTAGCAACAAACGGTGCTACTTGGGACTGACCCGAGTTTCCCCACTTGCTTTTAAACCCCCCTCCCAGTATCCTTCAGTACCTCAAAGTATTCTACATAGAGGTCTGAGTGTTTTTTTGTTTTTTGTTTTGTTTTGTTTTGTTTGTTACATCTGGACTTCAGTTTCCTCTCCCTTATCTCTCACTCCCCTCTGCTCCCGCCCCCTAATCCACTCCTCCTTCATTACTGTTCAGGGAATGGAAGGTCTCCCATGGGTATCAACAAAACATGGTATATCAAGTTGCAACAAGACTAAGCACCTCCCCATTAAGGCAGGGCAAGGCGATCAGGTATGAGGAGTAGAGATATAAACATAGATTTCTCAGCAGAGGAATCTCAAATAGCCAAGAAACATTTAAAGAAAGGTTCAATATATTTAGCCATCAGGGAAGTGCAAATCAAAACAACTCTGAGATCCCTATCTTACAACTGTCAGAATGGCTAAGATCAAAAACACAAGTGACATCTCATGCTGGAGAGGATGTGGAGTAAGGGGAACATTCCTCCAAATTGCTGGTGGGAGTGCAAACTTGTACAGCCACTTTGGAAATCAATATGGTGATTTCTCAGAAATCTGGGAATCAATCTACCTCAAGACCCAGCTATAACACTCTTGGGCATATATCCAAAGCATGCTCAATCATACCACAAGGACACTTGCTCAACCATGCTCATAGCAGCTTTATTTGTAATAGCCAGAACCTGAAAACAACCTAGATGTCCCTCAATTGAAGAATGGATAAAGAAAATATAGTATATATACACAATGGAGTACTATTCACCTGTTGAAAACAATGACATCATGAAATTTGAAGGCAAATGAATGGAACCAGAAAAAAATCATGAGTGAGATAACCCAGACCTAGAAAGAGAAACATGGTATGTACTTACTCATACGTGGATATTAGCTATAACACAAAGGAAAGCTATACTATAATCCACAGACCCAGAGAGACTAGGTAACAAGAAAGGTTCAAGGTGGGGATGCCCAGATCTCCCTGGGAATGGAAAATAGAAGGGATTTTGTGAGTGGACTATGGGCTGGTAGGGGTGGGAACATCATGCTGTGGGAGGCTGCAGAGGGGAGGAGGTATTGAAAGAGACTACTGGAAAGGGGGGACATTTCAGGATCAGGTAAAAACCTTGTGCAAGGGAATCTCCCAGGAATCTACAAAGATGACCCCAGCTACAACTCTTAGCAATAGTGGATACATAGCCTGAACTGACCATCTCCTGTGACTAGATTGGTGCCTAGCCCATTTGTCATCAGAGAGGCTTTGTCCAGCAACTGATGGAAACAGGTGCAGACCCACAGCCAAACCCCAGACAGAGCTCAGGGAATCCTGCAGAAGAGGGGGAGAAAGGATTGTAGCAGCCAGAGGGGTGAAGAACACCACAAGAAAACTGACAGAATCAACTAACCTGGGCTCATAGGGACTCACAGAGACTGAATCAACAACCAGGAATCCCACATGGGACTGACCTAGGCCCTCTGCATATATGTCACAGTTGTGTAACTTGGTCCTCTTGTGGGACTCCTAACAGTAGGAGCAGGTTGTGGCTATTACAAATAAAGCTGCTATGAGCATGGTTGAGCAAGTGTCCTTGTGGTATGATTGAGCATCCTTTGGATATATGCCCAAGAGTGTTATAGCTGGGTCTTGAGGTAGATTGATTCCCAGATTTCTGAGAAATCACCATATTGATTTCCAAAGTGGCTGTACAAGTTTGCACTCCCACCAGCAATTTGGAGGAATGTTCCCCTTACTCCACATCCTCTCCAGCATGAGATGTCACTTGTGTTTTTGATCTTAGCCATTCTGACAGTTGTAAGATGGGATCTCAGAGTTGTTGATTTGCATTTCCCTCATGGCTAAAGATGTTGAACCTTTCTTTAAATGTTTCTTGGCCATTTGAGATTCCTCTGCTGAGAAATCTATGTTTATATCTCTACCCCATTTTTTAATTTGATTATTTTGTTTGTTGGTGTGTAGTTTCTTAAATTCTTTACATATGTTGGAAATCAGCCCTCTATCAAATGTGGGGTTGGTGAAGATCTTTTCCCATTCTGTAGGATGCCATTTTGTCCTATTGCTGGTGTCCTTTGCCTTACAGAAGCTTTTCAGTTTCATGGGGTCCCATTTATTAAGTGTTGATGTTAGTGTCTGCACTATTGGTGTTCTGTTTAGGAAGTTGTCTCCTGTGCCAATGCATTCAAGGTTATTCCCCACTTTCTCTTCTATCAGATTCAGTGTAACTGGATTTATGTTGAGGTTTTTGATCCACTTGGATTTGAGTTCTGTGCAAGGCAATAGATAAGGATCTATTTGCATTCTTCTACATGCCAACATTCAGTTATACCAGCATCATTCGTTGAAGATGCTTTCATTTTCTCCATTGTATAAATTTTTACTTCTTTGTTGAAAATAAGCTGTCCATGGGTGTGTGGATTTACATCTGCATCTTTGATTCATTTCCATTGATCTACCTGTCTGTTTTTAAGTCATTACCAAGCTGTTTGTATTACTATAGCTCTGTAGTAAAGCTTGAAATCAGGGATGGTGATAACTCCAGAAGTTCTTTTATTGTACAGGATAGTTTTAGCTATCCTGGGTTTTTTGTTTTTCCATATGAAACTGAGTATTTTTTCTTCCAAGGTCTGTTAAGAATTATGTTGGAATTTTGTAGAGGATTATGTTGAATCTGTGGATTATTTGTGTTAAGATTGACATTTTTACTATGCTAATCCTACCTATCCATGAACATGGGAGATCTGTCCATCATCTGATATCTTCTCCAGTTTCTTTCTTCATAGACTTGAAGTTCTTGTCATACAGGTTTTCAATCCTTGGTTAGAGTTACCCCAAGATATTTTATACTATTTGAAGCTATTGCAAAGGATGTTGATTCCATGAGTTCTTTCTCAGCCCATTTATATAGGAAGAAGACTTTATTATTATTTTTTAGTTAATCTTATATCCATTAACTTGCCTAAAGGTATTTCTCTACTGTAGGAGTTCCCTGGTAAAATTTTTAGGCTTCTTTATGTATACTATCATATCATCTTCAATTAATGATACTTTGACTTCTTCCTTTCTGATGTATATCTCCTTGATTTCCTTTTGTTGTCTTATTGTCCTAGCTGGAAGTTCAATAATAAGTGAATAGACATGAAGAGAGTGGACAGCCTTTTCTTGTTCCTGATTTTAGTTGGAATTGCTTGGAGTTTCTCTCCATTTAATCTGATGTTAGCGATTGGCTTGCTGTATATTACATTTAGGTATGTTCCTAGATAGAAATCTTGGATCCAAGACTTTTATCATGAAGGGTTGTTGGATTTTGTTAAAGGCTTTTTCTGTGTCTAATGAGATGATCATGTGTTTTTTTTTTTCCTTTAAGTTTGTTTATATGGTGTATTACATTGACAGATTTTCATATGTTGAACCATCCCTGCATCTTTGGCATGAAGCCTACTTGATCATGATCACGTTCAAGGCCTCTGGCTTCTGGTACACCATCAATACTGGACCCTCCCCAAAACTCCTCTAGGGTACCCTATTGTTGCTCCAAGTCATGGAGATCCTACAGCTCTGGTTCCACAGGACCAGTCCCTTCATGCACTCCAGCACATCATAGATGGGGTCAATGTTGGGGTGGGCCTACTCAAAGTACTAAATGTGTGCCTAGGTGGTAGCTGAATTGGTCGATCTGGGCCTCTGCTGGGACAGCTCCCCTCGTGAGAGGCAGAGTCACACCATCAGGGGCAGCTCTCATGCATCTGTGGGTAAGGCCAGCTCTCACAGGGTTGGGGGTCATCAGGGCCAGATCGCCCACTGCAGCAGCCAGCAAGGGTCAAGGCCAGATCTCTCAGGGTCAATGAAGGGCAGGGCTGACTCAGCATGACCCTTGGATTTGAACATGCATGGATGCATGGCCCCTGTTGTTACATGGGCCATGAATATCAATATAGACTCCAGCTGTAGCAGGACCACAGACCCAGACATGGTCCTCAGGAGCAGTCTTACCCCAGATGTTACCATGGCCTCAGGTGGCAGAGTAGGCCACTCAGATCAGCATGGCATGATGGCAGCATGGCTCTCAGATACAACAAGGCCCCAAGTGGCATCTCAGACCCCAGATGATAACAGGAGCTATGGACATCCACACAGACCATGGCTGTGGTAAGGCCATGGACCTAGACATGGCCCTTGGTGGCAGCCAGGGCCTAGATGTCACCATGGCTGTAATTACTAAATGGTCTTGTTAATAAAAACCTCAGAGCCAGAAATTGGGATGAAAGCTGAAAGATCAGAGGAATAAAATAAGCCAGCCACAAGTTCTTACCACTAGGAGATTCTCAACCCAGGAGAGAGCTACTTCCTGTATACTCACACCTATATACCTTTCTGTGCCCTGCCATCTTACTTCCTCTTTCCGCCCAGCTCTGTCACTTCTGTCAGTCTGTATAGACCTTCCAACCTGTATGGTTAGCTAGTGCTAGGATTAAAGGCATGTGCTACCTGACCTCTATGTTTGATATAGCGGTTTGCTTTTTTCTTTGATCCCCAGGCAAGCTTTATTTGTTAGAACACAAATAAAATATCACCACATTTCCCCCTTGTTTGTCTAAAATAAAAAAAAAAAAATAACTAGTATAAGAAAAACTATTTACAATAAGTATAATAACTATATATAATATATACAAGCAAGAAATACATCAACAATGTTTAGTCCATTTGCATTTGACAAATTCAGAGAAAATATTCCACTATCTATTCTGTTTTGGTGAGTCCAAAATGTACCTAATTTACTTTTTGTCCTAACTTGTATTACCAACCAAAAACTATCTTTTGATGTCTTTTAAACTTATAGATTTTACACCTCTTTAGTGAATCTCTTTTCTAAATGTGTTAACAAGGAAAACTATAACTATCTAATCTTCAGCTCCCTCAGAAACCGGAGAAGGAAATAATATTACCTAGTTAAACAGGAAGTGCGAACAAGTGATTTCCAGAAAATGTGAGGAATGACAGAAACAGCTGGCCGCCTGGACAGTCACCTGAGCTTTCTTTGCAACATTGGGGCATCCATCTTTGGCCTGCAGGCTTAGCGTATCTGACAGACTCATCTGTGAAGCAGGATTTCCTAAAGAGCTTTCCTACTTTGTCATGGCAAGATTCAGCAGTCTTTTCTTTTGTGTCCTGTTTGTCCGTTTTGTACAGCATACTGTCAGCAGTCTATGTAAGGGCACTTTTTCACCCAGTGGATAACTTTTGCCACAATGAAAGTAAATTCCATATGGAGTTTCTTCAATATCCATCTTCTTCTCTGAAGCAGATTGGTGCTAACAGGAGCAGACATGACTCATTGTTATAAAGAAAAAAAATCTGTTATTAAAACATCTTAAATGCCCTGTTCTGTAGATTTCTGAAGTGTTTGAAGATGACTTGTATATCTAAAATATATTTCTGCTTGACCTTGAAACAATCCTAATGTGACTACAAGTTCAATTGTAATGACTAACTACTAACCTGCATTTTTTTATTGTCCTAAATAGTTGCTAATAACTTTCAAGAACTAGAAAGTTGCATTACATTGTTAAATGAACTGTATAGGTACAATACCTTGAACAAGATTATAAATATATGTATAGTACTTTCTAACAAATTCAGTTTCAAATTTGGATCAATATACACAATTTGTATACAATATACAAAAATCCAATCTAATGTAAAATATTTAAAACTAGTGGTTGCCTTTTAAAAGTAGATTCAATAATCTATCTTTATCTTTTCATATCTATATCTTCCCCTCTTTTCTTTTCAGAGTAGATTCAATAATATACCCTTTTATCCTATTATTTCTATATCTCTTTTTTTTTTCAGAGTAGATTCAATAATCTACCTCTTATTTATATCCTCTTTTTTCTTTTTCTTTCTTTTTTCAAACAAGAACCTTAAATCTAATCTCCTTTTTTTAGCCTTTTTCCTTACCATTGACAATAACAACATTTAATCAACCATCCTAAACAATGACAATTTTTCAAAACCCACTGAATGACCAAAATTTACCCACCCCTCCTCTTGGGAATGTGGGTGTCATGTTTTTCAAATTACTTCCTGCTGTCTAGGGGCGAAGACATCTTTAGGGGATCCTAAGAAGAAAAAAATTGGGGTTAATTTTCAAGTTCTGGAAGAGGTAGCTATATCATTTGTTGTCCAATCTCTGCATAATGCAAAACTGCAGGGCTTATCTTTAGTCCTTGCTCGAGTAGTCTGTGAGGCTGGATCATCTCAGCTAGCCATCTCAATATTGTCTTGAGCATTTTGTAGTCCAAAGCTGATGTTTTGGGTGGTGTTTGTCAGCTTAGTGGTGTTATCTTCATCCTAATGGAATCATTGTTGTGGGGCCCCATCATCTTTTTGGAGACTTCAAAGTCACTGTTAGGCATGGTCATGGTTCCCTACAAAAAATTGATAGAAACTCAAACCTGAAATCATGTACTGGAAGCTAGATGAAGCCTTTTTCTAGCATTAGTTAGCACTCTGTATGACCATTAATATCATGACAAAGTTTAAAATATGTATGTATATATATTAATCTTACAAATTTTGATATAAAATTCATACCTTAAAAAAGTTTTGAAGAGTCAAAATAGAACCAAGAAATTATGAGATTAATAGCAATAGAATAGTCCCTTTATTTTATTTTTTCTTCTGCCCCATATCAGATGGCTCTTCTGACATACAGAGATTTTGCATTTTCTTTTAACAAGCATGCTTGAGTTTAGAGAAGAGAGTCATGCTCCAACTCCTAAGCCAGCTTTAATTTTTAATTAAACTGGGACTACATAAATACCAGAACAGTAGAGACAGTAGAGACAGTAGAACCAAACACTTAGGAACACTTATGAAACTTTGTCCTATTAGATATATGATACACCAATAGGCCAACTTACTCTTTTTCTTCAGACATTTTTTTTCTGGACAATTTGTTCTTTTTCTTCAGATGTCTCATTTGTCCAGTATTCTTCAGATTCCTTAGCTTTTATTCTCCTGAAAGACAAAAACAAAACCCTTCCCCAACCCTAACTTTGGCAAGTTATATCTGATTAGATGAAAAGTATTTGTTAGTTGTATAAGTTAATTTAAATTGAAGTCATGCTGGTTGTCTTCTAATTAAGAGGCCTCTCTTGTTCAAAACAAACCTTTATCAATTTTGATTTATGGTTTCTCTAGGTAGCAGCTCAGGTCACCAACATCATCCTCTTCCTCACTGTCTCCTCTTCTTCATTTACACCTCTCTCCACAACACATGGACTTCTCTACATCTCTTTCCCTCCCATTCCTCCACCATATTATCGCTCATTGTAATGGGCAGTCCTGTAGGTATCTTCTACCCACACAGGCCCAACAGGGCTGGGCAGGCCTATGGGTGTCTTCTACCTGCACAGGCAGAGCCTATCAGAATGTCTGTTTTCTTCATCTATAGTGATTGAGAGTTCTTCTGGTTGTAGTAGTCTGGGCTGGCATCTGTGGTCTCAGAGTTTGCAGCACATCTGTCCAGGCCCATTCTGGCTTTTAGACTCTCCATTGAGAAGTTGGGGTTAATTCTGATAGGTCTGCATTTATATGTTACTTGGCCCTTTTCACTTGCAGCTTTTAATAGTCTTTGTTCTGTAGGTTTAGTGTTTTGATTATCATGTGCCAAGGGGAATTTCTTTTGTGACCCAGTCTATTTGGTGTTCTATAAGCTTCTTGTACATTTATAGGCACCTTCTTCTTAGGAAAATGTTCATCTATGATTTTATTGAAAATATTTTCTGGGCCTTTGAGCTGGATTTCTTCTTTCCTCTATTCTTATCATTCTTAGATTTGGTCTTTTCATTGTGTTCCAGGTTTCCTGGATGTTTTATGTTAGGGATATTTTAGATGTAACAGTGTCTTTGACTGATGTATCCATTTTTTCTATCATATCTTTAGATTCTTTCTTCTGTCTCTTGTATTCTGTTGGTGAAGCTTGCCTCTGTAGTTCCTGTATGAATTTCCAAGTGTTTCAATTCCAGAATTGCCTCAGTTTGAGTTTTCTCCATCAATTCTACTTCCATCAACAGGTCTTGAACAGTTTTATTCATTTCCTTGCACTGTTTGCTTGTGTTTTCCTGGATTTCTTTAGGGGATTTATTAATTTCCTCTTTTAGGACCTCCATCAACTTCATAGAGGCTGTTTTAAAGTCTGTTTCTTGGGCCTCAACTATGTTGAAACATTGGAGGCCTGCTGTGATAGAGTTTGTGGGCTCAAGTAGAGACATTGTTCTGGCTGTTATTGATTGTGTTTCTATGTTGAGGCAAGGTATCTGGGATTGGGACGATTGTATGTTTAGGTGCTGATATCTGTTTTTGTGTCTGTTGGTTGAGTGTTTTGTTCCTTAGTTTCTGCTTCCTCCTTGGACTTTAGGAGAGTACAGTGGCCGGGTAGGGTATTTTTTGTGGACATGTTTCCCTGGCCTGCTCTGCTGGTATGTGTCAGAGTATGCCTGCTGGTGTTGGAGGCTGGGATCATGGGATAAGTTGGGGAAAGGAAGGTTGGAGGAGAAGGTCTTGAGAGGAAAGGGAGACCATAGTAGGTATGATCTGCTACAGAGCTGGGGATGAGTCTGGGGGATTGGATCTGGAGGAACAGAAGGAGAGAGGAAGATCTGCGGTCAGCCTGGTGACTAACAGCAGGAAAAGTTCCACTCCAAAGAGTTAGTACTGACTGAGACAGTCCTGCCAGCTACACAGCAATCATAAAACTTACTTTGCTGGACAGACACTTGAATCTGTTTATAAATTTGGCCTATTATACAGAATTCCAATGTGTCTGTCATCTTCAGTCCTCTAGATTGATAATTAAACAACCACTTCAAATGAATTTTGAGGTTCACTTCCCAGCAAGCACCTGGAACTGAGCACAACCGAATGGTTTCAGTAAGTAGAAAAAGACCCTCCTAGGGCGAAGAGAAAGGCCTGTGCTTTGATATTCTCAAATCCTGTTGTATTAACAGATAGTAACGTTTCTGCATTATCTCTCCATAATAACTTGACGATAATCTTGACTAGACTGAGATGACAAGGAGAGTAGAAGCGGCACCTCTGTGTCTGCACCCCAGACCCTACTGTTGCTGAGACACGTCTTCATTTACATGCTAAAATAGATCCAAGCGCTCCTATTATATTTATAAAAGAACTTTTCATTATTCAGTGTAGTTTTGATAGAAGATATCCAGTTCTAAGTTAACAAAAGGGTTTATTTTAAAATTTCCAAAAACATCCAGTCCATTTGGGATAGATACTTATAATTAAGTTAAATCCAAACTCTTACAGCCCCAAACAAACTTATTCCTATTTTTAAAACATAAAAATAACCAACTAGATCAGTGTGTTTCTATTGTTATTAAAGTGTCAACATAAAGCAAATTGAATGCTCTAAAAGTTTGAATAACACACTCAGATGCCTGACAAACTTTAAGTAGATTTAACTCTGTCTTCTATAGTTAGAGAGACCCATAGGTTTGGCTTAACTCTTCTTATCCGAGTTCTAATGATAATGTTGGTGATGTTTTATTCTCTACTAGAGGATGTTTCTTGATTAAATGAGAATATAAAATGTTGTATAGTACAACTAGCTGGGATTAAAATGTTAATTATATGTTATTCATATTTTGTTTAATTTTTTAAGGAAATGGACAGCATCACAGTGACTCTCACTAATGGTTTGTTTCCTTTTCTGAATCCTAAAAATAAAAATAATAGTATGTGATTATGCCTACAAGGCCTATAATATTCTGATTTCTAATACCTTTGTTCCTATCATTGCTATTAATAAATAATATTAAGCACATGAAAGACAATTCTGTTGGAAAGAAATGTAGAGGAATACTCTGCTGTCTGATTTCTTTCCAGACTACAGTCCAGGTTAGTACCAAGATAATAGAATAGATCGTTAGTATTCACAAATAAAATTATAATACTGTATATACTAAAGATCAATCTTTCCTAAGAATTCAAGCTAGACACATCATATGATGTTATAGCTACAAGACTAAGCTAGCCAGAAGAAAAACTAAAATTAAAAAATAATAGATTCTTTTTAATACTTAAATTTTAAAATAGAACATTTTATAGTGTGCAAATAACAGTAGATATAATGGGAACATATAGTCAGTCTAGTATTTAAGATATGAGTTTTGGAGAAAAAATTAATTAAATTTTAAAACGTGAATTCTGATTCTTTATAATCCCCATTTCCCTCATTTGCTACCTTTATTTCATTGAGGCAGACTATATTCTTGATTATTTTAATTTTAAATATAACATTCCTATCACATGTCACATGTAAATATTAACAGAGGACTAAAAAGAAAAGCAAGCCAGATCATGATGGCGAATTGATTACTAAGATTCAAGAATTCCTTCATTAATGTTCGCAATCATTTCTCTCTCCCTGAAGGTCTGCTTTTCTGCCCACCTAGCCTCACCTTTATCAGATCCTCAGATTAAATTTCCTAGCAACATGGGACATGAGACCGTATTTGCCACACGCATGAAATGTGATGCTTGGCCCAGGGGAGCTCTAAGCGAAGGTTCCCAGAGGAAGCTGCACCTGTTCTGTGCAAACTCAACAAGCCACACCTCCGTTGCTAAAGCACCAGCGAGTGATTGTGGCAAGCTAGAACATCGCAGGCCTAAAGTCAAAATTGTATCTTAGATTATCTCAGCCTTTTCAAAAAATAGCCAATCTATTACCTTCCTGTGTATGTGTCTTAATACTCTGTGACCGGAGAGTTAGCTCAAGGAACTTTCCCAGAACACTCTCTGTGATGCCCTCCCCTACAACCCTCCCTAATATCAACACCTTAAATCTCATGAGTACTCTCTCATCTGATGGCCTATTCTCTCATCATCTCTTTCCTTTACATACTCCAACCTCCTCTCAACAAATCCAACTTAAAATGATTTTAAAACTCTTCCTGGACCTTCTGACACACCTTATGTGATTCCTTGAAGAACCATTTTAATTCTATCCATAGGTCTTCCTCTAATCGACCCACTGACTCAATTTGTCTACATCACCATACAGTAGGGTGCACAGACTCATGCTCACAGCATCCTTTTAATAGGAGTGCAGATACTGACCTCTGACCCAGGCACCCAGGATTGGTGCACTCCACAGCATCAAATTTTCAGTCAGAAACTGAACACAATGTCAGGACCCCAATAAAGCTTCCCCTCCATCTCATCTCCCACAAAGTCGCCCCCCATTTTCTTTTTTTAGACCACAGGGCTGGAAATGTTAGAACCTAGACCAGATGTGCTGAGTTCCTGCCCACCCACATCTGCATATTCCCCCTCCCTCATAGCTGGTTCTCTGTGCAGCCCCACCCCATGATGGATACATATTTTTTTAAAATGGGCTCCTTCTTCCCACTTCCAGCATGGCCTCATCTTCCCCCACTGCCCAGGAATTACAGGCAGCTCACTACAAGCATAGTATGGACTACTCATCAACCACATGGTATGGACTACCCCTTCCTCTGCAACTGTAAGAAGGGACCTCTACTCTGCCTCATGTCCCTCTCCTCAGAGCCCCATCTGGGCCTTACATTGGTAGGCAATGCTCTACAGCCTCTGCCAACCTCACTTTCAAAAAGTTTTTTGACATAGTTTCTTGGTAAGTGACCCAGGTGAGCTTTGAATTCTCTGTAACCAGGCAGAACTCCTAATTCTCCTACTTCAACATCTCAAGTGGCTAGGATTATAAGGTCTACTAAGAATAGAAATTTAAGATGGCTTAGAAAACATCAAGACTTCCTCTTGCTATTTTGGAATAACATAGGAACCCGCAGGTAAAATGATTTCAAGGCCAGAGAGCCTTAACTGTAAGCACCAACATTTTTTTAAAAGATTTATTTATTCATTATGCACAGTGTTCTGCCTGCATGTATGCCTGCAGGCCAGAAGAGGGCACCAGATCTCATTACAGATGGTTGTGAGCCACCATGTGGTTGCTGGGAATTAAACTCAGGACCTCTGGAAGAACAGCCAGTGCTCTTAACCTCTGAGCCATCTACCTCTCCAGCCCAAGCACCAACATTTTATAAAATAACCTGACCATTAAACCTAAGTTTTAGTGAATTCAGTCTTGAACACTCTTTTATTTTCTTAAAATGAACATTTTAAATTCAACTTCACTTTTCAAAGAGGAGCCTAGCTATAAAACATCTGTTCTCAATGGCTGGGATGTAGCTCAACAGGCAGCGTGCTTGCTACGCATTTGTGAAGTTCTAGGTTAGAGCTAAGGCAAGCGAGCAAACCTGGGCTCAACATGGCTTGGGGTATGCATGCTCTCATTTTCTAATAATGCTCCTATTGACGTAACTCCTTTACCTGCATGTACTACACAAACATCTGTGTCCAAACAATGCACCAAGCAGCCTCAGAACCCCCTTAACCACCCCAACGACCTGCATCAATTTACAAGTATGCTGCTCTCCACTCCTAACAACAGTCAAATTTAGACAGTTTCTATTTAAATACAGTCCCAATATATCTGGATACAAAGACTAGAAAGGTCAATCTAGCCTAAATTGTTTCGGGGTACTAAGTAGAAATTATACTCAAGTAAACTTTGGGAGAATCCCTGTGCATAATTGGACACACATTGATCTAAGTTACATGTATCATGGGAAGGGATGTCCACAGCAGGAATCACTTTCCTTATCACTGTCAGAAGGGACAAATGGCCATCTCCGGTGCCTCTTAGCATACCAAAGTGCATGCTGGCCTGTGGGCTCTCTCAGTCTCACAAGTAGATACGGCACAATTCCAAGTCCATGCTAGCATCCTAGCTCTTCTCAGCTCTTCTTCTCCCCTCCTCCTCCACCTCCTCCTAGTTCAGGTGCTCCCCTCCCTCAGCTACTCATTCTCCTTATAACTCTCCATTTCGATTCATTACACTCTCTCTTTCACCCGCTCCCTCTTTGTCTTTCTCTCTGTGTTTCCCACCCCCTTTCTCTGCTCCCCACCCCAATGCTCCTTCTCTACCTCTCCTCTCTGCTTCTGTTTCTCCTGGTTAGGTCCAGTTTGCTGGCCATGTTCAGTCTACTTCTTTCTCTCTGTGTTCTGGACTCTTTCTCATACCTCTGGCTGTTCTCTCTCACATCTACAATAAAAACTTCCCCTCAAACATATCATGGAGTGATCATGTCATTGGTTTATACAATCTCTACTTTTTCAGGCCAATTTTCATAATACCTATTACTTCTGATTTAAGAGGAAAAAAAGATTCTATGATGCTTGGGATGATTATTTTTGTTGTTGTTATTGTCAGCTGGACTCAAGCTTTGGTCATCTGAGAACAGGGACCCTCATTTGACAAAAATGACCCTATCAGAGTAGCCTGTAGGCAAGTCTGTATGGCAGGTTTTTTGATTAGTGATTTTTGTGGGAGAGTTCAGCCCCCCAAGGGATGGTGATCCTGGGCTGTACAAGCAAACAGGCTGTAAGCAGCACTCCTTCACAGTCTTTTTCTGCATCAGGTCTGACTCAGAGGTGTTCAGATGAGTATATGTTCAGTTTGCCTGGTGGTCTGGTCATGAGTCTAGAAGGGTAGAGGCAGACAGCAAGCTGCTGGTAAATCTCCAGATGGCAGAATTGGCATTGTAGGCTGAGCCCTTGGGATGGCTTTGTCTGGAAATCCCATCCTGAGGTGTGCACTGGCAGCATGCAGCCACCCACCCTCAAGAAGGCTTTCAGTCAGGTTGTGATGTATTTATGTTCCTTTCACCTCAGACAGTCCACATACCCTTCATTAACACCTGTGAGACTTGCCTGCCTTGGAAATTAATTACGAAATGACTTCTTGAATGAACCAAAGGGAGGGTGTTCATCGATGACGAGATAGACAAAATCCTTGTTTTCATGCAGCCTACCTTCTACAGTTGGGTTTGGAAATGCAGCCCTAACATCCGTATCACCGTCACCTGTCACTTTGTTACAAGTTCTCAGATCCTGACAGAGCTAAAGAAACAGTTCGGGTTTTCTAAGCTCAGCCAATCCCCTGGAGATAAGGCTCCTGTGGACAGTAAATTTGGAGAAGTTTTACCCAAGAGGACAAATAACAAGCAAGTAAATGAATTCACAGTACACCATCAGGTGGGAATTCCAAAAGCAGGATGAAGGGAAGGGAAGAGACGGCAGCCATGTGAGAGGAAGGATCTAGTATAGAGTGCAAGGTGCAAGCCATTCCGGAGAAGAGACCGGGGCCTACTAAGCATGTAGGAGGCACATACAGAAGCTCATTCAGTGGGGTGAGGTGGTAGTGACAGGAACGGACTCTGGGAAGGGAAGGGGGACTAAGACTATGGTGAGACGATATGGGGAAGGTCTGGAGGGGGAGTCTTGACCTGCTCAGGGTAGGGGATTATCTGACTCTCGAAGACACTTGGAGCTACACACACTTGGGAGCAGTTGCTGGGAGTTTGAAAACCACGGTGAATTCCAAAGTTGGACTGAATCTTTTTGCAGTGCATATAACCCTTCAGAGTGGGGGTGTCCTGACTCTTCCCTAGAGTGTCTCCACTTGGACCTTCCATCATGCATGTGTTTTCCTCTCTTATTTGCTTCCTGCTTGTCTCCAACATTGACTGTCAAGATGGGGACTGGTATTTGTTGTGTTTGTCTCTTTGTGGCCTCAATAGTCAAAGTTCAGATTAAGCATGTGCTACACAATTTGATCCTCAAAGCTGCCTATGCAGTGAACATAACCTTTAGACCTCCATTTCACAAAACTGAGAAGACCTGCAAAGAACTAATTCAATCCTCAAAGTTGCCTATGCAGTGAGCATAACTTTTAGACCTCCATTTCATAAAACTGAGAAGACCTGCAAAGAACTAGCTGGGGCCACCTTTGGGTTCATTTTAAAAAACACCCACATTACAGACTATGTTGTATAGTTTGACTCAACTGCGTGCCCATGGTAAGCTTCCAAAGTGGGAGAACGCAGACGCAAAAACAAATGCAGCTACCTGACTCCAGAGCCTAAATTCAAGGGCAAATGAATCCCAGGAGATGATCTCCACTGTGGAACCCTGACCACACCTCTCATTAAACATTCATACACTGAAACAAAGGAAGGCAGAGAGGAGTCCAAGGGAGCTGCAGCCATGGGTCCTCCCAAAGACCTCACTTTTAATGAAGCTTTGCATTCAGCCTTGAAAAGGACTAAAATTCTGACACTTGCTGCCACATAGATGAACCCTGGAGACGTGCTTGGCGAAACAGGTCAAGTGTAAGACAAATATGTCAGAATAGTAAGTTCACAGAAACTAGACTGACTGCTCACCAAAGGCTGGGGAAGGAGAGAGAGAGAAATTAGGGCTTTGTGGGACAAAGTTTCACCTGAAAATAAAAATGTTCTCAAGACCCTAAGAGGCAATGTGTATGCATTTAATGCTGCTGTACTACATACTCGAAGGTGGTTCAAGTGGGGTGGAGAGGTGGCCCCGTGGTTAAGGACAGTTGATGTTCTTCCAGAGGACTGAGTTCAGTTCCTAGCACCCACATCAGGCGTCAGCTCCAGGGTGTGCAGATGGTCTCCTGGCTTCTGACCCCACTCACACATTCTCTTTTCACAGTGGCAGATTTTATGTTGTGTGAATATCACCACAATGAAAATGAGGGGGAAAGGCCTTTGCTTAATTTAGATTTTTTTCAACTACAAGCTTTGTCAGACATTTCAATACTTAAAGCTTTTCATTCAGCTCTGTGTTGCAGTACACATACACAAGACAGTTGCATGTGTTACACACAACCAGTAATAATGATGAGGATTCAACACCTAAAGCCTATTAGTTCAGGTTTATGTGTTATGGCACAAAGTGCACACATATACACACAAAGTGTACACGTGCACAAAGTATACACATATACACATGCACAGAGTATGCACATATACACACATACGAAGTACACACCTAACACATGCACAAAGTGTGCATAAATACACAAAAGTCGCACATCTTACTTGCAGTTAGTAACAGCTATGAGGGTAGTTGTCACTTGTGTGTAGCTGGGACAAACAGTAACTCCAGGAAGGAGAGGCTTATACTGTCTCACAGTATAAGGGGACAGTCCATCATGGTGAGTAAATCACGGTAGCAGTACCTTGAGGTGGCTGGCCACATTGCATCTGCCATCAAGAAAGAGACGAATTCTCTTGCTCAGCTTTCTTTCTTAGTTTTATTCAGCCCAGGATCTCAGCTGGTGGCATGGTGCCACCCATGTGTAGGAGGAATTCTCTCCTTTCAGTTAACCTAGCCTAGAAATCCTGCCAAAGACATGCCCGGATTTGTTTCCATGGTGATTCTAAACCCCACCAAGCTGACAATCGAGACAACCAAGCAATGCTTCAACTCTTGTCAACTTGATACTGAAATATCACTTTTAGGCCATAACCTTCCACCCCTGGTCCATAGGTCATTTCAGAATGCAAATGCATGCAATTCAACTTGAAAAGTCTCCAGAGTTTTTAACAGTTTCAACACTGTTCAAATGGGTAATTCATTGTCTCTTTGAGATACAGGCAAGCCCCAAGAAAACAAACAAACAAGAGGCTGGGGGCAAGCTCAACCAATAAAATGTTTACTGTGCAAGAGTGACAACTAGGGTGTGAACCC
The DNA here is from genome assembly GCF_903995425.1 of Onychomys torridus. Taxonomy (NCBI): domain Eukaryota; kingdom Metazoa; phylum Chordata; class Mammalia; order Rodentia; family Cricetidae; genus Onychomys; species Onychomys torridus. The sequence goes on from NC_050444.1 coordinate 53,987,713, forward strand.
ACAGCACTCACGTAAATGCCAGGCAGGTGTAGAGGACTACCTGTAACCCCAGCACTCTGTAGGCACTCTGGAACAGTATAGCCAGATAAGTGAGCTTTGGGTTCAAATGAAACATTCTGCCTTAGTATCTAATGTATAGAGTAATCACAAAAGGCACCTGATGCCAAACTCTGGCTGTCATATGCACATAAACACTTGTGCAAGTACTCTCACACACACCCATACACACACATATACATGCACACACACACACACACACACACACACACACACACACACACACATATGTGTATACACACATGCATACCCACTACACATGCAAAAAAAAAAAAAAATTAAAGAGCTCCATCTAACATCCAAGGGCACTGAGTAAACATTTGTGTCCCCAAAGGGAGGTGCAGGGCATATCAAGGAAAGACTGCATCAAATCAAAACCAAAACCTAGCACAGACACCATCAAGCCCAATGTCTAACATCTAAGCATCATGAAAGAATGATTTGGACTCTAAAGGGCCTGAGTAGCCCCTTTTCTGGCTCTGCCACCTGAAACACAGCCTTTCTCTTAGGCTGGTTTTAGTCTGTACATGCAGCTTTCCTCAGTGAACAGTCCCATGGTCTTGACATCTCTGATATCCTGGGGTCTCTGCTACATCCTAGGGTCCATAGCTTCGTGGTGATCTTTCACAGCCTTGCAGGAATTCTGACCCTGCTACAAATTGCTTGGCCTCAGTTGCTCTTTGGAACCATGGCCTAGTTCCTAAAAGAGACTTCTCAACAGTCCATGTTTCTTTCAGCTCTGGTCTTACAAACTTCTGTCAGAATGGTACTTTAAGCTCTGCTTGAAGCATTCTCAGATTTTTCTAAGCCCAAAGTTTCAAACTTTTTCACATCCTTCTCAATACCAGTACCAAAGGTCTGAGAGCCACATGGTCAGACTTATCACAGCATTTGTTTTTTGTATTAATTGCCAAGACAACATGGAATACCAGCAAGCAACTTAAAGAAAGGTTTGTTTGGCTCACAGTTCAAAGAACCAATCCATCATGGCAGAGAAGTCATGATGTCGGAAACTCAAGATGATTGCTCACACTGCACCCACAGTCAAGAAGAGATCAACTCAAGATGATTGCTCACACTGCACCCACAGTCAAGAAGGGATCAACTCAAGATGATTGCTCACACTGCACCCACAGTCAAGAAGGGATCAACTCAAGATGATTGCTCACACTGCACCCACAGTCAAGAAGAGATCAACTCAAGATGATTGCTCACACTGCACCCACAGTCAAGAAGAGATCAACTCAAGATGATTGCTCACACTGCACCCACAGTCAAGAAGAGATCAACTCAAGATGATTGCTCACACTGCACCCACAGTCAATAAGGGATCAACTCAAGATGATTGCTCACACTGCACCCACAGTCAAGAAGGGATCAACTCAAGATGATTGCTCACACTGCACCCACAGTCAAGAAGAGATCAACTCAAGATGATTGCTCACACTGCACCCACAGTCAAGAAGAGATGAGTGCTAATATCAGCTTCATTTCTCTTCTTATTCAGTTGAGTGTAACAGGCCCTAAAACCTTGACACAACTGACTCCATGATGACAGTACCATTCAGGCCATAGAACTCAGCCCATAGACAGTACCACCAACCAAAACAAAAACAAAGACCTAATCCATCAAAACCATATTTCTGGGGAAATCTGTAAATATACTAACCTTGCTTTTTGGCTTCTGTAGTTCTGCTTCTAGCTAACTGTTCTTGTTAACTGAAGTATGCCAACCCAGAATATGGTTTTGTGCTTAAAAGCTCACCATGGGAAAGGCTGGGGTTACACTGGGATCAGTGTAATCACCAGCTGGCTAATAAAGACTTTTTATTGGTTTAAACCATATCCCAGTAGTCTTCTCTGGTGGATATCCCACACACAAGGACCCTAGCCCATGGAATAATACTGTCTACATTTAGTGTGAGTCCTCTCACTTCAACTAGCTCAGTCTAGAAACTCCCTCACCAACATGTCCAAAGGTAGTGGATAGCCATCCCAGCATTGGCCTGGAAGTTCCAACCCCCATTGAGGCTTCGGTCATGGTCACACCCACAAGGCAGGACGGAGGAGGAAGCGGAAGACCCAGGATCGAGAGGAGGGCTCTCTCTTGGTTCCGGGACCCTGGATGCTGGAGGTAGACCAAGCAGAGTTCTCCAGAGAACACCACCAGACTGCACTATACCTTTGCCAGACCCTGCAAACTACCCCTTCATTTGTAAGTTACCCCACAAAATAAACCTCCCTTTTAACTATGTGGAGTGGCCTTAATAATTTTACCAATACCCAAAGGTTTGTTTCCATGGTGATTGTAAATCCTATCAGGTTGACAATCAATATTAAAGATAGCTCACAGTTTTTCAGCACTCACCTACTGCCAGACTCTGATTTAAATGTTATGTATGAATTAATGAAGTTGAAGTTCATGAATGCTGAAAATAGCTATTTGATGATCTATTTGGCTTCATTCTCAGTCTCTTATATCATTCATATGAATATATGTGAATACATGTATAAACATGCATATATCCAGCATACACATAAGTATTAGAGTGTCATCACTTTTTTGTACTATTTTGGAATCTCCAAGAATAAATAGCTATAATGAAGACTGACAAGGAGCAGGGTCTTGGAACCACCATGATTCAGATTCTATATATACTGGCTAGCTACATTATCCATTGTAGTTATACTCCTTAATGACTATATCACCAGAGCTTTAAATATGAGAAAATATGGGAAGCATACAAATCAGTAGCAGGATGAAAAATCTTCCAAAAATGTGTGCTGATATTTCCCTGAGACAGAAACGGGATTAAGTAGGGCTTTTGTGCTCCGACTATATTTAGAACGGATTCTTGTTTATTTCTTTGTTTGATCTGCAGTGTAGCTCCTCAAAAGACCTTCCGGATGAGGAAAAGCCACACATTATGCAGCCATCTTATTTTGATGGATCCTATGGCCTCTCCTTGCCGCAAGCTCATTAGAGGCAGGAGTCCCCATAGTTGGTCGCAATGTAGTTTTAATTCATCCGATTGCTCCTGGATCTCACTGCAAAACAGTCACATAATAGTTCTCTCTAACTGACTGCACAGAAACTGGGGGAAAGAATGATTGAAGGCCAGCCCAGCCCTGTAGGAGAAGGTGTGATGTCTGTCAGCCCTCCCAGAGTTAAGCAGCCCATGCTGCAGAGGCAAACGCCTGTTGTTTTGCAACAAGTGTTCATGAAAACAATGAGACAAAACGATGCTTTGTGGAAGACAACGACATCCATTCAAAGACCTCTCATTAGCTCTTTTATACCGTGCTGCTCTGTGCAGACTTGTATCCAGAATTATCTTGTTTTATTAATCAGCCTGGTAGACACTCAGAGAGGAAGGAAAAGGCTGGTTTTTCTTAAATGCAGATGGGAGGCATGGGGCAGAATGGAAAGCCTGCAGCAGCTCTTCCCTCCATTCAGCCCAGCACTCACTTCGTGGAGGGGTGGCTTCTCTCCCATTCCCTTTCAGCAGCACTTTTGAGAGGAGCTGACGGCTTCCTAGAAGCACCAATTCCCAAGTGGGTGCTTGAGTTTAAAATAACTTACTTCTCTAAAAGGGAACCTCCCCCACAGGCAACGGGGGAAAATGGTCCTTTCTTCTAGTTCCACTCATTGTCTTAGTTTCTTTTCTGTAGCTATAACTGAATCCACAGATTGGGTAATTTGTAAAGAAAGGTTCTTCTGGCTCAAGGTTCTGAAGGCTGGAAAGTTCAAGATCAGTGAAGGCTCAAAGCAGTTTCTCTCTGGCCCTCTGTAGAGAAAGTGTTCTGAATCTTCTACACACATGGACATAAGCTGTATATTACATGACACCATCACACTCGTGTTAAATTTGTCTAGCGTGAGACCATATTGTAGTTACTGGTGAGAATGCCCTTGTTCTTGAGAGGTGACGCTGAAGATGTCTGGTAGAACATCCAAATGCTAGCTGGACGGATGAATGGATGGGATGGATAGATAGGTAGGTGGTAGGTAGACAGACAGACAGATGCTATGGGATGTTTTATATGTCAAATGTGTTGCTCTGATTGGTTAAAATAAATAAAGTGCTGATTGGCCAGTAGCCAGGCAGGAAGGATAGGGTAGGCAGGACAAGGAGGAGGAGAATTCTGGGAGGTAGAAGGCTGGGGGAGAGAGACACTGCCAGCCACTGCCATGACAAGAAAAAGATAAGGTACTGGTAGCCACGAGCCACGTGGCAAAATATAGATTAATAGAAATGGGCTAAATATAAGAGTAAGAGCTAGACAATGGTAGGCCTGAGCTAATGGCCAAGCAGTTTAAACAATGTAAGTTTCTGTGTGTTTACTTGGTTGGGTCTGAGCGTCTATGGGCCTGGCGGGTAAGAGAGATTTGTCCTGACTGTGGGCCAGGCAGGACAACTCTAACTACAGACAGACAGCTAGATTATAGAGGGATGTAAATAGAAAAAGAAAGTGAGCAAAGAGTAACACTGGTTCAAGGAGGCCAAAAGTGGAAAGTGTTCATTGTGCTCTTCTTTCAATTTCTAACATTTCAAATTTGTCAAAATACAAGAATGAGGAGAAAGGGGTGCAGCAACCCTCGAACTCAGTTCCACCCTGAACCTCCTGACAGTGACTCTGCGGCTTCTTACAGCTGGAGAGTAGAGTAGCATTCACACCAGGACAAGCTTACACCTTCTCTACTGCAGAAAAGGTAGCGAAAAGGCTGCTTGCCACACCTGTCGGTGACTGTACACCTTGTGACAATATTCATCATTTTTATACTTGTGTTTTGTATCCTCCACACAGTGAGGGAGCAATGCTGCCAAGTGCTCCTGTGGTTGGACCTTAAAAAACAGCAAATGAGTGGCACAGCTCCTCTGCTTACATGGCTATGGTTACTTGGGAGTGGATGGTTTTTCCAGTATCCCTTGTGCCTCATATAGCATTGCTTATCCCGGGGGCACCTGGATCTCTTCACTATTTTTCACTTCAACAGCTAAGAGCTGATACCATCGCCTACAAGATGACTAGGAATGTGCAGCACATGACCTAAAAGAGACTCTTGAGAATACAGGTACACGCAGTTTCACGCCTGTTTCGACGATTCTACAGCACAGAGTATGTCCTAAAATATTCTCAACGTAAATTATAAAGAGACATGGATAAGGGATCTGTGCAAGATGTTTGTCTGTGTGTGTTGGTGACTCTGGGAAGGTTATCTGGGAATAGGTGAGTACAACTGGTGAATGCTGACTATGCATCCTGAGGAAGTATGGCTTAGGTCAACATGGAATCCCTGCAGAATCATAAATCCAAGGCCAATCTGGGTTACACAGGAAGGCTTTGTCTTAAATTATGGAGAGAAAAGAAGGGGGTGGGGGGTGAGGGGGGGTGAGAGTAAGAGAGGGAAGCAGAAGTGAGGAGTAAAGGAAGGAGGGCAGAAGAGAGGAAACAATGTAGAGAGATGTGTAGCATTGTCTGTGTGCCAATGTGACACAAAGTAGAGTCACTTTGGATGAGAGAATTTCAGCTAAGGAAATGCCTCTATCAGATTAGCCTTTAGGCTGTCTGTGTGGCACTTCCTTGATTGTTGATTGATGTGGGAAGGCTAGTCCACCGTGGGCAGTGCCATCTCCGGTCCGGTGGTCCAGGGAGGTATAAGAAAGGTAGCAGAATGCCAGGCAGTGGAAGCGCACACCTTCAATCCCAGCACTTGGGAGGCAGAGGCAGGTGGATCTCTGTGAGTTCAAGGCCAGCCTGGTCTACAGAGTGAGTTTCAGGACAGGCACCAAAACTACACAGAGAAATCCTGTCTTGAAAAAACAAAAAAACAAAAAAAAAAAAAACAAAAACAAAAAAGGAAGATAGCAGCATATGAACCCATGAGCAAGTCAGTGTGCATCACTCTCCAAGCCTCTGCTCCAGTCCCTGCCTCCAGGTTCCTTTCCAGCCTGAGCTCCTGCCTTGGCTTTCCTCGGTGATGGACTGTGATAAGACATGTAAACCAAATGAATCTCTTCCTTCTCAGGTTGCTTGTGGTCATGGTCTTTATCACAGCAACAGAAAGCAAACTGGGACCCTCTGCAAAAGAAAAGTAATGTTTGGTGACTGAAGTGGAGAAAGAGTTACAGATGACACCCTGGCTTCATAAGGATTTAGACAGCACCTGCGTGTAAGATGTCCGTATATACATTCCAGACACTCTTCAAACCGTTTGGACGAGGTATTAAATACCTTTAAGAGTTGATACTGAAAAAGAAAATAGGAGAGAAGGAAATGAATAATTATGCTTAACCTGAATCAACTCTTGAAAAGAGATGTCAAAGTGCCGATGACAGCTCTAAAGGCCAGGAAAAGCTTGTGAAAAGAACATCACTGGTCCCCAGTACCGAAAGCTTCCAGCATCTGCTCCGGCTTTCCAGGAAGTGGTACCCAGAAACAGAGCTCCAGGCACAAGCAGGGACAGACTCATTGGGAAGAAGAAACAGAGATAGAACCCACACAGGGTTAGAACTTGAAGGCTAGGCTGCTGGAAACAGAAGGACCCCTACACAGAAAGGTTTTAGAACTTGAGCAACCGTTGGTTAAATTCGTGGTCACCTCTGATGATGGTTAATTTACGTGTCTGTTTGGCTTGGCCACAGTATTTGACAAACATCAGACTAGATGTAAATGTGAAGGTTTTAAATCTAATATTTATACTTAAACAAGTAGGACTTGACTTGATCCTGTGAACAAAAACTCCTGGACAGAAGCCATGTCTTCAGAGACTGGTGGATTAGCCCCGTAGTACTGTGAGAACGTGAGTACTGGGAGAGCGTGAGCACTGGGAGAGCGTGAGCACTGGGAGAGCGTGAGTGAGTACTGGGAGAGCGTGAGTGAGTACTGGGAGAGCATGAGTGAGTACTGGGAGAGCATGAGTGAGTACTGGGAGAGCATGAGTGAGCACTGGGAGAGCATGAGTGAGCACTGGGAGAGCGTGAGCACTGGGAGAGCGTGAGCACTGGGAGAGCGTGAGCACTGGGAGAGCGTGAGCACTGGGAGAGCGTGAGCACTGGGAGAGCGTGAGTGAGTACTGGGAGAGCGTGAGTGAGTACTGGGAGAGCGTGAGTGAGTACTGGGAGAGCGTGAGTGAGCACTGGGAGAGCATGAGTGAGCACTGGGAGAGCATGAGTGAGCACTGGGAGAGCGTGAGTGAGCACTGGGAGAGCGTGAGTGAGCACTGGGAGAGCGTGAGTGAGCACTGGGAGAGCGTGAGCACTGGGAGAGCGTGAGCACTGGGAGAGCGTGAGCGAGTACTGGGAGAGCGTGAGCGAGTACTGGGAGAGCGTGAGTGAGCACTGGGAGAGCGTGAGTGAGCACTGGGAGAGCGTGAGTGAGCACTGGGAGAGTGTGAGCACTGGGAGAGCATGAGCACTGGGAGAGCGTGAGTGAGTACTGGGAGAGCGTGAGTGAGTACTGGGAGAGCGTGAGTGAGTACTGGGAGAGCGTGAGTGAGTACTGGGAGAGCGTGAGTGAGCACTGGGAGAGCGTGAGCACTGGGAGAGCGTGAGCACTGGGAGAGCGTGAGTGAGCACTGGGAGAGCGTGAGTGAGCACTGGGAGAGCGTGAGCACTGGGAGAGCGTGTGAGGTTGCAGGTCCTGAGGTTTATTGCCTTCTCTTGGGCTAGTTCTAACCCCCCCTTACCCCACAGCAGCCATTCCTTCCCCACCTCTGTGTCTGAACTAGTAACTTCTGAATAATCAATAGAAACTTTCTTGTAATCTATTAACTTATCACTATTAACTAGCTCCCACCAAAAAGCTAAGAATGTCACCAAAGAGCATCTTGAGTCTAGAGAAAAGCTTCCCCCATCTTGCTATAACTAACTGCCTCTCTGATGTTCCCACTAATATATTTTAAACTGGCCTTGATGTATGACTTCCTTAGTAATATAAAAATATAAGAACCTGCCAGGTGGCAGCGGCGCACACCTTTAATCCCAGCACTTGAGAGGCAGAGCCAGGTGGATCTCTGAGTTTGAGGCCAGCCTGGTCTACAGAGCGAGATCCAGGACAGGTACCAACACTGCACAGAAACCCTGTCTGGAAAAAAAAAAAAAAAAAAGGAACTTCATGAACCAGTTTCCACACTGGAACATGGAATCTGGAGTAACTTGCATCTGTACTCCTGGGTCTTGGTCACTCAAAATGGCTCCAGAATAAATTATCTCTTATTCCCTTTACTATGAGATCTGGGGGTTTTGCATCAATAAGAAAATAGGAGGCAAGGGACATGGTTCATCCAGTAAAGTATTTGCTGCATAAGCATGGGGACCTGAGTGTGATCCTGAGAACCCAATTGAAAAACCCCAGTGAGGTGTGTATTGGAAGAAAATTAATAAAACGAAAACTTGAGATAACTATTATCATGAAAAAGGAGTGAGTAATAGTTATGAATCATAACATGAAAATGCTTAACACGGACTAACAATTGCTATACAAATATGTGTGGGAGGTGGGAGGACAAAGGAGCTGCATCAGAGCTAAGCTTCATTACCACAGCAAGTCAAAAGATCATCCTGTGACACCGAGAGGTTGCCATACACACTCATTATCAAAAGAAATACTCAGCTCAATACCAAAGACACAGCAGAAAGCATTGTGGAGTTACTTTGCTATAAACCTGTAACATTGTTTTATCTCTTGACTGATTTACCTTTTTTCCCCTTCATTCAAGGGGACACACGTGTGCCAGAGCATGCACGTGAAACTCAGAAGGCAGCTTTGCAGAGTCAGCTTTCAGGGGGTTCTGGGGATTGAACTCAAATCACCAGGGTTGTGTGGTGAGAACCTATATTCATTGAGCCATCTCTTGCCTGTCCTTCTAATTACTTTATTTTATTTTTGCTTTTTTAAAAAACCACATAGAATTCAGAAAAATAAAACCAGGGAGAATCTTGAGGGCCAACAGAGACTTCTCATTTCAATTTACTCAAAGTTTGGTGTTATCACAGAAAGTCTCTTCCTCTAAAGTTTGTATCCCTAGATATCAGAGCATTTTAATCAATAATGTAGGGGCTTAGAGCCAATAACCCAAGCTTTAAGACAAGCTTTGCATTTGGATTACCAAATGTGTCCACAAAAACACTTTAAGAATTTTTTACTATTATTTTTTCCTTTTTGTTGACAAGAGTCTTGTTATACAGTTCAGACTGACTTCAAACTCACAGTCCTCTGGCCTCAGCTTCCCCAGGGTTGGGATTGGAGGTGTGTGTCACCATGCCCAGCAGGGATATCTAACTGTCAAAGCATTACCAAGAACAAAACTCACTGACGGGGATGGGGTTAGAAAACACGGAGATGGTGCAACAACAATGTAAGACTTGTAAGCAGCCATGGTAAGAATGGCTGGCAACATTCTGGATTAGCCCCACAATTAAAATAGAGCAAATTAACTTAAGTTCCCCTTCCACAAATTATGTCTAAGAAACATGAAAGACTGAAGGGAATTCCTGTGGGGGTGTAGCAAGGCCATGAAGCTAGAGAGGCTCTGCTGATGTCTCTCTTCTGCCCGTCTCATTTAGCTAAAGCCAGGCAATACTTCTAAATTTTCACATTTTAATTGCTGGTTCTTATTTCCATTTTCCTGGTTCTTCTATATCCAACTATACTGCTGTTCTTTTTATAATAATTACAGTATTTGATTTAAAAATATTCTCAAAAAAATGGGGATAAGATCCAAGATATAGACCTTTGGTAAATACTTAAGAGAAAAACTAAAAAAAACTAGATTTTCTAAAACAAAAGGATGAAAAAAGAATAAAATGATTTTTCTTCAGTTTGTATCCAGACCAACTGACTATATCATGGCATGATAGCTAGCATGTAACTAGACATCATTGTTAATTTATACTTAATTAGTTTGCTGCTTTGTCAATAAACTGCTTTTCAAGTCCCAATGCATTCAGTTAGTCGAAATGAAATGGAACAGACTCGAAAGGGAAACAATGCTCTCTCCCCAGCTTTCTCTAGACCTCTAAGCACGGTGGACAGCAAGGCAGCATTGTTACTTCTGAGATGTAATTTTTTTTTTTTTTTTTTAGAAACACAGCTTCTTGTACTACAGAGTTGTAGTAATAAAAACCACAAGGTATTGGCATAAAAATAGAGATGATGATCAATGGAATCGAATTGAAGACCCAGACATAAATTCACACACCTATGGATACCTGATTTTTTTTTATAAAGAAACCAGAAAGACACAATGGAAAAAAAGAAAGAATCTTCAATGAGTGGTACTGATCTAGCTGGATGTCTGCATGTAGAAGAACCAAATAAGATTCATTTTATCACCAGCACAAAACTCAAGTCCAGGTGGGTCAAAGACCTCACCATATAACCAGATACACTGGACCTAATAGAAGAGAAAGTAGGGAAGAGCCTTGAACTCGTTGGCACAGGGGGCAGCTTCCTGAACAGAACACCAATAGCATAGGCACTGAGACTGACAATAAGTGGAACTTCATAAAACTGAAAAGCTTCTATATGGCAAAGGGCACTGTCAATGGACAAAACAGCAGCCTACAGAATGGGAAAAGATTTTCACCAACTCAACATCTGACAGAGGCTAATATCCAAAGTATATAAAGAAGTCAAGCTAGATTTCAAGAAAACAAATAATCTAATTAAAAATAGGGTCCAGTTCTAAACAGAGAATTCTCAACAAAAGAATCTCAAATGGCTGAGAAACATGAAAGACATGTTCAACATTCTTAGCTAATATCAGGGAAATGCAAGTCAAAACTATTTTGAGATTCCATCTTACACCTGTCAAAATAGGTAAAATCAATAAAACATGCTGGTGAGGATGAAGAGCAAGGGGAACACTCCCCCATGGTTGGTGGGAGTGCACACTTGTACACCATTATTGAAAACAATATGGCAATTCCTCAGGAAACTGGGAGTAGATCTACCTTAAGACACAGCTACAACACCCAAAGGATGCCACAAGGACACTTGTTCGGCTACAGTCATAGCAGCTTTATCCAAAATAGCCAGAAACAGGAAACAATCTAGATGTCCCTCAACAGAAAAATGAATAAAGAAAATGTGGTACTTTTACACAATGGAGTATTACTCAGCTGTTAAAAACAAAATGACATAATAAAATTTGCAGATAAACGGATGGAACTAGGAAAAAATCAGGCTGAATGAGGTAACACAGACACAGAAAGGCAGATATGGTATGATATTAGATGTTAAATAAGTGATAAACATGCTACAATCCACAGACCCAGAAAGGCTGGGTAACAAGGAGGACTCTAAGGGTGAAGCATGGATCTCCTTGGGAAGGAGAAATAGAAGAGAATTTGCTAGTGGACTGGGGGTGGGTGGGAATGGAAACAGGAGGGATCAGTGTTGGGAGGAATGAAGAAAGAGAGAATGGGGAGAGATAACTGGATTTGTAGGGAGGGGGGGGCTTGATTCTACAGGGATTCTACAAGGGTGACCCTTGGGAGGATCCCTAGTAATGGAGGATTCAGAGCCTGAACTGACCATCCTCTGGAACCAGGCAAGGCTTTTGGTGGTGGGACTGGGACACCAACCCAACTTCAAAACCTTCCACCTACAATCCATCTCACCTGCAAGATGTGCTGGGGAAATGGAGGCTCAGAACTTGTGGGAGTGGACAGCTAATAACTGGTCTAATTTGAGGCCCATGCCATGAGAGGGAGCCCATGCCTGACACTATCTGGGTGACAAGGAACTGGAGGCTGGCTAGCCCAGAGACTTATGATAGAAAAGAAAAATAAATAAACAAAGACATTCTTAAATCCTCATAGATTGGTGCCTAGTCCAATTGTCATCAGAGAAGCTTCCTCTGGCAGCTAATGGGAGCAGATGCAGAGACCAACAGTCAAACATTAGGTGGAGAGAGAACCCAAATTAGAGATTTTCATCCTTGGAGCTCAGGGAACCCTGTGGAAGAGGGGGATGAATGGTTGTAGGAGCCAGAGAAGATGAGGACACCTGGAGAACCCAGCCTACAGAATCGACTAAGCAGAGCTCATAGGGGTTCAGTGAGACTGAATGGATCTGTGCTAGGTCCTCTGCATATATGTTTGTTAGCTTGGTGTTTTCGTGAGACCCCTAACAGTGGGTGTTAGTGTATCTCAGACTCTTTTCCTTCTACTGGGTTGCCTTGCCCAGCTTGATAAGAGGGTTTGTGTCTTATTGTATCGTGTTGTGCTGGATTTGGTTGATATCCCTGGAAGGCCTGCTCTGTTCTCAAGGGAAACAAAGGAGGAGTAGATCTGGAGGAGAGGAGAGGTGGGATGAACTGGGAGGAGTAGAGGGAGGGGAAACTGTGGTCAGGATGCATTGAGAACAATAAATGAATGAATCAATGAATGAATGAATCAATGAATGAATAGGAACACAGCCTGGTGGATTTGGAAAGATGATTCAGCAGTTAAGATCACTTCTTGATCTGCAGAGGACCTGGGTTCAGTTCCCAGCTGCCACATGGAGCTTCCCAACCACATGTGACTCTGGTTCCAATGAGATACAGCATCCCCTGGATCTCAGGCACCAGGAACACATGCAATATTCATAAATATATCCAGACAAAACACCCATACACATAAAATAAGAATTATTTTAAAGACTGAATCCAGATTGTATCTATCTCAAAGAAATAAAAGAACACTATAGTTTCATAAAATTTAAATTTGGCCAGAGATGTAAGAAGAGAAAAAGGACTATGAGTAAGAAACAGATAAAGAAAGAAAAACTAACAAATAAGGAAAGAAGCAAGCTAAGAACACAGCTTCTTAAACTGTGGCCTTAGCAGAAACAGAAATTGAAGACATTTGCTATGCTTCCGGAGGACCTAGCTGATGATACCGGGATATTGGCGGAGAGAAGTCAGGGGGTGGGTCTCCTGAGCTAACTTAAGTGACCAGAGGATGGAGCCATTTCCTTGGATTGTGGACTGGTGGGGCACGGGTGTACAGAGAGAACTATTTTAATTTTATAGACATATCTATGAGATGCTGGCTAGACTTTCAAATAAAGGTGTCAAGTGGGATGCTAGATGCGGAACTTTGGATTATCTGCATGTTGTCAAGGCTAAGGTGGTAATGTGTCAATCTCAAATCAGCAGCATTAGAGTCATAGTCTCTAGTCACTGGAACAGAGGGCAAAGTGTGACTGAAAGAGAATTGGGGTTGTTCAGACTGGCTGGCTTTCTACTGCTCTGATAAACGGCACCCCAGGAAGCAGCTTGGGAAGGAAAGGGTCTGTTTCATCCTACAGCTCCCAGGTCACAATTCATCACCAAAGGAAGTCAGGGCAGGAACCCTAACGCAGAGACTGTAGAGGAAAGTGCCTTGCTGGCTTGCTCTCAGGCTCACATTCAGCTACCCATACCTCTCAGGACCATCTGCCCAAGGGTGGCAGTGCCCCTTAGTGGGAGGGATCATCAACCCTTACTCAAGAAAATGCCCTACAGGACTGCCCGTAGGCTGATCTGATGGAGATATCTTTTCAATTGAGGTTCCTTTCTCTCACATGACCCCAGATTGTGTCAAGCTGACAAAAAACAAAAACAAACAAACAAAAAAACCCATAGACATCAATGATCTAGTCTTCAGACACATCATAATTGGAGGAGTAGTGAAGAGGAGACAGAGGGGAACTGAAATGGTGTGAAAAGAGAAAAGTAACACTGAAGAGTGAGCGTGGGTGATGCGGCCAAAACTGAGAAGAGAAACTAACAAGTGATGCAGAGAGGTGGGGTCGGATGCAGGAATGCAGGGGAAAAAACGGCCTTTTCCTTTAACGATATGAAGGTCAGGAGGTCACTGGCGAGCTCAGTTTGAAACGACTCCCGAGAGGGCCACTGTGTCCAGTGAAGTTTTCCTTTACTGGCAGAGGACCCTGAGAGGTGGACAGGCAGTAAAAGGGGACGGTGAGGTCAAGGGGTCTGCTGTGTCTCTTTGGAAGCTTCCACTCTTGACCTACTCACAGCCCGGCTTCAGTGGTGACTGGCTTTCATGACTGTTCCATCTGTGGTCCCTCTTGTTTGGTTTTGTGGTTTGTTTGTTTTGGTTTTGGTTTTTGTTTGTTTGTTTGTTTGGTTGGTTGGTTGGTTGGTTGGTTTTTCGAGACACGGTGCCTCTGTGAAACAGTCCTGACTGTCCTGGATCTCACTCTGTAGCCCAGGCTGGCCTTAAACTCACAGAGATCCACCTGCCTCTGCCTCCTGAGTACATATTAAATCATATTAAGTGCGTGTGCCACTACTCACATTCTCACCTTGGGAGAAGATATAGATCTAGATGTCAAACAACTTCTGTGCCAATTAAGGCACAGAACAGTTCCACCACCCCAAGCCCCCTCCTTCCCTTTTCCTTCCCTTTCTACCAAGAATCTGTTTCCTATCATTATAGTTTTGAGACTGGTTTTTGAATGAATAAAAGAAACAGAAAGGAAAGGAAAGGACATGACTGCTCCTAGATCTGGTGGAGCAGAAGGTTTATTGTAGGTATGTGGGAGAGCATAGTCAAAGGCAGGGATGTCTGGGAGAGTCTGGAGTAGACATGACCAGCCTGAGCTGGGCCATGGGAGAAGGGGAGGGCAAGGGAGAGAGGAGAGAGGGAGACCAGATGCAGTAGCCAGGAGGACAGAGGTCCAAACAGCAGGAAGGTAACCAAAATGTCTGGATTATATAGGGAATCCTCCGGGGAATATCCCTGGGCTAGACAGTTCAGGGAAGAGGGTGGGGTATGCAAGCCATACAGTGTAACAGATAGGGACTGAGGGATGCTGGGTGAACTTGGTGGCCAGGTCCGGCTTTGATATGTTAAATAGGCACCTCAGCCATCATTCCAGGTTTGAAACTTAACAGTTTTCACATGATAAACCAGTCTTGGATCATGACATACTGTATATTTTATGCATAGCTGCATTTTGTTTGACTATAAATAAAAATATGTATACACACATTAATGTTTTGATTTTTGGAGACAGGGTCTCATGTATCCCAGGCTATCCTGAACTTCACTAGGCAGTAGAGATTGACCTTGAATTCCTGATTCTTCTGCATTCACCCCTAAAGAGCTGGGATTACAAGCATCATCCACCATGCCCAGCTTAATGGTATCCCAGACCTAGAAGACAAGTACATGAATATTAGCTGTTAAATCATTGATACGCAAGCTACAATCCACATAACCACAGAGGTAGAGTTATAGGGTAAAGGACTAGGGGAATACAGATAGATCTCATTAGGACAGAGAAATAGAATAGATAGTTGTGGCCCATTCCTGAAGACAACATTTACATAATTCATTGACTACAGAGAAGTCAAACTGGTACCTCCATACAGCCCTCATTCTTATGTTCTAGCAACTTTGGCACAGAAAGGTACTCTGCAGCTACCCAAGGAGAAATGTAAACACCAAGCCAGCCACAAGCTGGTGCCCTGTCCACAAGACATGTGAGGGCAAGGTGGTACAAAGCTTGTGGGAGTAACCAACAATTTCTGATTTAAGACCCACTCCACTGCTTGGATGACCAGGAACCAGAGACTAGATAGCCCAAGGACCTAGGGTAAAACCAAATACCACTGTTCTTTAAAAAATAGATAGCAATAAAATGACTCCTAATGACATATACTCATAGATCAATGAAAGTGGGAACAAATACAGAGACCCACAACCAGACAACATGCAGAAAGTGAGAAACCTCGGAACACTCAGCCCTAAATGGGAAGTCTTAATCAAATCCCAACACTCAGGTCTCAGGGGATCCCACAGAAGAGTCAGGAAGAGCGTAAGAGCCAGAGGAGATGGAGGGCACCAAGAAGACAAGGTCCTCTAAACCCACAAGATCAGAGTTCACATGACCTCACAGAGACCGAGGCAGCATGCACAGGGCCTGCATCAGGGCCTCCATGTATATAATATGGCTTCTAGTTCAGTGTTTTTACAGGATTCTGAGTGTGCAAATGAGTGTGCCTGTGGTTTTTATGCCTTCTCTTGGGCTCCTTTCCCCATTTGTCTTGTCCAACTCTGATGTATTAGCTTTTGTTTTACCTTATTGTATTTTGGTTTATTATTATCCCTTAGAAACCTCTTTGTTTTTCAATTAAAGACAGGAAGGGAATGGATCTGGATGGGAGGGGAGGTGGGGGAACTGAGGGGAAGAGAAGGCAGGGAACTCATAATCAGGAAATATTAAGTGAGAAAAAAAATCTATAACAAAATGGAAAATAAGTTTTCAGACTGAAAGCTAAACAAAATGATGTGACTCTAAATGAGCTTCTATAATGTTTCAGATTTGGGTATTTTTTATTAGGGAATCCACATTTGGTAAAGCCTATGAAAAATCTTTCCAGATAGACAAAACTCAAAGATGAAATGTGTCTGGTCCCAAGAACTTTATATAAGAGATTTTCAACTTGTCTCAGTACAGGGAGAGAGACAAAGAAGGGACAGGGAGGGAGAGAGGGAGAGAGAGAGACCCTATACACTTTTCCATTTACATAAAATTCTTAAGAATCTAAACAAACACATCATGATAAAAAGCAGACTGATGCTTTCCTGAGAAGCAGAGAATGGTGGAGGATTGAATGGCAGAGAAGCATCAAGAAACTATGAGTGGTAGAAATGAACATTGTGTTGACTATGGTAATGGTTTCATGGTTATAGACACGTATTACAACCCCTCAGATCTTACATATTAAATATTGTGTGGCCATGACCTCTCAATAAAACTACAAATACAAGCTATACCAGTAGTATTTGCTTACAGCTTGGTCCTCCTTAAGGCCATGTCTACCTTTTCTCTCTCCCTCTTACCTAGCCATCTGTATCTACATCCTGTTCAACTGAGCTATTCCTTACAGAGTTGGAAAAATTCTGCTCACCTTAAAGCATTTCCAAGAGCGAATCTTGGAATGTAGCATATCTGGGTTACAAGAAGACAGATGAACAGCTGGGAAGGCTGAGAGTTAGTGGAGACCAGCGTTCATCTCTCCACAGCCCTATGAGCATCATTTGAACACTTTCTCTAAGCAATGGAATTGATGCTGTGATTAGGCAGGGCTTTTCTGCTGCCCACTCACTGATGCATAAAGACCTGCAGCTTTCTGGTAGCCAAGTTCACATGCAATCATGCCATGTATCAGAGGCTTCATCCTCATGTGCATGATATCTTGGACTACTGTTTAGAAAAATGGAACCGCCAGTGAGTGCTCTTCAAGTGTATAGTGGTTTAGAGGTGAAGTGTGTCCTTCAAAACTCATGAGGTCTTGGTCACCAATGCCACAGGTGCAGAGGCAGATGCTTTTGGAGCTGACTGACTCGAGAAGTTCCTGGCCACCCTGAGGTAAGCAATGCTGAATATCATGTGTTCCCCTCTGTCTTAGTTAGGGTTTTATTGCTGTGAAGAGACACCATGACCATGACAACTCTTATAAAGGAAAGTATTTAATTTGGGCTGGCTTATAGTTCAGAGATTTAGTCCGTTGTCATCATGGTGGGAAGCATGGTGGCTCCCGGGCAGACATGGTGCTGGAGAAGTAGTTGAGAGTTCTACATCTGGATTGGCAGAGAGCAGGAAGAGAGAGTGAGACACTGGGCCTGGCTTGAGCATCTAAGGCCTTAAAGCCCACTCCCCTAGAAACACACTTCTTCCAACAAGGCCACACCTTCTGATAGTGCCACTCCCTGTGGGCCTGTGGAGGCCATTTTCATCCAAACCACCACACTCACCATGACCTCTCACCAGAGGCTCAGAAACAAGGGGACCACATGACTACAGACTGAGACTTCTGAAGTCTTGAGCCAAAATGAGTCTTCGTTTTTTCAAAGGTTAATTATTGTGGCCCTTTTGCTCCATTGAGGGAAAGCCAATTAATAGTAGGAGGGTGAAAAATGTAAGTAAATTGTCCAAAAAGAAGAGAGGAAAAATTAAGGCATGGAAAAACTAGGAATCCAGGAATGTAGTAAATAGAAATATATAGAAGAACTTAAGAAAAAACAAAAGAATGAAAAAAAAAAACCACAAAGCCATTGGACCAACCCAATCTGAAAAGGAAAATGAAGAGTAAAGCAGCCGAATAAGATATTACAGACAATTTGGTATAGAGATTCAGTTGCATTGCTTTGCTAGGCAGGTTTGTTTCGTTTCTGTTTGTTTATTTTTGCAAAATTCGGAACATATTAAATCATGACCTATATGGTGTATATAAGGCAAAACAAAATACACAGATTTTAAATAAATCCACTGTATTTCACTTGTAACCAATAATGCCCACGATAAAAAAAAAAAATGTCTGAAATGTCATGATTTTTGTCCTTGAGGGCAATAAAACCAATAAATACGTGACATATATGGTGCAGATATTGGTATCTTAGGACTTTAGACTGCTACTTTTATTTCTGGTCCATTTTCAAGTTCTGTCCTTACTATACCTCTTACACAACGGCAGAAAAATACAAGCTGCTTGGGAATTAATTATAAGAAATTTAGAGGGAGTGGAGTCCAGGGCGCATAACCTTCTCAACCCTAAAACTTTGTAGCTTCTCAATCCTAAAACTACACATCAGAGATTTTAAGACAAAGATCCGATACACTGCTTCTGGGTGCCCGCCTCAGCTTCTGCATTGCACGTGATCACTCTGGCTACAGCTCTTCTTCCTGCTCGCCTTTGCATGACAGACCTGCCGTTGTCTCCCCCTGTTTTCAAGCATCACCTACTGCCACTGTCTCTCTGGACCCCTCCAGGCATATTGTGGCCCAGCCTCACCTCATATGCCCTGTAATTATGCTGTGTACAGGAAACAGTTTGGAAAGGATGGCAGTTGTGGACATGTCTGCCAGCAGATGGATGAAAATATGTCTTCACTTGCCTTACTCACTGGAAATATCTCTAGCAGAAACAATAACAAAAACAAAATGCACAGATCTATGAGACCTGCCATGCTGTCCCAGAAGCCGAACCACTGTGATCAATTAAGTAGGTGTCAGCTCCATCTCTCTTTAGTGCCTGAGGAAGAGTTGAGTTACATGTGACCAGAAATCTTCCCTCACAAGCCTGTTTTCTTCCTTTCTCCCACTAACAACATTACCTGGCAATTTTCAGCAACTACTACTCTTTATATGTTCACGGTCTACATGTTATTGTTTTAAAGCTCCCCCTAATCACCAGGCAATAATAGCTGAACACAATATTGCTGTAGCTTGAACAGTCACTTCTAGCAAGAGAATGATGTCACATGTAATGATCCTGTGACCTTTAGGGATACAGAATGTGTAAACACCAGCTGTTTCCATCAGAAACACTATCGCCTTCTGCCCTAAAGAAAGCTGTAATGCTCACATATTGAGTGCAGAGTAATGGAGCCCTGTTCTAAGCTTAAAGGAAAACTACACTGCCTTTGTGGCTTTAATGTCAAGCATTGTCTGCTGGATTTATCCATAAATGTATTAATACAACAGATTCACCAGTATTCTTTTTAAAAACTAAATTGATACAATTTCCACGAAATAAGGTTGGTGCTGCTGACACATTCAGGCCACCTTCTAAAAGCACCCAGAAATACCAAGAAAGAAACAACCTGAGTTACTGATACATGGATAACCTCTAAACAAAGACTGGAAAACCCCCAGGACTGGGAGAGGCTGCAAGCATTGATTGATTGAAGGTAGGAACATCACAAACAATGGATCCTCACATAGGCCTTCAGAATCCAAGGCTAATATTTTAATGCCTTTGCAGAAGTAGAAGAATCAAGGCCTCAGCCAGCTGAGGGAGTCAACATGGTTTCAGAGCATTACCTTTTTGCTATCTGTGAAGTAAGACCTTACCCAGCAGCACCTGCACCCTGAAGAACACCCTGGACACCAGTATAAAAGCCTGTGTTTATGACTAGGCAGAAGCCTATGCCTGGGCCTTCATTTGTGACCAGCCAATTTGTATTAGCAGTATGATGCCAGAATTAGCATAACCCCGTCCAAGCAGATAAGAACCCTAGGGTTTCTGTAGAAGAAGTCTTAACTTCTACTGAATAAACCTGGCAGCAGCCAAGTTCACAGTAAAATATTCACTCAGAGAAGGAAATGAAGCTGGGCTGAGGATGCAGCTCAGTTGGTAGAGTGTTTGCCTAGCTTGGGTTTGGTCCCTAGCACTGTAGAAACCTGGTATGTGGCACATGCCTATAATCCATGCACTTGGGAAGTGGAGGAGAATCAGAAGTTCAAGGTCAGCTATCTGTGGAATACAAGACCAGCATAAGATACATGAGCACTTGCCAAGAAGATGAAGAAGAAAGTGTTTGAAATGAATAAAATAAATATAATTAAGGTGTTTAATCAGAATTTGAGCAACAGAGAGAGATGAATACTGATCCTCAGCTTGTGTTCTTCTAGATCCTTTTTCTACAGTTTAGTGCCCTAGCTCCTGCAGTGATGCTGCCCAGATTCTGGATGGATGGGCCCTCCTCAGTCAACCTTTTCTGGAAACACTCTCATAGATATGCCCAGAGGTATGGCTCCTAAAGCCAGCGAAACTAAAAATGAGTATTATCTATCACACCTTCCTAGTTACTACAAGACAAAGTCTTAGCTGGTAGTTTTCTATATCATCCTTAATATCTGATTAAATATTTTAAATAAATTATATTAATTGTATTCATTTTCAAGTATTTTCCTCCTCCTCTTCCTCCTCCTCCTCCTCCTCCTCCTCTTTCTCTTCTTTTTCCACTTTCCAAAGAGAAAGGACTCAATTCTTCTCAGCATCCCTAATCTGTAACAAGTGGTTCCTACCTCTGTCGGTTATTTTATCTTACTGAAAATGGAGTCTGAACTCCTAGACCAGGAAGTTGTTGCAAGCTCCCATCTACAGAATGGCAACTTAGTCTGTACTCCACCTTACTTAGGAGGGATGGCTCTCAGCTGAGAGGACATTTGTGGGGAAGAACCATCCGCAGCACAAGCTGAGAACACAGTATAGTTAGCAGTGGGTAAATTAAAACCAAAGGATAGCAATAAAAGCAGAAAAAGAAAACAATAATTACCACGTGATAGGCACTTGTAATGTCAGCACTCAGGAGTCTGAGACAGGAGAATCATGGCCAGTCTAGGCTACATTGGGAGATCCCATCCCCCACAGCTAGGCAAATGAAAGACTTTATTTGGGTTGGAAAACAAGAGACTTGTATGTCTAGCTAGCTAATTTGGTTCTGTCATAAAGATGAACATCAACTTTGCTCTCACCAAGGCCTCCTAAGACATTCTCATAACCAGCACAGCACCACTTCCCAGGATGTTAGAGATGCCTTACAAACAAACAGGATGAAGGAAACACTAAGGAGAAAATGGACAAAGGTCCAGAAAAGGAAACAAAAGGTCCAGAAAAAGAAGGTCATCTTCGGCAGTGGATTCAAAGCAGGACAAGGTGTCCACCATCCCCCCTGAGCACTGGCCAGGCTATGGAGGAGTCAGAAGGCTCCCACAGTCCCGTGAGGAGTATAGCCACGTGGAAGAGCAATTTCTTAATAGCCAAGGAGTCTAATTTTTGCACACTATGCGTACACTAGTAAACAATATAGCATCACATAGTGCACAAGATGGTATGCACAATAGTATTTTCAGTATTGCTGTCATCAGGAAAAAATGAAACAACCCAACTGTCCTTCAGTTAGTGATTTGGAACCGTCCTCATACATTCCTAGATAGAAGGCTCAATGGTGGAAAATATAAACGAAGTAGCTCTTCAAGGATGAAAACAGGGTAAATCTAGAAAACACATGCTGAGTAAAAACAGCAAATTCCTCAACCAGCAGCAGATTCAGTGAATGCTGTGCGTGGATGCCATGTGTGTGTATGCCATGGGATAGGGAAGTGTCAACTCAGAAAACACAGCTGTCATCTGAAAGGGTAAACAAGAGACAATTTCTTCTGGAGCCATTTTGAGTGACCATGATCCAGGAATGCAGATTTAGGTTACCCCAAATCCCATGTTCCAACACTGAAGCAACATGTTCCATGAAGTTGTTACAGTTTTACAGAACAGACAGCATCATAAATCAAGGCAAGGTTAAAATACATTCTTAGCTTTTCAGTTGGTGGACCCTAGGTGTCTGCTATGTTAATAGATTCCAAAAAAGCTCATCTCTTAACCATAAGGTGTTACTTTAGACAAAAAAATGGGCAAGGAATGGATGTTCCAGAGGGTGAGAGCTAGCCCAAGATAAGGAAATTAGCCTCTGGCCTTGCAACATTCCAATCTCTCCACAGCACTGCAGCTCTAACCAATCAATAAGTCTCCACAGACACAGCTTCTCTCCTTCACATGAACATGAACTAGATAGAAACACTTCCCAGGAGAGCTAGCTCAGAGGCCAGGGAAAAGAAAGATGCCACGGGTGGCTGTCTCTTCTTCCACGTCTTTAAGAGTAGACATGGTCACATGGTCACACACACACACACACACACACACACACACACACACACACACACCTGTGATCTCAGATTCAGAAAGAAAATGGACAGGAATTTTAGGCCAGCCTAGTCTACATAGCAAGATTCCATCACCAACAAAAATGGCCAAAACAGGTTTGGCAAAACATTAATGATAAATGTTTATCAAATCTGGGCTGTGAGTGCTTTTGTGTTTGTCAGAAATGTTTTAGCACCAATAAATAAAGAAGAGAAATTAAAAAATTAAATTAAAAAAAAAATCAACCATTCGGTCAGTTACTTAAATTAAAAAGTAAGATGAAATAGAGTAGAATGAACACAAGTCTGGACCAGGAGACTGTGCAGTCCAAGTGACTGTGTGGAACCCAGGGAGATACAATGTGGACTGAGTTCAGATGGGGTGGAGGGCTGTGGCTGTGAAGTGCCAGGCAGCAGGGGCACTCCTGGGACTCCAGAACCTGGGCAGGTGGTATGGGGCCAGGGTGGAGGAAGGGGGGTCTAGGCTCCGGGTCCAGCAGAGTGGGGGCAGGTGGGAGAAGGCACTGGGACTTCTGCTGCACTCCCCCATGGGACACATCCCCCTTCTGTGCTACTCCACTGTCCCCTTCTCCAGCCCTCTTTCTCACTCAAGAATTGCCTCTCCTTTTCTACCTCTCCATCTTGGGTACCAGAGTTTACCTGCTTTAAAGAATCAATGTACATATTCATTTATCTGCTCTAACTAATAAGAGGCTGAAATTCCTAACCATGCCATAGTTTTCCTGTATCACCAGGTATTAAGATTAAATAAATTTTAAAAAGTCTGTGGCTTCCCATATTCCTTCCCCCTGCTCTTAAGGGGAGAAGGGATAACCTTTCAAGGTCAATTTTATGTGAAGTCTTTTAGTTTTATTTGTTTAATTTTTATTAATACTTTGAGAATTTTATACAGTGTATCTTGGCCACATTCATCTCCACTCCTCCTGCAAAGTCCTCCCAAGTCCACCCCGAGTCTTTTTTTTTTAAATCCATTATATACAACTTACTGTGTGTCAGCTAGTTTATGTGGCCAATCCTTTACATGAATTATTTTATTTATTCTTGTGAAAGGGAAAACAACCATGAAGTAGTTTGTCCCAGACTTAGAGACTGTCTCCACCAGAGAGCTGTGAAGTCCAGGACACAAAGGTGTCTACTAATTTAGTTAAGTTTCTGAAAATGGAACAGTCGAAACAAGTTCTGTCCCAAGCTCAGCCCTGACCACTGGCCAGAGAGAATTGCCCTGACCGCATGTCAAGAAGCGGCTCAGTGTGGTGGTGTACCTGTAACCAACACACTCAGCAGTCAGAAGCAGGAGTGTTACCATGAACCCAGGATAGCCTGGGCTACGTAGCAAGTATCAGGACAGCCTGAGCTAAAGAGTAAGACCCAGTTACTATTTTTAATTTTTTTTTTAAAGAAGACTATCTGAAAAGGACGCTTGGGAGTGTTCTTTACCTCAGCATGACACATGTTAGAAGTCTCTATTTTTCTGTAAATTTAGAAGTGTGTGACTTTAGTTTGCAAACTCGGATAATATAAACTATTCAACAACAAACTACTTTCTTTCGAAATTATCCCACCCCATCACCCTCAAATCTAAAAAACCGAACTACTGAAGTAAACTAATTTCTGTCTCTGTCTCTGCCTCTCCATCTCTGACTCTGTCTCTCTCTGTCTCTGTCTCTGTCTGTCTCTCTGTCTGTCTCTCTGTCTGTCTCTCTGTCTCTCTGTCTCTTTCTCTCTCTCTCTCTCTCTCTCTCTCTCTCTCTCTCTCTCTCTCTCTCTCTCTCTCTCTCTCTCTCTCTCTCTCTGTCTCTGCCCTCTCTGCCTCATGCACTTGAGTGAACACACACACACACACACACACACACACACACACACACACACACAGCCCCCACACTTCCGGATCTACTAACCTACATCAGCAGGCTCAAGGGGTTCTCAGAGACTCCCTCAGCATTAAGGATGCTAATTGCTGCTCTAGCAGTTACTGGAAGATCAAAGAACCGCCCACAGCGCCGAGCAGCGTTTCATCTTCCACAGACCAAACATTACTACTGCCCATCCCCCAGCCCACTCCCTCCCAAGCTGGCTCTGGACCAATCCTCTTTCCTTTTCCTCACTGCTCCCCCGTTCTAAAATAGCCCTGTGCCGAAAATAAGCAGTCAGAAAACGCTGCAGAATGAACGGAGAAAGGTAACTTCACTGCCATCGTGGCTCCCTTCTAATTACCACGCTTGTTTGTTCTTTTCTGGTAGTGATTCAGAAACTTGTCAAGGGAGCCCTCCCCAGACCCTGTCTCATGAGCCAAGGCAGCAATCCTGTTAGCCTGTTATCCTCACCTCAAAGGCTGGGGCCACTGGCAGTGAGTCCCCTCTGCCCCAAAGTCTCAACCTCCGGTCCATGGCGGCACTCAAAAGAGTGCTGTGTTTTTCTGAAAAGCAAAGTTGTGAGAAAGGGCCCCTGTTTCCTGAGTCAGGACATTACACGATAATAGGAGCCTTTTGTCACACATAGCAGAATGGAGCCGGTACATCTAGGGGAATCCTGTCTTTGATGGCCCAAGGGTCTGGCTCTGAGCAGATAAAGGGGCTGTTTTCTTTCCTCCCGGGTTGCGGGTTGGGTTGCGTAAGGAAGGATGAATCAGAAAAGATGGCTGGCAGGCCAGGGAGCCCATCAGAGCGGAGCAGAATGGGGAGCATTGGGAGAACTGGCTCCCTGACATGCGCGGGTAGACGCGGAGTCACGTGCCTCGGGTGTTCTACCAAGCCCCGACAGCCCATCTACTGTGATCAGACAGGAGTCTTCTGTGGACACCTGCCCAGCACAGCAACAGGACCCTCTCTCATTCAAGAGGCTGCTTCCTCAACACAGGGTCTCTTCCCATTGTCATCTGGGCAGCCAGGCAGTAAGGTGTTGTGGAATATTATTTTAAGACGTATTGCATTTGTTTAATGATGCAAAGGTGTGTTGCACTCTTTTTTGTTGCATTTGTTTAACTCTGTGAAGCTGTCTAAACTGTTACTTTGTCTAAAACACCTGATTGGTCTAATAAAGAACTGAATGGCCAACAGCAAGGCAGGAGAAAAGATAGCTGTGGCTGGCGGGCAGAGAGAATAAATAGGAGGAGAAATCTGGGAAGAAGAGATCTAGGACCCAGAGAAGGAGGAAGACGCCAGGGGCCAGCCACCCAGCTACACAGTAAGTCATGGATTAAGAAGTAAAGAAAATTACACAGAAATAGAAAAAGATAAAAGCCCAGGGGTAAAAGATAAATGGGATCATTTAAGTTAAGAAAATAAGAAATAAGCCAAGCTGAGGCCAGGCATTCATAAAATAAGCCTCCGGGAGTATTTATTTGGGGACTGAGTGTGGGGCCACCCAAAAAGCAGAGTGAAAACAATCAACTACAGTAAGGCGGCTGGGTGAGACCAGCCCATTTTCACACCTGTGTTTGTGTCTTGGGTGCCAGCCATGAATTCAGCTCTATTGTTAATCAGCTCCTGCTGCCAGCACCCTAGGCCCTCCTCACTATGCTGAGTTACCTATTGCCATAGAAACCTTTCCCATACAGTATTTGTTTCTGCCTCTATCTCTGCCCTGGTTAATTTTTATCAACTTGATACAACCAAGAATTTCCTGGGAAGAGGGGGTCTCAGTGGAAGCACTGGCCAGAGCAGATTGGCTGTGGCCACATCTGGAGGGAATTGTCTTGATTGTGATTGGTATGGAAAAGCCTAACCCACTATGGACAGTGCCACTCCTAGGCAGGGGTCCTGGGTTGTATAAGAAAAATAGCTGAATGGGAACCAAAGGGAGCAAAACAGTAATCAGCATTCTTCTGTGGTTCCTGCTTCAGTGCCCGACTCCCCTCAGGAGCAGACTAGTGCCTAGAAGTATCAGCCAAATAAAGCCCTTTTCTCCTGAGTTGCTTTTGGCCATCCTGTGTATCGCAGCAATGGAAACAAACTAGATCCCTCCCCCTCTTCCTCCCTCTCTTTTTCTCCTTTCTCTCTTCTCACGGTCCCCTCCCTCAGAAGTCTTTCTAAACCACCTCCACCCTTGTACAGCTCCAACGACCTTTATGGTTAGGGATTTGAGCTGCCAATCTCCAAGGCTTACCCTTTCCCGCTTCTGCTCTCTCAGATCAGGAAACCGCTGCCAAGTGCACTTGACTCTGATGACCAGCTCCACCCACAGCACAGTCAGCTCCAATGCCCTCTGTGGGTCTGCCAAACACTTCATCACTTCTACTAAGTGAACGAGCCCCAAAGGGCTGTAAGTGAAACACAAACTTTGGTCTCTAATTTGTGCTGGCTTTCTGCCTGAGCTCAAGGACTTAGTCTACAGGAGTCCACATCACAGGAGTTCCCTGAAGAGGCTGGGGGAGATACTATGTCTACATGAATAGATACTGTCCTTTAGCTCCCAAGCACTGTACAAGGGGGAGAAGCACGCACGCCCAGGGGTCAGAGGTTATGACCCCTACAGGAACAGTGGTGGGAGATTAGCTGAAGAGGATATAGTACAGAGACACCTAAACTGTCTTCCACTAGAACCCGCCTCCCCTCCTACACCCAGTGAAGCTTCCTGAGGTGAGAAGAGGAGGAAGAGGAGGAGTTGGCCAGCTGTGAAACAGCAAAGCTTTGGGTACAGAGGCAACTGTCGGACAACAGCATTGCTCTCTTGCAGCCACTGAGCAGGTGGAACAGCCAGTGCCCACATCAGCTCTGCAAGACAGGCCACTCAGAGAGGCTGAGGAAAGACTCGGAGGAGGAGGAAGGCCTGGTGCTGAGCTTACACGCTGAGGGTGGAGGACAGAGGACAGTGGAGACCTCCACAGCCCTGGGTTTCTCTCACTGCTATGACAGCTAGCCCTCACTTACATATGCAAGTTATAGGTAAATAGCTTGCCAATTGGATAAAATCCCTTCTCTTGGCCTATAGCCCTCAGACCCAGCAGGAACTATCCATTGTCACTGAACATACCCCAAAGGCCAACCACGCGTAGGCTGGTGCTCTCTTTGTCCAGGGGTCCCCCTTCCTCTGCCTTGTAGCATGAATCTTAAAAGGACTTATTAATTAAAACAAACCCGGAGCCAGGTATTGGGGTGAATACTGGAAGGTCAGAGAAGCAGAACAAGCCACAACCACCTCACCTCAGCTGATCCTGTTTTCTTAGACTGGAAGCCTCTGAGTCCTTATCCAGATGGATCTCAGCTGAACTGCTTCTTGAAAGCCTAAAAGCTTAACCTGCTTAGTTCCTGGTGCTCACACCTTTTATACATTTCTGCTTCCTGCCATCACTCCTGGGATTAAAGGCTCTTGTTACCTTGCCTGGCTATTTCCAGTATGGCCTTGAACCCACAGAGATCCGGTGGATCTCTGCCTCTGGAATGCTAGGATTAAAGGTGTGTGCCACCATTTTCTTGCCTCTATATCTAGTAGCTGTTCTTTTCTCTGACCCCAGATAAGTTTATTAGGGTGCACAATATTTTGGGGAACACAATATCACCACACTGCCTCTTAGATCTTGGCTTTTCAATTATTCCCTATCCATCAGGGCTTTCCTTGAGTGCCTCCTTTTGCAGTGAGTGCAGCCTGACTGTCTCAGTGCTAAGTCATTCCTGGGTTCACGGTCGTTTCTAACCTGCATTATGTTTCCTACTGCATCCCAGTTTGTAGGTCTGAGGTCACAGTCAGATCAAGGATGTTACGTTTAGCAAGCTGTTTTGACCACCATTTGTCTCCATCTCTTTTGGGAAGAGTTTCCTTAGAATTCTTGTCTCTCTAGCATCTGTACAGCAGTGCATTTTGCAGGCCAGGCTCTTCTTGTCTCCAGGCAATAGCACTGATTTTCTTTTGAGGAGCCATTCTTGCTGCATTCTACGATCTATGTCTCATGGAAAGGGCTGATGGCAGCCTCCAGCTCAGGGCTGAGTGTCCAGTCCATGTCTGGCCAGCAACAGCAATATCTACTGCTTAGCTGGACCCCACGAAGGACATTTTCCTTACTGCATAGATGGTTGGTATGTCTGAAACTTCTATTGGTGACCTGATCAGACCATAATATGATGTTCCACCTAGAAAGAAACCCTCTGGAAGAAAACAGAACTGAGAGACAGGAACCCAAGGACTTGTACAAACACTTGGATCCAGCCATGCATATGACTAATCTTGAATTTTGGCTCTCAGAGCCCATAAATTCTTTTTGACAAATGTCAATTGGAGACAGATTTCAGTAATGTTCCCCAGAAAGAGTCCTAATGTATCCTCTAGTTCACAATACTTCCTGTCACCTGTTTGTCCTTCCCCAAACTCCATCTTCAACTCTCTTGAGTGTATGAATCATGAAACACTGGTCCTAGGACCTGCTTCTCTTCTTGCTTCTTATGTCTCCCAAGGCCATCTCAGCCATCTCCAGTTCAGAGCCAGTTTCTACAGGTCTAGGGTAGAATTCCAAATATCAGTGTCCATCCTGCACTGGGTATCCAGGAAGGTCTCCCCAGCACCTTCAGCCACTTGTGTTCATCTCAAATGGTGACCCTTCCTCTCCAGTAACTCTCATTCTGTGTTCCTGTCATATAAGCAAACATCACAAGACAAATACGGGGGGTCATCTTTGTCTACATTTTAGTTGGAATTATTTTTTAAAAAACCACAATTTAGATCATGCCCCTTCTGTCTAAATGCCTCCCAGAACTTACCTTTTTGTTGTTCTTGGGATAAGGGCCAGAGCCAAGAACAGAGACCTCCAAGTCCTGCCCAGTGTGGCTCCTCCCTACGTCCTCATTCAGTGTGTGTCTGCTCCTGGGGCTGAGTCTGATCACCTCTTTGAAGGTGTCATTACACCCTCACCTGGGGGCTCGCACTCACTCTCCTCTTTATCTTAAACTTCTTTGCCTAGATGACTACAAATCATCCTCCCATCTCAGCTAGAAGGTCCAGTAATTCTGTCTCACTCTCCCAGCCTGCACCAGACCACCAAAATACAGCCTCACAGTACCCAGATGCTTTATGAGACTCACTATGCCAGTGTGATTCTTTGATGGAAATCCATGTCCTTCACCAGACAGTGCTTCGGGGCAAAGACCACACTTGTTTTCTTTCATGTTTCTTTAATAGATGTTTGTGGAATAGAGTGGTGAACGCTTGATGTGTCTTTTAGTGGAGGAGCTCTTGTAGACGGGTGGAAGCGGGATGGTCCCCAGCTGCATGGTGTCTTGTAGACAGGCAGAGGAGGGCATTGAACAGCAGCGCCACCAGAAAGGAAGCCAGGGAATAAAAGGGGGGAACTTCAAAGGGAAATGGCAAGCCAGAGCCAGACAGAGCCTGGGGAACAGCAGGTGATGCTAGGCTGAATTATGGTCACACTGATGTGGGGAGAGAGAATGATACATAACCTCAAGGCAATGTTGACAGACATTTGCACTGGGCCAGGCTGTTTAGCTGAAAATGGAGGGAGGGGGAAGCCTCAGGTGATCTTTACCAATAAGGATGAATGTCAAAGGTCAGCACTGTAACCTAATCAAAGAGCTTCTAATACATGTATTACATGTATCACATATACAAAGAGCAAGAGGTGACTCAGGCTTCTGGATAAAGCTACGTGTAATTTTGCTATGTGTGATACCTGTGCGCTGTTGTTATTGTGTGCTAAAACATTAGAGGGATTGTGAACTTGTACTCTTAGGAAATTAATAAAGACAGAGGCAAAGAGACTTCTACAATAAGTTACCATGCTGGAAGATCACTGTGTATCACCAAACAGGGAAGTTGGAGGCAAATAAAAAGTCATTTTTATTTAATCAATATTTATTAGGCATTTAATACTGTCTATTTCCTTAGTCTGTTATCTCTTAAATTGTTTGTGTCTTAGAAAAATTGAGATAATGAAGATCACTTAGGTGATTAAAAGCGAGATAATCATGTAAGGTGCCCGGTATAAACAATAAAATTGATAGCAGTATTGTTCTTTAAACTCCTTTACCAGGACGGCCCCCAGGGGCCTTTCCAGGAGTTGAGGCTACTGAAATACAGGCCTAGATCAGATCCGACTCTCCTGAGCTTCTGCTTAGGATACAGGCAAAGAAGCTGGTGGGTGGAGCGTGTGGGGACAGAGACAGCTTTCCAAAAGGCAATCAAGCAAGGTGTCCCTGAAGAGGTCACAGCTGAGCCGAGACTGGATGCTGAGAGCTCCATGGAGAATCCTAGCAAGGGCGTCCAAGCCAGATGTGCAGCGGCTGCAAGGGCCCTGAGGCAAAACTGAGTTGAAGTTGTGAGGGCAGAAAGAGATGTTCCTTTGCTCATCCGTCAAACATCTGTATGGAGCATAGGTTAGTCACAGAAGTGCAGAGCAGAAGTTAATCAGACTCTCGTGACACTTAACCTACCGAAAGAGACCCAAGGGAAGTTGTGTTCTTGTGATTGGATCGGACAAAGAATGAATAGCTAGAATGGGTGTGAGCTGGGATAGGCTGGAGAAGGGACCCCCACGAGTCCTTTATGTTCAGATTCTTCCTGTTGCTTTTTGTGGGGTTCTCTCTTCCTATGCATAGGGCAGGACCCCTTTTAGAGTGAGGCTGTGTGATCCGCCCCTCACAAGGCAGGTCAGAGTATGTTCCCAGCCATCTGTAAGATAGAAAGGCTGGCGTGGGACTCCATGCTGAACTCGTTCCCATTGCTGCCTTGAGAAGTTTACAGTCATGTATTTAGGTGCTATGGCTAGCTTTAGGAAAAGAAATTCTAGTTTCTGTGGCCCACCTTGGGAGCGGGGAACCTCTTAGTCTTAGTGTCCTGCCTGTGGAGGGGAAAAGGAGCAAGAGAAAAAAGCAGGAAAGAGCCATGTCTATCAGGAGCTCACCTGGAAGCCTGTGATGAATGAGTTGCTAGGTCACCAGCAAAGAGAAGCAGACTTCCTCTGTCAGCCGTGAGGACCTACCTCGTCCACTTCTCACTCCGAGATGGTCAGAGTTCTGCATAAGCACCACTTTTCTTCACTAGTGTGTGTGTGTGCGTGTGTGTGTGTGCGTGTGTGTGTGTGTGTGCGTGTGTGTGCGTGTGCGTGTGTGCGCGTGTGTGTGTGTGTGTGTGTGTGTGTGTGTGTGTGTGTGTGTGTGTTTGGAACAAGCTTGCCCAAACTCAAGAGTCATCCACTCTTTAGGGGGAAGTATCAGGGGACATTCTACCTCCCATTATTTCCAATGTTTGACAGGCCTGTTTGTTGGCAGAAACTCCACCTACAATGACTTTGGTGCAAACACAATTTACAGCCATGTTCCCCCCAGTGATGGTGAAAGCGATCTGATTTGAGGGGTGCGAGGTAGCATATCCCTCTGGAAAGTGTGCAGACGCCTTTTGCCTGAGGACCAGCTTTGCATCAGGAGAGGGGAGATGGGACACCGTGTTCTCTCTGTATCGCTGACTCTTCTTGTAATGAGGAACGGTTTAGCAAAAGACAAGCACACTAATCACCAAGAAACAGAGCTGTGCACTTTAGTGCTGGGTCGGGGAACAGTGGAGAGTCACAGGATAGGCCAAAAGGGGCAAGGCCCAGCGCAATAAATCAGGAACCTGAGCAAGGCCATTTGTTAAGATTCTTTGTCCCTGAGTCATTCCAGACATGCATGGATGCTGCTTTCTGCTTTCCCTGTGTTGAGGGAGGGTACCTCTCATGGGACTCTCATGACAGGTTCAGAGAAAGGTCAAAACATCATTCTCGAATGTCCTGATCTTCCAGGAGTGGCCTAGGAGGACAGACAGACACTTCTATCTGTGGTTTTCTCAACTTCCTTCAGCTGAAATGTCTACTATACCAACACACTATAATTTAGAATAGATGTCCCAGCACTATCGAGACCACACACTACAAGTCCTTCATCAATAACACTTTTTCTTAAAATTTAAAATCATCAATATCTTTCCTAAATCTAAGCAAACACCTACTAACAATTGGGGAAGACTACAGACTAAGGATCATTTCTGTTTTCTCTGCTGTTAGCATTCTACCAACCTATATTTTTTAAACATTTTTATAATTCTTTGAGAATTTCATACAGAGTACTTTGATTATATTCACCCCCCATCAACTGCTTCCTTTCCCACCCCCTCTCTCTTCCTACCTGTGCTGACTGGTTTATGTCAACTTGACATGAACTACAGTCGTCAGAGGAGGAGCCTCAATGAGAAAAATGTCTCCATAAG
The DNA here is from genome assembly GCF_903995425.1 of Onychomys torridus. Lineage (NCBI taxonomy): Eukaryota > Metazoa > Chordata > Mammalia > Rodentia > Cricetidae > Onychomys > Onychomys torridus. The sequence continues at coordinate 54,020,470 of NC_050444.1, forward strand.
ATCCAGCTGTAGACAAGCCTGCAGGGCATTTTCTCAAGTAGTGACCAATGGGAGGACCCGGACCATGGAGGGCGGTGCCATCTGTGGGCTGGGGGTCCTGGGTTCTATAAGGAAGCAGGCTGAGAAAGTCACGGAGAGCAAGCCAGTCAGCAGCACCCGTCCATGGCCTCTGCATCAGCTGCTGCCTCCAGGATCCACCCTGTTTGAGTTCCTGTCCTGACTTCCTTCAGTGATGAACAGTGGTGTGGAAGAGTCGGCTGAAAAAACACTTCCCTCTCCAGCTTGCTTTTGGTCCTGGTGTTTTATTGCAGCAACAGAAACCCTAACTAGACACCACACAGCTTTGGGATTACTTCTTTTTGTTCTTCTTCTTTCCCTATCAAGTCCAGTTCACTTTGCCCAGCTAGTCTTGGAGTTGGGACCTGCTTTGGTGTGTGGTCAGCCTACTAGGCCACATCATTAAAAAGAAACCCTGGCTCTCCCTCTCCCAGCAGCTATCAGGTACGAATGACTCCTCAGCCAGGGGAGTAACATACCCACCTTCCTGCCCTCTACACTGAGATTTTGTCTGGCTGAGTTTGCATAGGTCTTCTGCACGCTGTCACAATCGCTGTGGGTTCATATTTATTCTGCCCTGTTGTGTGTGGAAAACACTGTTTCCTTGACATTGCACACCACTTCTTGATCTTAAAATCTTTCCACTTCCTCTTCTGCAAGATCCCTGAGCCTTGGAGTGAGATAAGAATGAGGTATGCAAACTAGTGGGAACTCATGAACTTTAGACCAACAGCGGTGGAGCCTCTATGGGACTGGTCTAGGCCCTCTGCATAAGCAAGACAGTTGTGTGGCTTGATCTGCTTAAGGGGACCCCTGGCAGTGGGATCAGGATCCACTCCTGGTGCATGAGCTGGCTTTTCAGAGCCCACTACCTATAGTGGGACACCTTTCACAGCCTTGAGGTAGGGGGAGGGACTTGGACCTGCCTTACTGAATGTACCCCATGGGAGGCCTTACCTTGTTGGAAGAAGGAATGGGGGATGGGTTGGGGGGAAGGCTGGAGGGGTGGGAGGAGGGAAGAGAGGGGGGTTTGTGGTTGGTATGTAAAATGAAATGTCTTAAAAAGAATGAGGTATGATTTGGGAATGAGCACTCATGTCTTTTGTTCTCCATGTGATGAGCTTTTAGGGTCTCTGTGTTAATCACCATCTGCTGCAAGGAAAACCTTCTCTGATGAGAGTTGGAAGATGCTGTGATCTGTGGGTACAGTAGCAAGTCATTAGGAGTAATTTTACTACTATGTTCACTTAGCAGAGTAATAGTTCTAGATTCTCCCAAGGACCCATCCGGCTGCATGCTCTTGGCCCCTTTATTAGTGCCAGGTATGAATTCTATCTCACTAAATGGATCTTTAATACCATCATAGAGAAGTTGGTTATTCCCATAATATCTGTGCCAATATTGTACCAGTAGCTTATTTTGTCAGGCTAGTCATTAGAATTCACAGCTAAGTGAGACTGAGGCTTACCTTTTTCTGGCAGCAAGTATGGAAACTTCCAGCATCATGAATTCCACACAGTAGGGATGAAGTCTGAAGGTGAATACCATCTTGATGTCTCCATGCTTTGTGATTCAAGTATGTAGTGGCCAATACTTTAAAATGTCTCCTAATGTCATATGAAAACACAGTTCAAAGGAGGCATTTGGGAAGGTCCTTCATAGTGCACGAGACTCTCTCAACCATGAGCAAGGAGAAGCACTTCTGGGGAGTACCTCTTCACCAACACGTCACAAACGAGGTGTCACTTAATGGTGTTGCATTCAAGAGAAAAATCTAGAGTAGAGAAGTTAAACAATGCACAGCAAGGAGGTGCTGGATCCAGACCTTGAGCAGAGGCAGTCCCCTGGGCGGCCACACGCCAACCTGTGACAAGAGCAGAGACAGACAGATGGAAGAACCCAAGCCAGGTCCATCTAGGCTTTGGCAGTTCATGCTGCATCCAACTCTAAGATACATTCCAGAGCAAATGAAAGACCCTCCCTCAGGTGGGCAAGATGGTTTTAGGAGGTAAAGGCACTGGCTACATAAGCCTGAATTTGATCCCCAAAGCCCACCTAAAAATGGAGGGAAAGAACCAACTCTACAACATTGTCCTCTGACCCACGCATGTGCTCCATGAAACTAATGCCCACCCCCCAGCACACTAATAATATATATTAATAATAATATATAATTAAATGATTCTCCCTTGTTTTCAGGCTTGGGCCACAGCCAACAGCTACCACTCTTGTGGTCTCACTGAACATGACTGCCAGGAGTCCTTGTTCACCATGCAGGCTCACCACATAAGCAGGATGACTGTTTTGCCGGGGCAGATACCTCTAGCTGAATACATGGAGGATGAATGTGGACAAGCTGGCCTGATTTCAGGAAAGCTGCAGGCCATAGGTACAGGAGTTCCCTGTAGATACTTCTAGGTTGCACTGAAGGGTGGGGGGGATACTAAGAGCAAGGAACTGTGGTGTGGATCACCTACCAAGACAACCTCGGAGACACAGGCAGTCTGATAGTAAGGGTTAGGGGAGAAATAGAAAACTGACGAAGGATGCAACAGACAATCCATGCAAGGAGGAAACAGTACTATCTGGAGATGGAAGGACTTTGAGACAGAAAGAACCTCCAAGCACAGCCTACTTCCGTGGTTCTGTGTCACTTTCACATGATTAGTGGGAACACCCCTTAGCCACGATGGTCAATATGGTTAGGTGCCTCAATCCCAACATCACTGAATAGACAAGCTATGTAATGGTCACACCATGATGACATTACTCTGGTTCTTGGCAGTCTGCAGATCAAAGCCAGCCAAACAAGGGAACAAACTCAACACATGCCCTTTAGTTCTCAGTGACTGACTCAGCGATCCCAGTGTCACACCAGAAGCTTGATGGGACCTTCATGTTTTCAAACGAAAATTGATCCGACCAATATTAGAAGGCATGGGAGTGAAGGGGTAGACCTGTGCACCAGACAAGGGGCAGGAGTTAGAGCCTCAGTGGTATAAAAACAAGGTGTGCATAATATACACACTGTCGTAGGTTGGCTAGAGATTCACTGTCCTTTCTCTAGGGTCAAAGAGAACAGAGTACCTCTGTGTCCCTATGCTATATGAAGGGACTATGGAAGCCCCACACAGGCCAAGGAAACAATGGCCCTTGGAAGGAGAGGATTCTTAGAGATGTGGCACAATTGGTCCTTTCTGTATTTATGCCTGCCACTGAGGAATAACCAGCAGCCCAGCCCAGGGGACTGGAGGTGCTTTCAGGGACCCCTGTTCCATACTTTCTTTTCATCGACTCTTGGTCTTAGTAACCCTGACAGAAACAGCCCTCATGAAAACCATCCTGCTGTCCTTCTGAGACACCAGCCATAGGATGGTCAGCTTCTCCACATTGGATGAGGGATTCCCACCTGACGTCTGGTGAGAATACCACTGAAGCATAATAGAGTGTCTGTTTTAAGGACCAGTGTTGTTGTTGATGTGGAAGTTGGGCCCTACTTGACCTCCTCATTCTTCAGTATAGTGGAGTCAAGGGGCCATAGAATGGGCAGGAAAAGGGAAAGCTGAAACAGAATCAGGTCCAGAGGAAGCTGCAGAGGACAGGCTGGCCTGGTTAGGGAGACCAGGGGAAGTGGAGAAGAAACTTGGATGAGAGGTAGTAGGGAGAGTTCCAGAGATTAGCTGTCAAGTCACCCCAGGCGTCTGAACAACTATTGCGAACTAAGACCTGGATCTGAAAGGATGTGATTGGGTAGCAGGCACCAACATCAAGAAGAGCACCAACATGATCCCTGGGGCCAGGGTTCCACCTGGGCAGGTCTGAGATGCAAAGAGTGATCAGAGCCCAGGACTTCAAAGAGGAAAGTCCTGGGAATGGGCCCTAAAGAATCAGAGGTCTACAGAAAGCTGGCCAATATTATCCATTCTTCCTCTCCTAGGAGAAAAGGAAGGATGGTGGGGGATGGGTGCTAGAATTTGACTTCCTAAAAGAAAGGTTGCATGCATTTAATTTTTGGTCCAGACTTAACTAAGTGTGACCAGGAAACTTCTTCTGTCTTTGATCCTATGTCTTCTCCATGAGAAGCTGTGGTCCCATCATACAGAGATTCTGAGACCTTCTGGAATCTGCAAAGCCAAATAGACTGATGAGGTGTCAACATATCTCAAGGCAGACACTGCTCCTTTACTTGACTCACTGTGCCCTAACTGCCTCCAGCACCACGGCTCTGACCAGAGGGCTGCACTCCCATTCACAAGACCCCTTCAGGCACAAAAGAGAACCAGGTTGGAGCAGGCCCTTTATTAACCTGGAGAACGTTCAGTGTTTCTGCTGGGGCCTTGTTAGCAGTTCTCTCCTCTCCTCCTCCCTTCCCCTCTCCTCTCCTCTCCTCTCTTCCCCTCCCCTCCCCTCTCCTCTCCTCCCCTGTCATCTTCCCTCCTTTCCCTTCTCTCTTTTCCTCCCTTCCATCCTTCTCCCCACACCTCTGAAGCAGACGTATATGTGGCAGCTTTTGAAACACAGTGGTGCACAGCAGAGCCACTCAGGTCCCAAAGAGCAGACAGCTAGGGTAGCATTAGCCAGGAAGACTGAGGTCATCCCCAACAACCCCAAGGTATAGCAGTGAGAGATCTTCCCTTATGTAGCAACTTTCAAAAGCTGCTAAGCATTCAGTACAATTCATTTTAAGCCCTACCTGGCCTTTCTTGCTCTGGTGGGCAGGTGAGACACACGCTGACACTGTCCAGTATGCAGCCACCAAGCACACTTAAATTCTGGCGAAGCAGAATCTTGGTGCACTTTCTATGCCTGCTCTTGACTCCCCACTTTATAATTCAATATAATGAATTGGAGGGACGCTTAAATTTTACCAGTAAGTCTCCAAAAGTGGGTTCAAGGATGAAAAATCTCATTCAGCCACCCTTTCATTAGCCAAATAAACCCTAAAAGGGGACTTGCTGTACACCAGGCACTCTACTGGGGTATGGGGGACTTCTTTGTTTTTCTATTTGTTTTCTAAAATGTAACAGTTAAAGGTTCAAACCACTGCTTTACAAAGACATCACATGCTGGTTCCAGTAAGCTGTTATATTGGGACGCCTCATGGAGGTCCCCCAGGGGTGAATTGATAAGTCCAGAGGAGGCTGCCTGGCTCCTGAAGGAGTCACAAGGCTGCTTAGTGGGATTTTGTGTTATTTCTACAAATGAGATCTAAGGCACCAACCAATCTGGGCCTGACAACCCTATCAAATGAGCTGAATAGAAACTATCCTCCCTTTTTGTTTCAAGAGTGTGTATGTGTGTGTGTGTGTGTGTGTGTCTGTGTCTGTGTCTGTGTCTGTGTCTGCGCATGTGCATGTATGCAGCAGGAGTTCAGGGGTTCACACAAGAGTGCTGGCTATAATATCAGCCAGGCCTTGAAGGTCCATGATTCCCTCTGTGGTTAGGAAGACAGTCAAGTCCACAGGATCTTAAAGGGCAGTTCTTCAGATCCAAGCTAGTGTTCTTTATGACAGCAACACATGGGTGCTTGGAAACCCAAACCTTGGTCTTCCTTTCCAGGAAAGTCTCTCTTTTCATTGGTCAAACCAGGAACACAACTCTCCGAAGAGTCTGCAGGTCATAAACCCTTGAGAGAAGGCTTCTCCTGTTAGAGCCCAAAGATTCCTACGGCATTCCACAGACGCTGCTGGGTAAAGTATCTCTTGACCTCTTTCCTACCTATTCTTTATTTATATCCATTACTTTTCCTCTCTCCAAGGATTCGATTTGAAGAAAGAGTTCCTATACTTAGTGAAAAGAGAGAATGGGGAGGAAAACCGGAGAGGGGACAAAGGAGGGAGAAGGACCGGACCCCATGCTTAGCAGAGAGACCACGGCCCATGAAACCAAGAGACTCACCAGGCTCACACAGCTCCACGGGGAGAGCAGTGTGGAGCAGGTGAAGCCCCTGCAGGGAACTTCCCACTGCACACCTTTGTTAGCTTCTGTTTGATAGAGGTGCCAAGGCCTTTGGTTTCTCTCACATGATTGGAGGCAGTACTTAACACTGGTTCTCATTTGCCTTTTATTCAGCCAGTTCAAAACGGATTGGGCCCCGACTGCTTTTGCTCTACTACTAGGGCGAACACTAGTGGACAGTCTTGCTGTGGGGAAGTTCACATGTCGCTGAGTGCTGTTTGTCACAGCTCGTTGCTGGGGCAGCACGGGAGAGGCACTTCAAGCTCACACTCTTAGAGGATGAATAACCTTTGTGAGTCGGTCCGGGAGATGAATGTTTGGGCTAAACCAGCGTACTCAATGGCAACCTCTCACCAAAACGAATGGCTTCCTTTTCAGCTCTCCCTTATCACCACCATGGCCATTACTGACCAGCTTCACTGTCCTGTCAGCATAAAAACTACCATTCTAGGCAAAAAAAAGTGCACGGTATCCCAAGAAACACACATGGTCAGGAGGTTTCAACGCTGCAAGCTTACCCCCTCCTTCCCGTTTCCTCCTTATGCTTGTGCTTGCGTTTCTGGTGCCTGGCAACACCGGCAAGCAAGAACTGATAGCTGGGGGAATCCCCAGCCAAAGGGCACATCTGACAAGGACCATTATCAGATGAGACTGAGGTGTGAGGTGACTCAGACACTGTGAAAAGAAGCATTATTCATCTAGAGACAGCCTTTCCTCTATCAGCCAGTGAGCCCTTGAAACACTGCATCTAAAGAGGCTCTGAAAACCAGGCCTCTGTTAAATGAGATAGAGGCCCCTGTTGTTCCAATGATTGCCATAAAGCAAACTTTTTAAATCAAGGCTTTATTTATTCTCTTGCTCATTCGTTCATTCACTGAGCATGTGCAAAAGCTTTTCAGGGCTTTGAGCAGAGTACTGGCTCAGGCATTGGAAATATGGATGAAACAAGATGATTCCCTGCCCAACCATTAGGCAACCATTCACAGAAAAGCGTAAGGTCTTGAAGAAATCCAGCACAAAGGGCTAACTGAGGTGCTGATTAACATATCAAGGCGGATGGATGCTGGCTGCTGGCTCTGAGCATCTCTAGTACCTGTTACAGAGTCCTGGTTCCTCTCAGCATCCCCAGGCCCTACCCTAAACCTTTCCAGCCCCGGAACTTTGCTTCCCTTCCTCTGGGCTCTCTTTTCCTATAAAGCCCTGCCATTTTGGTGATGTGCCTCTCTTGGTCCTCCTCTTGGCTCCTGGTCCCCTCTCTCACCCTTTCTCCTCTTCTCTTCTCTTGCTCCTCTCCACCTATGTTCTCCACCTCTCATGCCATGTTCAATCTGGACTCTTTCAGGTGCCCTTGGCTGTTCTCTCCCTCATATCTACAGCAAAAACCTTCTCCTCATCCATATGTAGGAGTGGTCAGGTTCTCATTGTCATTCAAAATGTAGAGAGATCTCATCCTTCTTTTGCACAAACAGATCTTCAGGAATCAGTGTTTGCTTCAGATTAGTGTTTAAACAGAAGGAAGGCCGGGGTTTCTTTTGCCCTTGCTGACCCTGTCAGCTTGTTCCTCCACGGCAGGCTCTCCTACCTCTTCCCTCCCAGGGTTTGGCTGTAGTCTTGCTTTGATCCAGTTTTCTGTGGTTGTGTATTTGAAGTACAGTGGGATCCAAACACACCTGGGAAGTCACTCTTTGAAGAGAGAGCAGGAGATAAGGACATCTAGCTTGTATAAAAAGGATCATTAGGGATGTCTCATTAGCAAATATGCCTCTGCCTGTTTATGGTCAGGGATCTAAGAGTTAAGAGAGAGCAATTAGTAGGAAAGTGAAAGACTCAGGTGCCCCTTCTGTTGATGTCTGCAGAGCGTGATGAAATACTGTCCCTTGAAGAGACCAACCACGCACTGGTGCAGGTTGATCAGACCAGACAGACCCCTTTCATTCCAGGGGACATATAGAAACACTCATTTGTCCTTATTGGATTGATTCGTGTTCCAGGTGGCTGTAGATTCCTCCTTACCTATGAAACCTTGGCCAGGCTTACCCTGAGAGCTCCAGAGTATCACACTTGTCCTCTGCACTTCAGACCCAGGGACTTGCTTCATGTGGAGGAGAGTAACTGTGACATGGAAGCCAGTGTGCTTCCCATAGGTAGCATAATGGTGAGACTACCAGGCTGCTGGGACCAGAGGGTCTTGAGAAGGCCTGACCAAGGTCTCAGGTTAAGTTATCATTCAGGTTGTACAGTATATTTTGAGTGCTTGGCATCCATGGCAGAATTAGCAGCCTCTATTATTATGCTCAGTGATGCCTTTTGAAATTTGTGCCTCTTGAGCCTTAAACTTTGGGCACAATCACCAGAGGCAATCAGAGCCGATAAAAATAGGCTTGCCGGAAGTTTAGATCATCTGGGGTGTGAATTTCTGGGTTATTTCACCAGATGAGTAACCAAGACCAATAAAACTACCTCCTGAGGAGACAGACAGCAGTCAGGGTCCTGGAGCAGCTTCAGGAGCTGTCACAACCAGCCCACGTTTTACAAAGTTTTTGGTGGAGTGGGAGCTCAAAGGCAAGCCAGGGTGAGCCTCCAACCACCTGGAAAGATCTAGGAGAGACAGAGTGAATTCAATGTGAGAATTTAATATGCAGCACAATGTCTCTGCTCAATGTGAGGGACAGACTGGCCGCAGCTGTCAGTGCCTTACCCATTTGTAGGTACTCAGTGGCAGAACTGGTGGTCTTTTTATACCTTATCAAAGATGGCAGACGTTTCACAGCACAAGCCCACAACCAGGCTCTCTGACCCTCAGGAAGGAAGTGAGGAAGCCAGTGGGAAGCAGTATATGTGACCATCAACATTCTCTTTGATATAAAGTCAGTTCACCAGTAAGAAATCCTAGCCCAAGGAAGCCCGTTAGCTAGGGACTCCACTGCCTGTTGCTGTCTGTGAAATGGGGAGAGCTGAGGCAAAGTACTGTGACCTGAGCAACCTCTGACTTCTACCATTACATCCTGATGAGGGCCCAGAGTGCTGGGAACATGTGGTACCAGGAAGTGTAGCAAGTGGGACCATCTGGGAAGGAACCTGGAGAACATACTCCAGGAAACCTAAGCTTGCTGGGTGCTCAGCAAAGGTCTCCCTGGGACCTGGAAGATGAGCAGGATGCATTCAGACACAGGTAGAAGAAATCCTATAGAAACAGAGGCAAGTTGGTGGTCACAAAGCAAGTGAAGAAGGGGCAGAAGCATGGACAGGGGAAGGAAGGCAGGCATCAGACCAAGATATCCTGGGGGACTCCCTGCTTCAGATGACACATTTTTAACAAGAAATGCCGTCACTCAACTTCCATGTCAACAGCTCACTCTGGCTCTGTGTGCAGAAGCATTGTGTGGGGAGAAGATGGAAGACAAGGAAGCTAGGACCCCACTGGACATTTGGAGGTATGTGCTTAGTAAGCAAAAGACATCATTTGCTTAGTGATCTAGCAACTACTGTCTGCTGTGGAGGGAATGAGGTGTTCCAAAGGGTAGGCTAAGATCGAGAACACACAGCCCTGATAGATACAAACTTTGAAAGAAAAGCCAAACAGAGGGCACTGCGAGAAGGTGTGACTTCTCTAGCCCCAGGCTACCCTTCATCTGCTACCATGTCCTTGAAACTGTCTGAATGAAATTCTGCAATCAAGGCCCTATGTTACATGGAATATTTCTACCAAAAAGATGGCACAGACAGAGGAAGATGGAAAAGTGGCACCCTGGGGAGCTAGAAAAGAAGGCTGGCTTGCTTGACCAGCAGTGTCAAGTGACATCAGAGGGCAATGACAATGTTAAGTGACATCATCAGAGGGCAATGGCAGTGTTGAGTGACATCATCAGAGGACAATGGCAGTGTCAAGTGACATCATCAGAGGGCAATGGCTGTGTTAAGTGACATCATCAGAGGGCAATAGCAGTGTTAAGTGACATCATCAGAGGGCAATGACAATGTTAAGTGACATCATCAGAGGGCAATGGCAGTGTTGAGTGACATCATCAGAGGACAATGGCAGTGTCAAGTGACATCATCAGAGGGCAATGGCAGTGTTAAGTGACATCATCAGAGGGCAATGGCAGTGTTAAGTGACATCAGAAGACAAGCAAGAAAGGACACCCTCTTTGCTCTTAATAAAATAAACTAACACAATGCTTTAGGAAAACATGGTAATTGAGAAGTTACTGGGAATGTATTCTGAGAAACAAGTCAAGTGTACAGACCATGATGCTATTGCTTATAGTGGACAATAAGACTGGAGGGTAAAGCAACCTCTAATCCTTCTGACAGGTAATTAATTGACTAAACCAAAGGATAAAATTTCATGAAATATTTTGCATCATTAAAAATTATGGCTATTATGAAGCAACATTTCAAAGTATGTAAAGTGAAATCAAGTGAAAAAGACAAGGCACAAGTTTCTATGTAAAAATCTAAGTATTCAAGGGAAAAGACTGAAGAACATGGAAAGTGTGAGTGCTTTATGTTAAAGGAGCGGATTATAGACAACTCAAGGAGAGATCATTAGTGGGGGAGGCACTGAGGGAGCTGGAGGAGGAGGCAGAACTCATGTAGATGCAGTGCTTTCACATAAAATTCTCAAAAACAGAAGTGGGGTTATGACCTTTTACACTTGTTAATGTCTGTGGCTTAGTTATAGATGCAAACAACACACCGCATAGGAACTTTACAGTTGGTCAAGAAAAAAAAAAATCTAGTATCAAATAACTTGTGTAAACAAGGATGAGAGAAGCAAAATGTAAAACATATACTTACAACAGGTTTTGTAGAATAATTATTGTGCTTTGAACTGTAGGGGATCTGACGACTTAATACATATTCAGTGATCATCCAGATCAGTGGCCGAATGGTCTTCAGTATGAAACTGTTCCTCATGGAGGCTTTGAAAATAGCATTAATACTGGCTAGAAACATGGGCTTCTCAGAGTCACTGATTTCAAAAACACTCTCCCACTTGGGTGGAAGAGAGAAAGAGAATATTTTGGGACATTGTTATGTGCCAGGAGTGATGGCAGTCTCTCCCTTCAATGGCTCAGGTAGTGCTGGAAACAAGAGGACCCGCTGGATTCTCAGTGATGTCCTCCAATCAATTATATACAGCCGTTCTAGCATCCAGTTCCTCTTCTCATTGGGAAATTAGGAGGACTCCAGTGCCATCTGCACAGTTGTCCTCCCGTACCCTCAAGAGCACATGACTCTTTGCTGGGCAGCTTACCCATGTTTCCAAGCCAGGGTTACATCAGCGGCTCTTCTTCCATATCTAAGTCACACTTTCCTCTTGTCTTAGGTCTGCCATGATCTGCCATGATAGGTCTGAAATTCATTCACTCTCAGCCTGTGGCTGAGTCTCTGTCATGTGATGTTCACTTGGCCTCACTTAGTCCTCCTTGCACCCCACCCACACACTCCAGATGCTGGGGCAGCCCCTCCTTGATGACTGGGCAGGAGAACTTCATTTCATTCTTCCATAATCACATCCTGGACTTACTCACTCTCCTGCTCACTCTATTAGGATGTTTAGAAGCTAACGTGCTTTTAATTGTTTCCCTTGTCCCAGAGATACAAAGAGTAAGTTTCGCTAATGGGCTTTGTAACCTCCATTCTTTATTTTTATTGCTAATGGACTCTCCAGTAATATAAAATGACTGATGAGTGCAGTCAGATAGAAGCAGAAAAATCAATACCTGTCCAGACTCCATATTAGTTAAAAGCAGGTGAAGAGCTGAGGCTGGCAGACAATAGGATTTCCTCTGCCTCCCAAGCATCAGGATATGGGGAAAACAATCTTGATCTAAGATGGGCTGTGAAACTCTCTACAAAGTAGTTGGGTTTTTGTTTTATTTTGCTTTGTCTTGTTTTCTTCCTTCCTAGGAACAGAGGACATGGAACTGAAGCACAGTGAATAGTTGAGAAGTTCTTAGAATGCTGAAGAGCTGTCTCCAGTAGAGGGCGGTGGTACATGCACACAGTCAGGGGCTGCTTGCCTTCCATCCCACCCAGCTGTAGTTACTCTGGCCATTACACTGGGAAGCCCACCTTTGGTCAGACATGCTTGTCCATAGCAAAGCCTGAGCCACTGAGGGTTCCCATTGATGAGCTGATGTGATGCAGCAGACATGCTCAGCATTGTGTTGTATCATCTCCTTTAGCCTTCACAAGGATGGTGTTGTCATTGTCCCTGTTCATAGAAAAGGACATGGAGTCACATCCAGCCAACAGCTCATGGAGCAGTGAAGCTGATTTTACTCTACAATACCAAGGCTTAGTTCCCATGGTGATGTCAGTGGCAGGCCATATTGTCTGTTCTGTTTTACCATTCATTATCTCCCGCTGTGACATTTCTAGAGGACTCTTACATCCATCCACAGCTAATAGAGAGCTTTGCATATGATATTGCTTGTGAAATAAGTCTGAGTCACCATTAAAAGTGCTGTAGTGTGTTTTGAGAGCATACTATGGAGTAGGTTTGGCGAGCTTTCTAATTTGTCTTCACTTATAGTCAAGGACAGTAAATAGCAATGACAAGAATCTACACAGACAACTAGGGAAGAAACATGAACACAAACCTAAATAGATACACATTGCCAAGGGCAAAGCCCAAATGGTTACCTATGCTTGCTCTTTAGCTGTTAGTTGTAATTTTCTTGGAACCTTCCATTAAAGTCCAAATTAGTTACAACATCTAAACATTGTCTAGAGACAATGTTTTCTGCCAGTTGTCAACCCCAAGGCAGCATGAGTTTGAGTGTGTTGCTGCATGAAGATTCCCTTTCAAGTGTTTAGCAAATGTCTCCCACCATCACCGCCTATCTTCTCTCTTAGGTCAGTCTACCAGACCAAACTCTCTACCCTTGTCCTTCTTCCTGTGGGAGACAATGGCATTGACTCCTGCCCACCTGAACCTTATCACTTCTGTTAATACTGTATAAATACTTGCGTGTCCATGTGCATATGTTGTATCTTTCACCATCTCTATTAGAGTGCAATACCCTTAAAATACCTGACAATGGATTCAGCTGTGGACAGAATCAAGGCATATTTTTGTACTTTAGGAATTAGGGCTAAAGATATGGCTCAACTGTTAAGGCCTAGGCTCACAACCAAAAAGACAAGAAATTAAAAAGCATTGTGTTGTGATGATTCTAGGGATAACAAAGGATTTAAGGGTTGAGAACTGGATGGTTGTTTCTCAAAGTGGTCACAACTGATGCTAAAAAGGTCCTAAGGGTTCTCTAAGGAAAATTTTTGACTTTAAGTCTGTATAATACCTCATGAAAAATTAAAACATGCATATTCTAAATTATGAAAGAATGCAGCATACAACAGTTAATAACTTGGTTCTGAAACAGAACTGCTTAAGTAGACATCCTGGGGAGTTCGTCTAACTACAGACCTTGTAAAGACTCCTTGTCTGTAAAATGGGACCACACAGGGGATTAATGAGGACTCTGAATTAACATGAGTGTGAAACAGATTCTGTTGTCTAAGCAGCACTTTATAACCACGAGTTATTCTTATTACCAGCAAGAAATGGCCTATAATTAAAGCGTGTTTATATTTATAGTCATACCATTATCAAATACTACCTCAACTTTAGAACTGATGGAAAACGAAGAGCTTGGATACATAACAGTGTGCTCACACTGAGTGATGTCCAGACATTAAAATGGGCCTTGCAATGATGACCTTTTAGGAGTCTGAGTTGGGAAAATGAGTGAGAGAACTGAGTCACTCCTCAAGGCTCACAATGACAAAGAAATACTAAACAAAAGGGCACAAATCATAATGGCCAATGCCACAATCTCAGTGCGAGGGACAATTTATTGGCAAAAATCACATATGTTCATATTTGAATTTTAAATTTTTTCATTTTAATTTAATTTGTGGACTTCTTTTGGGACTGCCAAAACTTTAAGCAAGAAGGGTTTATGGCACTTTGGTTTTGAGGACTTTAAGTATCATTATTTCAGGTGAAGACCGGATTCCTCAGGGCCTTCGAAGGCATTACTCAGTTTCTCAAGTTTGGAAACACAGCAACAGCCTTTGCTGAAGTTCTGTCAGTACACCAAGCTGCTTTCAGAACAATTAGGTCCACGTTCTACCCCTGACACTTCCTCCAAGTCTTGTGAATTCTGAATCACAGAGACTGGTTTGCCACTACACTATGGCCACTCCATTACCGTTAGCGAAACTTCAAAGTCATCTAACTTTTAACATTTAAACATATTCTCTTTGCTTAGTTCGTCTGAGACACTGTGTATTTTTTTCAACTGTGCAAATGCCTATAACAAAATAGAAGAGAGTCTCACCACAGGACATAGTCCTAAAGAAATAGAGAGACTTAAGTGTCCAGCAGCCACTGTGCTTTCCATGAGAATTTTTCTCCAAGGGGCCCAGAAAAGAAAATCAACTTCCAACTTAGAGTGCTTCCAGTGCTCAGCTGCTTTGGTTGCGGAACAGCTCCAGGGTCAAGGCTGCTCTGGATCTCATGGCTCACACAGGTCAGGCTCCTGTTTGGCAGGCTCCCAACATTATAAAGGAATGGAGTGAACTCCATTTTGTCATAGATTCTAGTGCCTCTACTTCTCCCTCCATGAAAGCATAACAACTGCTCTGTAGACTGCAGAGGAAGAATTGTATTTACAGAGTGTGGTAGCATGAATGAAAATGGCCACATAGGCTCATAGGGACTGGCACTACTGGGAGGTGTAACCCTGTTGGATGTCTTAGTCAGGGTTTCTATTGCTGTGAAGAGATGCCATGACCACGGCAACTCTTATAAAGGAAAACATTTAATTGGGGCTGGCTTACAGTTTCAGAGGTTTAGTCCATCATCACCATGGTAGGACATGGCAGCATGCAGGCAGACATGGTGCTGGAGAAGGAGCTGAGAGACCTACATCTTGATCTGCAGGCAGCAGAAGGAAAACTGTGGACCATACTGGGTGTAGATTGAGCATATATGAGACCTGAAAGCCTACCTCCACAGTGACACACTTTCTCCAAGGCCACACCTACTCCAACTCCAACAAGGTCATATCTTCTAATAATGCCACTCCCTATTAGTCAAGTATTCAAACACATGAATCTATGGGGGCCATTCCTATTCAAACCACCGCACTGGAGTGGGTGTGGCTTTGTTGGAGGAAATGTGTCGCTGGGGGTACAAGCCAGGCCTAGTGGCTCAATTTTCTTCCTGCTGCCTGCCAATCCAGATGTAGAACTCTCAGCTTCTTCTTCAGCACCAAGTCTGCCTGCATGCTGCCATGTCCCACCATGATGATAATGGATTAAACCTCTGTACTATAAGCCAGCCCCAATTAAATGTTTTCCTTTATAAGAGTTACCATGGTTATGGTGTCTCTTCACAGCAATAGAAACCCTAGCTAAGACACAAAGGCCTTAAAGTTTTAATTAACTGATCTAAATTGTTGAATGAATCCCCGAATCCCTAGGGATCAAGCCCCAGATGAGTTAAGAGGAGAGAAGCTAAGTGCATTGACTGAGATAAATTCCTGGGAGGAATGTCTAATTAGTGGCTCCTTCTTTATCCAGGCAGCAAAGGACTATTGATGTCACCATAAAAGTTAAGAGTTTGCATGAAATGGAAAAGATGGTAAGTGAAGAATAAATCATTTTCAACATGATGAAATGCAAGCCAGAGGTGATATCCAAATTAGTTGACATAGGGGGTAAGGGTTGGGGGTTGAACAACTAAATCAGTTTCCCTGAAGACCAAAGCTACACCAGATGTTAACTCTTAAGTTGCTACACAGTGAGAGAGGCGCAGGTGGTGCCAGCAGAGGGTGATGGTGGGACATCACTGAAGAGGCATAGGGCACAGCTGTGTATCTGTCATTGGGAACGTATTACAGTAATTTGCAACGGCTAGTGTGTGTCTCTACTCATCAGCCCGTCTTCGCCACTCTAAATGCCCATGGTGTAAAAGAGCAACTGGTGTTGGCCTCGGTCTGGGTGAGCCATGAGAACTGTGTTCCTTTTCTGTTACAGTGTAAGGATGCACACTTCTCCCAACACTAACAAGATGAACTGACAAAATTCATAGAACATTTTATCAGTTCTATGCGAAATAACCTAAGACATGCAGAGGATGATTTCCCTTTTGAGAAGATCCCAAACTTTAGTTAATATAGACAAATAGTGCAGTTATAAATTGCACCTTAATGTGGCCTCTAGCCAGGGAGGGAAGTACATGCCTGTAATCCCAGTCTTTAGGGGCCTGGGGCAGGAAGATTGACACAAGGTTGGTGAGGCCAGTTAAATAAGTACATAGTAAGATCTTGTCTCAAAAAACTGAAAAATAGAGCTGGAGAGATAGCTCAGAGATTAAGAGCACTGGTTGTTCTTCCAGAGGTCCTGAGTTCAATTCCCAGCAACCATACAGGAGCTCACAATCACATCTAATGAGGTCTGATGCCCTCTTCAGGCATGCAGGCATACATGCAGGTAGAACACAACACTGTATACATAATAACTTTTTAAACAAGATAGGGATTTTAAAAAGTTGAAAAATAAAGGGAAAACAAAAAGAAAAAAATCACAAAAGTATAGCATTTGTCTGTCAATAAGGATTTCTTCTCATATCTACCTCAAATGGCAAAGCATTTACTTTAGAGATTTTTAGGTGAGCTGTGTGGATAGAAACTCAGGTCCTCGCATTCATGGGACAAGGACTTTCTTCACTGAGTGTTTACCCCATCCCTCATTTGAAGATTTTTAAAATGCATGTTACCTAGATAACATCATCTAGCTACAAAAGTAAATGCTCATGATCATGGAGGCTGAAAAGCTGTTCTGAGGTAATTTTAGTTTGTGGCAGGCCTAGAACAATGTTCTCCTCTTCTGTCAGGAACAGCCCTCCCAGGTGGGTGGAAGGCAGAGACAAAGGTAGGCTTCGAAGGGAAAGAGGTAGGCTTTCATGAATGAAGAGTGGGTGTTCAAGAGAGAAGTGGTTGGGATCTGAATAATTGGAAAAAAACATGACAACTCTACATCAACCTTGCAAATAACTAAGTCGATTGGTGGGATGCATTTCACAGGATTTCCCAGCTCTCACTTGAATTTCTATGCTCCTGCATGGACTCTGTGAGGCACGCAGTGTTCACACACACTTTCAGGCCCTTGTCAGTAACAAATTAGGGATGTAGCTCAGTGGTAGAGTTCTTGCCTAGGACATAGAAGGCTCTGAGTTTGACCCTAGCTCTGGCAGGGAGGGAGTAAATGGGGGCAGGGATCAAAGGAACTTCTCATCAAGTCTGATATAGTAGAATACAGTTATTATTGAAAGTTATTCAAATCCCAAAATTTTTTTGGCCCAGACAAAGTTTCGTACTTTTCAAATTTAAGTCCCTCCAGTCATATTATTTGAAGGAGTAATCCAAGCTGTCATTTAATGAAATTCTGTCTGGGAAATAGCCAAGATGCTAATTTCAAGTCAGAAATGGACTAGGTTCTCCTCAGCCTCACCTCACTGAGTTTTTGGGGAGCTTGTACCAGAATACTACCACCACTGCCCTGCCAGGGAAGGGGGACTGAAGATGGGCTTAGGTATGGAACCCCAGAATTTGCAATATGTTGGCACTCCCATGCCTAATCTCAGCTTACTCCTACACTGTAGGGGTAGTGGCAAAGGTCCAGGCCTAAATGCAGCTCTGAAGACTGCGTGGTCCAGATCTTTCTGGATACACTGAGTGTTGGTATTTATTTATGCTCATTACAGACAATCAGAAAAGTCTTATGGCAAAAAATCAGGACAGAATTATGACTGCCTTGTGTTCTTATCTTTTGCCAAACACTGAAGTAATCAGCTGGCCCTCACCCCACCTCATTAAGGTCTGTGAGCGGGGAGTGGATGCAGGGACTGCTGTCCCCCCAACCCTTGCTTCTGTGACAGCCTGGTGTTAAAATGATGGCACCCCTGATGACCATGCCCCATGGAGAACTTGCGTACTTTGATGTCCCTTGCCGAATAACCATGTGTGACTAGAAGCCCCTTGTAGGTTTCTCCTGGGATGGTCATTCTGAAGAGGGAGAAATTGGTGTTATGCAAATTCCTCCCCTAATACTGGGCAATGCCTCTTTTAATCCTCCCCAGGGTTACCAGACTACTCCCCCGAGGAGACATGGGGACTCATGCAAATAGAAGGTCAGTTAGGAACAGAGGAAGCTGGAGAGAAGAGAGGAAGCTTGCCTTTTGACCTTTCTACCACAGTCTCCAGAAAGTCTGCATGAGGTCCAAGCCACTCATACCTGACCCCCACGTCCTGAGTTTGTTCAGCAGGACAAATGGCACCTGGAGCCAGCGGCATCCCCAGATCTGTCCCGTCAGGGGAGACTTCGGCTGCCGTACTCTATCCCATGTGGCCACTGCCAGTCTTGTTCCTTACCTCTGGTGAGAATTCTGCCTTTTCCCTTCGCCAGCTCCCCTGCCCCTCCACCCCTTTGAGACAGTTTCTGTGTAGCCCCTGGATGGTCTTGAACTTACAGAGATCCAACTGCCTCAGTCTCCAAGTGCTGGGACTAAAGGTATGTGCCACTACACCTGTCCCTCACTGTCCCCTTCTAAATCTCAGTATTAAGATATCATACAGTGTCTCTCATGAGGCCCAGTTGTCAGCTGATTTACATGTCTCGCAACCATCTTTTATGGTGGCTTCTCTGTGGTCCACAAAGCCAGAGCCATCATCACATGTGCCCTCCCACCAGAAGGATAGGTGAGCTTCTTAATGATTGGCCCATGGACCTGTCCATCAAGCCTGAGATTTTAAAAAAAAAACAAAACAAAACAAAAAAACCCTTTATCCCTTTCTTTGCTCTGCTCTCTTTTAGAAATGCAAGCCAACCATCTCCATGCTAACCAGGAGACTGGTATTTCACAGTGTGGTTCTAAAGTCAGCCCCCCCTCCCCAATACACAGGAGAAAAGAACAAACTGTGCCTTGTTTGTAACACTGCAATATTACTAGGGCAGAGCTACCTGCTCTCTGTAAGCAATCATCATAGTTTGGTATCCCTCATCTATCTCTGCCTTCCGTGCATTTAAGGAGTATAGAATAATCGTACTTGTGGGGGTGTGCATGCTCTTGTCTGACTTCATTTCATAATACATTGGTTACAGTGGATTTTTAATATGTCATCCAGGTTAATGTCAGGGAGTGAGTCTGAGCCACTAATGATGGTGTTTCCATAGAACTGGTAGTGTTCCCCTGGGGCTCTCTACTGGTGACTTCTACCCCAGCCTTACAAACACACTTTCCCACTCAGACCTCTCTGGAGCCAAGGCTGTCAATCACTCCCAGCCCAGCAGTGGTTTCTCAAAATGCACAAAGGGTAATTACAAAAGACCCCAGGATTTTCCTGTGGAATCATTTTCTCAAACCAGGACCCAGGCCGCACGTCACCTGTTCCTCCTACCTAACTAAACCTGGCAGGTATAAAAGAATATAACCGTGTGATAGGAGAGAACAAGCAGGGGTGGAGGTAGCTGGGGGTGTTCCGACTCAGCAGCCTGATGCTGAGGACAGCCACATATCCTTTCCTACTGTGGAAGCAAGTAGATCACTTGATTGGCCCTAACACTGCACATGCTGTCAATTAGCCTTGTGGGACTTGACTGTCAAGCAGTGAGTTCCATTGTTCCAGCACCATCACCAGGGATGGGGGGACAAATTCTAATTTTAGCTCTGAAGAATTATAACTATTCCTCTCCTTATGGCAAGCTCAATGATGAATTTGTAGCAATGTGGCTTTTTGTTACTAGTATTTCATTAAAAATTATTTTTGTCCTAGGTCTAATTTTCAAATGACACTCAACTTTCAAACATTGCTTTCTTCCTGAAAAAATTAGAAGTAGAATGTTTTCAAATGATAATTTTTCTTCAAAAAAGCCTTTTTTAACACATTTTTTCTGCAAGTTGCCTACCAAGACTTCTGAAATGAAAATGTTCAGGTACATGATAATATCTCAACAACCAGAACACGTGGTCCCCTGAAACAACCACACTTGCCAAACATTGGACCTGTGTGATTTAAAAGATCTGCATCATATTCACCAGGAATCATCAACTGCTTCTGGAGAGAAGAGGTTGAGATAGTAACTCACAAGAAAAGAGGAGCAGAAGGAAGAAGATGGTACAAGGAATGAGACAGAAGAAAGTAAAATCCAGACCCAGCCAAGAAACCGTGCTGCAGCCGAGGACAGTCGGCACTAGAGGATGCAGAGAGCTGCCGAGCAATGTTCCAGGTCGGCCCAAGTACCAGGGAGGTCTTACAAGATGGGGGCCAAGATGAGGAACAGTAAGCAGACATTAGTTGCAAAGTTCAGCTGTGGGCTCCATCTTTCCATCATCATAATGACTTTGCCTGAGCGTGCCGTTTCAGATGGATCCACTAAGATTCAGAAAGGCACAGTTATCTACCTCAGGTTGTGCAGCCAGTGCATGGAGGATCCAGGATCAGAACCCAGCAGCCATGCTGTAAAACTCAGCACCAGGTTCTAATCCAGCCACATTCTAGAACTCAGCCACGGGGTCATCCAGCCAGACTGTTGCCCTTCATTTTGAAGATATGCACTGCTGAGCCTTCATTCTGTCCCCGCAGACCTAAACCACACGCCTGTGGCTCTTCGATCACAGCACATTTGTATCTTCTACAAAGTGAACATGACCTTCGGAGGCTACCTGAAATCAGAGCCTTGTATAATAGACAGGGTGAACTTTGAAAAATGTTTTAGAAGAAAAATGGTAGATGACAGTGAAGACGTAGAATTGGTTTCCATATGTGGTCCAGGAAACAGCTTTGCTAGAATGGAAACGGAGATTTGGTTGTGTGGGCAGTTGAAGATTAGGACCTGGGAGGTTTGTCTTAGAGTAGAGTCTGGGGTGTGTATAATGACACAACTTAAAAACTACAGAATGGAATGATTCTGTCCAGCCACTTTTAGAGTCCACCACTACCTTCTTGGGCTTTCCCATAAGTACATCTACAACATTCTTGACTTGCCTGATGAACAAAAAGAAACAGGGACGGTGGCATTGGTGATGCTGATATAGCAATCAATCGTGCTTATAAAAAAACACCATGACAAAAAGACATTATTATATACTATAATAAAAAGCAGTTTATTATAGTGTATGGTTCCGGAGTGAAAGTACAAAGGCAGCACGCAGTTGGAGCAGGAGCTGAGAGATCACGTCTCCTGCCGCAAACACGAAGCAGAAGGAGCAGAATGGAGGTTGGGGTGAGAGTATAAACCCTCAGAGGCCGCCTCCAGTAAAGAGCTTCCCACAGTAGGGTCCCACCTCCCAAAGGTTCCATAAATTCCCGCAAACACAGCCACCAGCTGGGAACCCAGCGTTCCAATACCTGAGCCTATGGGGAGGTATTCTCATTCACACTGCCACAAACACCAAACTAGAGATATGCCAGGAAAAAGTCAAACCACATCAGTGGCTAAACTCCACCAATTACAATGCCTTGGGAATTCCCCACTGCGGGGGTTTGTATTCTTAGCTCTAGGATGGATCAGTCGGTGCAGGTTAGTTAGGATGGGGGAAGGGAACTGACTCACACTACACAGTGGGGGAAGGAGGAATAAACCACAGCAGACACGTGTTTTTGCCATGGGAAATTGTCCTTCCCAGAACTATACAACTCGTTTTGCGACTTCTCATAACTATACAGCTTGTTTGCGGGCCAGCAGTGTACTTCCCTTGTCTGTTGAAGCTGATCTCCCTCTGGATGCTGAGAGGCCCCTTGGCCATCTGTCACCGTGTGGTCAGTGTGGACAGTG
This sequence comes from Onychomys torridus, assembly GCF_903995425.1. Lineage (NCBI taxonomy): Eukaryota > Metazoa > Chordata > Mammalia > Rodentia > Cricetidae > Onychomys > Onychomys torridus. The sequence continues at coordinate 54,042,340 of NC_050444.1, forward strand.
GCCATCCCAACAGGTTCAAATGCTTGTCCTGTCTTGGGCTGTTGGTGCCATCCTTCCATGCTTTATCTTCCGTGCGTGGCCTGCGGCTCACCTGTTGATTTGGGTGTTGCGCAGTTTCTTAGCGGATGGTCTGTATCCATTCCATGCTGTGCTTGGCTTCATCTACACAGAACTAGGTTCAAACCAAAGAAAAGTGAAATACTTGTCAACCTCTTCCTTGTTACTGGTAGGAACAATAATCAATGAGATTTCTTGCATCCCTACTACAGGTGCTATCTTAGGTACTTATCAGGTATTAGTTCACTTAACGCCGTGACCACCCTGGGGATAGCTTCCGTTTTATTGTCCACATTTCACAGATGAGGAACCCAGCCTGAGAACGCTTTCTCAGAGTTACAGGGTTAGTAACCAGCAGGACAAAATGCAAACACAGTTGGATGCCCACGGACTCAACCACAACACAAATTGCTTTCTTCTTCATCTTCCTACCTGCGTGTTTTGACTATAAAAACCGGGCTGAGAGGAAGCAGCTGTTTTCTCTCTTGCTCAGGCTCTCCCTAACTGCTCTCAACACCTTTGCATTTTATCCATGCAGAACAGAGCTGTTTGTGTAAACTCCAGATGAGGAGGTGCCTTCTCTTCTACATGACTAAAACCTGAGAGGGTTTAGCAGATGCTGGCAAAATATTGAAATCCAGTTATGTCCTGGATAGCATGTACAGTTCCTTCCTGAGGACTCAATCCATTCTGCACTTTCATGGGTGTTACCTTACACACAGCCTCTCCCACTGAACCCTCTGAGCCACCAGCTGGGGCCAGCTACATCCACACAGGAGAATATGGAACAGGACGGTTGCGTATAGAACAACCAATAGTAGTTAAGAAACAAAACAACAGAAATGCAAGGTATCAGGAATTACCAGGGACTCTGAGAAACCTTAGGCAGCTTGTGTGGCTGCTCAGCTTTCTCTTTCTTTCTTCCTTCTTCTCTTCCTTCTTTCCTTTCTCTTTTTTTGACGCTCTGAAGTGATAATATGCAGTGTGACTCTGGTCACTCCACGAGGAAGACTTGAACACCACGGAGAGTGTGGAGGAACATGAAAGAGGAGTTGCAGAGTACCACAGCTTCAGGTACCTCCCGGCCAACCTTGCCTGCATCCTGGCAGAGACCTCACATACCATCTAGTCTGATTTCTCTTTACAGGACAGAAAGCTAATGCTCGAAGAGGTCAGATGGCTCCTGCCAAGCTTGTTTCCTGACCCCTGTTCTCACACCCTCTCTTTCCCAGTGCTTTCAAAGTAGCTTCCCACCGCAGGAGCTGCCATGGAGTGGGAGAGGGCACGATTTCAGACACTCATCAGCTCTCACCTCGGTTCTGTTGAAGACAAGTCTGTGCTTAGATGCCAGCCAGAACTCGGAAGAACCAATAAGTACTCAGTGCACACCCCAGCAAGTAAATACAGTCATCCGCATAAGGACCAGGAGGAAGAGAACAACAGGTGCTTTGAAAAGATTACAAAATGTCTTTGTACCCGGGTCATGTAAAAGCCACTTCCAGAGTGACAGGAACGACATTTATTGTTTTCACTTAACATTTATTAAGTAAAATGTGTCACAGAGCAGGCTTTTCCATTGCAAACCCTTTCTGGCTGTGTGCAGAAGCTTTTCAGGTACCTGCCATTTCCTCCTGTGACTTACAAAGATGCTTATTGAACTGCAAGAGGTAAGTAAACAACCAGCAAAACACTCAGAAGAAACCTGTCTAATAGTCCAAGGGCTCACTCTGATAGAAGGGATCAAATGCCTACCCTTCAGAGGATCACTAAAGATTCTAGCACAAGGCTTAATTCAGGAAGTTAGTCACACCATCTATTGAAGAAGAAAAGAAAGCTCCGGGGTGACAAAAAATATCTTTTTTTTTTCTATTGTGTGTGTTTGTGTGTGTGTGTGTGTGTGTGTGTGTGTGTGTGTGTGTGTGTGTGTACTCACAGAGGCATGCAATCCCCCTGGAGCAGGAGTTATAGGCAGTTGTAAGCCACCAGACCCTCTGCAAGAACAGTTTCACCTGAACCATCTCTCCAGTTGCAAGGGTTACAAGAAATATTTTGATATGGTCTAGATGTAGATGCCTGAGAATCTTATGAGAATGTAGATTCCACCAGTCTGTGAATGGGTATGACATTAGGTGATGCTGATTCCAAGCTGAGGACCACACTTTGGGTAGGAACTGTATTCCACACGCATCCACCCTTAGCTGGAGTTGGGTGGGCTGGACTAGTATTAAGGAAAACAAAAAGTTGGTGAAGTTTGTTTCTAAGTAAAGGAGTAATTGGTGTTACCTCTGTCACTTAAAAGAGACATCTGGAAATCCTAACCAATAGTAACGCCCTAGGGGTGGAACCACAGGCATGAACCAGCACACCCAACTCCACATTGTCAGGTGTGAGCCACCATGCCCAGCTTCACATTGTCCACTTGAAGGGACAGCTCCAGTTTTCATGCCCAGCTTTATGTTGTCCACTTAAAGGGACAGATCCAGTTTTAAGACATCAGGTTAAAAAATAATTTGAGCCACAAACTTCCTGTCACACTTTGGACAAAGTGGCTGAATTAAAAGGACCTTAGTTCTAGACCTAAAAAACCCTAATTGTCTCACACACAGCTTGGCCCCAAAGACACTGGACGCATTACTGTTTTCTTTTTGTTGAAGTTCAGTTTAAAGTGTACAGCTCAATGAGTTTTGACAAACACATAGTCATGTGACTGCCAGAATACAGAACAATTCCATCACTTCCAGCAGTTTCTTCCAGTTTTTCTTAAGGCACTCGAAATCTCAAGCAAAGAAGCATGTGTGCACAGGTGTGAGCCCCTCTACATATCTCAGAGCAGTTGTAGCTTGCAGGATGAGGTCCCCATTCTGCTCCTGTCACTGAATTGTCATATGAGTGGGGTCACATGGCGTTTGATTGTGACGCTGTTGTTTTAGCTTTTTTCACATTCACTGCACACACCGATGTATCTACAATCTGTGAGTTCGTTTTTATCTGTTTGTCAGCTGGTGCATGTTGGTGTTGCCTCCAGGTGAGGACAATTACAAAGAAACCTTCTGTAAACATCCATAGGACTGGTGGGTCAAGTGTTAAGAATATATCAAACTTCATAAGACATTGCCAAATTGGTTTTCTGAAAGTACGTGTGTCATTTTACATCTCTACCAGCAACTGAGAGTTCAGATCACCTTACATTTCCTCCAACATTTGGTATGTTCAGTTATCTTAATTTCAGGCCATTGGAGTGTGTGTGTGTGTGTGTATGTGTGTGTGTGTGTGTGTGTGTGTTCTCTTATTTAATTTGCATTAACAACCAATTGTTTTGACTATACTTTTTATACATCCCGTTAGTAGTTGTATGTCTACTTTGACTCAAAATTATTTACCATGACATACTTTAAAGACTGGTGAACTAAAGCCAAAGGAATGAAAATGTAAATTGCTGTCTTTCTCACACAGAGCCCTTGAGATGTTCCCAAGGAAGAACTAAGAGATATTATTGCAAAGTCAGGAAGACTTAGCCCGGGCCAGTGACATGCTCCACAGGCAGAGGCACCTGCTGTGAACTTGAAAACCTGAATTTGATCCCAGAACCCACATGGTAAAAGGAGAGAGACTTCTTCCACAAAGTGTCCTCCAACCTCCAAACATATGCCGCAGTACAACCCCCCCAAATATGTAAAAAAAAAAAATTTAGATGAAAATCAAAGGCTGTAACTTATAGCTTTGTGAATTTAGTAGGATAGATGAACCCATAGATTGTAGAGGATAGATAAATAGATTTTTTTTGTAGTATAATTTGCAAATGAGAGTGCCTAAATCATAAATTAATTTTTTAATCCCTTAGATTATTAATTTATAATGAAAAAATATAAGTGTGGAGCTGCACACTCCTTACCAAGAGACTCTAGTACAGTAGTCATAATTGCTGGCTGAGTCCGGCGTTCCTGGAGAAAAATAATAATGGCATACTGTCACCCATGAGAGTTTTGAGGTCACTGATGCTGTGCCTTTATGAAGGGAGTGGAACTGAAGGTATTTAGAAACCCCCGACGTTTCTGGCCTCTGGCTCAGGTGATGCACACAGAATGCAGTTGTTAGAGCCAAGCATGGCTCCACTTGCAGCCAGAGCCAGATGTGCTGGGAAGAACAGCAAAGCCACCCCCTTCAGCAGCCACTGCATCGGAGGGTGTATGCTGTTTCAGCATGTTTCTACTTTATTTTTGTCGTCACACATTTATTTCCAGAACGCTAACCCTTTGGTGGGTATTTCAGCTTGGTGTCTATGTGTTCCAGGTGTTCCTTGCCTCCAGATCTTGCAGAGCAGCTGAGGCAACTATGATGAGAGGGTTTGAAACACACTGTCAAATAATAAAAGGTAACAATACAGCAAAGAAGATGTGCTGGCTGAAGAGTCAAGCCATCTGAACTCACACCCTGCCTCTGTCACATATGGGAACGTTACTGAGCGCTTTGAATCTCAGTTTCATCATATATACAATTAAAATGATAATAGCAACCACCAGAGCTTGCTGAGATAGTGCATAAATGGTATTTGTGATGTAGAAAAATGCTCAATAAATATTTGTCATCTTTATGCAGACTGACATAATGCAAACAATCTTGAGCATTGAAAAAAATAGATATATAATAAAAAACAGAATATTGCGTACATACATGAGAAAGCTTCCGAGCTAAAAGAAAAAAGAGTGTGCTAAGCATGGAAACCCACATGTGAAGGACTGAGACAGGAGGATTGCCATGTGTTCAAGGCTATCTTAGGCTACATAGACAGTTCCAGGGGCAACCTGAGCTGTCACACATATATGTATGTGCACATGCACACAAAGAGAGAGAGAAGGAAGAGGGAGAAGGGGAAGAGGGGGAGGAGGGGAGGAAGGGAGCAAAGAGGGAGGGAGAGGGGACAGACAGAGAATGTAGTCACAATTGCAGTAAGTTATGTATTCTATCTCAAAACATGTTAGCAAGGACTAAGTTCTACAAAAGCACCGCACATATATGTGAGGTGAATTGCCCTCTTTTCTAAAAGGGAGACTTCTCCAGGACCAAGAAAACAAGCCTGGGGATACTGTCTCCTGGAAATGAACCCCTGGCTTAACTATGCTCAGTCCAGATAATGGCCCAGGTGCTCCTAAGGAAGGCCCTTATAAGACATCCTGGCTTTCCTGGGGATCCTCTCCACGTTGCTCACAATGACTTCTTCTTGCACTGAGGACATAGCATTCCCCCCAAATGTATGTTCATCACAAGAAGCAGTTAGAGAATGTGTGTGTGACCCACAGATGTCACTGTAAAGATGCCCAAGAGCCTGAAAGACTGCTCAGGTCCCTCAAATATATAAGCTTTTCTTCCTTTCTTTTGTTTGGGGGGGGTGGGGTGGATGCTTGGTTTTTTGTTTGTTTGTTTGTTTGTTTTTGTTTTTTTGTATTTTGATTTTATGGTTTTTTGAGACAGGGTTTCTTTGTGTAGCCTTGGCTGTCCTGGAACTCGCTCTGTAGACCAGGCTGGCCTTGGACTCAGAGAAACACCTGCCTCTGCCTCCCAAGTGCTGGGATTAAAGGTGTGCGCCACCACTGCCTGGCTAAACTCCTCTTTCTTGGTTGTACTTTTTTTCTGGCTTCTTCCTTCTGATTCTATCAGGGTCCTGGCTGACCTCCACTGTCCTCCACAGAGGATGCAGTCTGGGCAGTTGCTACTTGTTTAGTGAAATGCCTCAAGCCCTGGGAGTTGGGCAACGACAAGAGATCACAGGTGCACGTGTGGTGGTGAGAACCCTCTATAGCTCTGAGGAGGAGCTGTGGCTTGCAGGGTGAGGACCCCATTCCTCATATAGCCTTGGAAAGCCGATCACAGACCTAGAGGTGAGTCAGAGAAGAATAAATCCTAAACAGCAAAGACCAACTTTTTAGTGAATTCCAGAATTCTAGAGTCACATAAGTCCAAAGGGGAAAGTTGTGTGAGTCGGGAGAGGGGGCAGGAGACAGTGCAAACATAGAAGGACATAAATAGACCGTCAGTGTTCTGGCTGCTCATTAGCCCTGCGCTGAGCTGCTGCTCACATGGCCTGAATAACCGATACTTTTTATAAGTAACTGAAGAGCTATAAAAAGCTTACCATTTAAGAAAACAACAAACAGCTGTGGTGAACAAGCGAGAAAAATCCAAAGGAGCAAGCAAGCCTGTCTGGGTGGCGGGAGGTCAAGCTGCTTCATGAGGAAGTGCGAAAGCACAGCTCACATCTGCCACAGCCCTGTGTACCCCCTCCCCGCTCTGCCCGGCCTCTCCCCGCACTCATACCCCCCCCCCAATCAAAGTGAAAGAAGAAATGCAAGCCAATAGAACACTCCCCAGGTCTTTCCTGAAAATAGCATTTGTTAATGCAGGAGGTAAACAGTGTACACTTGAAGTCATCCAGATGAACAGTGTGAACAAGTTCCTCTCTGAGGTCAGCTTCCACTGCATCCTAGATGAGCCTCGTTGACCTGGGACCCCTGGGATTAGTTTTTGGGTACCCTGGAGTGTCCTACAGTTGCCTTTCCCTTTAACGGAAAATGTCATCTGTGGGGACCACAGCTAGCAATGGGTAATGATATCCCTCCCAACTTCCTCAGTTAGTTGACAGGAAACTCAATAATGGGAAAGCTGCCATTGGGAGGCAGCACAGTAAAGTGATCAAACGTTTTCTAAAGTCAGTGCCAGTGCTCCCTATTCATGACTTGGATGCCAGTCCCTCTGTACCTCGGCTTCCTCAGCAGTCAATTTAGTAAGTCAGAGTTTCCTTCCTCTGGCCTTCAGCTGACTCGCAGGTTAGCTTACTAACCAATACTTGAGACCAAACTTGAGTGGCCCACAGACATCTCCCCTCATTTCTAAGCTGTCGGTAATTTTCTTTTCTTTTCTTTTTTTTTTTTAAAGATTTATTTATTTATTATGTGTACAGTGTTCTGCCTACATGCATGCTTGCAGGCCAGAAGAGGGCGCCAGATCTCATTATTGGATGGTTGTGAGCCACCATGTGGTTGCTGGGAATTGAACTCAGGACCTCTGGAAGAACAGCCAGTGCTCCTAACTGCTGAGCCATCTAATTTTCTTAATAACACATCATACATACTAGCTGGAAGGACTAGAAGGTGAGCGGGGAAAAGATTGGTCTGTTCTTCCTGAGCGAAGGCTTTTTGATTCTTGTGTTATTGAAGGAAATAATTCAGTCAAGAGACACAACAAAGGAAAAGACACTCCAGAGAAAGACTGGAATGGGTAGGGTGGGCAAAGCGCTGTGGAGTTCCATGTTGTGGGTTGTAAAGCCCCTCTAATGAATATTTATGACGTGGGTAGCATATTCGTGAGGTAAGGTAACACACACACACCCTTCCAAATCATGTTGGACTGCATCTCCTTTTAAATGTACTTCTCCCCATAATTGTTTTGATAATTTCCCAAGAAGGGTCAAAAGCACATGCACACCATTATCATGAGGACCAGTCTTTGGAGGGTGCAGACCATGTATAAACTCACAGGAATGGTAATTGGGAAGTGCCCTGGTACACCTCTGATACCGTGGGTATAGCACAAATCTTAAATGGTCTTATTAATAAGATAAAACCTGAGGCCAGTTATTGGGGTGAATGCTGGAAGATCAGAGAAGCAGAACAAGCCACAGCTTCCTCACCTCGCAGTTCCTCAGCTGATCCTGTTTCCTCAGACTGGAAGCTTCTGGGTCCTCATCCAAATGGATCTCAGCTGAACTGTGCTGCTCAAAGCCTAAAAGCTTAACTAGCCAATTGCTTCTAGTTTCTGGTCCTCATGTCTTATATATCTTTCTCTTTCTGCCATCACTCCCTGGGATTAAAGGCGTGTGTCACCATGCCTGGCTGTTTCAAATGTGGCCTTGATCTCAGAGATCCAGAGGGATTTCTGCCTCTGGAATACTAAGATTAAAGGTGTGAGTGCCACCATTTTCTGGCCTCTATGTCTGTCTAGTGGCTGTCTGTTCTCTGACCCCAGATAAATTTATTAGGGTACACAGTATTTTGGGGAACACAATACCACCACAGTGGGCAGAACCTAATTGCAACTGCAAGTACATTGACTCACAAAGGGATGCACTGGCCAGCCCCAGTGGATGCATCTACAACAATGCCTCAGTAAAAGAACACTGTGGAAGAGAGGAGGGAAAGATCGTAAGAGACAGAGGACCAGGATGTCTGCTCCAAAACTGTGTCTTCTATTTATGACAGGAAAGCTGCACCCAGGAACTCTCAACAATGTAGCTACCTAAACAATGACAATACCAGCCGACATGCCAATATGGAGGGGGGACATCTCACGGGGCCCCACCCCTAGATGAAGAGCTACAGGAAACTGACAGCTGATAAAGAGATAATCTTTCCAAGGGATGATCCCCTAATTGGTTATCCAATGACAAGTGGTCTACTCTAAAAACATACATACAAAGAAAACTAATGGACTCAGAAAGTTGTAATTATATACAGTGTGTGTGTGTGTGTGTGTGTGTGTGTGTGTGTGTATGTGTGTGTGTATGTGTGTGTGTGTGTTGGATAGTTTTATGTCAACTTGACACAAGCTAATGTCATCTGAGAGGAGGGAACCTCAATTAAGAAAATGTTCCCACAGTGTAGAAACCTAGTGCAGTGGAAACTCCCTGTAATTTATTAGGGTGATCCTAGAGAAATCTCCTAGTAATGGGGGATATGGAGCCTGAACTGGCCATCTCCTATAACCAGACAAGGCTCCCAGTAGGGAAACTGGGACACCAACCCATTCACAAAACCTTCAACCTACAATTCATCCCACCTGCAAGATGTGCTGGGGTAATGGTGGCTCAGAACTTGTGGGAGTGGCCAACCAATGACTGGTCCAACTTGAGGTCCATGCTATGAGAGGGAGCCCACACCTAAGACTGCCTGGATGGGCAGGACAGCCTAGAGACCCAGGATACAACCAACTATGACTGGCAAAATAAATAAATAAAGACAATGAAATGAATCCCAATGATACTCTGCTATACTCATAGATCAGAGCCTAGCCCAATCATCACCAGAGAAGCTTCACCCAGCAACTTATGGGAGCAGATGCAGAAACCCACAGCCAAACCTTAGGTGGAGCCAAGGGAACCCTGCAAAAGAGGGGGAGGTGGAGCCAAGGGGACCCTGCAAAAGAGGAGGAGGAAGGATTGTAGGAGCTAAAAGGGCAATGATACCAGAACACTGCCCACAGAAGCAACTAAGCAGGGCTCATAGGGGCTCAGCAAAACTGAAGAGACAATCATGGAGCCTATATGGGTCTAAGCTAGGCCCTCTGCATATACATTATAGCTACAGTTTGGCATTATTGTGGGTCTTCTAAGAGTGGGGGTGTCTCTGACTTTTGCCTGTGCTTGGGACTCTTTTCCTCCTACTGGATTGCCCCATCTCGTCTTGATAATGAGGGTTTGTACCTAGTCTTATTGTAATATGTTTTGCCATGTTCAGTGGATATCCCTGGGAGGCCTGCTCTTCTTTTTTTGATGGGAAACAGAAGAGGAATGGATGGGGGTGTGGAAGGGAAGTGGGTCGGGATATATACAATGTATGGGAAAAGAAGAGAGAGAGGGGGAAATATTCCCAGAGATCCAGCTGTAGGCAAGTCTATAAGGCATTTTCTTAATCAGTCATTGATGAGCAGGGCCCAGCCTGTTATGGGTGGTGCCATCCCTGGACTGGTGCTCCTGGGTTCTCTAAGAATACAGGTTGAGCAAGCCAGGGTGAGCAAGCGAGTAAGCAGCACCCCTCTATGGCTTCTGCTCCAGCTTCTGCCTCCAGGTTCCTTCCTGCCCTGACTTCCTTCAATGATGGATTATTTGAGTGTGAGCCAAATAAACCCTTTCCTCCCAACTTATGGTGTTTCATCATAGCAATAGTAACCCTAATTAAGACGTGTGTGTGTGTGTGTGTGTGTGTGTGTGTGTGTGTGTGTGTGTGTATGTAACTGATAATTAAAGAAAAAGAGCCTATGAGCTTGAGAGGGAGTCGAGGGGGGCCATGGAAAGGATTGTTGGAGAAAGGAGAAGGGGAAGGAAATCATGCAAATACAGAACACACATATGAAATTTTGAAAAATAAACTTATTTTTTTTGACAAAGGAAGCATCCATAACCAAGAATCTATACTTAGGTTTTGCTCTTTAGGTGAATTCTAAACAAATATTATATCTATCAGCCATTGCTGAAGGAAAATGACAGAAGGGTTTTCTTTTTGAAGAAAGTGCATGTTTGGGTCTCATCTCTGTGACAATACATTGACATGCAACTTCAGGGAAGGGGTGTCTAAGTCACAATGTCAAAGAATGACCACTGATCCTGTCACCTGGAACCTGAAGTGAGGCTGGCCATAATGAAGGGAATAGCAGTGGGGCAAAGCTGCCCACCTCTTCCTGGCTCAGAGTGAAGAAGAGCAACAGGAGGCCAGAGCCAAGACACTCCCAGGGACATGGTGACCCTCTTTCCTGGCCAGACCCCACCTTCCATAGTTGTACCTCCTCACAGTAGTTAATTCAGATTTCAACTCTCAGTAGATTAAACCATTGATTCTGTCCAAGCCCTCATGGTCCAGTAGTCTCTGGAAATGCCTTTACAGATGCACCCAGAGGTATGCCTTATCCCCTCCTCTTTCTCTCTCTGTCAAGTTTATTTTTATTTTATGTATATGGCTGCTTTGCCTGCATGCATGTCTGTGCACCACATGCACGCAGTGCTCTCAGATACCAGAAGAGGGTGTCAGATCTTCTGGTCTGGAGTTGCAGGTAGTCGTTAGATATATCCAGGCCTCTCAGTCCAAGCAAACGCAATCAAGATTAGCCATCGTCGTGAAAGTTGAGGCTGTTTGTTCTCATGGCTGGGTAGGTACATCACAGCATTTCATCCATGCTGCCTCTAGAGAAAGCATTATAGACCTTATCTCAGGCAAAATGAGCAAAGCATCCCAAACAAGGAACTTCTCTTGCATTTGCTTTAGGACATGGACCTCCACTAGACAGAGATTTGAACGAAATCTGTAAACAGAGAATCATTCGTTTCTGGAGCTTGTGGATTCCATACATTGTCATCCCGAAACACCGTGAATCCCCTAGCTGCTGGGCAGTCATCTTTGTCATAGTTGAGCCATGATGGAGATCAGACAAAGGTCTCAGGAGCACAGATTTGAGCACAAGGACACTTTTGAAGGTTCACTTTAATACCCCTGATTTAAATGGCTGGCCCTTATCCACTCAGACAGAGCAGCAAAAGATCTCAGCACTGATGAAGTCAGAGAAACGACCTGAGTTGAGTTTCTAGTCTCAAGATGCCCTCCATACCTGAGAGTGTTACTCCAAGAGGAAGACCACTGCCCTTCAAACCCATCTCCTCTACTCTCAGTGGCAGCTCCATGCTCTCTCACTTAGGAGTATTTCTGGTACATCCTTCCCAAAGTGCACAGCACAGCCCAACCCGGTAGAGAAGACTTGGACTTCAATAATTAAATATTTTCCCCTCCAGGACCTTGTTTACCTTGATTCTTCCTCTATGCATACTCTCTGTTTAAAAAGGAGCACAGTTAGAATCTTCTCCCCCTTTCACCAGAGTATTCTTTTTGCTGACCCAACACTGGCTCATGCCATGATTAATTTCCTCGTGCTCTAGAAGGGCAGATAGGTGACAAGCACCAGAGGCGCACTTCTGTGAACACGCTTTTTACCGGAACCAACCCTGTTGGGAAGAGCTTCTGCCAGATTCCATTAGGAAATTGCAAGCAGATGCACATATCCAAGTGCTCTCGTCTCTCCTCCTCACAATATATAGACATCAGATTACAGGGAGGGGCAGGGCCGGCTGCCTCTCAGGGTTCCTGTGCATAGCGGGCATGCAGGCCAATGCAAATCCCAAGCATGCAGCTCAAATGCACGTGGATACATACCACCTACCTCCCCCGCATCAGTGAGATTCCATGCGGCTATCAGACAGAGGAGAACAAAACGACAATCGATATGTTGTACTTCAGAATGTCAAGTGAAGGCCGTGACAAGATGGGCAAGCTGCCCCAGGAATATGCAAAGAACAGAAATACCTAAGGATTGATTAGGGGCTGGGCCAAATGCCGGGCTTGAACTCATCACAAATTATGCTAAGAGCTCCCAAGGGAGGGTTCCAATTGGCAATTTTTTTTTTTTTTTTAGCCATGCATTCTATTCTTCTGATACAGACATCACGCCTGCCTGGGAGATGACTGGAGAATTAAAAGCCCAAGCAAGAAGTGAATTCATGAAGGCCTGCTTTCCCATCAGAATGCTTGCAGTTTTCCTGAGACAGCTCCTACCATCTTTACAAAGAGTGGATTTCATTATTCCATTTAGTCAATCTGGCTCCTAGTGAAGACCAAAGTCAGCAAGCTGAGTGATAAAGGAAATCTCAAGTGATGATGGCCAATAGGCAGGCAGGAACCGCAGGGTGGCAGAGATATCAGAGGGACTTGTACAAGGAAAGCCAGAAGGGAGGTATGGTCGATCTTTAAGGGAATGCCTTTAAGTTGCTTTCCCATTCTATCAGGAACATTTAGGCCTTGTCTCTTTTTGTGGACAGAGACATATACTTAATCACTAGCATATTGTATGAAAGAAAAAATATATAGACCTTCAAGACCTCAAAATATATAGCCACGGTTCCAATCTTCATTACCAGAAATAACCAGAGGAAATGAGAAGCAGGTGGGGGAAGGCTTGGCTGAGCAATGCCAGGACTTCTTTTTAATTCAGCTTGGCTATGGCCTGCTCCACCTCCCCGTCTTGCTGACCATTTATTCAGAGGTCAGGTTACTCAAATCAAGTAAATACACTCCATTTCCTTTAGACCTAACCTCTGCAGTAGGAAGCACGTTTCTCTTGAAATGACACGAGCTTCAGGGTCCAAATATCATCAAAGACAATGTGGAGACTAGCTGGATGGGCAGTGAAATCTGAAAGTTCTTTCTTCTTTCAATGGATAAAGGAAATCCTGCAGAGAAAGGTGTATGTGGTCTGTTGGTGTTATGGTTGGTTCACTTGCTGTTAGCATCTGACAGTATCTTTTGTTAATGACTGGTAACTGGAGAAAGGGAACACAGGGTAGACCTGAGGACACACCTCTTCTCCTTTCCATAAACAACCCACTCTGCCTCTTTTATGTTCTTTAGGCAGCTGTTTTCATCCTTTGAAATTTTAGAACTGCCCAGAACTTGAAAAGTGATCATTAGCATATGCTTTGAATATATACCAGAGACTACTGTCCACAAAGGAAGAGTAAGACCTTGTTCATGATACAGCATTCTACTTGAAGCAGGATCCTTCTTTGTTAGTTTACAGCGTGGCTCTGAGAGCATCACACATGATTTCAGTAGACAAAGGGGGGTGTCAGGAAATGCATTTAAGCCCTGCATCTGCCCCTTCCTGGTGGCTAACCTTTGACAAGTCATTTAACCTCTGAATAACTCAATTTCCCTATCTGTGAAACGAAGCATTGAAGTAGATCATTTCCAAAGTCACTTTCTGCTATAAAATTTTATGAGGTCTGACTCTCAGGATCTATTGGAAAAGCCTGTGCTACTATGGATTTGCTGCACTTAGACCCCCGTGGAGCTAGAAAGAGTTTTAAAGTGATACATGATAATGACAGAAAGTTAAGAGGATAGCCATGTTCCTAACGAATGAACTTGCTCAAAATTCAACCCTGTGCAAGGAAAGCTTTAGCTGTGGTGGACTCCCACAAAAGCTGCTCCCACGGAGAAAAGTCAGAATACCACTTTAGGGCTTCAACTCACTTCCTCCTGTCAATTTACCCTCTGGATGCTCCAAGAACACTGCCTTTCTCTTACTGAGCCTCTAATCTAAGCAGGAGCCGGGAACAAATGCCTCCAACATGATCGTGTGTCCACTAACCTCCCCCCACCCACCACACACACACATACAAACCACATTTTCCATATTGATGCACAGAGCTCATGGATAGATGTCACGGTCCCTACTGAAGGGGTGGGTTATTGCACTTCCTGGTCAGGTGTTTTCAAGGCTAGATGTTCTTTCGTGTCTGGAGTCAGGGATAAAGAGATTCAACTGCAGGCCTGATGCCCTCCTGAGGCCCAGAACTCCATTCGTTGTTGCCTGGTTTCTGACATTCTTTCTTTTGGACTATGCTGACACCAATGTCTCTTGGCAGCTTGTGCTCACCCTGGTTTATATAATGGAGTCATCCTGCAGGAGCTGCACTCACATGCATATTCACTCTGCTGTCCTGGGAGTGGGGGGCACATAGCCTTTCTCAAAACATAAGGTCCAGGAGCAAAGCAGCTGAAATAGCTCCTGCGGTTTTGCCAGCCATTTCCCGCCTCACCTGTGTTGCTAGTTTTTCTGTTGTCTTAATTGTTTGATTTTGCTTTGGTAGCGTTTGCTTTCACTCATGCCGTCGTGTGGATATGACACTCTACCCAGACGATGCAAAAACTACATTTGCTGGCTTGAATTCTTTATTTGAGGTTATTGAATTTCTCTCTCTCTCTAATGATTATTCCTTTTTGTTTTGTTTTGTTTTGTTTTTGTTTTTTGTTTTTTGTTTTTTCAAGACAGGGTTTCTCTGTGTAGCTTTGCGCCTTTCCTGGAACTCACTCTGTAGCCGAGGCTGGCCTCGAACTCACAGAGGTGTGCCTGCCTCTGCCTCCCAAATGCTGGGATTAAAGGTATGCACCACCACCACCTGGCAGTTATTCCTTATAATGTAAGATGTATTCAAGCCTTTTGAAACCCCTGAATTGTTTTTTGTGGATTGAATAACAGGACAGACTTTCAAGTGGGTTGCTTACTTTCTCTTCATCGTTTTTATCTGATAGGTACTGTTATGAGTCCAATCCACTTCCCCTCCACTACACTCAGACTCTGAAGTCCTCACCCTGGTCCCAAAGAATGTGGTTTTATTTAGAAACAGTCGTGCTGATGTTGTGTTAAGATGGGAAGATCATGCTGGAGCAGGGTGAGCCCGTCACCCAATGAGATTGGTGCCCTTGTTAGAAGAGGAAGCTGAGAGATGTACACACAAGGAGAACTTCATGTGCCAAGGCAGGCAATGATCATGTTTCTACAAGCCAAGGAGCACAGAACACAGCCGGCAACTCACCAGAGCTAGAGAAAGCCCACCTTGATCTCAGACCACTCAGCTCCAGAAGTTTGAGTCAAGAAATCTCTGCTAAACCACTCTATTGGTGGCACTTATGACAGCAACTAAGACAACAGCCACATTTGGGTACTTTCCTCTAGGCTCTTCTTAAATGACTAGGAATTGGGCTGGGGGGATGACCCAGGAATGAACATCCTACTGCTAAGCTGATGAACTGATTTTAGTCCTCAGAACCCACATAATGAAAAAGGAGACTGGCTCTCAGAAGTTGTTCTCTGATCTCTATGTGTGCTCAACACACGCACACTTACACACATAATTAAATAAATAAATGTAAAAACCTAAATTATCAAGAACATGTCTCTAATAATTTGTTAAGTGTGATTCGTTTGCCCACTTCAGTCACGGTCTTTATCACACATAACACACACACACACACACACACACACACACACACACACACACACACACACCAGACACAGAGCTGTATGTGGGATTGGCTCCTCTGGGCAGCTGTTGGGAATGCCCCATAGACCATGCTGTAACAGTCAACATCAGGAGGGTTGGTATTTTCTTACACTCCGTTTTGAATTAGTGAAAGACATAGAAAAAAAAAAAAAAGCACAGTTACATATTCATTGGTTTAGGCCCTGTCATGATTCCTTTCAAGAAGCTGCCAATAGATTTTAGTCATGTTCTGGCAAAGGTTCCCCGACCACAAACACTACATAGCTGCTGAATGAGTCACCACCTTGAGTAATCTAATTCTTGACCAGTACATGCCTGCTGCTCTGCTGCTCACAGCACAGCGTCTGGCTGTGGGTTTTGTTTTGATGGGTTCCCTGGATCTTCTTAAATACTTTCTAAGGTCGAGTTAAAGACTTACTATGAATCCTTTGGGAGTCAGTGGCGTGTGAACTGGCTAGTCATCAAGAACCAAAATGCTAAGTTCCATTAAGCCTTCTCATGCGTTAAGCACAGCTTGATGTGCCCTTATCACTGGGGGGAAGGGGGGGGGGGGCGGGGGGCGGGGAAAGCCATAAATGTAAACTAGAAACTTTGCCCTCTCAAGTTGTCAGCCTTTTTACTAAAGAATTCAGAAGGAGAGAGAGAGAGAGAGAGAGAGAGAGAGAGAGAGAGAGAGAAAATGGGATTCTAGGGAAAGATGTCAGTGGAGCGGAGCCCGCCCATGTCTCCAGACAGGCTCTGGGAATTCAGTATGTGCACCAGACGTCTGGATGCCTGTAGGAAGAACAAAACAAAGCTATAACCAAACAGTTATTTCTATCAAAGACTAAATCAAGCAAATAGCCCTCTGCACTTACTTTTGCATGTATGTGTGACTAAAAGACATTTTCCTGGTTGACATGTTATAATCACAAGATTCCTTTGTGTGTGTGTGTGTGTGTGTGTGTGTGTGTGTGTGTGTGTGTGTGTGTGTGTGTGTGTGTGCTTGAGCACACTTGTATGCACATGCATGGGGAGACCGGAGGTCAACCTTTGCTGTTGTTCCTCATTATACTACTTTTCTGTGGCAGTGATAAAATACCATGACCAAAAGCAACTTATAGACTACAGTATTAATTTTGGTCCCAGAAGGATAAGACACCATTGTGGTGGGGCAGTAACCAGCTGGAAGCTGAGAAATGACATCTCCATCAACACACAGGAAGCACAAAGAATGAATTAGAAGTGGGACAAGGCTGTAAACTCTCCCAGGCCTCCCCTAGTGATGTACATCCTCCAGCAAGACTCCACTTGCTAAAGGTTCCACAACCACCCCAAACAGCACCATCAATTGGAGACCACATGTTCAAACAGGTGAGCCTATACAGGACATTTCTGTTGGAGCACCGCATGCAAGAGCCATCAACTATGAATTTGGACAGGGTCTGTCACTGAACCTGAAACTCACCAATTAGGCTGGTATTGTGTGACAAGACTTTTCCTGGGAAGACATAATACACACACACACACACACACACACACACACACACACACACACATCTACTCACCCCACCTAGGAAGCCCATGACAGACCAAAGCATGGATATCACCAAAGTCCAATTTGGTGAACAATGAGTTTTATTGGGTTTGCTTACAGGAATACAAGTGAGAAGTAACTTACAAGAGTAGAAATAACTCAAAGATTGCTGTATCACCAAAGCTCACCCCAGCACGGGTGACAACTCACAAAAGCTGGGAACCTGGAGCATACTGCACAGCCTGCAGGCAGCTAAACAGGTTGGAGAGTAGCCTTTCCAAGTGACTCGGTTGGTCTCTGACTCTTCCAGGAAGCTGGTCTGTCCTCAGTCTCTTCTGTGCACCTTGGCTTGTCTGAGAGTCTTCATTGCTTACTCTTTGGAGGGAGGTCTAGTGAACTTGGCTAGGAACTTCCTGAAGCCATTTGGAGTTATCTTCTGGTTTACAGAGCTTCTCTACAGGATAGAATATTTCAATCTTGGAAGAAAGGGTTACATAACAGCTGGCTAGCCAGGGAGCTTAGGGATCCACCTGTCTCCATGTCCCCAGAACTAGGGTTATAAGAGCATAACAGTATCCCATCATCTCCAATCAACACAGTCTTGTTGGTTGTTTTATTACTCTTTACTTTTTGGCTCCTTTGGGGGCCTGCTATCCAGCTCCCAAATAAGACATGGAGACTTATTATTACTTATAAATGCCTGGCCTTAGCTCAGCTTCTTTCTTGCCAGCTTTTCTTAGCTTAAATTATCCCATATATCTTTTGCCTCTGGGCTTTTCCTTTTCTCTATTTTAGAATATATTTTCTTTCCTTCTTAATCCATGTCTGGCTGTGTGGCTGGATGGCTGGCCCCTTTTCTCAATCTTTGATCTTTGGTTCTCCTTTTTCTCCTTCTATCTATTCTCTCTGCCTGCCAGTCCCGGCTATCCTTTCTCTGCCCAGCTAGTGGCCATTCTGCTCTTTATTAGACCAATCAGATGTTTTAGACAGGTAAAGTAACACAGCTTCACAGAGTTAAACAAAAACAACATAAAAGAGTACAGCACATTTTTGCATCATTAAAACAAATGTTCCACAGCATAAACAAATGCAACACATCTTACAATAATATTCCACAACAGAATCTGTCCTGGAAATTGACATGTAGACCTCAACCTCCAACTCACCACTATCTGCCTGTCTCCACTTCCTCTTGAGTGCTGCAATTAAAGGCCTGAGTCACCACAGCCAGCTATACCTTACTTTCTATGTGGATTTTGGAGATGAAATTTGGGTCTTCACACTTGGTAGGCACTTGGAAGACTGAGTATCTCTCCAACCCAGATTCCTTCTTCTTTAACAAGGAAATATGTTATCTTTTAGGAATGGTAGGTGGAGACATTTTAAATGTAACATTTTCTTATAAGGACAATTTCACCAGTGTCTGACCAGCTTTCTCTGAGTTCCTCTTTCTTCTAGTCACTTTCTGTTTTTGTTTTTGTTTTTGTGTTTTTCCCCCATGAGTAGATGCTAAATAGTATCATTATAGTCAGTCTTGGTTGTCAACTTGAATGGATGCAGAACCAACTAAAGGGCAAGATACTGGGCATTCCCAATAATTTTCTTAGATTATTTGAAGTGGGAAGACCCACCCCATATTCGGGGAACATCTCCTAGTGGCAGACCAGATAAAAGATGGGAAAAGGAAGTAGTACTTTTTGCTGCTTGCCTTCACTCTTGCAGGCCAAGTTCATCTACCCTGTCGCTGCCCTTGTTCTATTTCTTCACTGATATTACAACCAGCTTCTTCAGGGCTCCAAAGTACAGTGAAGATAAGCACCCCTCCAGGATCCCTCCAGGCCTTCAGCACCAGACTGGGCCCTGAGGAAGCAATTATGGGACTCTTGACTTCTCCAGTATGAGATGGCCATTGTTGGACCACCAGACCCTGTTGTATAAGCCAGTCTACTAAGTCTAATTTTAATATATGTTCATTCTATCAGTTCTGCTCCTCTATAGAACCCTGACTGATACAGTATGGACATAGAAATAAGAGAGATGAAAGAAAAGTTTCAGAAATTCATTTCAACCATGTCATCCTATCTTCTAACTTTACTGAATAACAATGTTAGGTCTTAAGCTTCTGCCCTGGATGGGGAGGCCTCTACAACAGCTGAAGAGTGGCCATTTGATCATGTTTTTCTGACTTACATTTTCAAGGCAATATGTAACTGTTATAAAAGCAGCTCCTTTATCAAGCAGCTCTAAGAACAGACACGCAACAACCGAAAGCATGAAAGAGCTCAGGTGATGTGATATAGTGGTAGGGGGTCCAAAGACTTCACTCTGTGTTCTCGATTCTCTATCTGCTAAGGCAGCTTGCCCTAAAGCAGCCATCTACACAGAGAAAGCTGACTTGTCTCAGACCAGGCCCTCCTCACCCTATCACACAGTTTCTGCTTCCTCATCTGTAGAGCAAGGTTAATGTCATCAAATGTCCACAGAAGAAAGCCAAGCAATTGCCCGTGGAGAGGTGATAGATCATAGGGATAGCACACACAAAGGCAAAGGCATTCGCTTTTGTGATTTTAATTTATATTTAAAAGTTATAGTAGTCAAAATACTTTAGTGGCATAAAAATAGACACATGGGTCAATGGAATGTGGCAGACCAACCCCCACATTTATTTACCCCAGAGACTCTTGAGGAATGAGGGATAAGAGACGTAGTTAGAAATAGAGGGGAAGGAAAAACATAGATTCAGGTGGGCCTGGATCCTTATCAAAAATGGACCCAGGACTTTATTCCAAAGGTCTATTTATAACAATGCCAAGGGGTGGAGCAAAAGACCTCCCCCTGCTAGTTACAGTCACCTGGTGCCCAGGGCCATGGTTCAGTCAAACCCTTATGCAGTCCTGCTGGGTACAGCCACTAGGAAACCTAGTGTGCTCCAACAAAGAAACAAAAACCTAACTTCATGAAGTCAATGGGTCCTCAACAAGGCCACCAAAAAGGCAGATACAACAGAGAAAGGGTCCCCCTCACACCCACCACCTTCTCTCTCCTTATAACCCAGAATGGCCTCAAACTCATGATGCTTTTTCCTTCTACTAAGATTACAGGTGTGTGCTGCCACTAGCATTTTCTTTTTTTTTTTTTTATAATTTGTTTATTTATTTTATATGCCTTCATGTATGTCTGGGGTCCCCTGAAACTGGAGTTCAGACAGTTGTGAGCTGCCATATGGGTGCTGGGAATTGAACCCGGGTCCTTTGGAAGAGAAGTCAGTGCTCTTAACCGCTGAGCCATCTCTCTAGCCCTGCCACTAGTATTTTCAATAAGTGTGTTGGTAAAAATGGATAACCATATGCCAAAGTACGAGATGGGGCCTTCACTTACACTGTATACAGGAATCCAGTCCTAGACATGAAACCCTAAAACCAGCGCACTAGAACAGGATGTAGGAGGACACTTCCTTAGCCTTAGCAACAACTCCTCAGATGCCTTGGTAAGGACTCTGGCAACATCAGTAGATACAGACAAACAGGACCACCCACAGTAGAGCTTCTGCACAGCAAAGGAAGCAGCCAACAAAATGAACAGGCAGCTTGTGAATGGAAGGAAATGTTTGCAAAGTTAAAGTAATAAACATAAACTACATAAAGAACCCACATGACTCAAATAACCCCCCCAAAAAACGCAAAACAAATAATATGATTAGAAATAGGCAAAGAATCTATCTGAACAGAGATTTTAAAAATAAACCCCCAACTGTCCAATAGGTATATGAACATGCTCACTGTCACTACTCATCACTGCACCTCAAAGCACAGTGAATGCTCACCTCACATTGATTAAGACAGCTACTACAAAAGATGACCAGTGCTGGCCAAGGGGAAGATAGGAGGGATCTTTATGCCACTGAGGAAAATGGGACTGGTTTAGCCATTATGGAAAACACTACAGAGGTTCTTCAAAAAGTAGAGCTACCATATGACCAAATACACACCTAAAGGAATTCTCCTGAGATAGACCCAAAAGAAACGAAACCAGCACCCAATAGAGATATTCATGTTCCACATCATTACAGCCTTCACAGTGACCAAGATACAGGAATACTTCAGTGTCCATGAATGGGTGACAGGAAACTGTGGTGTCGGGCTAGGACTGATGTCAGTGGCAGAGCTTTGCCTAGCATCCGAGCATGTACAAGACGTTTGGGCCAACTCACAGTTTCACACATAGAACTATAACATCTTCTACATGTCAGATATCATCATATATTCTCCAATATTATTCAGCCAAAAAAAGGGGGGGGGGAGATTTTGTCATTCATAACACCATTAAAGGACCTGAACTTGGAGGGTACTTTACAAAGTGAGTT
Organism: Onychomys torridus; assembly: GCF_903995425.1. Classification (NCBI taxonomy): domain Eukaryota; kingdom Metazoa; phylum Chordata; class Mammalia; order Rodentia; family Cricetidae; genus Onychomys; species Onychomys torridus. The sequence goes on from NC_050444.1 coordinate 54,063,931, forward strand.
ACATCAGACATACTGCATGGTTTCTCGTGTGGGACCTAAGACATTGAATATACAGTGATAGAGTAGGATGGTAGTTTGCAAGCGGTGCAGAAGGGAGGGAGAAGAGGAGGGGAACTGAAGACCACAAGACGTAAAGTTACAGTTCCATAAGATGAGTAAGTTTAGGGATCTCACGTACAGAGTGAGGGCTGCGGCTGATAATATTGTATCATAAACAGGAAATCTGCCGTTGCTCTTACCACAGAAGTAACTACATAAAGTGACAGGGTTAGAAGTCGGCTTGACTATAGTAATCTATTCACTATGTATATCAAAGCATCATGTCCACTGTAAACACACGCATGCAGTTAAAAAGAAACTGTGTCCCAGGCGAAGAGCACTTCATTGGTGTTTGATCTGGGCAAGTCACTGTGTTTCTAAAACCCAGCTTCCTTATCTGTCAAGTGAGCTGCTGCTAGAAGCTTGTCTGTATGATTTTCGCTGAGGAAAAGCAAACAGTTTGGCTCACGATGAGCGTTTAGCACTGGCCATTGTGTGAACGTTGGCTGTCATCAGCAAAGTCAGCCCTGTCAAGTCCAGCTTGAGTGAAGCAAGCCTTGCCCAGGAATCTGGGAACCCATGTTGTAATTCAGTCTGTCTGGGCTCCTCGTTCCAATGGCAATTTCAACTCCACACTCTCAAAAAGTGTGTGTGTGTGTGTGTGTGTGTGTGTGTGTGTGTGTGTATTTGGAATAGACTACTTCTATTTTGTTTTTACAAAATGGGTGTTCTAGGTCCACAGCAAATATAATGTTGTTGAAAACGGGTCACCTTCCTTGTATTCCTACCATGCTGCACTGCAGGATTGGAACACACACTCCACCCAGCATCAAGACTCAAGGAAGCAAGCTAACCCACTCAACACCTCACATCCCTCTCCAGAGAGGGGAACTATGACAACAGTACTCCAAAGGCGAATTGGCAGCCACAGAGCCAAGTTTTGTGAACATACACAAGACTAAGTCGTCATATGGACTAAGAAAAAGCCAGTTCCAGCTCAACTTGTCAGCAAGTAAAGAAACAACCAGTGAAGCGCTTGGCAAGTCATGGGCACTTGAGACAAGTTGGGCTGAAAGAGAAAAGCAATGTGTCATCCTGGTGGGAGCAGTGTCTGATCGTGGCTTGGAAGAATGTCTAACAGGGACGGAGGAAACACCGGCACACACTGACCTCAGGATCTGTCTGTTTCAGGCTGTGCACACTACTTCTTAACCACTAACTACATTTTCCTCTACCTTTCATCATCTGAATATGCTCGTCTTTATATGTTGCCAGAGGGTCGGATAAATCACATACTTCCACACTCCCATGAGTAGTAGAGATGGTTTTACCTATCTTGGGTCATCCCTGGGTTTTTTTTTTTTTTTTTTTTAGAGACTTGCATTTGGAAGGTGAACACAGAGAAGAGCACCCAGAATTGCCGCGCTGTCTTCTTCCAACTTAACATTCCAGAAAAAAAAAAAAAAATGTTGTTCATCATTTGGAAACATTTTATTTTCCTCTCAATTCTTCCTTCTGGGAGGTCTTAGAGGACCTGTTATTAAGACCTTAAACTTTCTATCCTGCCTGCCTGGTTCTCTCAGAACTTAAATTTTTGAACCCATGAGTTGCTGCTGCATGGGGAAGTTATCCATCTAGGGAACGCTTACTAAGTGCCACTATCTCAAAGCCTTGTGCAGAGAGAGGCTGCTACTACTGCTGGCTTCTATTCATCTGCAGGCGACAGCAAGGGCCAGCCACATACCAAACACTGAAGCAGCAGATCTGAATAAAGCTGAGCCCTTGAACTCCAATTACAGACCAGCAAAGGAATTCACGCAAAGTGCGGACGTGGAAAAGTGCAGCGCGACCACAGGACTGTGGACCTGACCCCTCCTGCTGACATGCGCCACGAAATGCAGTGGAGAGACCACATCACCTCCTGGGAAAGATGGTCCTGGGACCCTCGCCCAGGGTGACGTCACCAGAGCTGAGCTCCTGGGGCCTGCACAAAACAGCCCCAGCAAGAGCTTATCCCCTGCACTTGTGTGGGCCTTCCTTTTTTTTTTGTTTCCACTAAGAACTCCAGACTGGTCTCAAGGCTCTGGAGAGAAGGGCTTTTGTCTGCAGCTTGCCACACTTCCTTTATTCTCCTTCTCATCTCCTTTCCCTTTGTTTCCCCATGTCTGGTGGTGTCTGAGACATTCTCTCCTGCCCCTGCGGTCCCCTCAGCCCATGGGGACCTGCTCCAAGTGACACCTTGCAAACCACCTCCCCCCTTTCACAGTGTGAAGAGTGACACCATATTCACATCCAATATTTTTATCTGGAAGCAAAAGAAGAACTTGAAAGAACACTCCCCACCCCACCACCTTTTTTTTTTTTTTCTCTTTGATTTTTTTCTTAAACAAATCTTCCTATGTTGAAGCCTCAAACTCCCAAACCCAACTGATCCTCCTGCCTCAGCCTCCTGGGAGCTGGGACTAAGGCCTGTCCCTCACACCTGGCTTTGTCTCTTTATATTCATGCATCCATCCGACCCAAATGAAAGCAACAAGACAATCACCTAATTATAAGTGATTTCTGTCTCCACATGCCTATATTTCTAGGAAAATGAAGAGCCAGAGAGGATCGTCTGAGATGGGGAAACCAAGGGAATATATTTCTTAGTAGCATCTTCCCTGCAGGTTAAGGCTGTGGGGTTGTGAGACAAATGTGCCATTGTTGGTGTTTTCTCCACAGTTCTGGGAAGGAAGAGTAACAACGTTCTCTAGTTCCTACTCCAGTATAATTTCTTTATTGAAAGCCTGCATTTCAGAAGCTCTCAATGCTGAATGTGGGTCTTGGAAATCAGGAGAGTGGGCTCAGATGAGACGGAGTTGCTCCAACTCTGTGCTCTGGACCTGTGGACTGAGGCATGGGCCAGAGGAGCACAGACTGGAAGCTGGCAGACTGCAGGTAATGGAGCTCCATCCTTTCTGGAGGTAGTTTGGGTCAGCTGCTTGACTGCTCAGGGTCTTGGTCCTGTCTGTGATGGAGGAAAGGCTGGCTCATGGCAGCCTGGTGGTGGCTGAGTCCATTTTTTACAGAGTTCTTTGTGCTATGTTTGGCAGGCAACAAGCACTGGTGTGTCTGTTCACCATTATGGCTCCTAAGGACCTGAGGAATATCCAGTTAAAGATAGAATGGTTTTCTGGGTCCCTATTTAATCGATGAAACACTGGCATCTTTGGGGCTCATTTGATGAATGCTTACCTAGCACACATGAAGCCCTGGGATTGATCCTTGGCACCCCATAAATATGGGTGTGGTGGTATATACCTATGCTGGTTACTTGTGCAGTATAGGTAAGAGAATCAGAAGTTCAAGATTATCCTTAGTTGCACACCAAGTTCAAGGCAAGCCTAGACGGCAGGCGTCTAAGTCTAAAACTAACAGTGAATGAAACTAATATCATTTTAATACACACACAATGCCAGATCTAGAAGATGGGATTATGAAAAGATCCCATCTCGTGATAATGCTGTCAGCCGAGGTTTTACACCTGTGGAGGACACCGCTGGGCCACTGCAAGGTGAAAATAGCCTTGTGATCTGTGCCTTTCAGGACTTGGGTGTCTGAGTTTCAAAAGACAGCCCTTTGCAAATAGACAGACTTCTCCCAGATTCCTGGGTTCACAGAATTCCACAGTTCACCAAGGCAGTTTGCTCAACTCTAATTAGGAAGCTGATTGCTGGTTGGCCCTGCACAAAGGACTTTTAATTAGAGCTGAGAACGCTTAGAAAAATCCACTTGGCAAGTCAACTCCCTCCCTCTATCTCTTTTTTAACATCTCGCCAAGATCACAAGGAACGGGAGAGCTTAATTACAGTTGGTGTATATATCTTTAAGAAAAAAATACATTAAGTGCTTTAAAATAGGCTCTCTTGGCTCTGTGATCACAAGGCTTTTACTCACTTCTTATCCCTGATTGGTCTCATTCTCAGTTACAGATGAATCAGACACATTTCGAGCAGCCTTAAGATATGCTTTTCATCCGAAGCCAAGTAGGCAAATGGCAGTGAATTCCCAAGCTCTTCCAGATGATCTCATAGGTTCCTCTGGCTCCACTTCGGGCCGTTTGTGCTCTACGATGCTGTTATCTTCAACACTCCCCTCCTGCTGGTGCCCAAGGAGAGGCTACAGTGCAGGCCAGGCAAGGTGTCCCATTGTCTAGATGGCAAGTTGAAGCCCTGTAATGTGTCCGTACGGCAGGTGTCAATCAACGAAGGCCAGTAAGTAGAGCCTATGAGATGCCGTGAACCAGGATGGTGGTCCTACAAGGTGCAGCAGCAAGAAGGGAGCCCAGGAGATGGACGCTGCTCTTAGGTCCCTCCTGAGAGCATACTCATTGCCTGAGGTACTGCCAACCTCTCATTAAGTCTCCCGGCCTGACAACAGGTGACCCAAGTACCACATCAATCCATTTGAACTTGGCATTGGCAGCCAGGGACTTTTAAACTATTTATGTGAACTATCTGATAGTACGTGGGGCGGCTGACCCCCATGTGGTGTATGATCAGGGTGGTTCTGGGAAGCTCAAATCCGCCACGCAGCCTTGTGAGAGCCCCCTTCCTCTCCCTACCTTCCCTCCTCCCGACTCTGCGCTGCTAGAATCCCCTCTCATCTAATCTCAGGCTCTGCAGCTGAATTCCCCCCACACACACTTTTTTAAAGCTTACTATTTATGCGTGGTGCAAAAATAAGCAACTGGGTAGATTTAGAAGATGTCACTCCCTTCAGAAAGGGGTATGTCGATCATTCTTGAGCCCCGTCCAGCTCTCTCACACTTCTTAGGCGTGATGCTTCTGTACAGACTCTTTGAGTTTGGCTCTGTGGAATGATCTTACAATGCAGGAACATTCCCTCCCATGGTCCATAGGGATGTTAAAGCCCTCTGTCTCCCGACTTAGGGTGGCTAAGAGAGACCCCAGGTATCCAGCAGCTTTGAAAGCGTTCCCACCACACTGGGCTCTCTGGGGTACATGATTATCTCTGTAGAAGCAAGCATCTTCCCAGGTCACCCTGCTTCTGTGGTAGCAACATGACAAACACATTGAATTATTCTGTGGTAAGTCACTAGGCTAAAAACCTCTAAAAAGTAAAGAAAATATTGGATGGAGAACAGCCTAATTCAAGCCAGGTGAGTTTCCCAGATCCACGGCTGATTTACTGCTGTGTATATATTTCTCCTTTACATCATTCTCAGCCCATCCTAAGGGAGATCAGACATCTATTTATCATGTTAGATTCTTCACACTATTAAAAATAATCAAGTTTATGAGTTCTTCTTTCCCAACGGCCAAGAACACAACCTGGAATTCGGCACCAGCCCCTCAGATGATCTGGAAAGGGAAATATCATTACTCCTTTTACAGATGGAGAAAGCTGAAGCCCAGGGGAGACTGTTTTGCCTAAAGGTGAAAGTGTTTTAATCCTAGACTTTTATTTTTATCTCTTTAAATGTCTTCCTGAGGGTGGTAATGAGCTTGGAACACTCATCAGGAGAAAACCCTGTCTGAAGCCTTGTTTATAAAAATTATTTCAATAAAATCCACCATCAGATTGTCTAGGGTGGGTCTTCAAACCAAGTGGCTTCGTTAATGAGCACACTCATCAGGGCGGCCGGGCCTTGTTACCAGCTTCTCCCACATGTGGTCGAGGCAGGTTGGAAGGCTGCTACGGATTCATTAGTACTAGAGACCAGAGCACTAGAAGGTTTGGGATTAGAGTCTGGCTCATTTCTCATTTGTTTAATTATTTTAAAGGTTAGGTGTGAAGTGTTTGTAGCAACTAACAATGTGACATCGGAGAGCAATGGCTGTGGAACATCCCCTTGTTACCGGAGAGGCCACTGGAGGTTGACAACTCATCTGGCTGTAGCCTCCTAATTGGCTGTTCTTGTGCCCCTGCTGTCCTGATCCTGATGCCTTCCTGCCTCCCACACACTTACTACACAGAGCACTGAACACTAAAAGAAGGAAATCCTAGAGAAGTGCTATTATCTGGAGCCCTGGCCACTGTATCCCGGGCATCCTGTTGCTATGATGTGTCCAGCATTCTGGGTGCACAACAGCTTGGTTACTATCAGCAGGTGAGTGATAGATGCATGAGGTCAAACTGGAGCCACAGAATGGCTAGGTTGTTGAAATGTTCCCTCAATCAAAGGTGGTAAAGTGCCTCTCAGTCCTAAAGACCTAACACGGTATACACCTCTGTGAGGTGTATACGCGCGCGCGCGCACACACACACACACACACACACACACACACACACACACACTCCCATGTTGGCTCAGTAGTCCCCGTGCTTCTGCTGAACCAGAAGAATGCAGAGTAGGATAGGCCTCACTATTAGAGGCTCAGATGTTCAGGACTGTACTACATTTTCTCTTTCCTGTGTGAAGATGCACTGGACGTAGAAAGTCTTGAGAATGACATCATCCATGACCACACCACTGAGGTGCAAGTGTTCACTTATTGAGGTGTAGGTGTGAGTGCCCAGGTCCTTCAGTTCCAAAGGACACTTCTGTTTTCCATTTAGAGACATTTAGAGTCTACATCTTCATTTGACACTGTTTCTTGAGCACCGTCCCCCACGTCATTAAGCAGTCTCAAGACTTCGGTTTTTGTCAAGTGCATGGATTTCGTTGTGTAACGAACTAGGATTTCATACCCCCTCACGCTGGACTTCAGGCAATGCTCTGCATTGGAGTGAGCATGGAGAATTCTACAGTGCACACACCATTACCTTGCCCACATGTCTATTTTTGGAGGGATACTAAGTCCATTAGCATTTTGAAAATTCTCTGTATGTTTCCAAAAGGTGCAGCACTGAGTTCTGTCCTGAGAGCTATGTTTCACATGGCCATCAGACTGAATCTTTGCTCCACTGAGCTCCAAACACATGCCTCAAAAATTTGGAGTTTTGTGATTACCACCAAGTTTAGAGCAGTTTTCAAGCATCCTAATTTTAGAACAGTTTCTACTGTTCCCCAAACTCCCTCACATCCATTTATAGTCAATTCCCACTCTTATACCTGTCTCCCCAAAGCTACTGACCTTTCTACCTAAATCTGTCTTTTCTTGGCTCTATATTTTTTTCTTTTATTTATTTGTTTTGAGACAGAGCCTCACTGTGCAGTACTGCTTGGTCTGGAACTCGATATATAAACCAGGCTAGTCTCAGACTCACAGAGATCCCCCTGCCTCTGCCTGCTGAGTGCTGGAATTAAAGGCATGCACTACCCTGACTGACTTTTCCATATGTTTCATAGATATGCATTAATGTATTGTATTTTGTAGCTTATTTATTTCCACTTACTGTAGTGTTTCTGATAGTTGTCTATATTTTAGCCTGTGTCCATATATGATTTACTTTTTATTGATGAAAGATATTCTTTGGTACAGATATCTTCCATTTTGTTTATCTCTGGATAGTCTGAAGTGTGGGGTCATGATGAACATTGCTGTTATGGTGGCAGCATGATGCATGCATCTCAGAGATATGGTTCCGCTCATTACAGTCATATATGTTGGCCTGCTGAGTCTCTCTCTATATATATAATCTATTTGACCAATTTTAGCACTTTCTCTCAAGAAATCACCCATTTCTATATTTTCTTTTTTTTTTTTCTTTCTTTTATTTTGTTGTTTGTTTGTTTTTTGGTTTTTTGAGACAGAGTTTCTCTGTGTAGCCTTGGCTCTTCTGTAACTCGCTCTGTAGACCAGGCTGGCCTGAAACTGACAGAGATCCCCCTGCCTCTGTCTCCTAAATACTGAGATTCAAGGCATCTATATTTGTAAAATGTTATTTCATTTAACATCCTGCCACATATTCATATTTATTAATTTAAAAATTATTTTTATTTGTGTGTGTGTGTGTGTGTGTGTGTGTGTGTGCATATGCTATGCATGCACAGGTGCCCATGGAAGCCAGAATATGTCAAACCCCTTGAAGTTGGAGTTACAAACAGTTTTGAGCCACCCAACATAGGTGCTAAGAAAAGAATGTGGGTCTTCTGGAATAGCTGCAAGGCCCCTTAATCTCTGAGCCATTTCTCCGGCCTCACATTTCCCTAGCTCTTACATGTTGATATTGTCTCTTTTTCCAATTTCCTCCTTTTGTTTGGCCTTAAAAATTGGTGACTATTTGCATTTGTCCACTTCCTTTTCTAATTCATAAACTGCTGTATTTATATTTACCTTCCACTGTGCTTGTATTTTGTTTGGTTTGTTTGTTTTTTAGTTCTTAGAGTCATTAGCTTATTGGTTTTCATTATCTCTGGTTTGATAATGAGAATAGAGGGGTTCTCAGCATACTTCCCTACACTGATCCATATGTATAACTCTTCTGAGTTTTATACTTTCTTTTTAAGAGTCTGAAATTTTCCAAATGTTTAAGAGTTTAGACTCGTGAGGTTTTGTTCAAGCTTTTATAATTGTATCCTTGTTTTGTTGCAGGTTGGACAAAAGCTTTATCTATGACTTTACATATTATTTGTTTTGCCAAGGGTTTTATACTTCAAGAAAGGCATATTCTTTGTTGCTAGGGAATGAAATTCAGCATTTGCCTAATAATCAGCTTTAATGATTCCACATTTTCGTGTATTTTTCCTCTCTGGTGACTGTCAGAGTCTGGTGCTCTTACAACTGTTTCTGTTGCTGTCTCCTTTCAAGTCAATTCTAGTCCCAAAGCAGGCTGTTCTTTCACTGCTTGACATTCGTCACTAGACAGTCTTCCTCCTGCATTCACCTGCTGTCAACATCAAGTGACAAAATGGCTCCTTTCTCCTAAGTTCTGCTTTATGAGAATCCTACTTTTTCTAAATTTTAATACAATTCTTCTTTTCTTTTTACTTGTATTTGCTTGGAAAATGTTTGGCCATCATTTTATTCTTTTAACAACTTAGCATTAATTTCAACATTTGCTGGCATCTCAAAAAAAAAAAAAAAAACATTGATTTTTCATGTGTCTGTACGTGTGTCCTGAGTGTATATATGTGCACCATATGCACACAAGAGTCCAAAGAAGTCAGAAGAAGACATTGGATCCCTTGGAGCAGGAGGTGAGCTGTCATATGAGAGATGTGAACTAAACCCAGATCTTCTGCAAGACCTGAGCATCTCTCCAGCAGCTGGCTTTTTTTCTTTCTGATTTCTTTTAGAACTCATGTTCACTGCACTGTTCTAGCAACTATAGAGAACATACACAAAACACCACCCTGCATCCAGTACCAGACTTGCCTACAATTTTGTGTTTGTTTGTTTTTAATTTTTCCCTTAAAAAAAATCTACTGGGCATGTTCAAAGAAGCCTGGAAGAGTCTCCAAGGGTCAGCAGGCCATGGGGCAATGGAGCCGGAAACCCCTCTCGTTCCACACACCAGAGAAGAGGGGACAGAGTCATCACAAACCAGCTCTCGGTTCTGTTTCATTTCTTGAAACTCCAAACAGCAAATCACATCTCACATTCCCATCTTGTCCACTGTGGGAACTCAGAGATTAGATCCTCAGGACTCAAATCAGGACTTGAACTGGCTGGGGGCAGGGAACAACCCCCAGGCTTTCTCTGTGTGGAGAGTTCAGAAAACAAAAACAAAAACAAAAACAAAAAACCAGCTCAGTAGCTGTCACCAAGAAGAAAGAATGGGAGAGAGAGAGAGAGAGAGAGAGAGAGAGAGAGAGAGAGAGAGTAGGGGTGGAGAGCCAAGAAGAAGCCAGACAAGGTTTGGCAGCAGCCCAAGGTCCCAGCCAGCACAGCTGAGTCCTTCCAGACATCCCTGGAGGTCGGAGAAAGGCTGAGTCTGAGGGAAGTCTCCAGTCAAGTTAAGTTCCAGAACTTAAGCAAAACTGTTCCCTGGGTCAAAGGATCTGAAATTAGGCCCTGCCGGGAAAGGGTACGGGATCGAATGCCTTTTGCGGAAAGTAGAAAAGAGTGGGCACTTAATCACCGCCATCTAATGCACGTTATATTAAAGAAAGTTGCTCAAGGGCTTTCCACCTTCTAGAAAAGACCAAGGATGAAAGGTGATCTCTTGAAACATTGGAGAGATCAAGGAGACCTTCTTAACATTGGATTTATACAGCATGGAAGAGTCTGCAGGAAGAGGTGTGGGATTTCCACCCCAGGGATCCCTGAAAAGAGGAGCAGCCAGCAGGGGCTGCGGAGAGCAGGGGCTGGCAGGCGGTGGGCCCAGGCAGACCAGACCAAGGCAAACCATGACTCTGGTCAGCACCAAGCCACTATTGGAACTCCCTGGAGAGCAAGCATCTCTTCCACACTAGAACCTGGAAGGCCCAAGGGAGAATGTCCTTTTCACCTACACAAGAGGCTGATTATGAAACTCCACAGAGACCAGCGGGATTGATTTTGGAAATAAGGATGTCTGCTGATGAGCCGAGCTTTTCAGTTGTGTGACTCCACAAGTACTGCTTTGTGTGTAGGCTAGCTTGAAGGGAGTTTTTGCTGTGCAATACATACAGCAATCATTGAGAAAAGGACTGACACATAGTAAATCAGAATGATAACCATACAGAACAAAGTATGTATTCTCTATTATTTATCTAGTGCTCATTTAATGCTTGATACTTGCAAGAATCTTTGCACAGGTCTTATTTAATCTATTTGAATGAATGGAGCTGATAAGTTTTACATCCTGATAAACCTCTCCACTGACACAGCAATCCAAATCAGACTAAATTAGAAAAAAGCCCTGGTTTAATGGGTAAAGAGTTCCTGGTGATTCTCCAGCCCCCAAGAGAGGAGACAGGGACTAGAGACTGGAAAACCACGTGTCTGTTATCTGGGATGCAGCTTAAATACCCTGTGGGAGGAGCTGTGTTTGGCAGGCTTTGAAAGGGCAGGTTTGGGGAAAGAGATGGAGGAGGGGAGTTGAGGTGGCTCTTGCACCAGAACATTCCAGACTCTTTGGGTATAGGGACGCCAGGGTGCCAGGGGTTGAGGTGGAGCTCCCACCCCAACAGCAGCACCTGACTTTGAACTTAGAGATAGTAGAACTGGACAAGAAGAGAGTGAAGGGTAAATGGAAGAAGACAGAGGGAGTAACACTCCTGGTTACTGGAGTCCTAAGAGTGTGAGAGGTGGGGACATAAGGCTGGACCAGCAGGTTGACACTAACTCACTGTGACTTTGGAATTCTCAAGCAAGGAATTTTTACTAGTGACAATAAAGTTTTCTAAGCAAAGAAATAAATGATCCCAAATCTACTATGACGTGGATTATATTTATCTGGAAGAAAATACTACAAAACAGTGAAGGATTTTTCCAAGATAAATATGAAAGAGGTGATAATTAATATAAACATTCAAAAAGTTTGTCCAGTCTTGTGAGTGTGTGTGTGTGTGTGTGTGTGTGTGTGTGTGTGTGTGTGTGTGTTTAGGGGGTGTTTTGCTTGCATGCATGTGTGTATGCCTGGTATCCAAGGAGGTCAGAGGAGGGAATCAGATCCTGTGAAGTTGGGGTTACAGACAGTTGTGACCTACTATGTAGATGCTGGGAATTGGATCTGGAGGAGAAGCCAGTGTTCTAACCACTGGAAATCTTTCCAGCCCTGATCATCCTTAAATTTAATAGAGAAACTCCTTGGGGTTAGCAGCTAGGTGATAGTGCAGAGTAGAAAAAATGCAAGAAAACCCACCTGGTAGGGTAAGATGATCTATGGGACCACTTTAATGAGGAGACGACAGGATGGCTGAGTTCAGGAGCTGCCTGGACTGCAATTTGATAAGAAAAGGGAGAGAGATTTGTTGTAGTGGTTGCCAGACATGTAAGTTAAGCTGAAGTGGGAAAAGTGGGCCTAGAGTATTGTAGCTGGAGTTTTCTCCAGTCCTGCCTGGCCCACGGTCAGGACAAATCTCTCTCACCCACCAGTCCCACAACTGCTCAGACCCAACCAAGTAAACACACAGAGACTTATTTTGATTACAAACTGTATGTCCATGGCAGGCTTCTCATTATCTAATTCTTATATCTTAGATTAACCCATTTCTATAAATCTATACGTTGCCACGTGTCTTGTGGCTTCCCAGGACCTTACATCTCGCTGGCAGCGTCTCTTTGACTCGACCTTCCCGCTACCAGGGTTCTCTTCCCTCCTTGTCCCGCCTATACTTCCTGTCTGGCTACTGGCCAATCAGTGTTTTGTTTATTAACCAATCAGAGCAGCGCATTTAACATACAGACCATCCCACAGCAGAGTATGGTGGTGTGTTTGGGAAAAGCAAAGCCTTGGAGTATGACTTTGCATTTGCTTTGCCACATCTGGGACTTACTGTCAAGGAGGGGCACATCCGCCTGCTGGAGTGACTGGCTTGAGTGAAGTACAGGGAGGATGCTGGGAGCTGGGCCACCTTGACAAAAGACATTGAGAGGAAGAAGCAAAGGACTGTCCAAGCCATGGCTGGGCTCCTCCAGAAACTGAGCACACAATTACCAGATGATCTAGCAATTCTCTTCTAGCTTAAAGGAGAGACTTCCTGACCAGTGTATGTACTGCCATTGATAACAACAGCCTAAAGGCAGAGAGAAGTCACATGATGAATGAACAAAATATGATATGCATAACAGAATGCTTTTCCATCTCAAAAATGAAATTCTGATCCATACTGTAACATGATTAAGACTTTAGAGACTCTGCTAAGTGAAAATAAACACAAAGTCAACACAAAGCAAATACTGTATGTATGGGTGTGCTATTACTGTGTGGGTGCACTAGTACTGTGTGTATGCATTTATACTGTGTGGGTGCACTAATACTGTGTGTATGTATTAATACTGTGTGGGTACACTAACACTGTGTGGGCGCACTAATACTGTGTGGATACACTAATGCTGTGTGTGTGTACTAATACTGTGGGGGTACACTAATACTGTCTGTGTGTATACTAATACTGTGTGGGTACACTAATACTGTGTGGGTGCACTAGTGCTGTGGGGGTACACTAATGCTGTGTGGATACACTAATACTGTGTGTGTACACTAATACTATATAGATACACTAACACTGTGTGGGTGCACTAATACTGTGTGTGTGTGTGCACTAGTACTGTATGGATACACTAATGCTATGTGTGTACACTAATACTGTGTGTGTGCACACTAATACTGTGTGTGTACACTAATGCTGTGGGGGTGCACTAACACTGTGTGTGTGTACTAATGCTGTGTGGGCACACTAATACAGTGTGTGCACTAATGCTGTATGAGTATACTAATACTGTGTGTGTGCACTAATACTGTGGGGGTACATTAATACTGTCTGTGTGTGCACTAATACTGTGTGTGTGCACTAATACTGTGGGGGTATACTAATGCTGGGTGGGTGCACTAATACTGTGTGGGTGCACTAATGTTATGTGGGTGCACTAATGTTGTGTGGGTGCACTAATACTGTATGGATACACTAATGCTGTGTGTGTGCACTAATGCTGTGTGGGTACACTAATACAATGTGTGCACTAATACTGTGGGGGTAAACTAATACTGTGTGTGTACACACTAATACTGTGGGGGTATACTAATACTGTCTGTGTGTGCACTAATGTTGTGTTTGTGCACTAATGCTGTGTGAGTATACTAATGCTGTGTGTGTGTACTAATGCTGTGTGTGTGCACTAATGCTGTGTGTGTACACCAATACTGTATGGGTGCACTAATACTATATTGGGACACTTCTATCAAGATGCCAGGAACAGGCAATGTCAGAGGCACCAGGAATGTGTTGGGGTTACCAAGGCCCCAGGGATGGAAGACTGCAGAGTTGTTTAATGAATACAGAGTTTCTGTTTGGCATGATGAAAATTTTCTGGTAATAAAAGGGATGGTTGCACAACCTCGTGAAAACACTTACTGCTGCTAAACTGAGCACTTGAAATTGTTAAACACTAGCTTTCACAATATGAATGTTTTATTATAATTTTTTAAAACCACACGCTTGATGTAGAGTCTTCAATACAGACTTGTCCCACAGACAAATCTTGGTCAGATGAGGGCTATCATGTTCTAAGAGCTGAGAGCAACAAGTTTGCCCCAACACCAAGCACCAACTTGGATGTAAACAAAGGGAGTGAGCTAGCTATGAGAGCCAAGTAGAAGAGAAGGCAGAGGGATTTCCGACTGCTGGAAAGAATGGGCATGGGACACTGAGTTGTCACAGCTCTCTCCCCTCATATGGCACAGTGTCAGCAACAGTGACTTTCTAACAAGCCAGGTGGTTTCTGATAACATCACCTTTCTCAGCTACTGCCGTGAACAGACCTAACCATTCCCAAAGCCTTGAAACCGCCAAGCTTGGCCACTCCACGTCCTCCACTGCAGAAAGAAGTGGGTAGGTATGACTCGTGAGTGACTGCTTATCTGAATGAAAGGACGGCCCGTGTTTGATCTCTGCCAGGAACGTTACTGAACGCAAGTGTGAGGTCTGTAAATAACTTTCTGTCTCTACTGCAGCTTCCTATTGCATCATGACAGGCTTTGACAAAGAGGCAAATGTCACCCTCCCAGCTGATCGATATAAAAGCCAATTTCCAACCTGTTTTTCAGGATCTTCTGGGTCACCTCTTAGGTTTTCATAACCTTTCTAGTCCAATGGTAGCTCTTCATTTCAACTTATTTTAAAATGTTGTACAGAATACAAAAGGAAATACTTGCGTCAGAATTTAAATTACTACCATCTATTCTTGTTCTCCCCGGCCCTTTAGTGCCGCTGAGGTGTGTGTTACTATCAAAGGGGACCGCCTAACCACAAATGGAGGTAAAGCAGCTAACCACATTGTCACAGTGCACAGCACCTTTTCTAAGAACCAAGAAAAGAGGGAGGCCCAGTTTACCAAGGAGGAAGAAGGTCTCACATTAGACTTGTGCAATGCTGCGGAGACCATCTTGATTAGCTGCTACAGTGAGGCGCTGAGCAGCCCAGGAGAAGCAGAAATGGTAAAGGTAGTTGGAACTGATCACAGGGCTGACATTTACTGGATGCCGCCTTCGTCTTCATCCCCAAGGGAAATCCTTGCTAGGTTGAATCAGAATTGATCAATCTGACAGCCAAAGATCTAGTCTTTCCCAAGGCTAACATAGACGGAACTTTAATGGTCCCATAGGGAAAGTACTTAAACTTTGTACACTTCAGGCACATACAGGTCTGCACAATCATTCCACAAATACTTACTGAGAGTTTCATACCGTGTAGACACTGTAGAAAGTATTGAAGAAAGAGCTGTAAAGTCTGAAGTCAGGGGTCTTCCTTTAAAAAACTTAAAATTTCAATGGGAAAGACAACAATACATAGAATAAGAAAAGAATATAGGGACTGGAGAGATGGCTCAGAGGTTAAGAGCACTGGCTGCTCTTCCAGAGGTCCTGAGTTCAATTCCCAGCAACCACATGGTGGCTCACAACCATCTGTAATGAGATCTGGCGCCCTCTTCTGGCCTGCAGGCATACATGCAGGCAGAACACTGTATACATAATAAATAAATCAATCTTTTTTTAAAAAAAGCAATATAAATTCGTGACTGGAGTAAAAGGAAGAAAACCAAGAGTGCTATAGTAGTCTGGGCAACTTTTCTATTGGTGTGGGGGCTAAGGAAGAAAGGCTGGTTTCTGCTCGCAGTGTCAGGTGCCAACCTAAGGCCCCTAGATCCATTACTCTACAAAGATGCTCATCATTGCAAGGGGCAGAAGCACATTGTGGACCAATTGGTATCTGAGTTTTGGTAAAATCTGTGACCAGAGCGGACACCTTAATGAAAGGCATCCTCTCTCGCCCAGAAAATTCCAATGTGACATCACTAATGTCTCTTAGCTCTTCTTGCTGATTACCCAGGCTCAGAAATTTATCAGTTCAAAAAGATGCATTGACTGCTGGTTAATCCAAAAATTGTATTCTATGATTTCAGTTCAGATTTAACAGACGATGAGTCCAGATTCTTTTCTCCTGTGAGAAGAGCCATGTATGTCTTTCCTGAGTGCTCAGTTCCCCTTTGTCCATTTGCTAGGATTTTTGCAGTCAGGGAAAACATACATGTCGCCTTACTTTAAAAGTTTGACAGATGCATAGCCATTGTTCCTTGCTCCTTTTTTAAAATGTTCTTTTCTTTTTTTCACAGTGACTTTAATAAGGACTTTGTATGTCCCTCCATGGTCAGTCCATCCTAAATTATCACTCTTATATTGTTGACAAATCCCATTGATAGACCAATTCCATTTATGATGGAGTCTGAGACTAGCCCAGCCTTTGCTCAATGCTATAGATATGTAAGGCATATGAATTACATGCTGACAACACAGAGACATCAAATTTCCTTTCTACCACTTACCACTGGGGAAAAATCACCACTTCTATGCTTTGGGTTCCCCTCCATAAGATGGGAATGACCACTCATAGGATTACTGTTAGGAAGAACTCGTTTAAAAAAAATGTCAGACCTTTCTTAAAATGCAAGTACTATTATTGCCATGTGAGTTGGTAGAACTCAGCTATAAGCTGTCTGACATATAAATACTGTATGCATGTAGTCCGGTTATGGCTATGCTATTTGAAATCACAAACACAGACTTGAAATGGCCACCTCTTACAAAACTAAATCGTGACATTTCTTTTTAATGACATAGCAGAATCCATTATGGGAGTTGAGTGACTCTCTTCTGGTATACATGAGGTCACATTCACAAGGACCAAAACAGTGGCACCCAAGCCGGTGATGCTACGCATTCCTTACACCAGGAATAGCAGCATCCCTCTTTAAGCAAGGCAATGCTTCCTGTGCTGGTGCCCCATACAGGACTGGTATGTGGCTGTGTCCTCAGGACGATTGGGACCCAGCTTCTCCCAGAAGCTTGCTCTTTGTTAAGACCAATCACAGACTAATTGGTACATCGTATCTCTGGTCTATCCCGAATCATTGTTAGCAAATACCTCCATATCTCAGGCATGAAGCTTCCTTTCAGGTACTAAAAGCTTAAAAAAGATACATCTCCATGGAAAAAAAATTAGCAGACAAAATTTTTCTACTCTACATTAAGATAACTGGGTTAGAATTCCGTGAACCAAAGCATCCTTCCCCAGAATAGCCACTGGCAAGCACGGATCAGGCAGCTGGCAGTGCTGAGAAAGTGACCAACCACACTAGCAAACAAGTCTGGGATAAGGATGAAACAAGCACACTGAGAGATTGGAAAGAGCTAGTCTCCTTCTGTGGTCCTGCAAGAGGCTGGCCTGCCCTCAAAATCTATTCTCTTTGGACAAAGGGCAAGTTCAAGCCTTTTCAACAACTCCTTTTGATCTTCATAAAAGTTCTGGGCTAAAGAAGCACTTTAGGGACTGGAGAGATGGCCCAGTGGTTAAAAGCACTGACTGTTCTTCCAGAGGGCCCAGGGTCAATTCCAAGCACCCACATGGTAGCTCATAACTGTCTGTAACTCCAAGATCTGATACACTCACGCAGACATACATGAAGGCAAAACACAATGTAAATAAAATAAAAATAAATGTAAAAAAAAAAAAAAAAAAGAAAGAACCACTTGAGGTTTTTGCTGTCTGTCTTCGTTACTTTGCCTGTTTGTGTGATAAAATACACTGACAAAAACAACTGGGAGAGAAAGAGTTTATTCTGCTGCATAGTGAGAAATCCAGCCCTTCCTGTCAGGGATGTCAAGACAGCAGGGGCTGGTCATATCACATCCACAATCAGGAAGTGGAGATGGAGGAATGCATGCTGCTGGTGCTCAGCTCCTCCAGAGCAGGACCAGGCAGGTAACAGTTCCACCCATAGTGGCTGAGTCTTCCTGTCTCAGGTGATCAAGATTGTTCCCTACAGGTATACTCAGAGGCCTGCCTGCTAGGTGATTTTAGAATTTGTTAACTTGACAGTTAACTCTAACCATCACACCATCTATGCATATCTGAGCCCAAAGAACTCTAATTATGCTCCCAGAGCCTAGAGCAAAGCAAATAAAATAGACATGCCCTCTGCTCCAACCAAAAAGAGTCTCTGGGAGGACTGCATCTCTATAAGCCACACAGCACAAGAGCATATTACAGTCGGTGTTTCATGGGTCTGTTTCAGGCTGGTCAGCCCGGAGGTGATATTCTAAGCACTAGAGCCTTCAGTCACTCTGAACTGCCCCTTCTGAGCTGCTGTAGTCAGTCTGGATAAAAAAGAGAAGCCTACACATCCTGGGGCTCCTCACATCTCCTAGCTTGAGTCTATGTTTCTTCAACAGGCTCTCATATGGGGGATCTTCCAGAAACTTCCATATTTGTTTCTTCCGTGGCATTTTATTGAAGAGTATACAACTTGCAGCACTGTTTCCTCCCAGGGACATATCCTCATGTTTCCTGAAAATAAATACCTTTTTCTATATTAGCCAAGATTTTCAGGGAGAGACAGAGACAGAGAGACACAGAGAACACACACAGATATCTATAAAACTTGGCTCATGCAATTCTAGATGGCAAAAAGTCACATGATCTGCCCTCCAAACCACAGATCAGGGAAAGCCAGTGGTGTGATTCAGTGTCCCAGAGCAAACAGAGATGGCCATGTCAGCTCCAGGAGAAAGCTTGAGTCCCCAGTCCTCTGCCTTTTTGCTTTTTGTTCAGGATACCAACTAGACTGGCTGGTGCCTACCCACATCTGAGAACTGCCTTTGCTCTACCCAGTCTGTGAGTTCAAATGCTAGTCTTGTCTGAAAACGCCCTTGCAGACACCAGAAAGAATGTTTCACCAGCTGGCTGGGCATCACTTGCCCAAGCAAGTTGACACTAGCACGGGTTCGCCCTTTGCCAACCTGGCACCTGTATGTGTCTTCTTAAACCAATTAATCTTTGAATAATGACAGTAATTCTGCCCGGCAAGGTCCAACTATCCTACATACAGCAAAAACGCCCTTGTCTTCCCCCAGAAAAGATGAGATCCTTGAATGATGATGCTAGCTTTTCTCTGGACAGCTCGTAATTTAAAGGCTATGACACAAAATTGCAATACTAAGTGCTGATTGGTGTAAAGCCAATCCACCTTTTGTTGCATGGGAAGGCATTAAGAGAGGAAAGTAAACAAAAGCATTTGCTTATGGCATGTGTACACAAACATGTATCTATAGCAAAAGGAGGAAGACATGCTCTTGATCATCAACCTCGTTTCTGTAATTGGAGGCAGGGTGGTCGACAGAATTTACAACTATCTTCTCCTACCCAGTCTGCATTTCTTTTGCCCTCAGCAAGTGCGGCAGCTGAACATGGTTCTTTAACTGATAGAGTGAGTCAAGTCTTTCGTGTGTGCGGGATCTGAGCCATGAGGAGTATTACCTGGATTGGGTGGTATTCTTCCATTGGCCTTCAACACTGAGCATGGTCATCTGAAGAGCCATAGTTAAGACATTTCTTGGACTCTTTTTTTTTTTTTTTTTGTCACCATTGTAGAATAGTAATCCAATTTCCCCTTAAGTAATTCAGTTATTTCACCCCAGCAACCCTTCTTTTGTTGATACAGAGACCTGAAGAGTCCAAAGTGTCTGGGTGTAGGATTAACTTCCAGTTTAGTGTATTCATTGTTGAGTCTTATGGTAAAAGTATTCCTCAATCTGGAACTTAGTCTTCTTTAGGCTAGTAGAATATAAAATGTCAGCAACCCAAGCTAAAATTCTGTTAGTGGTCACTAGTGAACATTTTCACCTTGTATTTTCAGGATGGATTTTGACTAATAATCAGTACCATTTATTGGACACTGATTCAGAGCATATGCAGCCTTCTGGAGAACCTTGCCCCAGACCAGCAGGACTGTTACTTGCTGCAGGCCGCAGGAATATACCATAAGAACTCAGCTGGTTATGGCAAAGTCACTACCTGGAGGGATCAAGGAATTCCTCCAGAGGAAGCCAAATTCCAAGGAGCCTTTGGTGATATTTGGCTTGATATATATGAGCTGAATTCTGTTATGAAAATCATGTGTGCCTTTGTAGTTTTTCCAATTGACTTTTTCCTAAGAAGAACTAACAATGTGGACTGATCACTCTCTGGACATACACATTCCAGGTATTTGGAGAACAGCCTCAGGAAAGGCTTTCTCTGGAATCAGATATCTCCCTTAGCCACTTTCAGGGACTAGCAGCAATTACAGCCCACATACCAGTCTCCTGATCTAAGAATTCCACAAGGAGACACTGCCTAGGTCAGGGGGACGTAAAGTAATAGCTTTACACAATTTAGTTCAGACCCTTCCTTCTTACTAACTTTAGACTCCTTACCTAACCACTTCTGAGACTATTTAGATAACTTTCTGTGCTGACAGCCATGCTCAACCAGAGCCCCAGTTCAAGCCTCCCCATAATTATCATCATTGGCAGCATCCGGCCAGGTCCATCTTCAGACAGAGGAAAGTACCTTATCAGAGATACCTCTGTACCCTCTAAGAACAGCTTAAGGATCCAGGCCACCTGTTTGAGAAGGCCTGGAGGATGTGCCAATTAAGCTTAACTTCCTCCTTTCCCAGATCTCACCTCTAGTTCCAGACCTCCCTTTAACTATCACCAGAGGCATCTAGCTGTACACTAGCGACTGAACACACCTTCCTCTGCCCTGCAGGAAAACAGCAGATAGCTTGGACAGATAGAAGCCACAGGACAAAAAGAAGGCAGTTTTATTTTCTCCCATTGACCTAGCAACTTCTAGATTTTTAATATTTTCTACCAATCACGTTTAAGGTTATAGTTGAGCACCTAAGATCCCTCTTCTTAGATATTACCCAAATTTAGTTAATTCATTAGTCACTTCCCCTTTGGGTTGCAAATAGTAATTAACAATCACTGCCCACCTTTGTGATTCTTATCACCCCTCCATTTGACCCTGAAAGCGGACAATCACTGCTGAGGAATTTCAGGCTGGGTGTCCTGGGTGGAGGCGAGGATTGTGATGGGGGGGGGGATATAACTGTAAAGCAAGAGACGAGAGACGACAGAGAGAATTAAAGCGAATGGACCAAAGAACTTCACGTGCATAGATTGATTCGCCAACCTTAAGAATAGATTTTCAGCTGGTTGTAGATTCTTCCTGGATCCTGGAAAAGAGATTATTGGGGCTGGACCCCCATAGTCTCCATTAGTTACTGAGTCCTTATAACACTATTCAGTAATTTCATCAAGCCAGCTGCTTCAGTTTGGAGAGTGTAGGGAAGCTGGTGAACTCCATACTTCTCAGGCTGTGAACTGAGTTGCCTAATAAGAAACAGTGCTACATAGAATACTCTAACAGGACAGTTCTCTAAGTTCACGGATGGTAGTTTTGGCTGAAAGTAGGGGGCCAATTCCATTATGAATGGGAAACAGCTTCAACTTACAAAGATGCATCAGAATTTATGGGTTCAGTTTCATCAAGATTTTCCCAGATTTCCTCACCACCACTGGCAGGATCCATTATTTTCCACCCAGTGCTCTCACTTGACCAGAGACACCTATGAGACCTGAGTTTCAGTTCTTTATAACTAGCCAATCACAGGTTTGCTTTTCAGCCACTTAAGCAAGATAAGAAACTCCTTCAGAACATATCTAGAAGCTTCTAGATATTCTATGAAGCACTCTATCTGAAAAAACTAAACTAGGATTAATTCACTGCTTTGTGCAAGAACAGACAGTAGGCACAATGGACCAACATTATCATAGTCTCTAAATTCTAAGAATATTCAAAGGCACTATGTTAGCGATTGTCAGCTTGACAGTATCTAGGCCCAACTAGGAGACAAGCCTCTGGGATGCCTGTGAGGGGTTATTTAAGTTAGGATACATGGCATAGGAAGAGCCACCCTGAATGTGGGTGGCACTGTAGTGTAGGCTGGGGACCCTAGACTGAATGAACAGGAGAGGAGAAGGGGAGGTGGCTCAGTTGGTAAGGTGCCTGTTTCACAAGCACAGAGCACAAGCAAGAATGAAAGAGTGGGCAAAGACAGTACCCACAGTGGGTGAAGAACAGACTGGAATTACTTGCAAAGAACTAGAATTTTATTTGAGAGTCTATAATATTCATTTAGGAGCACAATCATATACAAACAGGAACATTTCTGAGCATATAAGATCATAGATCACATGTTCAAAGAGGAAAGATAATTGGCAGACTTTTGGTGCTCAATTTAAGACCACATGTTTAAAAAAGAAAGATGTGATAGCAGTAGTAGTACACATTTATATTCCTTGGGAAGCTGAGGCAGAAGGATAGCAGATTTGAGGTGAGCCTGGGCTACACAGGAAGACCTGCCTCAAAAAACACCAAAGGAAAGAAATAGAAGATGGTGGCCAGGGATGTTTCTGCGCATGCTCTGTTCTACATTGTAGGGTCCTTCTGCGCATGCTCTGTTCTTACCATGGAGTCTTGAAAACAATGAGGCAAAGTGGTTCAGCGACCTTGCCAGTTTGTAAGTTTCTTTGTAAGTTTCTCCAGAGAATTATAGCTGAAACAGGAAGCACAGCTTTTTTTTTTTTTTTTTTTTTTGAGACAGGGTTTCTCTGTGAAGCTTTGCACCTTTCCTAGAACTCACTTGGTAGCCCAGGCTGGCCTCGAACTCACAAAGATCCGCCTGCCTCTGCCTCCCAAGTGCTGGGATTAAAAGTGTGCACCACTACCGCCTGGCTAGATTTTCGGGTTTTTTGTTTGTTTGTTTGTTTGTTTGTTTGTTTGTTGTTGTTTGTTTTTTGTTTTTGAAGCACAGCTTTGAAGACTCAATAATCCAAGGGTTTGCCCTGGTGGTGCCCGCCTCACCTAGTGACTACCATCTCCTCCCAAAGCAGTCATTACGAGTGTCTTGTGGAGATGCAGTCCACGTGTCACAGAGTATCTGCTGCGAGAAACCTGTGCTCATTCATATCTTTAAATGTGGTAAAATTCGAGAGCCAATTCCAGAAACTGCAAAAGCAACTCAGAAAAAATAAATTCTAAAATTCTGTTACTTTAGAACCACTCTCAGTGCCAAAATTTCTGTTAGTCAGGACTCTCCAGAATTATAGAAGTGTGTGTGTGTGTGTGTGTGTGTGTGTGTGTGTGAGAGAGAGAGAGAGAGAGAGAGAGAGAGAGAGAGAGAGAGACTGTGAGAGCACACAAGCGTGCACATGGAAACCTAAAAACTAAAGCGCTCACAGCTGAGAGCAAGAAGAGGCATGGTCATTCCTGACTATTGCATTGGATGGTGCTCATCCACCCTGCCTACGAACATCTTTTCTTGGTTTGGGAATTCAAATGTTCATTCCTTCTATAAATATCCTCAGAGACACCACCACCACCACCACCACCCCCAAAAAATAATGCTTTATCAGCTTTCTGGGTATGCTATAGCCCAGTCAAGTTGGTGCCCCATACTTCCCTTCCCCAGGGTGAGGGTTGGGGGTTTTATGCCACCATTGCTGAAGGATGCCCAGCCATCCCCATATGATCTCCTCAACTCAGATATCATAACATTGCTGACGATATATGCAAAGATATCTTTTTTAAATGCCAAACTGCTGACATCTGAACAAGGGCTATAACCACAGTGATGCCCTCCTATGCCCAGACTCTGCCACACTTTGTCCCACTGTGGCTAAAACTACCATGTGTTTTCAAGACACTCTGAGCAGTTAAGTGCTTGATAAGTGATTTTTCATGATATGAAAGCTTAAGATTTGAGGAATGAAACAAAGGGTTACATGCTGAATGGACTCACCTTCTAGAATGATGGTCTGGCCAGCAAGCCCCGCTCTGCACTACCCAGCAAGCACACAGAGAAGCAGACAGTGGGATGAGACACATGGGGCCAGGGCCACAGCACCGTATTCTTCAGTGCCAAGATGTCTCTACTACGTAAAAGGAAAATCAGTAAAAGCCTAAACCCTAGAGCCGCATTAGAAGAATATTAAGCAGCACAAAGGACTTGGAACTCATGAAGCAGAATGAGAGAAATCTCCATAGACTCCAAACTGAAGAGCAGGTGTTTATTTAGAAACTTTAATTAGCAAGCCAAACCCAGGTTCATGAACAGAGCTCTTCCGACAGTAGAGAAGGATGGAGAGGCTAGAGAAGAGGTAAATGTCCAACCATCTCCTTAGTAGAGTGATAAGAGAATTGCTTGCTCAGGGACAGATTGTATGAAACAGTGTGATTCACTACCAAGAGAGAGAGAACCTTCCAAAGAATGAAAAGCAGTTAGAGAAAGTGAGGACCCATAAGTCACTGGGGATGGGCAGGATCGATCTGCACGCTCTAGTAGATGAAAACGTAGAGCTGAGTGAGGACCTGACTGTGCAACAGTTCTGCAAAAGTGGCTGGGGGGTTGCTGAGCTGATGCTGGAGTCTTGCCTGCGCAGCTCACCCTTCCAAGCTGGCTTGGAAGGAATTCTGCACTCTTCCTCATGAAAATCAGGAGCCTCCAACACTCGTCCCTCTGTGAATCTAGCCCATCCTCTACTCCGAGCTCCAGGAGCACAGTTTCCAAGCTTCTCCAGGATAGCTCTGGTGACTTAGTCACAGTTCACAGGACATGTGATTGCCCCCAATGCCCTCACCACCACAACCAATCTAAAAGAAAATGGAAAAGCAACCCAGAACCATCTAAAAGGCAGGACTCTGCAGAGCATGGGTGTCGTTCAGGCATCGCAATATCTCAGCAACTGGTTGGTAAGCCAGGGAAGATACTTTGAGTCATGAAGATATCTTTTATAAAGATATCCACCTTATCGCATTGTACATTAAATAGGAACTTGGATGCATTAAAAATTAATAGAAAATGGTATGAATAATGAATCTGTGGCAGTGTGCAAAACAAGCATACACTAGCCCCAGGTTAGAGAATGCATTGTGCTGAAATGGGTGCTACAGGCTATGAGACTTTAGTGTCCTCACTCTGAGGAGAACAGGAGAGAGAGAAAGCAAATGAAACATGGCCACGTATGGACACTGAGCCACACTGTTGCTCGTGTTGAGTCAGCACTGTGCAAGGGGTCTGCTCCTATTGATTTGTTCTCAGAATGTGCCTGGGGCCCTGAGTCTTTTACAGTTGATCAAATCCCTTGGACTAACCCAGCTTCCTAAGAGCAACAAACCCCTCAGGCTACCAGCAAAGCTTGTTTGGGTCAGCCACTGTGGAACCCTGCCTTCAAGAACAAGGCAGAGTTTACCAATCCCCCACCTCCACCCTGTCCTCATCTTTCCCATCAAGCCTGCTTTTGCTTTTGATGTCCAAAGAAAAGTTTGTAATCCAGCCATCTCTACAATCCTGAGGTTATTTTGGAAGATTTGGTAGTTTCCTGTGTTTTCCTTCTCTTCCTGTGAATATCCAATTACTCAATTATTACACAACACACACACACACACACACACACACACACACACACACACACACACACAGAGAGAGAGATAGAGACAGACAGACAGACAGAGATAGAGACAGACAGACACAGAGACAGAGAGAGATACACACAGAGAGATAAACACACACAGAGATACACAACACACACACACACACACACACACACACACACACACACACACACAGCCAACACATTTTTGGCTTGCAAAGTTCTATATGGTGCGTTGACTCCACAAGAGAAACCAAACTGTAAAGACCTTTCCCTGGCAAAGACAGAGGCTAGTGACACAGGTGTTGGAGCAAACATTTCCAGCCTGCTTCCCTGCTTGGCTTCTTTGATGCAGTTCCTTTTTGCCCTAAAGGATTTTCATGGTAATGAAATCTGTACTCAAAAATCAAGCCTTCCTAAGTAGGGCTACCTCGGGATATTTCCGAGTAGTGTAGCTGTATGGAGCGCGACCTGTTTCTGAGCGTGTGTGAGCATGTGTGTTAGGAGGAATGGATGCTGCTATCAGCATGCTTTCACAGCAGATCCCAAAGGATAAAATAAGATATGGCTCCAGTTTAATGAGATATTAAAATCTCCCAATTGCCTTATCTAACAGCAGTCTGTGCTTGGTCCCCAGTATAAAGAGCTGGGACAATAACTTTAGTTAGTGCTTTGATTTCTCTCCCCCTGGATTGCCAGTGGAAAGTCAAAGATGCTGATTTACAAACAGAGGTTTCTTTAGGGCTATTTTTAGAACAATGCTCTACCAGATTTATGGGAGGGGGACTCGAGTCACTTTTGAGCAGAGTAGCATTTCACTGCATAATAATGAAGTACTAATTGCTCTTTGTCATCACTTTTTATGCAAATTGCCCTGGAGCATTTGCCCAATATGCATTTTACATTTTAACAAAGAAAGTGCCGTCTTGATGAACAAGAATCCTACACCCAAGCAAAAATAAACACATCAGCTATAAAACAGACTGTTTAGGTACTATAGTCTAAGAGATGTGTTGTCCTACCATTCTCATTATTTGGTCTACTTGACCAATAGGATTTCTTTGAACTCAAAATAAGGGTTTATGTGTTAAGCAAAAAAATAAATAAATAAAATTTGTGTACAAAATTTGCACATTTTGCTTTTCACACAATATTGTTTTCCTAGCAGAATTTAAATAGGCCAGGTTAGAAATGTAGATTGCTGAGGAATCGAATTGTGCAAAAGCTGTTCTAGAGGCTTCCACTATCAGTGTACAGTGCAGAGTGTGAAACATGCCTCAGAAAGCACGTCCTGATTCTGGTCTGAATGCCATCACTGGCCACCATCAATTGGCAGTGAGAGAAACGTGGCTTAAATGTGGGGGACTTCAGAATGAAACTTAACTTCAAACCCAGTCTTTGAGGTCATCATGAAGACGCAATTGTCAAGGTAAGAAGCTAGGACATATTTTATTTAACAGTCTGCTAGCTTGATCTATACCATCTGAATAGTTAAACATAAGCTGTGTGAGCCTCCATGTGCACAGCACCCTGGGCCTTACTGAAGTTAGACTAGTCTTCAGAACCACTCCCCACTTCCGACTCACAAGTGTCAATAGAATTTTTCTTCTAAATCAACACAGTAAAGTTCCAAGACCAGCACATCTGCTTTTCAGTACATCCACACTTCGAAAACAGGAAAATCCAGTGTGTGATTTTTTTTTCCTGAACAGGTGCTGTTTGGGGAAGCAGTGAAGACTTTTCCCCAGATATGCAGTTGTGGACTATTGCCATGTAGAAATGACCTTTCTAGCAAGCTGTTTCCAAGACAGATATTTCCCAGGAATGACAATTACCATGGGGGAAGTCTGTATAGTTCCAGACTTCAAAGCCATTTGCAACTTTAAAGAAGTCATCCAGGTCCCTTCCCCAAGGTCAGGTGTGTAAGGTGTTATCAACTTGCTCCTGCGAGGCCACCTCCTCCTGAGAGCCCACCTCCCACTCCAGAACAGCATTTACCTTGAATTGTTGGATCAGTGTGGGCTGGGAGATGGGCACTCCTGGTCCCAGGCTCCCTCCATTAGACAGCCTGATTAGGAAATGAAATAGTGGCAACCATGAGCTTCTGGGCCCAGGAAATGTACTGTGAAGGGCGTAATGAATTACTTATGCCGTGCAGTGTATGTATAAATCATATTAAAGCATGCTGAACAGTACATTATCATGCTTCTATTTTGCATTACAAAAGTAACTAATGTAAGCTGCAAAGTGTACTTTTAATCCATTATTCATTTCTAAAAGTAGTCAGACCATGATTCAAGTACCGTAAAAAGCTACCAGTATAAGCAAATATGCTTTTTCAATTCATGAGGTTGAAATAGCATGGTTTTCAAATCGATTTTAAATTGTGAAGTGTTTATCAAAACTTATATTAAATCTTTGCATTCCTAGTTCAGGAGCAGGAATTACGACAAGCCATAACTTTTTCCCTCAAAGAGATTATTGTTTCCAAACCCAGAAATCCATGCAATTCCTTTCATTCTGTGCTAGCCTCTGTTTGTTTTATCTCACACTTGGTGTTTACACTGGTTCCATTATCTATTTTTAGTGGCCTTTCTCATTCGGACTCAGCTTTGCATACTCTGGTTTCCCACCATGTCTGCTTCTGTGTGCTCAATGTCTCTTCCAACAGTGTTAGCCTGGCCGGCACAAGCAAGGACCCGGAGCAAGCTTCCCTGGGGACCTTGCCACACCGTCCTTTAGAGACCCTAGTTGTCCCCACTCAAAAGGCGAGCACCACAGTGGAAAAGCTGATCTAAACTAATACAAAAGCAACCCAAACTAAAAATGACAAACCAAATAAATGCTGCAGCCTCTGCTGCAGAGGGCTGAACTCCTTAAACGTGTGTCATAAAAATGGAGAAAAGTCCAACAACCCAATGGAAGCTGAAGAGCGACGTGTGCAGAAAATTTGTGAGGAAGTGGGAAGAGACCTAAAACAGGAAAAAGCGAGCCATCTCGTTCCAATGAGGGTGACTCAAACTACGACTGTGTGACACAGCCCACATATCAAACTAGTGAGAAAAAACAATCAAAGCATGGTAACACAGTTTCTGGCAAGGCTGTGGGGAACTATCCCTGGAATATTCTAGCAGGACTACTGATGACAGCTATTCCCATGGATGGCAGTAGCACACTCCCTATCCATGTTAACGCTTTGACCTATGACACCATTTCGGGGCATTTACTCCACAGATGGATGTGCACACGCACTTATGAAATGGTGTATGCACAAAGCTGTTACGATATGACTGTGAAATGTCCCCACAAGTCACGCTCATGGCTTGGTCTCTCGTTAGTGGTCATCTCAGGAGGTAATGGAGACTTTCAGGAAAACCTTGTCCCCATGAGCAGAACATCTTCGCTCCATGACAATCTCCGTCAAGGGGCTGTGCCGGAATGAACCCTTTCTTCCTGTGGGTATTCTCTCAGGCATTTGTTACAGTGATGAAAAGCAACTCAAAGACTACCCACAGCAGAACCATGTGCAATAGCAAAGGTTTGAATACCACTCAGGTACCTATTAATAGGTATAAAGTTTAACATCACGCCATGTGCCTACTTGACTAAGTCGTGAATATTTGGCTGAACATTATCCTTGGTGTTTGAAGATGAGGTAAACACTTAAATAGGTCAACGTTTGAATAAAGCAAGCTGGCCCCTGCAGAGGGCTGGGAGATGGGGACTTTATCAAGTCTGTTGA
This sequence comes from Onychomys torridus, assembly GCF_903995425.1. Classification (NCBI taxonomy): domain Eukaryota; kingdom Metazoa; phylum Chordata; class Mammalia; order Rodentia; family Cricetidae; genus Onychomys; species Onychomys torridus. The sequence goes on from NC_050444.1 coordinate 54,093,062, forward strand.
AGGCCTGACAGTCTTTCCCAAAAAGGAAAGAACTTCTCCTGCCTGGTGCTCTGCAAAGTGAAGCATTTGGATTTTTCTCCTGCCTTCTGGGCTGACCTAAATCACTGGCTTTTCCTGAGTTTCAAGCTTGCTGGCCTCCAGAATGGAGCTGCTGTCCGTTCTCCTGGCCTTGATCTCCAGTGTCTTAGACATGCTCAGCACATCTTAGAGGCAGCAGGGCTCCACAGGTAAGTGCTCCTGATCACAAAGCTCTTCTTTAGTGTGTTCATACCATTGACTTTCGCTGAAGAACACAGACTGACACACGGGGAGCTGATGAAATAAACATAGTATGTACACATGAATAGTTCTTAGCCATTAAAAAGCAGGTGGAGGAGATCTCTGTTCACTGAGGTGGAAAGAGCTTCAGAGTGTGATAGTTGTAAATACCGAGCAGTTTGCTAACTTTTGCATAAAAGGGAAGGAGGATAACCTTATACATTTGTAACTGGATATATCTGTACTAATAAACATTTTTATTTACCTACACTTTTTGAAATTCAAATATAACTACATCATTTTTCCCTTTCCTGTTCCTCCTTCAAACCTTTCCCATGTACCCTCTCTCATATTCATGACCTCCATTTAAAAATTGTTTATATATATATATATATATATATATATATATATATATATATATATATATATATATATATATAGTTTGAATGTAATTGGACCCCATAATCTCTTAAGGAGTGGCACTATTAGAAGGTGTAGCTTTGTTGGAGTGGGTATGGCCTTAATGGAGGAAGTGCATCACTGTGGGGATGGGCTTTGAGGTTTCCTATGCTCAGAATACTGCCCAGTATTTCAGTCAACTTCCTGTTGCCTGCAAGATGTAGGACTCTTAGTACCATGTCTGCCTGCATGCTGCCATGCTCTCCGCCATGATGATAATGGACTGAACCTCTGAACTGTAAGCAAGCCCCAATTAAATATTTTCCTTCTAAGAGTTGCCATGGTGTCTCTTACCTCACAGATGGATGTGAACATGTACTTATAAAATGATATATACACAAACTTGTTATAATGTCACTGTGAAATGTCCCCACAGGTCATGTTGATAGCTTGGTTTCTAGTTAGTGGTCATCTCAGGAGGTCGTGGAGACTTTCAGGGAAAACTTGTCATAGGCCTCCTTTTTTTCTTCCCCATGAACTGATAGAAACCCTACAACATGTGTGCATATATACAATCCTACATATATAAATATAGCCTACAACATGTGTGCATATATACAATCCTACATATATAAATATAGCCTACAACATGTGTGCATATATACAATCCTACATATATAAATACAGCCTACAACATGTGTGCATATATACAATCCTACATATATAAATATAGCCTACTGAGTCTGTATAACAGTACTTGTGTGCCTGTAATTATAGGGCTGGCCACTTAGTATTAGGTAACCAACTGGAGGGAGGCTCTTTCCTGGGGAAGACAATGTCTCCCGCTCTGGGCTTCCTTAGTTGCCCATGGTTCTTCATCTAGGGTTGAGGACCCATGAGAGTTCTTCCTTCCATGTTAGCATGTCTGTTGTCCTTGTTCAGGTCTTGTTCAGGCAGCCATGTTGATGAGACTTCATGGGTGCAGCTTCTCTCACATTTGTAGGGGACTCAGCCTCACAGCCAAGTTCTTGTTCCTCTGGCTCTTAAAATCTTACCATCCCTCCTCTACTATCATCTCTGAGCCTTAGGTACCGAAGTCCTATTGTAGATGTACCAGTTGGGGCTGGAGACATTTCTTTGAAGAGGGATGAGATCTATTCTTATAAATATTTAGAATGTAGTTAGGGATTATTCTGGTTTAGTAAAGTAGTGATTGTAGGTTCTTCTCCAAGATCCATGATCTCACCAGCCCTGGGAAGCTGGCTAGGTTTCCAGGACAAGGCGTGATTTCCCTCCTGTTGAGCAGGCCTAAAGTCCAATTATAGAGCTGCTGGTTACCACCAAGGTACATGCTACTATTGCACCCTTAGGGATACTGCATTAAAAAACATTTAAGAATATGAGCAATGTCCATGATATACCTGTTTGAAAATGTCATAATAAAAGGAATCATTTTGTAAAATAAATATATTTTTTTAAATTTAAATGTAAATAAGGACATTGAAAACAAATACAAAAATATAAAAATAAAAATACCTACCAAAGATCAAAGTAGACTATGGCATAACTTTCTAAATAAGTATTTTTCCAGTTTGTTTATTTTGAATTATATAAATATATTAGTTACAAATTTAAAATTTAAAACGAAAGGTAGACATGGTGGAACACACCTGTAATCATAGCAATCAGGAGTCTGAGACAGGAGGATCATTAGTTCAAAGCCAGCCTGAGTAACATAGTAAGACCCTGTCTCAAACAATAAACAAAAAATTAATTAATTTAGAAATTTAAGTAAATAACGGTATTAACATATCACTTTAATATTTTATGGTACTTCTAATGATCTGATTTTTTTTTCTTTTAGAACTTTTTTTTTTTTACATTTTTTGAGAACTTTATATCCAAACACTGCATTTTCATGACCCTTTCCCCTCCAACTCCTCCCAGTCCTCAAATTCATGATCTCTTCTTCAGTTATTTGCTCATCTGTACATGTCCATGGCTGACTGCTTAGGACTGCATAATCTATGGGGGAGGTCATCCCTGGAGAAGACAGGTTTGCCCTCTTCCCAGTAGCCATTGGCTTCTGTAGCTCTTCTCTAGGGGTGGGGCCTGATGGAATTTCCCCTGTCCACATTGGCTGGTCGGCTGGTGTTGTCATTGTACTGATCATGCTCAGGCAACCATATTGCTGAGATTTCATGTGCGCGACTCCCTTGTCATGTGTTTCACAGTCTTTCTGGCCCTTCATCTGCAGTTGTTCCCTGGGCCCTAGGGGGAGGGGTTGCCTTTAGGTGTGTCAATTGGGGCTGGCCCCCCATGGTTACTTGTTCTCTACTTAAAACCCGTTGTTGGTCTCTATAACAGTCTCCATCTGTTGTGAAATGGAATTCCTTTGGGGAGCATGAGAGCTACACTTATAAGGATACAAGTCTAAGTATTTAGAATAGTTAGCTATTATATTGGTTTAGGAAAATGGCAGCAGTAGGCTTTCCTCCCAAGTCTGTGACCTCTCCTGCAGAGGGTCGCTGCCTAGATTTACAGTGCCGGGCCTGAATTCACTTCTGTTGAGTGAGCTTTAAGTCTAATTAGATAGCTGTTGGTTACTCCCAAGGTAAAAGTGCCACTATTATTTAAAAATACACACATAATATATAGGTGTATGCATAGATGTATATACATAATTTAAATAAATTAATGCCCCTTGGGGTGATAATGACTCCCACATACACATACCAAGAGTCCTAGATTAATAAAAATCAGGCATGGGAAGCCTCCCATTGAGTTGCTGGGCAGGGGAGTCTAAGTGACTCCCAAAATAATAGACTATTGCCACTACCCTTGGCTGTCTCCCAGGACTTGAAGGAAAGACACTATTGTTGAAGCTACCACATACTCCAGACTCGAGCCTTCAAAGAATCGAGCTGGAACTAACCTGGGATGCCTGCTTTCTGAGGATTAGCTCTCACAGTACTGGGGGGGCTGCCATGTAAGCTGCAAAGGAAGATTAGAAACCAATAGGCTCACCCAGCTGCCAAGCCAACAAGCCACAGTAGTGCTTGGCTGGGTAAGACATCCTCAGGCTTCTCATCAGAAGTCCGCAGATTTTCACTCATCCACTCCAGATCATCACTACCTCAGCTTAATGTTAAGGGACACACCCAGCAGGCAAAGTTTTATTGGTCTTCAGACACTCCACACAGCCTAGCTAAAAATCCCTTCCCTCCCGCTAAGTCTCAAACAAACAAGAAAACCAAATTATCCGCTTAGCTGTTACCAAATAGAAGGCAAAGCTTTGCATGTCCTCACATCCCCACTCTGCCACCGGACGTCACCATGCACTGTCACAAAGCAAGGAAAACTGAGAGAACGGTGAAGGTGAAGTTGTCACCTTGAGAGCTGAGGGCCTAGAAGGGTTCTGGGGTAGAGTGCTTGCTTAGCAAGCCAGACCCTGGATTCCACCCCTAAGGCCACCAAAGGAAAGGTACCTGGGACAGTTTCCACTCCCTCAGATGACTGTAATCATCAACCTTTCTAATCTGAAGGTAGCAAGTTCACATTTCCTTCCAGGAGGAGTGAAACGCTCCTACCTCAAACTAGTTTATTATTCATTGAAACTGAAGAATCTATATTTCTCATTTTAAGACAACAGTTCCTATGGGAACCAAGTATCAGCTTCTCTTAGCAACCACTGCAGCTTTTACAACATTGATAAACTTGGTTTCAACACAAAGCTACTTTCAGTAAGAGCTTGTTGCTACCATCATAGATATAAAAACCAAAAGTCCTAATCAGGACACAAAATTACATAGATGAATTATGAAAACAATGTAATAGTAACCTCCGAACAAAACAAAAAGACTCCAAAGAAGCAACTTAAAACAGTAACACCTTCTTTAGTAACCTACATACAAAACAAAAAGACTCCAAAGAAGCAACTTAAAACAGTAACACCTTCTTTAGTAACCTACATACAAAACAAAAAGACTCCAAAGAAGCAACTTAAAACAGTAACACCTTCTTTGTGTCTATGTTTTCTAACTTTTTGTTTTGTGAGTAACTGACAGTGCAGAAAAGAAAATAAGTCACTGTAGCTAGGTGGAGGGGAGCACTGTGCCGCAGGCAGGGCAGGTCTGTCTGTATGAGAGTGCACCAGCTTCACACCTGACTCTCCACGGGCCAGATACTTACCCACTGGGTCTCTGCTCTTCCCATAAAAAAAAAAAAAAATGAAGTCCAAATTCATGTTAAACTATAACATTCTACAGTCCTATACTTTTAGCTCCCCGTTATCATATGTGATGTGTTGACCCAATATTGAACTCAGTCATTGGAAAGCGTGGGGGATTGGGGGGGATCACTACATGAATTTTTCAAGAACAGGTGCCTGGAAGCCCCTACACTGAAGGCTCAGTGGACATCACAGAAGAGCAGTGGAAAGTCTGCAAGAGCCAGAGGGCTCTTGGACATCGTCTGAAGACCTCAGCTTTGACACAGGCTCTTCTAAAAATCCAAAAGAACACGAAGTGGTCAAGGGACAAGGAAGGGTAGATCTGGGAGGAGTTGAGGGAAGGAGTGGAGAATAAATGTGATCAAGATACGCTGTATGAAACTCTCAAAGAATCAGTAAAAATATTATATTATTAAAACAAAAGGTTTGGGTCACAGCCTCATTTGCCCAGCAATGTGTGAAGTGTTACCCATGCTTCTGTATTTTTCTCCACAGTTGAGAGCTGAAATGCCACATTCTATGTTCACATGTTGGAGTTTTACAAAGCATCTAACAAAGAAACCATTTAGCACAAGATAAGGTCTTCACCAAGATCACCCAGTGCTGAGTGGTAACACTGGAATTGGGTCAGTTTTTGTCTGACGGTATTTGCCTCACCTTGCTATGTTAGTCTTTGGTGTGGGTTCCATCCATATTTTTCACATCTTTGAGACGTCATTCTGTACCATCTGTGCCACCCTATGTGACTCATCTCTGAAGCATAACTGACTCCCCTCATGTGTGCAGCTTGATTCTCGGAACATGCATACTTCCCATCGTGCTGGAGGCTTGCCTCTCATTCCCCAACAGAAGCGATGCTTGCTCTGGCGTATGCCACAGTGGCAGATCATCCTCTGATGTTAGGAAAGCTATCGCTGAAACAGGAAGACAGACAAAGAACAATTCCTGAATTATTATGTCTAACAGTCATATTCAAAAGTCAACACGCCTCGGCAGATGTGGTGGGCATTGGTGATCTTAGCACTCACAGAATGAGGTAGAAGGCTCACTAGTATGCTCTCTCTCTCTCTCTCTCTCTCTCTCTCACTCACACACACACACACACACACACACACACACACACAACACAACACAACACAACATACAAGTCAGTGCCCCAACTGTGGATAAACCAAAAAAGAAAACCAGCAGGCTTTGGCTGAGACTATCCTTCTTTGGTGAAAATGAACTCAGACCCCCTGGTAAGCACATGTGAAAAGTCATAATTGACCAATACTTCTTAATGACAAAACAGCAGTTCACAATTCAGAACAGCAATGTCTTTTTAAGGTGGTTATTATGAAAACTAGATCTTAATTTATTATAGGGAGAAGGTAGCCCAACAATTGCAGGATGCTGAGTTTTCATGCGAATTTCGAGTAGGAGAGGCATTCACATTATGGTACGTTGTTTAACCATGCCTCTCTTTAAACATATCATGGGTTAAGGGAACAGGTGTAAACAAATTGGGATATGAGAGCATGAAGTAGAGCATAATGGAGTACATTTCAAAGGTACTCTCACCTTTCAAAAGATTGCTTACATCAATCGAATTTGAAGTAATAGCCCAGCCACATTCTGGATGCCATTGGCTCTGCGACTGATGTTCTCACTCTTAGTCTGGTTGTTGAGTGTGTTCACGTTGAGAAACTACACTGACTTATGAACTTCTGACCTCTACCCTTTGTAAGTACATTGTATTTTAGAGGGGGAAAGTCCTACTTAAATACTCTCTAGGCGTATATGTGTAACAACGAATGTGTATATAACTTTGTGTAGATGTTGAGCTGCTGTCTTTCAACAGCATGGTAGAAAATTGAGGTGAGGGAGATAGCAACAGGGCAGGACCTACCTCTGAAATCTCAAGAATGAAACCAAAGCAAGAATGAAGAAGTAAGCCAGGGTACAATGTCACACTCCGTCAATAAAAGTCGTGACCATCTGGTGACGCCATTTTTAGGGGAATGTCAGAACTATTATAATTAGTCTCCTTCTAAAAGAAGACAGATCAGATCCATGACATGAAGCAATATAGTTTTTCCCACAAGGCTGGCTCTTCACTGCTCAGGGGGTAGTATGAAGTCATAAATGCCAGGATTTAAATACTGAGTAGGCCAATTTTTAGCTACACAGCACTGGGCATATTAACCTATCTGACCCTTAATTTGTTCATCTGTACAAGAGAGATAATAAGACCTACCCTGTGGAGTTGTTACGAAAATTAAGCAAACAACACACTTGCTGTTCCAGGCTACTGCCCAGAGCAATGGTAACAGCAGCAATTATTATTGTTCCAAAACATGAGATTTTGGAGGGGGGGGTAATTTGGAATCACTTAAATCTATTTAAAAGCAAACCTGAATGTTTTGGTCAAACTATTTTTTTCTGCGAGTCAGGAGTAGTCAACAATGCTTGCATGCTGAGAGACCGTGACCGCTGGGCCTTGTAGTTTTCAGTAGAATGTGCAGCATGAGGCTGAAAGCTCCTAAGGAGTGCTGGGTGTTGATGTGCAAACACGAAATTGTTAATACAACCCCTGAATGTACTTGGCCTTCAATTTCCTTTACCACGGTTGCCTAAATAGGATTTATCACCCTTGACTTGGGGAACAGAGCAGCCAACAGAGCAGCCCATTGGGAGATGGTTTTCACCTGAAACTGTTTCTGAGGGAGCACTAGCTTTACTTTCCCACCCAAATCAAAATGCAAGGATCAAGTTGTATTTAGACAGGGTTTGGGTCTAGAGTTTGATTTCTGGATGTCTAAGCATTAGGATGTCTAAGCACTATACATCTTGGTTAGCATCAAATAGGTCTGTACCCACAGAAAAAGCTTTGTTAATATAAACAGAAACCTATTCATATAAAACCCCTTTTAAAATAACCTGGAGCCCAGCTGAAGCCCACAGCCCAAAGCAGCTCAGAATGGAGCCGTCACACTCGTCCCCATATGCCTGGCAGCTTAGAGAGCTGAGACTTTTTTAACTGGAACCGAATTCACCATGGCCAAGCTTGTCATTCAAGTCTGGTAAATGAAACTGAAGTCTTGTTTTTAATTTCATTTCCTTTTTTATTGAAAAAAAAATCTGTTATTTGCTTTTCTAAATTACACTGAAGTTTAAGTTCACTGTCTCGGTGCCGACTCTGCCTGTTTGCACAGGATAAAACACAATATATTATTAAAAGTAGCGTGGTACAGGTGCCCGCCCTGACGGTTAGAACTGCCCAAGGAGGGCTCTGAGGATGAACCATCCGGAACTCGATAACCTGGTGCTCAAGGAAACTTCTAGATGCTTACCCACAGTCTGCTTCAGAGCTGGAAGAGAATGGTGGCGGTTTTGTCTCCATTTTAAAGAGGAAATTGTTGGGAAGCTGAGTTAGTCTTTGATTCCGGCAAAGGCTCAATGCTAGCATTTTCTGGTTTCTAGCCTTGACTCTATTGTTGATGTTCATGTTCATCCCCGGGAGCCTTTGTGATCCCATTTTAGTACCACTTTGACACAGGAACAGTACAAGCACTCTTTGTTTCCCACAGCTGATGTATCCTTGAACACTTGTGTGAACTGAATGCCGGAAAATCAAATCACAAACTTTGCCTATACAAGAAAAGTATTTTCAGAAATTTCCAGATGAATCTTTTTGTCAAAAGAAGAATTCTGTAAATCTTATTTTAAAAAACATGTTGAGGGCTCAGCAGTTAAGAGTTCATATTGCTCTTGCAGAGGATCAGAATTCAGTCCCCAGAACACTCAGGTCAGGTGACTTACAACTATTTGTAAGTCTACCTCTAGAGGATCATCTTCTGGCCTTCAAGAAAGGTACCTGCATTCACATGCATGTAGCTTCTCTCTCTCTCTCTCTCTCTCTCTCTCTCTCTCTCTCTCTCTCTCTCCCCCCCCCCTCCCCCTCACGAGAGGATTAAAAATAAATCTTAAAAAAATGAATTCAGTTTTTTATATTATTGTGATGGTAAAATTTGTCCAACTGACAAGATTTGAACTATCTAGAAGCCACCCTTCCAGGTGTGGCTGTGAGAGGCTCTGCAGAGAGGTTGAACCGAAGAAGGGAGAGCGCCCCTGAAAGTGGGCGGCACCATCCTGCTAGACTGAATAGAGTGAAGAAAGCTGGCTGAGTGCCATCGTTGATCTCTCTCTCTCTTCCCGACTTCAGACACTATGTGCCCAGCCATCTGAGGCCCGACCCGGATGCTGTGAAGTACTGTCTCCTCTCAACCCATGAATCAAACCCTCCCATCCTTAAGTTGCCTTTGTTTGGTGATTCGTCACAGCATTTAGAAAAGTAGCCAATGTGGGTTGATCCTTTTTAAACTGGGACAGATTTTAAAAGGGAGTGTATGGTGAGTTTGCAGGTGTAGGTTGGGCCCACGGAAGTTTCATGAGTCTTGTTCCTTGGTTCCCTGTTCCACGTCTTGCTGTGATGGTTAAGGCAGGAGCACCAGGGTGGGCAAAGAGGGCTGCGTTGTTGCAGGGTGATTCTTCAGACATTAAAACCACCCATGTTGTTGGGGATGGGGGTAGGGGAATAAGAGCAGAAGTCTAAGCTGGGAGGCCAGGGAGAAAGAAGAGCTTGGGCAGGAAGGAAGTTCAGCAGAAATGATACAGAACTTGGCATGGCCATGAAACTGAAGGAAAAGTGTGGTAGACACACAGTGAATGAAGGGGTGGTGATGGCTGATGGGGAGGCAAGGCAGGAGTCTACGAGGCCTTCCTATGGGAAACTAGTGTGATGCTGAGGTTCTAGTTTAACCTGAGTGTGAGCCATGAAGAGGGCTTTAAGCGGAGGGTGAGTGATGCTATTCAACCCAAGAAAGCCTTCTTTCTGCTGTGTGAGAACAGATCTGGGAAGCAAGAACGGAGTCGCGGACTGTGCCATCCTGGAAGAGAACGCACAGTCTGCACTGAGGTAGGGACTGGGGAAGTGGGGGTGGTGGCCAGGTTGGAGCTAAACTTTAAAGGTAGAATCAGTAAGGATGGCTGACAGGTGGAAGCAGAGGAGGGAGGGGAGGGAAAAACCAGGGGTCACTCCCAAGTGTTAGTATGAGGACAGGGTGAGTCCCAAGTGTGAGTGTGAGGACAGGTTGAGTCCCAAGTGTTAGTGTGAGGACAGAGGGACTCCCAAGTGTTAGTGTGAGGACAGGGTGACCCCCAAGTGTTAGTGTGAGGACAGGGTGACCCCCAAGTGTTAGTGTGAGGACAGGGTGAGTCCCAAGTGTTAGTGTGAGGACAGGGTGAGTCCCAAGTGTTAGTGTGAGGACAGGGTGACCCCCAAGTGTTAGTGTAAGGATGGGGTGAGTCCCAAGTGTGAGCGTGAGGACAGGGTGAGACTCTTTTTGCATGTTTCCCAGCAGGACAGAATCTCAGTGATAGAGTGTTTTTACAGAATCTTTCTTCACCCTTCTCTCGTCAGCTCTGCTTTACCTTCTGAGTTCTCCATCCCTCATTCTTCTCCTTCTTGCCCCGTTCTGAAGTTGGAGGGTTGGGTTTTTAAGGACATAAGGTCACCCTTTCCATTGGACCCCATAATCGAATTATTCCCCAAATACTGAAGGTTATCACGGCCAGCAGAACCACCAGCTCTCTCCTTTTCTGCCCTGATCGTCTTCATCAGTCACCCCACCTGACCAGACACTGTCGGCATCTCCTGTCTTGTTTCTTGCTTTCTTCCTCCATCCTTTGCCTACTTCTAGATTCATTTTCCTGAAGTGTGAAATCCAGAATGTCATACCAGTGTCCAAAAACTATCAGTGCTTCCCTATTAATGAAGACATCAAGTGCAAACACAATGGATACTGGGATTCAGGGTTGTCTGTCTCTGAACACTGGCCTGCATGAGGAGTACTAGGTACAGAAGAGATAAGATGCCGAGACCACTGAAGAGCAGGAGGAAGGGAATGGATACCGGTTGGAGATGAGCACGCTGAATACAGGACTGTCCCTGGTCTACCTGAAGATCTCTCCAGAATGCCTTGGACAGAAGTATCATCCAGTCAGAATTAGATCCAGGATGAGGCTTGAAGGTGAACACAGGAATTTTGCCTGCTTACAGTGTCCCCTTTCCTTTAAGATGGGAATGTGTCAGATCAGACCTGGGTTCCCTTCCTTTTCCCCAGTCCGTGGCATGACACATGGCCCAGCGGTACCAAGCAAAGACTTCCCGTGGGTTTGAGCTCTAAGCCTTGGGGAAGAGAGTGGCATCTCCCCAGAGGGTGTGGAGAACCTGTGAGCCCATAGATGCCTACTGTCACCTTATTTGGGCACATCAACCATCTCCTTGGGAACAACACCAAAAAAGAGAAAAATGGAACAACACCAACAAAGAGCTGTGGACATTGCCCTTTACAGCCCATGGGAAGGGAGCATAGAACACTACTTTCACGATCCTTCTTACTGTGGATCAGTACTTCATCTCACCCAGACCTGCCATGTGTCCAAGAAGCAGTCTGTTTCCAGTGACATCCAGACCAGTCCATGCCCCTACTCAAGCCAGAGAGGGTCTCTGTGGTTTGCTTGCATCTCCCTCCACAGAGATGGTCATTGAGTCTTGGCTCCTTTCTGTGCCCTGAATTCTGGAAGTGCCTTGACAATGTCACCCAGTTTCCAAGTGGGTTATATCAGCCCTGTGTAGAACTATCTGCAGAAAGTGTGTGTGTGTGTGTGTGTGTGTGTGTGTGTGTGTGTGTGTGTGTAAAAGTCCTGTTGCTCAGAGCACATCCACCTTCTTCTTTTCTGCATATGGAGTCTTTCACTGGGACTGGGGGTTCTGAATTACACTAGGCTGGCTGGCCAGGAAGTACCAGCTATCCCCCTGCCTCCAGTTCCTCAGTACTGAGTTTATAAGCATATGCCATCACACTGATATATGTGTACTGAGGATCAAACTCAGAGCCCCCAAATTTGTGTGCCAGGTACTTTAGCTATCTCCCTGTCTCCCCAGCCTCCATATATCATTCTGAAAGGTCTTCAAAACAAAATGTGACACCATTGTAGCACAGAGGTGGACACAAAGGATACAAAGTGTCATCTCATTATTCAAATCAAAAGCAGGCGCATTGTGCCACAAGGTTTGGATTAGGAAGGTTTGGATTATCTTATATTTCTACAATGGAATAATAAAGAATAATCTATTCATCATGAGAGTCATGAACTGCTTTGAGTTGTCATGGTTTTGAATAAACTAATAATAGACCAAACAAATTTGTTACCTTCCATTCCACATCCGGCCAGCTTCTCTCTGTGCCTTCCTTGAGTGAGCACAGGATGCTTTTGGATATACTGGCTCTCTCATGCCATTATTGTTAACTGTTTTAGAATACTAAATGTGACATTCATGGCCTAGTGGCATTAATGCACCTTTCAAAAGTGCCCAGTTTTTTCCTTGAAAGTAATTTCAGCTGTGATAGGCTGCAACTGGGTAATTTCTGATAAGCAATTAGCACATATCAAATCAAGACATATTATCCGAGGCTTTGTGCTGTCGCTGCTGCAGATATAGCAGGGGTTAGCCATTAAAAACATCAGTGAAAACTTCTGCTATTATTATGGAAGCAGTGGGCAATATTCAAATGGAGACAACTGAACCATTTAAACAAATGTATTTTTAATCATAAAATGTCACTCTTCTTCAGACCCGTGCTTCCTATTAATGTGCTGGAGACAATGTTAATAAGATTGGGGTGGCATTCTAAGAGCAGCTGAAGTCCCATTAGGAAGGACAGCAATGGAGAACACAGCAATGCTGAAGCTGTGAATCCTCACTGATAGGGTGGAACCCGACAGTACCTAAGTCCATAGGCAAACTGTCCAAGCAAAAAGACACTCACTGGGATGACAAAGCAAAACGGTTCCTACCCTCCCACCCCCTCTACCTTTCACACTCTGGGAGAAAAAAAAAAGAACAGGCTTAAAAATTTTGTAGTGGTAAGTGTATGTTCCAAGTTGATATTTCACAGACTAGCCCATTTGTGAAGTACAGATGGATTTGAAATATCATTGTGTCTACCCATCACGACATCCTAAAAAGAAACTACCGCACACAGTAGATGCTAAAGGGGAAGGTTTGTATGGGTATGAAATGTTCCCAACAACTTGATGACAGCTGATTGAACTTCTAACCCAACCAAGGCAGCCAGTCCCTACCTGACCAGCCAGCTACAAGCTGGCCATCAGAATTATTCCTTTGTGATTTGAACTGGCAAAGAGTGAGTTAGATGTAGCAGATAAACAATCTAAACTGAAGCTGAAAAGCAGTGTGGCGCCAACATGACAAGTCAGCCTTAAAAAGAGGGTTACAGCTGGAGTTTTTAGGAAACAAAAATTACAGGAGTCTCTTGATTGGTCCCAAGAGAATGCTCCAGGTTAGCTCTGCGTGAGGTGGAGTACCGATTGCCATACTCTCAGAACACAGTCTAGTTCCCTAGGGTCCAGGGAACAAACACATCTGACAGAGAGAGAGAGAGAGAGAGAGAGAGAGAGAGAGAGAGAGAGAGAGAGAGAGAGAGAGAATATCCCTGAAGGGAAACAGCCATGAGCAGAGAAGATATCCAAGTGGGAGGCTCAGAAGAAACCAGACAGGGCTTGGCAGAGAAAATGGTTTAGTACAGTTTGAACTGCACTTGAGAACCATGGGTTTTCTTTTCTAGTGACCACTCCTGGGGAGGAGGGGGTACACAAGCAACAAGTTCTTCTCTTGGTAACAGCCATCTCCCTCAGAGACACATCTGCTGGGGGTGAGCATGTGACCTATGGTGAATCAGACGTTGGGGCTGCTAAGAACCCCAAAGGGGCAGCCTTTGGAAATGTCACCAAGGGCTGGGGAGGCAGCCAGAGCCACAGAAGATGGAAGGCCTGCATCCTCCACACACCCTGAAGTGGGGGTAGAGGTAAGGTTGGTAGGTGCTGATCACTCATCTGGAGACAGATCACACAGGGAGACTTACCCAGGAGTGCCAGCTGGTGGGGCACCAGGCACCAGGACATCCTGCACAGGCGGACAAGCTTGCCTGTGTGTGAAGAGTGAGCAGGGACACTCAGAGAAGAGCAAAGGCCACACAGTCCCCCAGGAGACAGATCAGGATTACTGACAGCTTCCCAGTCTCTGTTTTCAAACTGAGCCCAGTGGTTCCTCTGCAGTAATTTCAACACCCGTTTCTTGCAGTCTTGAGTAAGCACCTTCCTCTTGCAGCAGAAACATGATCTAATTAAACACCAAAGACCCAAGAACTCCATTCTTCTTCAACCTCCAGTGAGCTAACAAGCTGATGGAGGTTGCTGTTTTGGGTACCCACCCCCAATCCTGCCTTTGGGCCAGTCCTGGCAATTGACAGGCACACCCTCCTCTAGGAATGGTGTGCGCTAGGCTGCTCACCTCTGGTCTGCATCAAATTTATGAATGGGTCATGAACTAAGAAAAGTCAATTTAATTAAACAGCTACAGTGCTCTGGAGGCTTTGCCGGTTGCTGTTGCACTTGTCATCTCATTGGCTCACTTATGAATGGCTTCCCGTTATGAAGTTTTAATGGCATTTTTATCAATGAAGGAACCGAGCTCACAGAAGTGAAATGGCATTCACTGGAGCCTGTAGGCAGAGATTGGAACCTGGGTTTTTATGAAGCCACGGCTGCTGGGAGCTATCCCAGGCCACCTCCAACTCAAGAGAGAAAGAATCTGAGTTAATTCTCTTGTACTTAGGCCTGACTGAGGGAAACTGTAAGTAACGACACCAAAGGCATTCTCCTGCGATTGGGAGAGAAGGGGCACAAGGCTTCAAGGAAGGGTTGAGGCCATGGCTCCATGCATGTTGAGTGTAGTACCAACCCAGCATTCCTAAGGCCGCGGGCCTGAGTTTGACCTCCATCTCTCCCTCCACCCCACCACTCCCACACATTCACAGGCAAAAAGAGCAGAACTGCACGCAAAGCCGAGGGAGTCCTAGGAGAATCACCAAACTGGGGAAGCAATGCTGTTCCTCAAGGACAGCCAAAGAAGGGCTACAAGGTCTGCAGGGGACAAAAGTTGGGTCCCGTACCTCCCCGTGGGCTGCTCTCTTCTAAGGAAGCCAATCTGGTCCTTATTTACCAATACACCATATACCATTATAAAAAGGGGGGGGGGCACAGTTCAAATGAAAATGAAACGAGGCACCAAGTCTGACATCAGCTCTAGAAAGCGATTTGACATTATGTTAGCATATGACCAAAGCTTCTGTTTTAAATTTTGGGAAATTTCACATTGCACCATTTTCTATTTTTCCCTCAACCACCAATGCTGTTTGCATCCACTTAGTACGTGAACCAGGACCAGGCATTTACGGGCAGCATTGCATATCAGTCATGAGCATGGGATCTGGAACCAGACTGTGTGAGTTCAAATCCTGCTTCTGATATTTGATGGGGTACCCTTAGGAGATCCTTTCACTCCAGGACACCAACTTCCCCATTTCTCAAGTTGGTTAGACTGACTGTGCCTCCTGGTTTGGCTCTGCCAGGGCTCGAAGGGAGCTCTCAAAGTCCAATGCTATGCAGTCTAGGGAGGAAGGGAGCCCTACAAGAAGAAAGTGATTGTGACTAAGGACATTAAGTTGGAAGTGGCTTTATTATCATCGAAATGGAGTTGGCCTTCTCTCTTTCCCTCCTACATTTTCTTAAAGCCTTTCTACATTCTGCCAAGGGGTGGTGTAGCTCTAAGACTGTCACCAGGTCCAGCCCCTGAGCTCAGACTGTTCAGTCTCCAGAACAATGAGAGTTAAATTTCCATTTTTTTTTTCCAAGACAGGGTTTCTCTGTGTAGCTTTGGTGCCTGTCCTGGATCTCCTCTGCAGAACAGGCTGGCCTTGAACCCACAGAGATCCGCCTGGCTCTGCCTCCCGAGTTGGGATTAAAGGCGTGTGCCACCACCGCCCAGATGAACTTCCATTCTTAACCGACTACCTAGCAGCTCTGTAAAAGTGGCACAGAATGGGGAAGGCTGCTCCAGAGGTACTGTCTGAAGGATGAGACTTGGTGCTGAGACCCACAACCCAGTTATACAGGCACGGTGAAGCATAGTCACCCCAACAAAGGAAGGTATTGCAGATAAAGCAATAGAAGAATGAGCTCAACCTGTTAGCTCATGAGCCTGCTCCCAATGACACTCCAAATGCCTTCGACCTGTAGGACCCGGATGTTGAACTCAGGTTGCCAGGCTTGTATGGCCAGTGCTTTTACCTGCTATGCCACTTCATTGTCCCTAACATTCATGGAGTTTTGAAAACTCAATCATGGTTGAGTCTAGGCTGATTTGCAGACTTTATATAATCCCTATTAAAAATCCCAAAAGACATTTTTGTGATAAGTGAAAAAATTCACTCTAAAATCATGAAGTATTTCAAGGCATACTTTGTAGCCAATAAAATCTTGAAAAGAAAGACAAATTTGGAGGCCCTAGTCTTTCTGGTTCCAAATTTATTGCGAAACTATAGTAACCCAAACAGTATTGTGCTGGTAAAAACATAGAAATGTCTAAACCAGGACTGCCTGGGAATTAGCTCTCACAAATAGTGTCAAAAGGTTTTTGACTATTGTCAAATGGTGGGACCATTTAATGTGGGCAAACAGTCTTTTAACAGATGTCATTGAGAAAACAAATATGAAAGAGTGAGGTAGAACCTTACACTGTATACACACACACACACACACACACACACACACACTAATAACTAAAATAAAAACAAAAACCTAAACCTAAATATGAGAGCTAAAACTAACACAAAGGAAAAACTCCTTGACGTGGAACTGGGCAGTGATTTATGGGTATATCACCGAAAGTATAGTAAAAATAGATACATGGAATAGATGAATGAGCTCACATCTGAATTTTAACTTCCATTCAAAGGTGCAGAGAACAAAGTGGAAAGGATTGCTGCTCCGGGGCGGCAGAAGTATTTGCAAGCTGTGTTTGATAAGAGATTGACATCTAGAACATAAGGAACTTCTGCAGTTCAGAAACATGGAAGCCTGACCAACAAATGCGGAAAGGGCTTGAATAAATGTTCCTCCAAAGAAAACACAGACGCAGCCAGCAAGTTCGTAAAGATGCTCACTATCTCTGAACATCAGAGAAATGCAGATCAAAGCCACAAGGAGACACAGCCTACTCCAGTCTCCTTTCTGTGCTGTAATAATATCCAGACAAGAAGCGAATCAGGAGACCCAGGGTTGACTTCAGCTCACAGGTCTAGGTTATAGACCACCACCGTTAGCGGGAAGCCGCAGGAGCAGAGCTTGGGGCTGGTGACTGCATGCCATCCACAATCAAGGGCAGAGAGAAATGAATACATGTCGGCTTGCCCGCCTGTCTGCCTGCCCATCTGTCCATCCATCCGTCCGTTCATCCATCCATCCGCCCGCCGGCCCGCCTGCCTGTCTGCCTGCTTATGTTCAAATCAATTTCTCCAGCCTTAGACAGTTCAGGATGCCCTGCTCTAGGAATGGTGGCCATCCACAGTAGGCTGGGTCTTCCTACATCAATCATCAATTAACTTAAGACAATCACAACTCGAGCCCCCTTCCCCCACACACACAACAGGTCCACAGGTCAACTCAAATTAGACGATCCCTCATTGATCCCTGTTTCACAGATGATTCAAGGTTGTGTCAAATTGACAATTAAAGCTAAGTATCACACTGCCTTATAACCATAGGATGGCTATTATCACACACACACACACACACACACACACACACACACACACACACTACATTCCTCTGGACTTTGAGCTATAGACTAAAAGCTATGACAACTAATTGTAACCCATGATCTGAATTTGGCTCCTTTTTACTTCTTTGAACCCAAGGCTTCATGCATGCCAGCCCCTGATTTTGATCTTATTCCAGTAAGGGATGGTTGGGGCAGTTGGTGAAAGTTCTAGGGTGTCTGAGTTGGATGGCAGTGGCATCCAATGCCAATTTCTTGACTTATCAGGTGGTCACGTAGTGTGGCTGCTGAGAAAGTGTGAACTGGTGCATTGAAGGCTCGGTGGAGCATCATGTTGATAACGTTCAGAAAAGGGTAACAAATGGGAGGAAATCATGACACAGGTATGAAGATGCCACAGTGAAACCGTTACTTTACATGCTAACCTAAACAATTAATTAAAAAAGATAAAATGAAGTAAAATGTTCAGAAAATCATAATGACAATGGGTATATGTATTAAAAACGGATGGCAGGCTGGAGACAAGGCTCAGAGCACATGTTGGGTCTCTCAGAGGCCCCTGTTGGTTCCCAACACCTGTGTCTGGTGGTTCACAGTCACCTGTAACTCCAGCTCTAGGAGATCTAACTCCCTCTCTGGCTGCCAGAGGCACTGCATTGACATGCACATTCACCCCCATACACGATTAGAAATAACAAAGATAAATATTAAAATAGATAGAAAATGTAATGTGTTAACATGTTAGCAATTAGAATATCTGGCTTAAGGGCATATGGTAGCTGTATGTATCACTTTTGCAGCTTTTCTGAAGAGCTTTTCACATTATTTCAGGCTCTGTGTGTGTATGTGTGTGTGTGTGTGTGTTCACGTGTGCATGTATATATGTGTATATGTGTCTGAAGATATGTGTGTGCACATGTGTGTGAGCATGTATGTATTCACATGTGTATGAACATATATGTGTAAGACAAGGTTTATCAATGCAGTCCTTACAATTCTGCAGTTGATAATTAATAATTATAATAATTATTATAACAATTAATAATTATTGAAGAATGCATTATATAAGCATTCTTGGACATCATCTAAAGTTAGGAAGCTGGCCATTGAACTTGGGTTCCTTCTCTGGACCACAGCCTGGAACTAATCCTGAGAGTCATTGCAGATCAACCCAAATTTCACAACACAAGCCTTTCCAGATTCAGAAAATTAAGGATGGAGAAAACCTGCCAACAGGAGCCTGATGTTGATAAGACCTGGGGAAGCTAGAGACCCCAAGGTACTAAAGTGGAGGAGGGGTATTGTATACCCAACATGCTTCAACCAAGGCTACCAAAAGCCTGTTTCTGGTCAAGCCACAGGCCCTGGGTCTCTGCTATATATGAAACTTAAAGCCAGAAAATGGCACTCCTTTGGGGTCTGGGAGCAGGTGGACCTACCCTGAGGTGTGGGAAGGGTGGACCTACCCTGAGGTGTGGGAAGGATAGACATGCCCTGAGGTGTGAGAAGGGTGGACCTAGCCTAAGGTGTGGGAGTGGGTGGACATGCCCTGAGGTATGGGAAGGGTAGACATGCCCTGAGGTGTGGGAAGGGTTGACCTACCTTGAAAACATCTTAGGAAAATCCATAAACAAGTACAGTCCAACCCTCATTTTCTGAGTGTGTACACACATCTACAACCCAGGCCCTGGAGAATTAGAGGCAGGAGGATCGCTCTCTTGATCCTGGACTCTATGCTGACACCCTGCTTCTTCCATCCACACTGGGCTGAAAGCTCCAGGTGGCCACATGCCAGCTGTGCTGCCCAGCACGTGGCTGTTAGCACGGTTAGGGTTGGATGCCCTCGTGTAATTATATCACATAAACAATTCTTAAAAATAGATTAGAAACTGTAAGTATGGTCTCACCAATTCTTTGGGGAAATCACTATAGAGCTAGTGAAGTCAACTTTCTGTATCCTGTAAGGAGTCCTAAATAGGGTTAGGAAAACAGTTCAATTGCAAGTGTATTTTTATTAGAGAAAATCATTATGGCTTTCGCCTCCCAGACTTGAAGATTGTCAGACACTTCTGTCTATGGTCAAACCTTTACATGTTTCTCTAAAGCAACAATGCAGTGAGCCTTAAAACAAGTGGGTTGGTGGAAAACATCTTTGTTAGGTAGGCTGCTTAAAGAGATGGACACTTAGCTAACTTATTAAGGAGAAAAATCCAGGGATCCCAATCAGCAGAGGACGAACAGAATTGTCACAGCCCTCAAAATGGAACAAAAGGAAAGTGGCCTGCTACTGCAGTTGTTACTATTGTGTTCCTCTTCATTTGAACTCAGCACCTCTTTCCTGTTTTTCAGGAAGAAAGCAAAGGCCATCTCCCTCCCTCTCTCCCTCCCTCCCTCTCTCCCTCCCTCCCTCCCTCCCTCCCTCTGACATGCACCTCCATTTCTTGGTTTTCCCTGAAATCCAGGCAGTTTTCAAGTCCCACTTTGGACAGTGGTGAGTGGAGGACTCTGCTGCACAATACACACTATGTTCAGTGTTCACGCTCTTCCATCTTCCTTGCTACCCTGGACCAATTCCTGATACAGGGTTCTCCACCTGCTCCCTGCATCCTCCCCCACCCACCACTGGGGGCGCTGCCTATCCTTTCACTGCCCCTCTGCCCCAGCTCAGAAGCCTTCCTTGGCTCCTCCCGCTGGAACTTCTTTTGTCAAGGATGTTCTTCCCAGGTCCCACATTGCAGCATCCTTCTCCTGGCCTTCCTCAGCTCCCCAGGCCTACCTTCCTGCTTGCTCTCTGTCCTCATCAGTCTCGCGAACTTCTTGGCCTTTATTATACTCATTTCCCCCATGTTCCGCTGTTCCTTAGAGTTCCAGATTTGAATTATTCTTAGCATGTTTTCTTTGTTGTTATAGGTATGTGTAGGATGCATGTGTGTGAGCTCAGACATGCCTTTTAGTGTTGTAGGTCGGAGGACAGCTGTCAGGAAGGAGTTGGTTCTCTGCTACTTGTTTAAGCTGTTTCTGCCATGCTTTGCACTCCGGGACAGCTGCTTCTGGAACTCCCGCTTGACTGATCCTCCTGTCTCCACCTCCCATCTCATTTCAGGAGAGCTGGGATTACAGACGTGTGCCACCACATCTGCCTTTTTGAAACTGCGAGTCCTCTGGATCGAGTTCACGTCATCAGGCTTGTGTAGCTTTCACACACTGAGTCAACTCCCCGGCCACTTTTGATCCTCAGCCTGTCGACTCCACTCTCGGATTCACTGCCTTTACCCATCCTGGTTGAGAGGCTTCTAGTCAAGCTAGGCTAGAAGACTCTTGTTTTTCCTTCCTCTCTCTCACCTTCCATATACAAGTGACCTCTAAACAACCCTCTCCCAACCACCTGCCCTGGTCCTTTACCCTACTAACTACTTTAGGCTCTGGGGTTCCATCTACCATCCGCAGCTTCTTCCAGCTTCCTGCCATTATGAACACTTCATGGGAAAAACATAAGGAGAATTTTCAAACTATGGATAAAAGTCAATCTTCCACCATCTGGTCCATGTCTACCTTTCCAGTTCTGTATTCTGATATGTATGTGACTTCTAATGATCTCGACTCAGTACTCTAATCCTAATGGGAACAGCCTTCTGGTGTCTTCACCAACATCTCCTCATCTTTTAAAACCCAGCTCTGTCATCACCACCCCCAGCTAGCCACCCGCAAACTCTGCAAAGCAGAATCAGTCAACAGACCTCAGCATGCTGTGCTGCGCATCTCTCCATCTTCCTCCTGGTTCATGAGACATGTATGGTTCAGAAGAGGCAACCAGCCAAATCTCACAATAACAGGAGGTCAAATTTGTTTCTGACCCTAGTTACACCAGAAACCAGAGTGCTCTCTAATTTGGAGTGCGCTCATTATTGTTCACAATGCAGGAGAAATGGACCAGGGAGAAATCAGTCTCCTAGGCAGCAACATGTCCATAAAGACCCCGTCAACAGACTCCAAGCCCCGCCATCTTGCTACATCTCTCGGCACTAATTTTCTCTTTCCCTTAACTCTTACAGCCTCTCCCTCCACTGTCTGCCGACAAAGCCCACTTCACAGCCTCTGTGGAAACAGACCCACTCAGACAAGGGCTCACCAGACTTTTCAGAACCACATTCAAGGCTCCTTCCTAGTCAATTGGACGGCATTCCCACCTTGCCAGGGATGTGCTCTCCTTACATTTATGCGAGGTCCCCTCTAGTTCAAGAGTTTCACCCCAGAAGTTATCCGTTCTGTCTCGATAGCCACAGTTTTCCTCAAGGGTGTATTGATGTACAGTAAGCTCTGAATTCTCCCTGGCTGTCCCCAAGTTTTCCTACCTCCTCTCACAATCCAGCTCATTTTAAGACTCGTCTACACATTTCCACCCAAGTCAGGCTTCACCTCTACCGCCTGTCCCTCCGTCAGAGATACCAAGGACTCCACATCAACACATATCCCTGCACCCCATCAGCAGCATTGGCTCAGCTGATCCAGCCCTGCTCCTCTTCACAATTCGCTCTTTCTCTTGGCTTCTAGGATGCTGTAGTCCTCTCTCGCCCCTCGGCGGCTGCTCCTCGGTCTCATTGGTTGGATCTTCCTCATTATCTTCACCTTCCCAACCTCTGACCTCTAAATGTTGGATTATTCCAGATCCTGATCCACAAGTCCTGCCTCCCCACCCCACCGCACCCGACCCCTGCCACTGGACCTCTCTCCTCAATTTGAATGCCTCTATCTTATTACTTGCTCAACCTTCCACTTAGCTGTCTGGCAGGTACCCCAAACCCACTGCTTTGTTTTCCCTCCTCCATTCCTCCTGTAGTCTAACCTCACGAAACAGAACCTCCATCTGACTGAGCTGCTCAGGCCCAAATCCAGAATTTCCTGAATTCTTTTCTTTCACATTCTGCAATGGGATCATCAGTAAATCCTGCCTGATTCCTTCGTAAATATATCTAGATCCTAGCTGTAGCCATTGTTCCAGTCCCCTGACCGCCCACTCCCTATCCCAACAGTCTCCTACCTGCTCTTTCTGCTTCCATTCCTCTGCCTAGCAAACAGAATGACCCTTTGGAGTTGAGGCCAGGTCATGTTTATTCTCCGTGGAAGCCCTTTTAAAGGTCTTTCCATTTGCTTCAGTATGCCAGGGTCCATATTCTCCTTGCTAGGAGGTTGGGCAGGAACTTCCCCTAAAGAGTGTTTGTTCCAAGGAGAATAAGATCAGAAAATAGGAGGCCAAAGGCTGGTCTGAGCTCTGAGACTTTGCCTCCTGTGAAAGCCTGCTGGTGCCTCCCTGGATGTTGTACATGTTACTCTCCTTTCTGTTCTCAGGCCTTTGTGGGCTCGTGGATGTTTTATTATGTGGAAGGATGCTAACTAAGTCTGCCATACCCAAAGACCTTTGAGTCACTCGAGGCAGCTGTAGGGATTGTCCTCTTGCTGCATCCCCATCTCATCTGGAAAGTTCCTTCATTTAGGAGACTTACCTGACCCTGACATCTGAACTAAGAGTAGCACCAACCCCATCACTCCTGTGTTTGCGTCACCCCCAGTCACTGTAACGCACAGCCTGACAGCACAGCCAGGAGTTCGGCTCACCCCCAGTCATTGTAACACATAACCTGACGGCACAGCCTGGAGTTGAGATCTCTGTCTCTCTGACCCCATCTCAGTCTCATCAGGAAGCTTGGTTCCACCTAACAGGTGGTTCAGCCACTGCTGAACAAATCACACTCTCACCACCTCCAAAGCCACCATTCTCCCAAGTGTGGCCAGTGCGTTGCTGTGGTTGGGTTTTACAGCTTGGATGTACTTCCTAAGCCCTGGTTTTGAAGACTAAGCGATGGCCTTAATTCCAAGGAGCCTCTCAGTGGGAAGCCCTTCTCAGCAGAGTTCCCTTAGGTAACTGCATTTGGATTTGGTACTCCTACTCCGAACCTCCCTCTTCTTTCCGAGTTGACATTGCCCTGCTGTGCCTCATTCAAGGTATCACATTTAAAATTTTGCCTCCTGTTTTGCCTTAAGGAAAAACCATCATGTCGACTTAACAGCATCAAGCCCTACATGGCGCTTTTCTATCCTCAGTCCTTTGCGTGGTACATGTCTTACTTTTTCCTTTTTAATCCACATCATGCTTAGAAAAAGTTCATTTTCAGGGTCAAACACACAGGCAATTGTGGCGGGAGAAGAAAAGATTATCCAAAATGGTTGAATGTTCCAGGCATGGGAAATAAATTGATCTCTACTCAGGTTACTGGCAGAAATACACAGGGAGAAAATCTTGCATCTGTTTCCCATTGTACATGCCTAAAGGGCACAACCCAGAGATTGGCCCACAAGCAGGATGAAGGTGCTGAGGCCGACGACAGTCTGGCCTTGGGGCAGTAGTGGGGAAAGTCCATCCAATATGTATTTCATGCTTATTTTGGATTATAGATTCTGGAGTTTAATCCAAAGAACTAACTTCTAACTACTGAAAATAAAAAACAGAACAACTAACTCCCTATTAGTTTTCTTCAAGGTCTCCAAACACAAAGATTCTGTCTTCTTCACAGACATAGAAGATAAGATTTGGGAACTGGATAGAACCTTGAAGACAAGACACCCTCTGCAAATGAGTTGCTACCAAAACCTCTTGCCATTTAAAAAATTTATTGGCTGTCTCTAGGCCAGTAGACTAAAGAAGAGCACCCATATCCATTGTTGTAACTCTCTGACACCAGAAAGGAGAGTTTGCAGCAGTAACTCTCTGCTCACCTTCCTTACACTGATGTCCCAGGGCACTACACAGTCTAACAGACAAGGCCTGCTTGATAAGAAATGCCTTAAGATTCTCATGGGGAAGGTTCTCCAGCCTGGCTCGTGTAAGGAAACATTTATTGATGCTATTAAAATACGCAAAGCTTTTAACCAATACGTGTTTGAAAGAATGAAGATTCCAGGAGAACCACTCACAGCTGTAAGAAACCACTGTGCGCTGCAGGGCAGGATCAGGGTTCTGTCCTTGCCAGCAGGTTGGGCAGGAACTTCCCATGCAGAGGGTTTGTTTCAAGGAGACACAACCAGAAACTAAGAAACCAAAGGCTCTGAGACTTTGTCTCATCTGAAAGACAGGTTAGGAGAGAAAGCAGAGTCGGGGTTCCATGAAGGGAGGCACAGCAGTTAGAAAAACAGCTTAGCACCATCTTCCTGCATGGGGCCCTGGCTTAGTTTTACACAGACATCCCGAATGGAGTCTTCCAAAAACTGAGCCCTCAGTGAGGGCAGCTGGAGCAACACTTTGGATGGTATCACAAGACTCCCAGGGCGAAGCTTCCTGGCTTCCTCAGCATATGCCAGTGCCCATTTTACAGGGGGGATTTATGATCCTTCTCTCAGTAGAGCCAGCTAAAGTTTTATAATCTTCATTAAAAACCAGTACCACGTGTAATAATACGAAACACTGCCCTACACAGGGGGGCAAGTTATAGGTGCTTAGGGAAACATGGCGGCTTCCTGGCCTTGGCAAGTGGTAAAGTTGCAGGCACCAGTACAACACTAACACAACCTTATTTTACTGCAAACGTACGTTCAGCCTAAGTCCTAATTACTGTCTTTAACATTTCAACCACCACCTTCTGACATTAAACCCAGGATGGCTTAATGGTCTGCAGCACCCCGACAGCCTTCAGAGGGACAAGGGACAGCGGAAGCAGCCCGGTGGGAGGTAAGGCTAAGGATAGAAAGGGGCTTCTTCTTTAAACTAGGCAATAGACAGTGTGTGGGGGTTGGAGGCCTCCTTAGTGGAGTAGACGTTTAAAGGACCCTCTTGGGTAGGGAGCCGCTCTGTCAAGGCCCACTTCCCATAAAAGGGGGCCGGCTCCGCTTTCCAGGGGTCCTTAGCTCCTCTTGGCCTGCTCCTTCAGGAAAGCCGTGTAGTCAGCCTCGGAATGTCGGGTTCCAAGTCTGCTTCTCCCTTTGATGAAGTGCCCACGGCTCTGGCGACCTCCCCACGTGTCACACTGGCCTTCGCCGCTCTCGTAACCCCACTAGCCGCACAACCCCTGACTCTCAATGCCGGGGCCAGTCTAGGCGGAGCAAGGCAGTCTTCCGGGTAGGGAAAGACAAGGTTCTCAGGGCCGCGCGGCCAGCACAAAGCCGGGAGACCGGCGTCCGCCGCGGCGACAGGCGCGCCCCCTCCCCGAGCCAGCCGGCGAAGCGCGCGCCCGCCCGGGCCCGAGCCCCGGGAGCGCCATTCGCGGAGCGGCTTACGCCAGTCACCCGGCGTACGGCGCCCCAGCGGCCGGGGAGGTGCGCTGCCCCGCTCCCGTAAAGTTATTGTGAATGGGGAGCGGGTGACGTCAGCGCCGAATGTCAACAATGTAGCGATTGAGAGTGTGGGCGTTCCGGGAGAGCGCGAGCCGCGCGGCGCAGCCAGCAGCCCCGCCGCCGCCTCAGCAGCAGCCCCGCGGCCGCGCACCGGGCTGCGGTCGCCCCCTGCGCCCCGCTTCGCCCGCCGCCCCTCCCTCGCGGCCCGCCTCCCCCCCCTTACCCCCACCCCCGTCGCCCCCGCCGCGCGCGTCGCTCCCCTCCCCCTTCCCGGACTCGGGGGGCTGCGAGCGAGCTGCCATGTGATGCGCATCCCCTCCGCCTGCTCTCGGTGACCCCAGGACCGCCCACCACGCCGGCGGCCGGGAGGGGGCTGCGGGCTGGGAAGACCGCGGGCAAGACCGGCGCGGGAGGACGAAAGTTCCCGGGGAAGGTGAGTGCCCGACCGGGCCGCGGGCCGCGGCGACGCAGCGGGGCAAGTTTGCGCGGGGAGCGGGCGCGCGGGGCAGCGGGCAGCGTGGGGCCTCGGCGGGCAGCGAGTCCGGAGGGCGTACGGCCGCTCCCCGCCCACGGCCGCCTTATGGCATTTTTCTAGGAACTGGAAGGGGGTGGGAGCCGAGCGGAGGACGCGGCGGCGGGGCGCGCTCTCCCGCCTGCCTGTTTACGGCGGGCGAGGCGGCATTGTATTTTGCTCGCGTCGCCGGGTGTTTTGGAACAGCAGGGGGAGGAGGAGCCCAGGGTAATAAGTCAGTCGTGGGGCGGGAGGGCGGGTGGGGAGAGGAGCGCAGCCCGAGCCGCAGCAGCTGTCAGACCCACGGCCCTGCCTCCGGCCCCAGCCCGCGCTCCGGCCGGCCGGGGTGGCCGGGTCCCTGCCCACCACCGCACCCGCGCGCGGCGGCCGTTCCGCCAAGATCGCGGCTCTGCGGCTCAGCGCTCAGCTGTCAGCTGCGGCAGAGTGGCTCGGACGACCACGCCGGGCGCTAGAACGAGGCAGCCCCGGGTTCTTGGGCGCAGACGTGCCCAGTGGAGCTCATGGCTTCCGAGAGGGACACCTTGCATCCCCCATGTCCCCAAGGTCCAACAATACACATCCACACCTGTACTCCAGTCTCCGAACCCTAAGGGCTCCACCTAAGAGACGAGTTTAAGGAAGGGACAACTCGCTGCACCTCCCCACGCCGCTCGAGGCCTTCTGAGGGTCTCGCAGATCGCTCAGCCACTGGGTGTTCGGGACCCGAGCCGCACGGAGAGGGCGGCGGGCGGCGCTCATGGACTACCCCAGGTGCCCGCGAGAGGGGACTCGACCGAGCATCTGGGCGACCTCGAGCTAGGCGAGGGTTTGAAGGAACTTAGAGGAAACCGGCAGGGTGGCATGTGTCTGAAGGACCGCACACCCCTGGCCCCGGGGGTCTTGGGCACATAGAATCTCCCCTACGTGCTCTTGCATACATGAAAGTTTGGTAACTTGGGCGAAGTTCCTGTAATGTTGTGGTATGGGTGGTGTTGTGTGTGACCCAAAAAGGTGCTCCTGGCATTCCGCGGGTCCAGCCACTGCCGTTACTGCCTCCTGGAACAAGAGGGGCTGGGAAGTCCCACCTACGAGACGAGACCCAGCTGCGACTTGTGGCGGGCTTGTGGGCGGCCAGGCGACGTGTTTCTGGATTTTCACCTTCGCTGTCTAGTGTCACCGTCTCTTGTTAATTTCATCTGCTGAGTGTATTTAACTAAAAAGGGTAATTACTTTAGATAAAAAAATCCTTCCCTGCCTAGTGGGAACCTTGGCAGAGATGATATCTAATGAATTTTCTTTTTCTTTCTTTCTTTCTTTCTTTCTTTCTTTCTTTCTTTCTTTCTTTCTTTCTTTCTTTCTTTTCCTTCCTCTTTCCTTCCTTCCTTCCTTCCTTCCTTTCTTTTTCTTTTCCTTTTTGTCTTTTTTTTTTTTTTTGGCTTTTGTCTGTTTAGAGTAAAATTAGAAATGTAACTCTGACGTCCGTTTTCTCGGATCATTACAATGTAACATGTAGGAAATTGTCGCGCCGGTAAAGCTCAGGTTGACTGGAAAAGCTAAGCTTGAACCTCTGTTGCCACCCCTCCAGTAGATATGGCTATTTCCGCAAGGCAGCGGGCGGCTTGCTTAAAATGTGAGGTCATCCCATCCCGGCCTCCAGCCGCTCACCAGTGGACCGCCCTTTCCCTCCTCACAGGTAATAGACGTAGTGGGGGAAGAAAGACATCTTTTAGAATTAGTCTTGCTAATTCAGTGTTGCAGCCAAAATACTCCAGTGAAAGGTCTGTCAGCGTCCCTATTGTAATTCAGTTTTCCAGGCGCTAATAATCGTCACAAAACTTTGAATGGCTTCTAGTGTTCTGGTCTTTAAAGCTATTGATTACCCTCTTTGGCTCTACCTGCCATTTCTGAAACCCAGAGTCCTTCACATGAAGGCAGGCAGGGGCCAGGCATGGGATATGCAACCACAAAATGAAATAGTTTGGTTAATATTTACATTTTTAATTTTAGTGGGCTTCAGGTTTGCAGCGTGGCACTCTGAATGTTGGAGTAAATTCTCCTGATGTCTGTTCGTTCTGCGAGTGGGTTGAAATGTCAGTTCATGGAGATCTGTTTCCTTAGGCATGTGAGAGTTCTAGCTAGATTAGAAGCTCTCCTGTTACTCCTCCTGCTTTGTGTGTTGCCTCTCAGAACCTGCCATGGATCAGGAGTGAGGCAGAAAGGGTTGGGGGGAAATGGCCCCTAATTTACTTTGCCACCTGTGCTTGGGAGGATGGCCTGCCTTCTCTTTCTATTGAATTATGCCCTTTGACTCAGAATCTTCAGGCAATTCCCTTCCAGTCACTCACCTCTGGCTGCTGTGTGAGGGGCTTAATTATTTGCAAACTGCCTTGAAATCCCAGGATGAAAGGCACCGAATAAGTGCAAAGTATTGTTATTCAGATATGGAATTTAATGATCCATTACAGTTCATCAGGAAAATGCACTTTGCCGTGATGGGAGGAAATGTTTCCACCTGATAGTGGGTAATAATAAGTGCTTAAAAGTAGGTTCAGATTACAGATGAGACAATTAACTGCAGCCATGTGCTCTTCAATTTGTTGCAATTCATTTTGTGATCAAAGTGAGTTACAGAGAGCCAGATGGTCAGGTTCATGTTCAAATCTCTCTCAAGCCAGCCCTGCACTTCTGTGCCCACTGTCAGCACAGCCGAAGGGACTTAGCAATTCATTAGTGATTGTGAGCTGTTCCTCAGAATTTGTAATCCAGGCTCCTGTGAGAAAGGCCCAGGCCAATCAGTTTTGTTGGGAGCCCTTTAGTTTTACTTGGATTAGGTCTAGCTTAGTGTCTCTGGTATGGATCCAGTCTTAACAAGGAGGAAAGAGACCCTTGGTCTATCAAGCTTTGCTATCAAACTACATTGCTCTGGATTTTAAACCTCAGATTTCAGGGGAGTAGTGTCTGGTTTGCTTCAAATGCTGGCCTGACTGTTGAATGAATGAGTCAGTGCTTAGGTGAAGCAGCTAGCACCTTGCAGTTCCCCTGGGGAGTGTGGGGGTATAGGAGTAGGCTAGTGAGGGTGGGGTGAGGAGCAGGAGCAGCCTCTGAGGCCAGGACCAGGGTGTCTGCATACTGCTCTGCCCTCTTCCGCCCAGAAGGATCTCACACCTGCTTTAAAATTATGTCTTGTCTTCTCAGAATGTTAAATCATAAACAAAGGGGGCCTCATCCCCATTTCCACTGCATCCCTCAGACTGTGTATCTGGTGCTTGTGAGGAGAGGCCATAGTGTCGGGTGTGGGGCGGCCGCTTCCTTCTCAGCTCTTGTCTGCTCTTGCCAGGCAGAATGAGTGGGAATGCTGGCCCTGAGCATTGCCTGTTCCAGATTATTGTGTGGAATCCTCCATCCTAAAGTGTTAATGAGGATGTCTGTAAAAACCTGGGCTAGGTCAGAGAGGTGCCTCAGTAGGATGCCAAGTTTGGCTAGCCTGAGAGCTTGAGTTTGGAGAAAACCAATTTCTGAAAGTTGTTTCTCTCTCTCTCTCTCTCTCTCTCTCTCTCTCTCTCTCTCTCTCTCTCTCGTGTGTGTGTGTGTGTGTGTGTGTGTGTGTGTGTGTGTGTATTAAATAAATATATAAGATCATTTTTTAAAAGCCCAGACCAACCTACAGGTGGCCTGTTTTTCACCACTGAGCATCCTAAAACATCTTATTGTTTAATACTTTCAGACTTATACCTCTTCTCTGAAGTCTGACACGTGGTAGGTAATTTGTTCATGCGTACCAAATGAGTAGTGGTCCATTGACCAAGAAAACAGAAAGGCTTGGGGAGAATGAAGGTCTGAATCAACCTTGGATCTCATTCGGGGATTGCCACCTTCCTTTTTGAATGGAACATTCCATCTGAAAGCCTATATACTTAGTTCTTGGGCACAGTGTTTCTCTTCAGGTAGATAAGCCATTGTTTGGGACCTGCCCAGCTTCCTTCCCTGCTGCTGACTATAGTGCAGGCCCTGTTGTTTCATGCCTGAAGATGTCCATGTACATTTGGTATCTGAGAACGCGATGAAAACAGCAGGTTTGATGTCTTGATTGTTCATATCATTCCCAACATACTTCCCCTTCACCTATCTCACGACTCCCAGAACAGTCTGTGAAGGAGACATCGTGCCCGGTCTTTAGAACTGGCGAGGTCTAATCTGAACTTGTTCTTGAGTGCCTGCTCATAGGCTTCACGTAGCTGTGACTACAGCCCAACACAAAGCTGACAATTCACTTAAGACCTTAGGAGCATTTGTGTTTAGAACTCCACTGTGTGGTTCTCAGCAGTGAACAGTGCCCTTTTGGAATGTCAGAAGGTTGATGATTGGGCTTGCCTGTAGGTGGTTTTCCCATCTGAAATCCCGAGTCCAGCCCCCAAGTCAGTGACTAGATTGCAGTCTGTGGAGCTGCGGCATAGAGAGAACACAGTCTCAGTCCGCAGGTATGTGGAGCAGGGCACAGGACAAGATGTAAGTATTTGTCAACTTGTGCAGTTAGGCAGCAGAACCTTCTCTGTGCCTCCCGGCTGCTCTGCTTCCCGGCTGGTTATTATAGAAACTGCAGTGACATCAGACCCCACCATAGACACTCAAAAGTTCAGAAGTCAGGGCTGATGCCAAACACTGGAATGTCTGTGAGGGAGCTTTTGGCAGAGCTGGGTTGCATTAGGGAAAGCAGTACCAGCCATGGTACTGAGAGAAAAAATTCTGTCTTAGCAGTGACAATCCATGACAGTATACTTAATACATATCGAATTTCTATGTTAATATTTACAATTTGGAAACAATGTGAACTAACATTTTGTTCAGTAAGGTTGCTCAAAATATTACTCATTTTTCTTTTTTCTGTTTGGTTTGGGCTAGGAAATACTTAACAGAAAAAGTTACTTGTCAAGATTTCCCTTTGATTTTTTTATAAGAATTTTTCCTTTTTTGTTCATTCAGATGTCAGTGTGTTTAAAGCTGAAATTTAACCTCCATGCTATTTCCTTAAAGAGGGACAGCGTCTCAGATTCTTTACCCCACAGCCTTTTCAAGGACCACTTTATTTTTCTAAAGAATATGTAAATTGACCCACCAGTGGCTCCACTTCAAAAACCCGGGCAAACTTTGTCTTTGTTTTCCTTGAGCTTTTTCCCCATCAAAATAATGGATGTCCCCATTAGAAACCCTTTCACGTACTCACTCATTCTTAGTCTGGGAATTACAGCCAAAGTGCCTCTCGGTCTTCCCCAGTGACTTCATAATCGCGCCTTTCCCAGCATATTCCCCAGTTCACGGCTCCTTTGTTCCTTAGCCTGATCATGGATTGTCTTTTGGTCTCAAGATGTTCCTCCTGACTTTTTGTTTTCTTGCTGAGGGCTTCAGGACACACGGGGAGCCATTGCTCCAGCCAGCTCCCCTGTGGCAGTGTGGCAGCATCCAGCCTCTCCTTTTCCCAGGCCTTAGCCTATGCCAGCCCCTTTACCCCTCATTATTCTGTCCAGTCCTTCCTGAGCCAGCAGCTAATACAGGTAGACTTGAGTTCATTTCAGAAGAAGGCTTTGGCATGCGCCAGCCCCTGTCAATGTGCTCTCACTCCCCTGTCTCTTCTTTCTCCTGTCACTTTGGGCAGATATTTCAGGGTTCTGCTGGGGACTCTGCAAAGGCCAACCTGTGGACAGTTGGGATCTTCTTTGACTCCAGGAGTAATTCCCATTCCACTAATATGAGAACCAAGTGAACAAGTGAGCGTGTGTGCTCACTAACTTTGCAAACGTCCCAGGAGCCGTAGGTTATTGGTAGTTTTAATTTCCTCCCCACACTGTACTATTTACGGATGCTATCAAATGGGTCATGTGAACAGAAACTACATTCTTGGGCAGCAAATGCCACATGCAATCATCATAGACATATAGAGAGTTGTATCTTAATGTGTAGTTGAAAGGATAGCTAGCTCATTTTAACTTGTGTAAAAGGGAGATATGCCATCCTCTACTGGATATAGAGTGGTGATCTAACCTGACCGGAAGATTAGGGATGCTCCCCACCCCCAGGTAGGAGTTTTAGACAAGACCATTTTAAACCTGGGGGCTTGCTGTTTTCCTCAGTCCTCCAATCCTATTAATTCACAGCTGTCTTCAGCCCTTTGGAGTATTGCATAATCCATGATATAACCCCCAGGGCCATTTTGGCAAATGATAGTTCTTGTCTACAGAGTCCAGAATTGATTTATTTACCTCAGTCCTTAGAACTGGATAAAAACAGAATTGCTAATTGCCCAAAGTACACTTCTGTTCATACTTGGGGGAAAAAAAAAATACAAGTTAACATTGTTACTTTAAGCATTTTAACAGTTTGACAATATTTGAACGATCAGAAGCTACATGGACAGTTCCTTCGGTCAGATGTCCAATGCTATTAGACTGTGCAAAAATGATTAGTGAAAATGTGAGTTTAGCTTCTAAAAAGAAGCCCTGACCTCTCTAGTGCAGTATAGAAACGGGTGGGCTGAGGGGTGTTAGGATTTGCAACCAAGAATGGTTTTAGACCTTTCTTGGAAGCTCAACTTAATATGACTATTAAGTACCTATTTAAAAAAGTCAACTATAATACATGCTAAAACTCCTCTGAGTTTTCTTTGTATATATGTTGCTTGCATTAACTCAATCATCCCAACAACCCAGAACAGAGTTATAGATGGCACCAGGCTCCGGAGTTGGAAAGCAGGGCTTAGACCAGACACCTGATACAAGGGCCGCCATGCTATGTGTCCACCTTTCACTGCAGTGGGACCTCCAGAACTGATCTCAGGAGTGGACATTTAGGCAACTCACTCTAAAATATTGGCTGCTTTCTTGACATCTATCCGAAAGATAAACTTGGAAACCAATTTCTCTGGAACCTGAGTTTGAGTGTCTTATCTCCTTGTACTCTCATGACTCACTTCCTAATGACTGTGTTCCGTGGATCTTAGTAAACATTCAGTGATCAGAAAGTAAAAGTGGTAGCATAGGAAAGCAAGAGATAAAGGTGTAGAACATGAATCCTGATTCTCCATCCCCAGGTTCCTCTCACTTCCTTCCTCTTGATAGGTGAAGAATTTGCCACTTAAGTTTTTTGGTAGGGCAAGGAAAGAAAAAAATAATTCCAGGAACACTCTAACCTGGAGGAAGAATTGGACTCACAACCAATTCCGTTAGCGTTCCTAATTGGGATTGTTAGCTAGCAGTGACAGAGAAGTAGTAACCTTTGCCCCCATTCTAGGCAGTTTCAGGAAGAGATTATCTTGCCAGATTAGCATGTCGCAACTTTCAGCTGGAGATCTGAATGGGTTTGAAGGACTCTGCTCGGCAAGTGTCCAGGTTACCTGGGGTTTACAAGGGTCATCGCTCAGAATGCTTACTCAGCACCCGCCACTCTGCCGGGGCTGGACATGAAATTGACGTTTGCGCCAAGAGGCATGCTTGGGGCTGCTTGAACGCTAAGTGCACGGTCAAGGCGCAGTTTGGGAAATGATAAAGTGTGTGAATGTATGGTGCTCATTTCTTTTAGCATTCGAAATTTGGAGACAGCTAAATGCAGAGATGCTTAGTGTGTCAGTGTTGGAGGTTTTAAGTGATTAAAAAAATCAGGCAGATGAGTGCATAAAGATTCCTATGCAAACAATGATGAGCTCAAATTAAAGCTGCTGATTTAGTGTGAGAATTAGTTGCATTGATTTGTAGAATATCTATATGGGTTCAAGATTCCATATTATGCAAATGAATAAACCCCAAAGAGTCAAACTGAAAAAAAAGAAATTATCTGTGAAAGATATTATTACCATTCAGTGAGAGGAAAATGTAGACACATTTCAAATTAACCCTTACTTCCCACATATCCTCTGGGATGACAGTCTTTGTCAGAATTGTCAGGGAGCTATGCAGGCTTCCTTGCTCTTGCAGCTGGCTCCATGTCACACTGGCCTTTTGGCCTTCTGACCTCAAGCCAATATCAGAAAAGGATATATAAATAGAGTTTCATGAGGGAATCTGTAACTGAGCGTGCCTAGTGCATTACTTTCCTGAGATGTCAGCATTTGAACTGGAGATGGACAGAGAAGCGGACACCTGGGGTAGGAGCCCTGCATTGTCCCACGGTGATGACCTGGGGTGCAGCGTCCCATAGTGGTGAACTGGGGTGCAGTGTCCCACAGTGGTGACCTGGTGATGGAAGTACCATGGTGACAAGAGAGACAAGCAGGTTAGAAGCCAGAAACATCAGTTAAATAAATGAAGATGTAAAGCACAGATGGGTTTTCATGATACATTTATCTGTGAGCTTCACCTGAGAGACTAGATTGGGACACTTCAACCTGTCACAGTTGTGTCGTGACATTTAAACTGTTCTTCGGGGGAAACAACATGGTCAAGGTTTTTGGATTTTTGTCAGTTAGTGGCAAAGATACTGTGAAATTATCCTTGAATTCTTGACTATTATGATGTGGGGGAGCAATGCATTCAGTGTCTTCTACCTTCCTATCCCCTCCCTACCCCCAGTTTCATTGATAAAGATGGGCCAAGGAACTTCTTTTGGAATTGGTTTGTCTTATACTATCAGCACAGTGGTGATATCGGGACATTAAGAGGCTGATTGGTTAAGAGAACAGTGATTATTTTAGATAAAGTCATAGCCTGGTAAACAGCTCTTGGGGGGGATGAGGTCTGAGCTACTCTCCACCCCTCCAGCAACCATGCTATGTTGGGTTGGTGGCGCCATCTAGTGTCCGTCGCTGGAACTGTGCTGGACTCCTGTCTTCCTCATCCTTGATGAAGAACTCCTGGAGGTGGGTGGTTTTTCTGCAGAAGGGCCCTGTCCAGTGGGGACTGCTCTCTAGTTCCTACTTTTCTTCTGCCCCTGCCTATAAATATGTCTCCATGCCTCTGCACCCTTTCTTTTCTTTTCCTCCACCCTCTCCTCCTCCTCTCCTCCCCCTCCTCCTCCTCCTCCTCCTCCTCTCCCTTTCCTCAGCCTCCTCCTCCTAGTCATGGGCTCTTTTCTTTGATTTCCTTCTTCCCTCATCCTCTTCCTTCTGGGACTAAAATCATTTGAGAAGCTCCCTGTCCGTACTATTTAGATGATAAATATCAGTAATTTTCTTGACCTTTTGAAAGTTTTCCTATTTATTTTGTGCAGAAGTGTCTTGGAAGACCTTGTCCTTCATTCTCTGCTAATTAGACATTTTTCCCAAACGTGGTTGTCTGGAGTAGGGTGGGGGGGCATTGGGGGGCTTCATTCATTAGTTTTGGAACTGTTGTTACAGGATTATCTCCTACTTTTAAGTTACAAATATGACCCCTCACACTCGCTTTTATCTGGAAGCAATCATGGACTGCCCCGTGATGCTACCTCATGGGCACGTTGTACTTGGCTTTGTGGAAATGTGTTCTGAGTTACAGGCAGCCCATTCTTCCACATGGCTCTTGGGATCCTGTGTTCAGTGAGAGAGCAGAGCTGAAGGCATGTAGGTCAGAGTCTGGCGTGAGATTGCCACGTGCCGACGGCCATGGGGCCTGGATTAGTGTGTAAATTTCAGTCTCCCTCATTCAGCACTCAATTCCCACGTATGTTCAGCCCTCAAAGTGTGGGTTTGAATGCAAGTCTCCTCCGAAAAACAGGAACTGTGCTTCGGTTACCAGTTCTTGTGGTCGATATGGCAAGCTATTTTGATTTGTCAGAGGGGAGGAAAAGCAGTTAAATCTAGTTAAAATTAAAACCAGTTAAAATTAACCGGCTCATGAGATTTGAATGCAGCTGCTCCACACGTTGAAAAACTGAGAGTGAGTTGTTTGTTTATCTCCCCTGCTGATTATGACCGGTCATGACTTCCTTTTGAGCCAGGGTGTGGATTATCTGTATTTTTGAGCGAACCTAGGAAGATAACAACTGGGTGGGCGGTAGAGAGCCTTGTGTGCCCTGGTTTTATTTTGTCCTGCAGTGTGTGTACCTCTACATGAAGTATTGAGCAGTCAGCATTTCCCAGCAGCAGCTTGCTGACTCACTCGCCCAGAGGCTGTTAGTGAGCCGCTGGCCGCTCGGCAGTGCACGGGACCATTGTAGCCCGAGGAGGGTGGGAGCTCACTGTCTTTGTGTCTGTGGTCACTGTTAGCTGATTGGGGTTCCCTCTACCCAACACAGCCTTCGGGAATTGGGCACATTCTTGCCTTTGCAGGGACGGCATAGAGAATCACAGCATTTCTAGAAATTGATTTTCACTTTATTGTTTGGGGAATCTTCGAGACCAGAAGGGAGAGAGCTGAGAAAAGGGAAAGGGGTAGTCCTGTTATTTCCTACGTAGCACCCCAAGGACTTTTCATAAAACTTGAATTGGGCTGTCTTGGCATTCTCCTTCTGTGGGCAGCAGAAGCGGGAGGCAGGGCAGTAAGGGGGTGGGACTAACAAGCCGTCCCCGGGTGACCGAAGCCTTTGTTTGTATGTGTTGCTGGATATTGATGTCAAAACAAACACAGAGCACCTAGCCTCGGGTCAGGAAGATGCTCCCTGAGTTTGCTGACTCCGTTTGAGTGTTTTGTTTACATCGCCCTGTTTGTGTATCTTCATCGGAAAGTGTGAAAAGCTTGTTGTTTTTTGTTTTGTTTTGTTTTGTTTTGTTTTTCTGAGAGCTCTACATAAACTTCCTTTTGTGGACAGAAGTCGATCGGATCACACCAGGCGCCCAAAGGCGTGATACAAAGCTTGCTCAGGGAAAGCTTTGCAGGGGCTGAGACTGAACCTTTTTGGCAGCTTGGAGAGGCTTCCTGGGGGCTGTCGGACCAGTAATAAAGAAACAGCCGTGGTGACTCTAGTATGCTGTTGATGGACGGTCTCGGTTTCCGCTGATAAGGGTGACTCATCAGTATCAATAGGATTGTGACATCTAATAATAACACAGTGTAAGCCCTTCAAAACATGTGGTTTTAGCCCTTGCTCTCAGTGAAAGGTTGGAAAATGTTAGTTTGAGCTTTTTCCCCCTGACCTCTTTATCTCGCCAGAGTATGAAATTGTGTTTTTGTAGGTGTGATGATGACCCCAGTGTTTTTTCATCTTACTGTTTTTAGTTTCATAATGACTAAGAAACCAAAGTGGATTATTTCATCGCTCAGAAATCTGTGCACTAAGCATCGCCTCCAGGGCTGTGTTTTGAGGGAAATGTGGCTGAAAAGCAAATCCTCCCAGAATGCAGAAAGGAAAAAACTGAACAGACCACAGGCCGGGAGCTGGTTGCCTCCTACACAGTCTATTGTGAAGGGCTGTGGGCATGCTGAGTAGCCCGATTGCCCTGTGAGTCACTGTCAAAGGATTCCAACAAGGGGGTTCACAGAAAATGAGAGTCAGCTATAGGGGAGAGGAAGCAAGCTGCCTGTTTCCATGACCAGGGGCTGTCACTGGCGTGAGCACAGGCTAGTTTGTGTCGGGGTGGGGGTGGGGTCATTCTTGTCCCTGTTAACTTGGTGGTTTTTCCTGTAGGCCATTCTGTTAGCACTTTGCCCCAAGGACTTATCCGTTCTGTAGTTAGAACAACAGAATCTCTGGACTCGGAGAGCATGCCTGCTCACATTCCTGTAGTTTTTGCTTTCTAAACATTTCCCCCCTTTAAACGTGCTGCCACCCTTTCTCCTTCCTTTGTGAGCTGCTGAGCAGGCCTTCACACCTTCTCTGCCCCTGGCACTCACCGCAGGTTTAGCAGACAAACGGATAAACAAACAAGCAATTGTGTGGATGTGTGCGCAGGCACGCACGCACGTGAGAGAGCTGTGGACTGCCTGGCATGGATGCTGGGAACTGTCCTCTTCAGTTCTTGCTCTTAAGCACTGAGCCATCTCTCCAGCTTCTTACAGCCGGGTTTTATTATTTATTTATTTATTTATTTATTTATTTATTTATTTATTATTATTATTCGATGGAGTTTTACGTCAGTCTTGCCACTTTCACACTTCCTTTTCACCAGGTCTTTTGTCTTAGGCTGCCGCCTTGTTGGTATTTGGGAGTTTGATGGGATGCCTGTCTTCTCCAGGGTGCACTAACAGGGCCACTCAGTAAACTAGGGAGGGAGTGAATAGGCCCACTGGGTCCCCTGCTCCGAATCTTACCTGCTCTTGCCTTCTGCCTAAAGAAGAAGTGCAGGCTCCTCAGCTTGACATTTAAAGCTCTGAAAAACCTGTTCCTACCCCGAGACTTCAGGTATATTTTTATTTTGCATGGCTTCCCAACTGGGAGTTATATTTTGATTCTGAAATTTTAAAAATGTATTCCGAAACTACATTTTTGAACAAGTAAATACCGAAGCGTGGTGGGCCTACTCTTCTTCCCAGGGCTCTATGAGGCAGAGGGCTGAGCAAATGACGAGCTATCTGGTTTATCTTGGAGGTGACATAGGTGTTCCATGGCAGCAGTGTGTGTGTGCCCAGGGGCCAGAGTGGATAGTAGAGATGGGGGGGGGGGCACTGGGCAGAGAGAGAGGTCAGGAAAGACTGAAGAGAAGAAATGCTTTCCAAAAGTGGAGTTGGGACTCCGAGTCCTCAAGATGGTGTGGGGTTTGTTGAATGGTACTTAATTCCTTGTTTGGCTTTGTGTTTACAGCTTTCAGGTTCAACACCCTACTGGTCCATGTCGACTGCTGTCAGCATCCTGTCCTTGCTTTTCCCTCTCTCCCTTCCCCGTCCCTGCCCGCCCCCTCCCCCCTTCTTCCTTCCTTCCTTAAGGAAAAAAGTCTCACTCCGTAGTAGCCCTGGCTTGTCTGAAACTTGCTGTGTAGACTAGGTTGGTCTGGAAGGTACAGATCTTCCGGCTTCTGCCTCCTGAGTGTTGGTATCAAAGGCATGGATCACCATGCCCAGCATGTCTTTTTCTTGGCTACTCACCAATTAGACCTTCTTACGATACAGTGATTAGAGGGATATGGAGGATTCTAAGTGTAGATGTAGACTCCACCCCCCCCACACACACACCCATTTTCTTTTTTGGGGGGACAGGGTTTTTCTGTGTAGCTCTGACTGTCCTGGCACTCACTTTGCAGACCAGGCCGGCCTCAAACTCAGATATCCACCTGCCTGTGACTCCTGAGTGCTGGGATTAAAGGCATGTTCCACCACCACCACCACCACCACCACCACCACCACCCAGCTGGTAATTCTTATAATAGTATAAAAAGTTAAAATATATGATAAATCTTTCAGTATTATAATTTGCAAAAAAGGTGAATGCTCACTAGTTGTCAAAGAATGAGAAAACAACCCCAAGTGGTAGGTAATATTGGTGGCACTTATGAAGGATAGGCCCAGCCTTTGTAAAGAGCAAGCACATGTATCAGTAAGAAGACAGACAGACAGACAGACAGACAACCCACCATCATTCCACAAAGGAAGGAAACTAAATGGCTAGTAAATGCATAAAGTGATGTGCAGCCTTATTGATGTCAAGCACATGCAAATTAAATACATAATAGCACATCATTACACGCTGTCTGGATTGGCAAGCATTTACAAATTAGATGATACCATGTGTTGATGGGGATGTGGGTGGGGGTCTTGAATACAGTTGCTAAGAGTGTAACTTGGCGCAATTATGCTCCAGAAGT
The DNA here is from genome assembly GCF_903995425.1 of Onychomys torridus. Taxonomy (NCBI): domain Eukaryota; kingdom Metazoa; phylum Chordata; class Mammalia; order Rodentia; family Cricetidae; genus Onychomys; species Onychomys torridus. The sequence continues at coordinate 54,133,164 of NC_050444.1, forward strand.
TTGTATTCCCTAATCAAGTTCAACAGGCGAATAACTTAAAATGCAGTATTCTCACTCCTGCATGTACAGCCAAGGAAAACGCTTAACCTGTTTGCTTCAGGAAGCCATGACAAACATATGGAAGAAACCTTCTCATTAACGTTAAGATTATTAAGATATTAGGTTGCATTAATACGTATAGGTTGCTCTGTCTGGGTATTGGGATACTGTTTGGAGTGCCGATAAGCTGATGGATATGGGAGGCTGTGGAGGAACAGCAAGGCTCAGACTTGAGCTCAGTGTCCTCATCTGTAGACTAAGAACATGGTGTCTCTAGGCTGGCGGGATGATTGAATGGTTTGTGATGTGCTGAGCAGGGAGTTGGGGGCATGTACTAAGTTCGCTGTGTTTACTGAACCATAAAAATGCACCAGAGTGCATGAATCTCAGGAACATTCTGTTGAATGAAAAGCAAAAAGCAGAATAGTATGTATAGTATTAGTCTATCCGTGGAGAGTCCAGGAGCATGGGAAATTAACTGTACATTCATAGATACACTTAGAGGCAAAACTATAAAAGGAGTCAACATTCACACACACACACACACACACACACAGAGAGAGAGAGAGAGAGAGAGAGAGAGAGAGAGGGTGATAGAGGGGTATGATGTGGAGAGGTCTTATCAAGGATGTTATCTTTTTAAAGAGTATAGTTTTGCATACACGTAACCTTTTAGACAATAAAAATTTTGAAGTATTTGTGCCTTGTTATTTTCTGAAATTATTTCAAATTTGGTTACTTAAAAATTATCCAAGACAGGTGTTGGGGATTTAACTCAGTGGTAGAGCGCTCACCTAGCAAGTGCAAGGCCCTGGGTTCGATCCTCAGCTCAAAAAAAACAAAAAATATCCAAGACAACTTCCAGATCCTGAAATGACATCAGCGGGAATAACTATAATTCTTACATTTGACTTATGAAAATGTATCCAAGTACAGATTAGGACATGCCTACAGGCTCTTCCACAGCCTCAGAGAGTATTGGCGGAACCTGATTTTTATATAAGGCAGCATCCCCTGAAGGCCACATTGAGTGCTGTCTCATTTAGACCAGGGCTATCTAAGTGTCTTAAATGTTCCCAGATCTAAGTGCCCCCCTTCAGCCTCCCCTGAGCTCCTGGACATGCTGCCTCAGCCCCAGAGCCTCTGCTTGATCCTCATGGCAGCCACATCTTTGTTATCATTGGAGAGACTAAATCTGCCTAGGATCTGTCCTAACTCTTACTGTTTTTATTTATTTATTTATTAAACTACATATGTAACTGAAAATACCAGTTTCCATGGTGACAGGATCATTTTAGTATTAAGCGTTGCGGAATTACTTCTATATGGATTTCTTCCTCTTCCTCCATGTAAAAGTTAGGTTACTTAAGTATGTGGGCAGCTGTTGGAATTAAAATGTATGTAATGCCACTGTGTTTTCTTCTTTTTAATATGTAGACTCGAATTTTTGCTTTAAGGGTCTCTGTTAATGTCTATAAATGTTTTCTTCTGTATTTATCAGAAATTTCAAAGTAGGCAAGAATTCTTTTATATATATGTTTAAAATACTCAAGAGAAACATGTAATAATTCATCTAAGCTGTTTATGATGGCACACACTCAATCCTGGCACTTAGAAGGCTGAGGCAGGTGGATTGCTGTGAGTTCAAGGCCAGCCTGTGTTACAGAGTGAGTCACTGTCTCAAACAAGCAAACAAATGTCATACTACATTGATGTTATAGCTCTGAGTATACAGGAAGATCTGGAGCCTTGAGTATTTTATAATGGTTATGCAAATACTTCTTATTCTTCAGGTAGTAGAGCAGGCAAATAAAAGAGTGATCTGTTCCCCTCCAGAAGATCATCTCTTTTCGTCCCTTAAATATTTTGCCAGCTCTCCTTTGGACTGATGTAGCTCAGTCGGAATCCATGACTCATTTAATCTTCCCCTGTGTCATTAGTCACTTACTCCTTTGATGTCCAAAAACCTAAATCTCAATATGATCATCATAAAATTCCAAAATAAGAAGTTTATTAAGTGACTTAAAGTTAGATCTAAGGTATGTTTTACTGTAACATAAAAATGGTGAAAACATCTCAGGCATACATGCGCTCTGAGGCTGTGTAACCATGAGCTATCTGTTTAAACACATTTCCACATCTGTTTTAGACCTTTGAAGTTGGCTTACATAATGTTTTGTGAGACAAAGTAGATAAAGGGCTTTGCAAAGGGGCAAGAAGCCATAGACATTTTAATAACTTTATGAACTATAATTATGTTTACAAAACATTTTAATTGAGAAGTTTTTGTACAGTGTAATTTGATTATGTTTTCTCCCAGATCCACTTACTTCCCTACACACCCAACTTTATGTTCTTACCTCTCACTCTCTCTCCCAAAAAACCAAAAAGCAGACAAAACCAAGAAACACACATACATACAAATCCACAAAAATGAAAATCAAATAAACAAGAAAAAGACTGGTAAGACAAAAAAAACAAACAAAACAAAACAAAACAATCCAAACAAAGCAAATAGAGATAAAAAGTGTAAAGAAATGTCCTTGAGTTCCTATTGTGTTGGCCGTTTACTCCAAGGCATAGGGCCTGCCCTGAGGTGTGGTAATATACCCAGAGAGACTCTATTTGGAGAACACTGGTTTTCTCCTTGCCAGTGGGTGTCAGTTGCAGATATATTCTTGGTTAGGGTTGGGAGCCCTTGTCCACTTCCCTGTCTCAGTACTGGGATCCTGACTAGCTTACACCTGTGTAGGCCCTGGGCATGAGGCCACAGTCTCTGAAGTTTCTATGTGCACCAGTCCTGTTGTGTCTGGAAGACACTATTTCCTTGGACTTACCCATCACCTCTGGCCTTACAAACAACTGTGTTTGATGTTAGCAAGGTTCTCTTCCTTTTTAGATGATTGATTTTTTTTTTTTAAATCTAAATTTTGTTGGTAGAGTGTGAGGGTCCTGGGGGTCGAGATGATCCAGATATCCTGTATAGATATTGTCAAAGAAGAAAATTTAAAAACTCCTAAAATCTAATTTCTGCCTTAACAAGATTCTTTAGTGTTGGTTTCTAAATTCCACCACACCATGCCTTATTAGTAACTGGCTACGAGAAGGAAGGCTTTGTCAGATCTCACGTTTGCTCATCCTGTGTACAGCGCTGAAGGTTAAGTGTCCTGGCAAGGACAGACGATCACACACACACACACACACACACACACACACACACACACTGCCAGTTGCTGTGGGTTTCCAACTTTATGGCTACATAGGTGACATGGGCTCTAATAAAAGAAGTCTATAATTTATAAATTAATTTTTGGAAACTACCAGCATCTTACCCCATTTTAGATGACTAAGTCACATTGAATATTGAGCAGCCTTATGAGGTTGGAAAGATAGTCACTTGACACATGGTCTGTGGCTTTAATGGACAAGGGCGTCATGCCTGTCAATAGTGGTAAGTTAAACTAGTTGTAGAGGATATGACATTAGCCTAGGACATTCCCTTTGCTGACTACACGCTTGCATCTGTCCGTGGCACAGGTCCCTGTGTTGGAGGTGAGATGTCATTACCGTGGTTTTAGATACTGGGGCTACTGGGTACATGATGGATCACGTTTTTAAATTTTTCTGATTGTTTTTGGTTTAAGGATTCTAAGTTGTGGTAAGAATTTGAACTTTCTCATTTACACACACACACACACACACACACACACACACACACACCCTGGGGGGTAAAAGCAGTTCTCAAGTCAGGTTTGCAGAGCAGGTGTGCTCACCCACAATTTACAGTGCAGGTGTATTTTAATTTAGCTGTCTGAAGGGGCGATACAGATTCTTCAAGGAGAACAAAAGGAAGTGTAGAAGCTGACTGGTAAACTAGCGCCTTTCCTGCCCTCTTCACTGATATGACTGCTGAGTTTTGCAGCCACTTCCTCAGCTTCCAAACTGGGGCTGCGTGCACTCCGTGTAGGACGGCTGCGCTGGCACAGGTCTGCGGGGCTTATCTGGGTCCATACTGAGTGTAAGGTTAGGAAGGGCATCCCTGCTTTTGGACCTGCTGACATTTCCATTTGCCATTGAACGTGTCAGGCGAGACTGGCAACGCCCAGGGATCCCACTGGATCGCCTCCCTAAGTATCAGCTGCCTCACCTCGGCCATACGAGCCTCAAGAAGTTGATGCCCGAGCCGTGTGGGTGTTTAGAGGGGTCTCCCTTTAGCCCAGCTTCAGTACTTTGTGATAGAATCTGATTAACACAGGTTACTCATCACGAGTTGAAGATTTTCCCCCTTCACACCGATGCTTCTGATAGAACCTTGGCCCTATCAGAGGATGCCTGCGTAGTTTGTGGTGGCTGAGCTGCAGCTGGAGATGTGCGGGGGTAGCCTGCTTCCTCCCGGCTGCCGCAGGTGGTCAGGCGGGGGCGGGATAAGGGTACAGCGCCCACTTCCGCCAGCCTGTCCTGTGAGCCCTGGCACCCGCGCCTGAACCCGGGCACATCCACCAGATTCTCTACTGCCGTGTTATCTTTCACCGATTCTGATCTGCCTGTTGCAGGTCTATGACTAAGGTTGTGGTTAAAAATTCCCTTTTTAGGTATGAAACAATCTTAACAAATTCTCTGTGTGGCAGTTCTCCCCCCCACCTTCCTTCCCCTCCTCCTCCTCCTTCTCCTCCTCCTTTTCCTTCTTTTATGTGGACTTTTTGGAGTTTGCAAAACCAAATCTTAAACAAAAACTTCAGTATCATATAAAAGTTAGATAAAGGTTAGGTGGATAATATATTCTTTGATTAGAACAGGAGCAAAGCCAGAGCAAGTTCTGGGTAGATTGTGTGTGATAATGCCTTTAATGATGGAACTGTAAGCCATTATTTAGAATAAATGTGGGAAAGCCTGTTTCAGAACAGTCAGCCTTAGGAAGAATACCTGTGCGCTGGCCACAGCCATGCCTTTATTTCCAAGCGGTTCTGTCTGGAGGGCAGGAGATATGGGAGCTGGTTGCCAGGCTCCCTGGAAGGGCTTGGATGTGTGGTCTTCCTGATGTAATTGGAGCTTTACAGACTGCTTTGGTCTCCGAGGACTTTGAGAAAGCAGCTCAGAGACATCACACACCCGCTGGTGCTTCCCTGTGCACAGGCCTCCTATGCTCACCCTTTTTGACAAGGGTTGCTTGCCACAGTCGAAATTCTAAAGATCGATTTGAGTCAGGAACCAGGCAGCAAAGTGTTAAGGAAGTTCAGAGTCAGGACAGAGCCAGTGTGGTTGGAATGTCCAGAGGATAGCCACAGGCTGGGTGTAGATTGGAGCAGAGCTGTGACAATGGATAGGATTTGAAGGAAAGGGTTTCTGCATTGGGGCTGCCACTTGAGGGAGGGCTAGTAGCAAAGGAAGGATGGGCAAGAGACCTGCACTGGCTAGCCTTGCTGGAGCTATCCAAGTGTGGCACCCAGTGCTCACCATGCTAGCAGGGTTCCAAGCACTTGGCACGTCTTTACTCATCTTCACAGCAACTTTAAGAGGAGAATATTATAGTCCACTGTAGGAACGGGGAGACTGAGGCACATGGCAGTTAGTGCTGGTGGTGTTGTGGTTCAATGCAGGACCATTGGGTTCCAAAGCCAGAGTTCTCAGCTATTGCGCCGTCTTCGAGCTACGAGGTCATGTGAGTTGCTTCTTGGGCGACAGTGAGGGTCAGAGCTGGGGATAGGGGGAAGACCGGAGTGTCAGTGATGGTGATGGGAAGCACACTGGGCAGCTGGAGACGAGGAAACACGGGGAGAAGAGGTCAGTAGTTACTTTGAGCAGGTGGGTAGTGGGAGCCAGGGGTGAGTCACAAAGGGTCAGTGGGCTTCAGTGAATGATTGGAATTGAAGATGTTGAAGAGAGACACAGACAGAGTCAGAGAGCACAAAAAAATAACTGGAATTTGGAGCCTGAGTGCCCAGGCAAATTCTGGTACTGTAGAAATGAGTGACGTCAATATAGAGCCTTTTTTTTTTTTTTTCTGGGATGGTAGCACCTTGGCAAGAAATGGAAGTGTTTGAATGGGTTAAGTGTGAAGGAGAGTTACTGAATGCAAGAACAGTGGTTTGCTGGCGACAGAAATTAGAGGTGAAGGCTTTGAGGGTGAGGATATAGATGTTTTGGGAGCTATCTATGAAGTCAGAATGGATGGTACGGAGTGGGAGTCGGGGAGAAAATGAGAATGTGTGTGTTTCAAACTATAGCAAAGATGCATGGAGAACTGTGAACAGGGCATAGGATTTGACAGTGGGGAAGGAGGGCCACTTGTGCCCTGCACAGTAAGGCTGAGTGGAAGGAAGAGACTTGAATATTGTAACTGGCCCCTTTCTAGGTACTAACCTTGTGAGTAGTTCACAGTCACGGATAAGGATCTTGGTGTACACTGCTTGGTTGCCCGGTCGGGCAGTTTGTTGCACTGACCCGACTCATCTAATTAAGCGTCCTTCGGCACGTAGTTGAACTGTGGGTCTTGCACTCACATGGTTCCTGGTTCTGACTGTGTGTGCTGGCTAGTTTTATGTCAACTTGACACAATCTAGAGTCACTCCCAAAGAGGGAACCACAGTTAAGAAAATGTCCCTACCAGATGGGCCAGTGGACAAGCTTGTGGTGTGTTTTCTTGATTGACAATTGAAATGGGAGGGCCTAGCTTCCTGTGGACACCATCCCTGGATGGATGGTCCTAGGTGCTATAAGAAAGCAGGTTGAGCAAGCCATAAGGAGCAAGCCAGTAAACAGCACCCCTCCGTGGTCTCTGCTCCAGTTCCTGCTTCCAGGTTGCAGCCTTGAGTTCCTGCCCTGACTTCCCTGGATGATCTACTTAAGCTGTAAGATGAAATAAGCCCTTTCCTTCCCAAGTTGCTTTTGGTCCTGGTGTTTTATCACAGTAGTGGAAACCTCAAAGCCCTGGGCAAGTGTTTTAAGTTACTGCCACCTTACTGAAGACATCATTTTGCGACCAAGTTGATGCCAATGCAGGTGAAGCAAAGCAGGTGAGGCCCAGACCATCCTGGAGAACCACACTCTCAGGTTCCCACACTTACCCACTGGGTGCCCTCCTGGGCCATAGTTCATGTGTGTGTGTCCTAGGAACACACTAGTTGTTAAAGTAACCTAAACAGTACTGCCACACCTGCACACAAGGGACTCCTGTTCCTCCAAGGGTTCATTTCTTACGTGTTGAGTACAAATGATGGGATGGAAGATGTTGCAGATGTTTCAGAGCCCGGCTGCTCCTTGGCAAGAATGCAGGGTCAGTGTCACAATTGACTTATAAAGCTTTTCAAGACTGTCTTACAAATTTTTATTTCAGCTGCCAGACCTGGAAATCCATCTCATTCTATCATTAGTTACAGTTTATTTGAGTGTCTATGTTTACAATCATTTTTGAAAGATTTTTAAAAGCTGTTCTCTTTAGTATTATTTTTTAGAAATAATTTTTTATTTTTGGGGGGTTATAAATATAATTACATCATTTCCTCCTTGCCTTTCCTCCTTCCAAACTTTCTCAAAACCCCCCCTTGCTCTCTTGCAAATTCATGGCCTCTTTTTTCATTAATTTGTTGTTACTTGTGTGCATGCATGCGTGTGTGCATGTGTATTCATAAGTACATAAATACAGCCTGCTTGGTCTGTGTAATGTTACTTATATGTCTGTTTTCAGGGCCTTCACTTTTTGGAGAATTTCAATATGAATACTGTATTACATCATTGTCACCCTTTCTTGCCATCAGTGTGTGCCCCCACCCCCACTCATGACCTCTTCTTTAATTATTAATTATTCTTACAGGCATACACACATATATGTATCTACAAATACAGAATGCTGAGTACATACAGTGTTTAGGGCTGACCACTAGGGAATGGGTCACCTATTATGGGTCTTGTCCCTGGAGAAGACTGATTCATTCTCATTCTCTCTCTCTCTCTCTCTCTCTCTCTCTCTCTCTCTCTCTCTCTCTCTCTCTCTCTCAGCAGTCATTGATTGCCTGTAACTCTTCATCTAGCAGTGGGGCTTTGGATGCTGTAGTGTCTTTCACATAGGACATGGGAGCTGCACCTTTCAAATCTCAGAACTCTAGTCTCCTGAACAAGACCTACATGATGACAAGTAATTTTTTTGAGGGATAGTCTCATCTAGTGTGACCCAGGCTGGCCTCAGATGCAGTACATAGTCAAAGATGACCTCGAACTTCCTGTCTTTCTTCCTGTATCTCTGAAACACTGAGACTCTAAGCATGTGCCCTGCATGGAGTTCATGCAATGCCAGAGCACAAGCTCAGGGCTTGTGTATGCTAGGCCAGCACCCTATATCCAAGCCACAACCCCACCTTAGGTTTGGACTGTAGGCTTATTTGGTTCTCTCTCATCCCTGCCAGGTTTTCTTGATAAACAGCTTGTAATACTCTACTTCTAGAAGATGTGACTCCACCTAGAAATGTCCAAAGACTAGGGAGAGTGTGCATGCCCCCCACATTGAAGAAGCTCACAATCTGGTCCTCACCCTGGCTCAGAGCCCCTCACTCTGTTCTTGCCCCTTGCCTTCCGTCCTTGTTAGCATCTTCCCCCAGAAGGATGATGGGGAAGAAAATCTGAGATGATCCGCTTCTGCAGTTCCAACAACCCTCAGTGGCTCTGTTGGCAGCTGCTCTCAGAGGTGTCTGGGGTTTGGGGCACGCTCCTGTTCTTTGCCTCTTCAACTGAGAATACAAAGTTTATTTCTCCTCACAGTTTAGTCATTTCCCTCAAACGTCTAGTAATCTCTTTAGATTACCAGAAGTCTGTGTAATCTTCTGATCTGTTTAGTATCTTTTAAAATAACTCTTTCAACATACTCCAAATATGTATCCGAATTCAGTCTTTCACTGTAAAAGCTTCTAAGCCTTACCATCATCAACATTGACTTTCACTGTTTAGAGTTGTACTGCTCTGTCTGGGGTGGAGGGGTGAGCCATTTGTTTTATATTTCCAGCATGCCACAGACTTAATCATTTTACAAAGGGTAACAGTGAATTACGAGTAAAATAAAATTAAAAAAAAACACTGAAGGGCCAAAGAGGTGGCTTGTTGGAAAAGCGCTTGCTGTGTAAGTGTGGGGACCTAGGTTTGTATCCTCATCATCCACATTAAAAATCCAGATGCAGTGGTGTGCATTTGTAACCCGACACCGGTGATGAGGAGGCAGAAAGATCTCCTTGCTGGCCAGCTAGTCTAGCTGAATGAGTGGGTTTCAGGGTCAGTGAGAGACTCTGTCTCAAAAAAACAAGGTGGAGAGCCAGTGAGATGTCTCAGGGGTAAAGGTGCCTGCTGCCAAACCTGACGACCTGAGTTTGATCCTGGGAACCTACATGATAGAAAAAAAAAAAAAAACAGACCCCAAAAGTGGCACATGCACACAAAATAAATACATAAAATGTATTAAGAGTTTGGAAAAATAAGTTGAAGAGTTATAGAGAAAGACAAACAATGTCAATTTCTGGTTTACACACACACACACACACACACACACACACACACACACGTCATTAAAACATAAATTGAATTAGTTTTTTATTACTGTATTAAGGAGACATCAAGTGCCTTTAGGAACTGTTGTAGTAACCTTAGAAGGTGGACTCCCGGCTCCAGGGTAGAGCCGGTCTGCACACCCTGTGTGGAAAGCACTTTGTCTGGATAGAGGGTAGGCAGGTCCAGGAGCCTGGAGTGGAGATGTGCTAACTTCAGGATATACCTGCAAAGCAGGTTTTGAGTGGACTCTTGCTCTTCTGTTTCTGCGTATGTAAAAGTTAACTGCAGAAAAAAAAAAAAAAAACCCGTGTGCTTGAAGTTGGCGTTGAAGCGGCAGGGCAGTGTGTGTACTCACTGTGGGGTCTGAAGCAGCAGAGTGTGGTATGGGAAGGTGTCCTGGCGGCCTCCCATTGTTTCCTTTCCCGTCTTCACATATGGAGGTGAGGGCAGTTTTCCTCCTGTGGCGTCATCTTCAACAACACAAGTTTTACTTGCTCTTTTGTCACGTTTTTCTTTCTCAACAGATAGGAATCTGTTGCAAGAGCTGCCTAGCACCCTGTCTTACAGTCTTAATGTCCCAATTTACTGTCTGTTCCCAGGGGGTGGGCTGAGGAGCACCCCCCAGCACTGCTATTACCCTGCCTATATACTTGATATTCCAGGGTAGTGCGCTCTGAGGTGTGGGAAGTCTGAGGGGCAGAGTGGTCCCAGTGTTTTGATTAGAGTTTCTTAGACGGTCCACTCTGCTGTTCCTCTTCATGGCCTTGCAAGCCTTTGGCTAACGTTGAGGAACAAACCACGATGGGTCTCACTTCGTTAGCACAAAGCCTTGTGTGCAGTGTATTTAGTGACTAGAGTACATGTTGTCGTTAGTTTTAGTGGAATAAGGGACACTGGGAGAGGATGAAGATAGTGGAGATTTTTTTTTTTTTTTTTTTTTTTTTGAGATGATTTAGTTCTCTTTTTTCCCCCCTCTAACTTTTTTTTTTTTTTCTACTTCATCTTGCTTACAGGAAACCTGTCTCTATTTGTGTGTAATGTAAAAAGGGCTGAGGGTGTGGCCTCTGCATGTCTGGTGCAGTATGTTCTGGAACATTCAACACTGATGAAAAGCTGTGTGCCCATATTGGCACATTTTTTTTTTTTTTAAATTAAGGTGAGGCCATATGACATAAAAGTGACCCTCTTTAAATGTGTAACTCAGTGGCATTTAGTACATTCATAATGTGGTGCAACCATCGCCTTTATCTAGTTTCAAAACATTTTTATCATACCAGTGGAAACCCCATACTGGTAAGCCTTCACTCCCCATTTCCCTCCTAGTCAACTTCTGAAAGCTGCTAGCGTGCTCTCTGCTTCTGTGTCTTAAACTTTTCTGGATATTTCATATAAATAGAATCTTACAATTTGTGACATTATAGGTCTGGCTCTTTTCCTTCACCACGTATTTTTTTAAAGACAGGGTCTCATGTAGCCCATGCTGGCCTCAGACACTCAGTGTATGGCCAAGGCTAGCCTTGAAGGCCTGCCTCTCCCTCCCAAGTGCAGGGATTATGGGCATGTGACAGAATGCCTGGCTTAGCTTAGTGTTTTTGAGGCTCACCCAGGCCAAGTACTTTGTATTGCTGGACAATCCTCCCTTGTGTATTGGTTTACCTATTTCCAGTTGTTTGTGTGGTCTCTCCCTTTGGCCTGTTGTAAGTACCTGTGTATGTATGCTTAGACTCAAGTTGGTTGTGTAGATGATATCTGAGAGACAAGACAAAAGGCAGCTGAGAAGAGCTTGTCAAGTGAGCAGGCTCTGGAGACTTGTAGAGTTCTCCTTCCTGTAACTACCTGCTTTACAGTGTTGTAGAAAATAAAATGAGGTACTATGCATTTAAGGGTTCTCAGCACTCTGGGTAGACAGGAAGGCCCCTTACCTAGCAGTGCTGGTACTTCTCATTGGGAAAATGCTGTCCGTTGGCCTCAAGCTAAACTGCTTTAGGTAGGAAAGGTTTCATCTTAGCATATTGTGTTGTTCTGAAGCCTTGACTTTATCAATATGGATGCATTCTCATTGTCAAAAGATAGCATAGAGCTAAGTTCCTGATGGAGAAGTTAGGAAGTTGCAACCCCGGGGAAATGTATGCACAGCATAAAATCCTTTCTGTGAAGCTGGCACAGATGGCTGTCTGACCATTGGAAATGACCATTTCATGCCTCTTCTGCATGCTTTTGGGTGCTGCTTCTCGGAGTCCCTGCATTGAGGAAATGGGAAGTGATTGTAAGGGGGAAATGAGAGAGAAGCCGCTCTCCCTCACCCGCCCACCCATCCCACTGTCGGTGCGAGGCTGGCGTGGACCCTCCATGGCTCCTTCAACAAAAGGCTGAAAAGCTGTGCCTGTTGACGGTGCCAGTGTGCGTGATGAAAAGGAGTTGTTTTGCCGGGAACAGAGCCTGAACTGGCCAGTCTTTGTTTCTCAGCCTGAGTCTCTCCATCCTGGAAATAACTGCAAGTTGCTGTGTAAAGTTTGTGCATGAGTGTTCAGTAGAGTGTTCCTCATCTGCTGAATGATGGAGGCAGTGAAAGATGATTGTAGCACTTAAAATTTAAATTTATGGGCTAAACACATAGTTGTTTATTTGGTAAATTAGTTCCATGAGTGCCATTTAAACGGAACCCCACCTTCTAATTGGTCTCCCATAAGCCACTGGTGAGTACTTGGAGAGACAGCAATTAAGCCAGGGTCTAACCAGGCAGGGACCAGGAAACCCCAAGGGCCTTTGGAAAGAAGTGTCTGAATTCTGAGTGTGTCATCATGCCTGTTCATCTCCCTTGCAGACTCAAAAAACAACTACTCCAGTATGTGAGAACAGAGCCAACATCACGTCTGGAAACAACAATACAGGACAGCTTTTGTTGGTCCCTGTCTTAGTTGGGGTTCTGTTGTTGTGAAGAGACATCATGACCACGGCAACTCTTACAGAGGAAAGCATTTAATGGGCTGGCTTACAGTTTCAGAGGTTTAGTCCATTATCATGATGATGGGACGTGGTGGCTTGCAGGCCAACATGGTGCTGGAGCTGAGAGCCCTACACCTTGGTCATCAGGCAACAGGAAGTGAACTGAGACACTGGGCGTGGTTTGAGCATATATGAGACCTCAAAGCCCACCTCTGTAATGACACACTTCTTCCAACAAGGCCATACCTATTCCAACAAAACCACATCTCCTAATAGTACCACTCCCTATGAGTTTATGGGGGCCAATAACATTCAAAGTACCACAGTCTTGTTATGTATTTGGTGGTGGTAGGGCAGTGCTCAAAGTTTAGGTTTTTTTCAATGTTAGAGAAATGCATTTACAACTTGAAAACCTGGTGCTTACTAAAGAAAGCCATTCTTTTAAAATGCCTTCTTTTTCAATCTTTTGAAAAATTCAACTCTAGAGGGAGCATGAAGGAATAGTGTAAGAACACTTACATGCCTGCTTCGTTATTTTGTGTCTGCATGCAAAGGTTTAGATGTATATGTTGGCTGGAGAAGAATGCTTATGCACTGTCTGAAACTAAGTTGCAGATGCATTCAATTTTACCCTTAAATACTTCAGAATAAGAACATTTCCTATAAAACGGTTAATGCTGTTATGAAATAGCTCCAAGTCAGAAGGAACAGGAAAAAGTGCTATGATTAAACTAAAAAAATGTAGAATTATAGCAAGGCCACCAGTCCTCCCGTTCAGTTCCCTAAAGGATAAATTTTGTACCTATCAATGAACTACTCAACTGATAAAGATTCCCCCCCCCCCAAACTTTTACCTAATGTAAGGAATTTCTTCTGGTGCCCTGAGGTCATTTAGTGTTTTGGCTGGATTCTAGGTTGTTCGTCTTGTAAACACATTTCTTCAGTATGCTCAGTCTCAAATGGTACGGACATCCTGCTGATACGAGTGTCTCTGAACGAGTGACTGGAGGCCCTGCTGGAAGCATCACGCTAAGAGGAGGTGGCCTTCAGATGTGGCGGTCAGAGCGCTCATTAATGGGCCATTGGAGAAAACTGGGGGACTGGTCTGGCATTGGGTTTAGGCTGGGTAGTAGCACTCATATTAGAACAATATTTTGAGACATAGTTTTAACAGCCTGCTAAAATGTTAAGCCTGATGTCACCACCAACTTTTTGTCAATTCAAGTTTCAGGAAGAATTACTCTTCTTTTAAAGCTGATATCAAGGATAAATTCACATGGATAGTGTGTTTAAGAATCACTAGTTTGTGTAGTTTAAAACAAAGACGTAATTTTCCCAATACCCTGAGTTCATAGAACATTCTGCACTTTAAATGCTTTCTTTGGACCTTTTCCATGAAAATATGTATCTTTGATAGGACTTGATATTTTTATGAAAAGAACTTTCAGAATTTATCCTTCAAGCTGGGTGGTAGTGGCCCATGCCTTTAATCCCAGCACCAGCACTTGAGAGGCAGAAGCAGGGTGATCTCTTGAGTATGAGGCCAGCCTGGTCTACAGAGTGAGTTCCAGCTCAGCCAGGGCGACACAGAAACACTGTCTCAAAAAAAAAAAAGAAAGAAAGAAAAGAAAAGAAAAGAATTTAACTTTCAAATCTGGGGAAAAGCCATTTTCACTAACCTTTGAGATGTCAGCCATACAAGGTACCAGTATGAAGAAGCACATCTTTCATCATGTCAAGAAGCAGAGAATGTCTTTCATCATGTTGATCCATAAGTATCAGTGAGAAGGTTCCTTTCAGTCAATGGTTGTGTCTGCTGGTGCACTGAAGTGGGCCAGCTGGCCAGGCACTCATTAGCTAGAGATGTAGCCCAGAGTTTGAAACTCTGTTTTCTTTCTATTTCCTTTTTCTTTTTCTCTTTTAGTATTCAATGGCTGTGGATATTTCTAATTTCAAGTTCCTACTTTGCAAATCAAGTTTACAACAGCTATGACTTTTAGGATAATTTTTTGTACGCTGTCCTGTAAACGAATTAAAAAGGAATTGAGTGTAAAATGCACGTGAAGTTTCTTGTCTGTCAAAGACGTGCCTTTTCTTTCCCTGGCTTAATTGGCTCCTGTTTCCAATTTGTGTTTGAGCTCTGGGTGAACTATGAACTCTAGTTTATGCAAGTCCTAAGAGTGAGTGCCAGTGCCTGGGGCTGATAGCCCTTGAGCTGCAGTCCTCTGTTGAGTATTGGAATCAGTCTCTAGCAATGCCAAGTGCTCAGTTTTCACATGTCAGTTGCAGATGTCACTGCTTGAACTTGGCCACCAGTGTGTGCATGTAATGTGTGTTGGCAGCAGAGGAGTTTTGGGCTCCTCCGTGAGAATCACTCCCATCCCCTCTGTTTTCCTTTGTTTGTCTGCCTAAGTCCTAGGGTTTGAGACCCAGAGCCTAGTGTATCCCAGGTAGCAGTGCTATTACTGAGAGCTGCAGCCCCAGTCTGAAATTCTGTTTTTAAGAAACAAATTTTCTCATGTTAGACTCAAGGTGGGAGACTGGGTATGTTCATCATTTATTCTTTCAGTAAGTAAATACTAAGCGCCTACTTTGTGCCAGCACTCTTCCAAAAGAGACAAGATAAGACTGCTACTCCGAAATTGTGTGTTAGATTCCATAAACCAATACATAGAGAACAAAAAACCCCTTAGAGAGTATCCTGGGGGTAGCAATGTGAGGATGGGAAGGTCCGTCAAAGCGGGGATGGTCAGTAAAGACATAGCAGAGTGAATGAATCCAATCCCAAGCTGGATAGTGAAAGGATGCAGAGGAGATTCGACCAGTAGGACAAGGCTGGTAGAAAAGCACTCAGGGCAATACCGCACATACCAAAGCCACAGAAGCAGAAAACAAACAGTTATATTGTGTATTTCTGATGGTCTATATGATTGGAGTGTGGGACTGTATACTAAACCTCACATACTATTCCAAAGAGGTTATCATTTATGCTGTATTCAGTAGGGAACTATTTCAGGATTCTTTTTTCCTTTTAATAAAACATTTAGTTATTTATTTGTTGATCTTTGCCAAGTTCTTTATATGTTGATACAGCATTAACATTAAATGTATCCTTGAAAATCAGATTGCAAGTTAGTTAAAACTCTTTCTGTCTTTGATAGCTTGGTTAGCAGGAAACAAAACTGTGTTCTTTAATTTAGGACCTCTTAAAAGGAAGTTTCATGATTAAATTTGTGCTTAGAAATACTACAATTGCAGCAATATGGTGATGCAACAAAGAGGAAATGTAATCGAGGGCCAGAGGAGTAGCCGCTGTGCTCCCCTCTAAGTCCATGGAGAAGTCATGGTCAGTGGACTGTAGCTGTGTGTTGTTCTGAGGACTGCTTAAACAGAATCCTCAACCTTATTGACCACATACAGACACTGACAGAGAGGAAATGACTGAGAACAGCATCCAGGTCTCTGGTTTAGGCAACTTTACGGTGATGCCATTAGGATATGGGTGTGTGATAGGTCATGAGATCGGGGTGTGATATTAATGTGGGACAGAACAGAGGTCAGTGATAAAAGAGTGAGGAAGTGGACATTTGATGACAAGGCAGATACAGAGAGGCCTTAGAAGGCATGGTGTGAGGGGGAAGAGGAAAACTTGGGGTGGGGTATGCCAAAACTCAGGGTAGAAGAGTCTAGAGATAGCAATGTTCAGGAAGGGTCATGTCACAGAGAGGCCGAGCATGCCCCCATGGATGTGTCAGTTAATGAGTTGAGTAGAACGGTCATGAACAGTTGATGAGTAGTGAGAAATAAGAAGTAAGACATTTGGGTTGGGGATTTAGCTCAGTGGTAGAGCGCTTGCCTAGCAAGTGCAAGGCCCTGGGTTCGATCCTCAGCTCAAAAAAAAAAAAAAAAGAAAGAAGACATTTATACTGTGAGGGAAATGAAAGCAAGATGGGCAAGTTTTTGTTTGTTTGTTTTTAGTGTTGGTTTTTGAAGTTGAAATCTTGAGCATGTATGTATTCTGGAGAGAACTGCTAATAAGGAAGAGGAAGAAAAATTAGTGGAATGATGTCTGTTATAAAATCTGACAGAACAGAGGTTAGTGATAAAAGAGTACGAAGTGGACATTGGATGACAAGGCAGATACAGAGAGGCCTTAAAGGAATGGTGTGCGGAGGAAGAGGAAAACTTGGGGTGAGGTATGCCAAAACTCAGGGTAGGAGAGTCTGGAGATGGCAATGTTCAGGAAGGCTCATGCCACACAGAGGAACACTCACAGAGTCAGAGGAAGAAAGGCTTCATCCAGATATGCAAAGATGAGAAGAGGAGAGAGACGCCGGGCTTGAAAGCTGCATATCTGAGGATTGAGTGATCCAGGAAATGTGCATCCAGATCTGCACTTGGAAGCATAGGTAACGAACGGATCCAGCTGTTGCTCCACCACAGCCACACTCAACCTCTAGATTCTCCAACTTGATAATGAACCACAATAGGAGCTTTTTATTGAAGGCTCATTCCTGTGGGATGCACGATTTTTCCAGCGAGCTGTGTCAGCTTAAGAGCTCCCAATGGTGGTGGTGGTGGTGGTGGGGGGTGCTGGAGAGATAGCTCAGCGGTTAAAAGAACACTGACCGATCTTCCAGAGAACCTGGGTTCAATTCCCAGCACCCACATGGTGGATTACAACTGTCTGTAACTTTGGTTCTAAGGGACCTGATACCCTCACACAGACGACATTACATAAGAAAGGAAGGAAGGAAGGGAGGGAGGGAGGGAGGGAGGGAGGAAGGAAGGAAGGAAGGAAGGAAGGGAGGAAGGAAGGAAGGAAGGACGGACTGACTCACTCCCAATGGCCTGAATGTTGAAATCCATTTCCTTTTCTTTCCATGTTCTCAGGGGCAGGGTGAAGTACCTCTTGCATTCTCTAGCTTTCATCCTTAAGACATTTTTACATTTACGACCTTTTCTTAGTTTATAGAGCTAGTCTGTAAACTAAGTGTTTCTATCTAACACGAAGAACGTAGTCTGTATTTGTGTGTTAGTAAGGTAATGCTAGACACTATGAAGATTGCCAGTCAGTCTCAACAGAAAACCAGGAAGACGGAGTTGAGCTTCACTTGCTCTTTGGTGGACACACATAGACTTTTCTGTTTGTAGCAGCAGAATTCACACCAGCCCCCCCCCCCCAAAAAAAAAACAAACATTTCTGATACCGGCTATATGTTAGGCCACAAAACAAGTCTTAATATGTTGAAGAACATGGAAATTAGACCTAGAATTATTTCTGACCACAAGAGTATGAAACTAGGAATTAGTAATGGAAAGAACCTTGGAAAATTTGCAACGTTCTCCCTAACAACCAATTTACCAAAGAGAACTCAGAGAGGAAACCAGAATATTGTGAGGTGAACGACAGTGGCAGTGCAGACTTCCAGAGCACACACCGGACGCTCCAAGAAGGCGTGAGGACAGCAGCAAAGCCTCCTCGAAACAGTGAAGTAGAACAATAAACAGTCAGAAAGTTCACCCAGAAGAACTGAGAAAGAAAAACGAAACCCAGAATCAGTAGGAAGAAGAATAACATTAGAATGAAATAAAAACCAGAAAACCCGTAGAAATCATCAAACCAATAGTTAGTTTTTAAAAAAAATAAAATGGACCAACCCATACCTAATCTAAGAAAAAAAATGAGGGGGAATATTCAAAAATTTTTAAATGAAAATAGAGGCTGGAGAGATGGCTCAGCAATACAGAACTTGTTCAGGAGGATTCGAGTTCAAACTTTGGATTCCCTAAGATCCACGTAAATCTGGGTGGGTGTGGCAGCCTGCCTGTAGCTCCAGCACAGGGAGCCAGAGATGGGTTTCAGTGCAGGTTGGCTAAGCCAGACTGGTAGACACTGCAAGCTCTGGGTTTAGTGAGAGAGCCTGTCTTAGTATATAAGATGGAGAACAATTGAGAACTATACCAGATGTGAGCCTTGGGGACTATGCATGTACATACATGAACCTTTATTTGTACAAGACCATATATATGCACCTATACATAGTCAACAAAAAGATGACAAAGAAAAAAAATGAAGGTGCATAAATTACAACAGGTACCCTGAGGTAAGAAGACTCACACGGTACTATTGAAGCACTTATATGCCAATAATTAGATAACAGAAGAAATGGGTAAGTTCCTAGAAGAGCACCAGTCTCAGAATTAAGTGAGAAAGCTTGAGCAGACCAGTAGACAAAGAGCCTGAGGCAGTAAGTAAAAATCTCCCAGCAAAGAAAAGTCAAGGCCAGATGACTACCCAGGTAGGTTATAACACATCCTAAAAGGAATCATAGCCGTGGTTCTTACGCTCTTGTAAGGAGGAAGTAGAGACCTTCCAAACAGTGTGTCTGCCAGCACCCTTTCTTAGTAACAGTTCTCAGGACTACAGATGTGTGAGGAAACCCAGTGTGATGACGTTCTTCATCAAAGCCATGCTGACACCATGATCTCAGGAGAAATGGACAGCTTTCGGATAAGATGCAGTATGGAGCGAAAATGGCCATCTGGAACTCCTTTTGGAAGTACTAGTAAGAGCAGTTGGACAAGAAAAAGAAAAGCAGAAAGGAGGAGGTAAAATCATCTATTTGCAGACGACCTAATTTTACATATTAAAAACCCATCAAAGGTCAACAAAGGACTGTTAGAAATAACAAACGAGGCTGGTAAAGTTGCCGGAGACAACAGCAAACATGTAAAAAGCAGTAACATTTGATATACAAATACCAACCTAGCTAATAAAAATCAAGAAATTTATAACAGCATTCAAAAATATAAAACACTTAGGAATAAATGGAGTCAAGGATGTGAGAGGGCTATACCCTGAAAACTACCTAGTTTTGATAAAAGAAACTGAAGATACAGGTAAATAAAAATATCCAATGCTCATGTATCACAAGAATTGGTATTGTTTCCAGTACTGTCCAGAGTAATATGTGGAGTCAATACAAGTTCTATCAAAATTCTAACAATAATCTTTGCTGGAAGATTATTAGAATTGTTAGAAGAAAACAATTCTAAAATTCCTTTGAAATCATAAAAGACATCAAATAGCTAAACTAATTCCAAGAAAGATGAAGTAGAAGACACCACATTTCCATATGTGGTCTAATATTTGACAAGGATGTCAAGAGCACACAGTGGAGAAAAGGAAGGTTTCCTCATTAAATGGTTCTAGAGAGTGGATTTCCATAAGCAAAATGGCCCTCATCTTTCACTGCACACAACACTCAACTGGAAATACATTAAAGGTCAACATGAGAGCAAAATCTAAAGCGTGTAGAAAAGAAGGTAGGGCAGTGTTCTTGGATATTGACATCCATAGACTTGTTTTAAATCATACCAGAAACTTAGGTAACAAAAGCAAGCATACACACACAAGCACATGTGTACACACACACACACACACACACACACACACACACACACACACGCGCGCGCATGCCCACTTGTAGGCATTTGCACACATGCACAAATGTGAGCAGACAGGCATGCATGCACACACACATGCACATATACAAATGCCCAACTCAAGCAAAACAGAAAGCTTAGGCACAGCAAACAACCTGAAATGCAGACTGTGGCCTGGGAAACCATGCAAACCATGTATCTGTGAGGGTTAACATTGACCATGTATTAGCCTCTGTCACATGACAGCTAACACCAAAACAACCAGGGCCAAAGCACAAAAACAACCCAACTTAAAAGTGGGCAGAAGACCTGGATAAATATCTTTCCAAAGTAGATGTGAAAATGGAAAACTGGTGTATGAAAAGATTCACGCCATTGATGCCCATGGCTGTGAAAATTAAAACACTACAAAATATGTCCTCGTACCTGTTAAGATAGATATTTTTATTGTTTCTTTTATTTTGAGATTATAATTACATCATCTCCTCCTCCTTTTTCCTCCCTCCAAACCCACCTGTATATCCCCACCACTTGTTCCTTCAAATCTATGACCTTTTCTTCATTGTTACCACATGCGTATGTGTACATACAAAGATATTCCTAAATCTAACCTGCTCGGTATGTACAATGCTACTTGTGTGCGTATTTTCAGGGCTGACCATTTTGGTATTGGATAACCCATTGGCGTGCTCGCCCCTGGGGAAACACTACTTCACACGCTCACATTCCTTAGTTGTCTGTAGTTCTTTGTACAGGTTTGAGATCTCATGGGCATTTCCCCATCTACTTTCCCATGCCTGTTGTCCTTTTTCAGCTCATGTTTAAATTTAGGCAGTCATGATGGTGAGTTTATGGATGAGCTTCTGACATTCCTAGGAGACACAGTCTCATAGCACACACCCTGATCCTCCAACTCTTACAATCTGTTCACCCTTCTACTGAAACGTTCCCTGAGCCTTACATGTTGGGAGTTGTTTTATAGATGTATCCACTGGACTGAGCTCTGAAATTCTGTATTTTGATTGGCTGTGGATTTCTGAAATGGTCTCCATCCATTACAAAGAGACATTTCCTTAATGAGGGGTGAGGACTACACTCACCTGTGTGTAAGGACAAATATTTAGAATATAGTTAGAGATTATTCTGGTTTAGTAAAGTGGGAGTTGTAGGCTCTCCTCTAAGATCCATGACTTCACTAGCCCTATGTAGTAGACTAGGTTTCTTGCTTGTTGAGAAACAAAAATTAAAAATCCTGTAATATATATAAGTCTGTGTATAAATATACAGACATAGTTTAAATTAACTCTTCTCATCTGGCATGACAAGCTTCTTTTTTTTTCTTTTTTGCAAGAGGTCCAGAATGGGTGTTAGCCCATGGTAGATGACATTTTTCCCAGGGGTCCTTCATGAATGCATTGCATACTTCTCCATCTTCATTAAGTGACTCACATGGTTGCTGCATTTGGCATCACATAGAGGAGAAAGAACACAAGGGTTATCTCTGGGACTGAAAATTAGCACAGACACTTTGCTTACATTTCACTGGTAGAACTTCGGGATGTGTAGCCAGCTAGCAGCAAGGGAGTCTGGGCATCGTGGCCCAGCAATGTGCCTGGAAGAGGATGATGTAAGTATGGTGGAACAGCCTCCTGGAGAAAAGGGAGGACCAGGAGGTAGGAAATGAGAAGTCCCAGCCAATGCTGTGGCCCAGGTGTATCTAACTGCACATTTAGGTGTGTGCCTCTCCCTGAGTGTCTTGAACATTCAGTGACTAGTGGGGTAAGGGAGAGAGCAGCGCCTGAGTTCATTCAGTCATTTTGGTATTTGGGCATATCTGCAGCTTGAGTAGGGAGATCATCATCACCACAGCTCTTGCTGTGAGTGCTGCTAGTTTTAAGTCCTGCTCTGGACATCCAGCTGGGTTTTGCCTCTCCTTCTTTGTGTTGGACCCATCTGTTAAGCACTTTGGCAAACAGTATGATTTGCAAAAGGAGGAGGATTCTTTTTCAAACCTTATGAAACCATTTCTCAAATATTATAATCTGTTTAACTCACATTTTCTCCAACATAGAGGAATGAACCCTGCTTTCAGCCACACGCTCTTCTTGCTTGTTCTGATAGCATGTGACACAAACTTCATTTTTGCTGATTTTACTCATTGAGTTTCTTCTGATTAAAGTTGGCTTTCTTTTCTGTCTCTTCTCTTCTCTTTATAGTTTGTCAGTCAAAATCTTGCTCTCTCAAGCCTAACTTAGTGTTACCTCCTCCACTGTTTCTACTCTTAATTTACACAGCTAGGAGCCCATATTTCCGTCACTCTTCTTGAGTCTTGATTTCATCATTTGCTAGTGCTTGAAGAGAGATCTTGCAGAATCAATGCTTGTGTGTGTGTGTGTGTGTGTGTGTGTGTGTGTGTGTGTGTGTGTGTCTATCAGCCACCAGACTGAGGCCATTTCATGCCACTTGCTCCTAGATATGTCTTACATACAGTAAACTTTTTAAAATTTAAATGTTTTACTTTTTTGAGAGTTTCATATATGAATAGTGTGTTTATATTATTTCTACCCTTCCCTCATTCCTCTCCAACCCCACCTCTGTTCCTCCCCCAACTCTCTTCAAGTTCATGACCTCTTCTTAAATTATTACTGTTAAATATATATTCATATGTGTATATGTCAATACAGACAGATAGACATACACACGCGCACACACACAACTTACTCAGCCTATTTAGTGTTGCTTGTATGTACGTGTATTCAGGGCTGATCACTTGGAACTGGATACCTATCAGGGAGCTTGGCCCTGGAGAAAATGGATTCTCCCTCTCTCAGCAGACATTAATTGGTGGTAGTTCTTCATCTAGGGGAGGGGTCTTATGAAATTTTTCCTATCTACATCATAATGTCAATTGATGTCATTATGCAGATGTTGTTTAGGCAACTGTATTGTTGAGATTTCATGGATGTAGCTTCCATATTCTATCTAGAGGACACTATCTAGCAGCAGGTATCCAGATTCTCTGGGTCTTAGAATCTTTCCACCCCTTCTTCCATGACGTCCTCGGACCCTTAGGTATAGGGGTTGAATTGTAGATGTATTAGTTAGATCTGAACACCCCGCAGTTACTTACTCTCTGAATTTTGAACAGTTTTAGATTTATAATAGTCTTCCTTTGTTGCAAAAGAAACTTCTTTGATGAGGGGTGAGAACTACACTTGCCTGTAGATATAAAGGTAATATTTAGAATGTAGCTAGAAATTATGTTAGGAAAATTGTAGTAGTAGGTTCTTATCTAGGGTATATGACCTCTCCAGGCATGAGTAGTTGGCTAGATGTACAGTACTATGGATGAATTTCCTCCTATTGAGTGGGTCTTAAGTCCAATGAGATAGCTGTTGGTTACATCTAAGAGAAAAGTGCCCGTCTTACACTGTTGGGTATATCTTGCCATGCTTGCCATAGGCATCACTATTGATTTTCTTCCTTGGCAGCTTGCATAGCACTTTCTGATATGATGAGATCTAGTCTTCTCAGAGGAGGCATCTAGGTCAGTTCTAGTGTGATTCCTTCAAGTCCTGTGTCTGAATCATTTGGTGTTTTCAGCAACAGACTAGTTAGGTCAACTTGGCATAAGCTAGAGTCATCTGAGATGAGGGAGACTTGATGCAGAAAATGCCTCCGTGTGATTGATGTGAGAGCGCCCAGCTCAGTGTGGGCAGTGCCACCCCTGGGTTGGTCCTGGGCGCTGTAAGGGAGCAGACTGAACAAGCTTTGAAGTGCAAGCCAGTGAGAAGTACCACTCCCATGGCCTCTGCATCAGCTCCTGCCACCAGGTTCCCGCTCTGTTGGAGTTCCTGTCCTGATTCCTTCAGTGATGAACAGTGATGAGGAAGTGTAAGTCAACTGAACCCTTTCCTCCTCAACTTGCTATGAATCCATCTTGGCCTGGGCATTATAATTATTGCTGTTAATTTTATTACTTTTCAACCACCCTGTTATGGATCTGTTTAAGTTGTTGATCTCTTTTTGGGTTAACTTTGGTGGTTTGAGTGAATTTTAAAATTACCTATTTCTTTTAGGTTTTCCAACTTGATGAAGTATAACTTTTTTAAAAGATTTATTTATTTATTATGTACACAGAAAAGGGCGCCAGTTCTCATTACAGATGGTTGAGCCACCATGTGGGTGATGGGAATTGAACTCAGGGATCTCTGGAAGAACAGTCGGTGCTCTTAACCTCTGAGCCATCTCTCCAGCCCCAATGGAGTATAACTTTAAAAAAATTGTTCCTTCTAATATCCTGAATTTCTTTGGTATCTATTGTAACTTTCCCCTGTTCATCTCAGACTCTGTTAATTTGTGTCTCATCTTTCTTTTTGATATTTAATTGACCTAATGTTTTGTTGATCTCGTTTACCTGTTCCAAGACCCAGCTCTTAGAATCATTGAATCTTTGTGTTATTTTCTTTGTTCCTATTTAATTAATCTCTGCTCTGATTTCTGTTATTTCTTGCTGTCTACTGGGTTTGGTTTGTTCTCATTTTCCAAATTTTTGAGTTGCAACAGTTAGTCATTTATCTGTGCTCTTTCTGATTTTTTAATGCTGGTGCTTAGAGCTATAAATTTCCTTCATATAACTGCTTTCAGTGTGTCCTAGAGATTTTGTTGAGTTGTGTTTTTATTTTCATTTAATTCTATGAGTTTTCTTTTTTACTTCTTTCTTGATTTCTTGTTTGTCCCATTTGTCATTCAGTAGTGTGTCATGTAAGATCCACGAGTTTGTGTAATTATTAGAGAGCCTCTTGTTGATTTTAAGTTTTATTTTATTATGGTCAAATAGGATACACAGAATTATTTCACATTTTCTGTATTTGTTTTGTGTCCCTGTATGTGGTCTATTTTAGAGAAACTTCCATGGAGTGATGAATAAAATGTACATTCTTTCGTGTTTGGATGGAATAGTCTGTAGATAATGTTAGGTTCTTTTAATATAAGATATCAT
The DNA here is from genome assembly GCF_903995425.1 of Onychomys torridus. NCBI lineage: Eukaryota > Metazoa > Chordata > Mammalia > Rodentia > Cricetidae > Onychomys > Onychomys torridus. The sequence goes on from NC_050444.1 coordinate 54,158,128, forward strand.
TTAATTCTTTAAAAAAAATCTTAAAATTCATATGGAAGCACAAAAGACCCAAGATAAATTTAAATACATTTAAACAAATTCATTTAATTTGTTTCTTTATTTTTTTGTCCAAACAACCTGTCTATTAGGGAGAGTAGAGTATTGAAATCACCCACTGTTACTGAGTTAGGGTGTATTTGTGTCTTGAAATCCATTGGTACACTTTTATAATATTGGGTGCATCATAATGGTTGGCGTCTGTGGTCTTTTGCATGTAATTTTTTTGGATAACTGTTCCCTTCGTGAGAGTGAAATATCCTTCATCTCTTCTGGTAAGTTTAGTTTGGAGTTTATTTTGTCAGATATTAGTATAGTAATACCTGCTTGTTTCCTGATTCCATCTGCTTAGATACTTTTCCCCATTCCTTCACTCTAAGGTGGTACCTCTAAGGTGAGGTGAGTTTCTTGACGTGTTGGTCATGAGCCTAGCCTTTAATGGCTGGACCATTCCTTCATCCCAAGATGAGTTTCTAACAGACACCAAAAGATGGATTTTGTTTCTTAATCCATCCAGTTAAACTAAGCTGGATCTTGTGATTGGAGAATTGAGGCCATGAATATTGAAGGCTACTGTTGGAAAGTGTGTCTCTACTGATGTCATTCGTTTCTTTTTGTGTTCTTGGTCCTAGTTTGTATTTCTGTAATTATAGACTCGTCTGTTTATTTTCTGTGGCTTCTCATGCTTGTTCCTCTCTTCAGTCTGAAGGATGACTTTCAGTGTTCTCTGCAGGGATGGCTTGGTGAACAGGAATGCTTTTAGCCTATTTATACCATGGGAAGTTTTTCTTTCGTCTTCTATTGTGGCAGATAGGTTTTCTGGATAAAGTCATCTGGGCTGGCGTCTGTGGTCTTTTAGAACTTGGAGCTACATTGCTTCAGGCTCTTCTGGCTTTTAAAGTTTTCATTGAGAAGTCAGCTGCTGTGTTGATGGGTTTTCCTATATCTGGCTGTGATTTTTCTCCTCAGCTTCCCGCGACCTCTCTTTGCTCTGGGTGTCCACTGTTTCTGTGCTGCGGTGGGTCTCTCTTCTGCTCCTGTCTGTGTCCCATGTGCTTCTTGTGTCTGTACGGATTTGTCTTTCCTTAACTGGGGGCAGTTTTCTTCTGTGGACCTGAAGATCTAGTCTATGCCATTGCCCTGGGATTCTTCCTCCTTTCTATACATAATTTATGGATTTGGGTTTTTTCACGATCTCATGTTTCTGCATGGTCCTTCAGTGTCATTTTACGTTTTTCCTCTATTCCTTGGCCAAGTGGTTCCTCTGTTTTCAAGACACGATCCTCTGTACCCTACTCGGTCCACTTTCCTGGTGAGCCTTTCCCCCTAAGTTTTCTACTTGCGTTATTGAGTTTTCAATTCTCGTTGTTTCAGATTGCGTTTTCTGTAGTCATCTAAATAGGTCTCATTAGAAAATGTATCTGTAGGACTAGTGGGTTGGCAGCGGCCATATTGTCTTGGCCGTCATACTGTTTGTGTTTTGGGACCTGACCTGATCATGTGGACTTCTTTCATTGGTTATGTGTATTATATGAGATTCTAGTTTGACTTTATTGAGTGAAAGTTTGATTCTGTTTCCTTCACTAGGTTAGGCTGATCCACAGGCTGAGCTGGACCCCTGAGTATGGAAATGACGTGGGCCAGTGTGGATCTAAGGCAGTGTCTTGGCTGGGCAACTGTAGGAACTATCTGACCCCAGCTAGGCCTGGGAGTGTGTTGATGGTGTGGGCAAGTAAAGTTCTGAGGAACTCTCTAGGCGGGGCAAGTGCTTGGGCTAGGGCAAGTGCTTGGGCTAGCTAACCCTAGGAGCAAGGCTCTGATGAACTCACCAGATCGAGCTGGTGTGTGAACAGCCCACACCATAAAATTTTAATTTATAATGAATAAGTGCTAAATGAAAATGAATGACTCCCAATGACCATGGAGAGGCAATAGCAGACAGAATGAAGTTCAGTTTGCAAAGAAAAGTCTTGTGTGACCACAATGTGAAAAACGTAAAAAAAAAAAAAAAAAAAAAAAAGCCCATAGTGACTTCTTACATCTCTCACTGTGGTAGAAAAACACTTGGTACTATATTTGAGGAAATATACAAGAGGATGTGCTGGGGAGCTGGAGTGCCACCACCTGAGATTGAAAAGTCAACAGTTTGAGATCCCTCATTTTCAGTCTTGACATGTTAATGGAGTCAGATGGAAACATCGGTTGGTTATATGGAGTGTATGTTTTACAAATCCTCAGGAGACTACTTTGAGCTTGAAATATAATAGCTCCTTAGGCTTTCTAAAAATGTATGCTAAATACACTTAAACGGCAGATAATGAAGCTCTGCACACAGCCAGATTGCTGGGTCCTTCTCACCTTCCTAGAGATCCTCAGGATGTTGGGTTTGGTGGCACCGGCGTTTTGATTATTATTATATTTGTGGTTGTAGTTGTTGATTGTTCAACAAAAGTCTAAGAGGACATAGTTCTAAGATATAGGACGAGCATCTTTATTCCAAAAATTTTAAATGTTCCAGAATTTGAAACTTTCTGAAAATGGTGTAATGCTGTAAGTGGAAAGTTCTACCCTTGACACCAGGTGACAGGTTACAGTCAAAGTGCAATTAGACCAGAAATACTGTATAAAATTGATCTTCAGGCTGTGGGTATAAGCTATGCAGGAAACATAATTGATTTTTTTTCTTCACCTTGAGTCTTTTCTTAAGAGCTCTCATAATACATCTCTCTCTCTCTCTCTCTCTCTCTCTCTCTCTCTCTCTCTCTCTCTCTCTGTCACACACACACACACACACACACACACACACACACACACACACACACTAACTCTCCATTGCCCAGTTTAGAAATAAAACAAAACCTCAAATCCAGAATACTGTGATGGGGCTAGAGAGCTGGCTCAGCAGTTAAGAGCAAATACTGCTCTTACAGAGGACCCAAGTTTGGTTCCCAGCGCCCATGTTGGTTGACCCACAAATGTCTGTAAGTCCAGTGTCCTCTTCTGGCCTCCTCAGACATCCACACACGTACAGCACACACACTTAGACACATAAATAAAAATAAGTCATATATTCAACAACAACAAATAGAACAGTGTACCTGATCATCTCAAGTATTTCTCATAAGGGATACTCAACTTGAGTAAGACACACATTCAAAATATAATAAACACATACGAAGCGTAAGTTAATGCTTTTCCTTTTTCTGTATTGGACTCTACACTTTCTTACAGCCATTGAAAATTCAAAGACATGGCAAGCAATTATTAAAGCCAGCTGAAATCTCCTTTCCTAGCTGTGTTGGCAGGATGTCATTCCAGCCCCACACAGGATACCTGAGCACTCTGCCCTCAGAGCCACCAACCCTCCTTGTCTTATGAACACACTTTAGTTTATCAGTTTATGCTCATTGACAATTCCAGAATAATTTTGAGGACATCTAGAGAAGACCCACACATTATTTTTCATGAGCAAATTATTCTGTATACTTGATTGAATCTGTCTGCTAGGGGCATTTGCTTCTTGTCACTACTGGTGGTCATCAACAGTTGGCCAAGATCTGTGTCAGATATTAGCATTCAAATCTATTGATTTGTTTCTATATATTTTTAATGTGCATTCATCTTTTTCTTTGATTTCTATCGCTGTTCCTCAAGACTTAGCTGGTTGAGATTTGTTACTAACTTACCTGAATTCCAGTTTTTATAAGTGAATGAAAATATCTTGAAAGCTATTTTTAAAATACCAAGCAGATAGAAGGCATCTTGTGTAACTTTTTACAGAAGGACTTTTTTTGAAATAAGAATTCTTGGTGCAGAGATTACTTTAAAAATTAGCAGAGCAGGGCTGGTGAGATAGACCGCTCAGTGTGTAAAGGTGCTTGCCACCAAGCCTGACAGCCCGAGTTCAATTCCCAGGACCCATGTGGGAAAAGGCTGATTCCCACAGGTTGTTCTTTATTTAACCTCCATATACACACATGTGTGCACACACATACACACAATAAATAATTTTATTTTAAAATTTAACAAAATTAGTATTAGTGTTATGTTTACTTATTTCTCTGTATGCGTAAACATACAAACATATGATATATTTGCACACATTTACACGTACACACATATATTTGATATATTTGACCGTAAAGAAGTCATTTTTTTTAATGGCTAAGGCTTCCATGTTAACAATTTCAGGTTGGTATGGAACATACAGAGGTCTTAACCGCTTTCTCTCTCTTTCAGAACCTTGGATTCTTCAAAACATTGGAGGGGCCTTTAATTTACTGGCTTGCTAAAAAGACAAACTTAAATACATGATGAAGAAAATCCTAGAAACAGCCAGAGAGACCAGCTCTTAGTATGTCATTTCATGAGGAGTGTTGTGGAATTATTTGAGTTGGGCAGGACCTTAGGCATCTCAGGCTCGACACCCATAATATACAGATTTCTCCTCTTAGAAATCTTATTTCCTACGTATAAGAAATATATTCACTAGAGAAAATTGTCAGTCCAGATGACAAAGCTGCACTCATTTCAATAAAAGGTGTTCTATTCCTTGAGTTGTTTATAAGCAGTTCCCCTTGCTGTTTCCCGTAGGGGACTCCACTACTCACTGATTTCTCTTTCTCTCTGCTCTCTCCAGTTTCATTGAAGGGGCATCAAGATAAAAAGTTGTTCTCCATGAGCTTTTGACTAAAGCCGCACATGGTGAGACTGACTAGCCTGGCCTTGAGAACAATGATTTGGTTAGCCTTTAGCAGCCCTATTCCTTAGCCTGTGTTGAGTTAGTAAGCTCTTGAACCATGGTGGGCAGACTTAATAGTACTTCGAATTTAAACACACCTTATGTGACTTTAGCAGTTGGGACCCATTCTTGACCTTGTCAGAACTATTTTGTGTAGTCTGTTTCCAGCATCCATGGTATTTGTTTTATAGCAATATGTTTTCTGGATCATTGTTCTAATCACTGTGAACATAGGCTTCTGTCAGGTTACATTCGCTGACTTTTGCATTACAGAGAGTCTGACTTGATCATTTTCCTAGGGGAGGTGAATGACACAGAGAGACAGCCTGCTTTCCGACAGCTGCACTTTGTAGTTTATTTTTATTTTATGTGCCTTCATGTTTTGGCCTCATGTGTGTCTGTGTGAAGGTGTCGGATTCCCTGGAACTGGAGTTATAAACAGTTATGAGCTGCCATGTGGATGCTGGGAATTTAACCCGGGTCCTCTGGTAGAGCAGTCAGCCAGTGCTCTTAACTGCTGAGTCGTCTCTCCAGCCCCCAAATTTTAAGGAAAGAAATAAGAAGGAAAATTCAGATGAGTAGGAAGTTTTATGTCTTACTAAGACCTTATGTATCTCTGTACATTCCGAGGGACTTTGCTAAGGAGAATGAGCCTACATCAAGTTTGGTTAGAGAAGAAAAGCAATCTAGAGCCACACTGTATGACTCTGCGTGTTGTTAAATAAAATAAGGACACTTAGGCAGTCTCCAGTTGATGCCTCATGTTTTGGTGACATGTGATGACTTTCTTATGTGTCTGGACCTATTTTAGTTCCGCTGCTGGAGCCGTGGGTGAAGGCTTGATGCTCAGCCAAAGTACTTGAGCATAGTGGATTCTAAATGCCTTAATTCCTTTGTTCCCATACCCTTCACCTCTTCCCTCCTTTCCTCTTCCCCTCTTTTTCTTTTTCCCCCCCGCCTCCATCCTTTCTTCCTCCCTTCCTTCCATTCCTTTATGGAATGAACTTTCTCATCCTGGGACAGGAGGAGCCTCCCAGAGACTGTCCTGTATGACCATCACCGTTTTCCAAATGTTCACCCCCAAGTCACTTTGGAAAACAGAACCAAGTTACCCTGTCCTTCTAAAGGCTCTTACTTGAGGACATTTCTCACATCATGTGAGCAGGTAATGGAGGCCAAAGCTGTAACTTCCTTAGCTCCTCGGGACCGAGCCCAGGTGTGCCTTCTAAGTTTGGGAGAGAGAGCTGGGCTGAGCTGTGTGTCCCGGGGAGACATTGGGTTCTAAAGGGGACCAATTCTAGAACTGAAAAATTCCCTCTTTTTATATGACTAGCGAAGTTGCATTGATTAAGATATGTCAAACAGGTGCTGGGCATGTGCAGAGCTATTTCATGATTTTCAGAGAACTGGATGGCTATTTTTAAGTGTTTCTATATTATTCTCAGCCAGGCTGCTGGATAAAAAGTACAAAGGGCTAAAAATACTTACAGTTTCTGTAATGTCTGCTTTAAAAGAAACCATCTTCTGCCCTTCTTTTTCCCTTCGCAGGGAAAGAATACCATGGCTTTGGTGTGACTGAGAGTGGGATCTCGGTGCCTGTGTTTTAAGACAGATCACCGTCAAAAGGGCGTTAGCTGGACTGTAAATCATCAACTTACACAGGGGAAAGTGAAGGATGAAAATAAGTGCTTACATACAATTCGATACCACTACTAACGCTTGCTATGGCTGTGTCCTTTCTTTTTTGAGATAGGGTCTCTCTTTGCCCTCCTGTCATCGCAGGAACTCACTGTTCAGACAAAGCTCATGTCTCGGGTGTTGCTCAGGCCCAGGATCCTGGCTAAGTTGTTTGCCTTCCTGGTCTTTATGTTCCCAGGTGTTGTGAGGATTAGCTTGGAGAGGAGCCAGTAAATGGTAAACACTCAGTGTATATTAGAAATTTTCATGTTTCAAATTTATTTTAGTTCTTTTTTTAAATTGTGGTTAAGTAAGCACAATATGTATGTTCTTTTTAAGTGTATAGTTCAGAGGTGGTAGTTATGTTTAAATTGTTGTGTAACAGATCTCTAGAATTTCTGTTTTATAGCCCTGAAATGTTTGTTATTGTTATTATTTTAAATCTCATCCTCTCCCACAGCCGGTTGCACAGTTCTGTGGATGTAGGATGGAGACTCCACTGGGCAGGAATTTTGACTGCTCAGTGATGTATTGAGAGAGCCAACAGCAGCCCTGCCTCATTCCTTGAATGACTGAATAAGAACAGTGACATAGTAGATGTGGTTTTGAAAAAGTATTTCTTACTTAACAAGTAAATCTATTTTTATACGGTGTGAAGTGGAATGATTTAAATGGAAACCTGACTGCCTTCCCAAGTTAAGGTGATTTTTGTTTTGATTTGAAACAGGGCCTTACGTATGTAGGCCAGGCTAACCTCATACTCACAATCCTCCTGCCTCAGCCTTTTGAGTGTGGGGTTTACAGGTATGGTCCACACCTGGCCAAGCTGGTCCGTAAGGCAACTATGGGTTCTTTTTTCTTAGACTGATTTTATGTGTTATGTGTGTTCATCTCAGGGGTGTGTGTGTGTGTGTATGTGTATGTATGTATGTATGTATGTATGCATGTATGTATGCATGCATGTCATGTATGAGATGCCTGAGGATGCCAGGAGAGTATGTTGGATCTCTTGGAGCTGGAGTTAAAGGTAGTTGTGAAGTCACCTGACCTGGGTTCTGGGAACTGAACTTGAGTCCTGGGCAAAAGCCCGAAGCACTCTTAAATTGCTGAGCAATCTCTCTACCCCTCCCCCCATTCATTGTTAAAAGATTTATTTGTACTGTTTCTTGATTTTTATAAATTCTGACTTTTCTAATTCAACTTTTCTTCAACTGGAAAAAGAATATATATTTAATGCAGACGATAAAAGTAAAGAGGAAATTCTAGCCAATTTGCCCAGAATTCAAAAAGCATTCATTTTAAGTTTAAACCTTGTTCTTTTCATTCAGCCCTGGCCACTAGACTTCCAATTTCCTTAGGGAACGTATGAATCATCTTGTTCTTCCATTTAGATTAGAAGTTAAAGCCTTCATCTGTATGCCAGAATTAATGGAACACCAGTTCCCTTGAGATCTGATCTGGTCCAGTCTGGCCAAGACGGTCCAGTCTGGATCTGGTCTGGGTCTGGGTCTGGTCTGGTCTGGTCTGGTATGGGTATAGGTATGGGTATAGGTATGAGTCTGGTCTGGTCTGGTCTGGTCTTGTCTGGTCTGGTCTGATGTGGGTATGGGTCTGGTCTGGTCTAGGTCTGTCTGATATGGTCTGGTTGGGTCTGGTTTGGTCTGGGTCTGGTCTGGTCTCGTCTGGTATGGGTATGGGTATGGGTCTGGTTTGGTCTGGTCTGGTCTAGGTCTGTCTGGTCTGATCTGGTCTGGGTCTGGTCTAGTCTGGTCTGGTCTGGTATGGGTGTGGGTCTGTTCTGGTCTGGTCTAGGTCTGTCTGATCTAGTCTGGTTGAGTCTGGTTTGGTCTGGGTCTGGTCTGGTCTAGTCCAGATCTGGTCTGGGTCTGTGCTGTCCAGTCCTGTCTGGCCCAGTCCAGTCTGGTCCCTTTTTGGATCTTTTAAAAGAATGTCTGGTGAAGATGGCCTAGAAAGGGCCAGCACTCTGAGCAGAAGAAAGGGAGGAAAACTGTCTGTGTCTCCAACTTAAAAACATCCCATCTGTAACAAATTACCATTGTGTTCTGTAGATTATTGAAAATGTTAAATCTTTGCTAGGGTTTATTTTGCTCATGGGCAAAGTACTTAAATGGTTTTTTGTTCTGTTTTGGGTTTTGTTTTTGTTTTTGTTTTGCCAAATCTTAGGTTTTTGTTTTATGACAAATTAGAATGTTAAACGGAGCACTTTACTTTTTGTTTAAATATTACCATTAGAAAGTAAGCAGAAAATGTGGGCTTTGCACAGACTCACTTCCTTCTACAGGGAAAAGTGCCTGTGGGCCCTTGGAGGGTGTGCTGGAGACAGGAAGCCTGTGGCCTGCCAGCATCTTAACGGGTCCACGCAGTGTGGTGTCTGGCAGTAGCGGGAGCCGGGCTGTAGTGCCCCTTTCATGGATGCTATCTCTCACTGAACTCTGGTTCAGCTCTGTGGCGTGGTTACTCATCTTCTGATTGTGTTGGCTTGTACCCTTTCCATTGTGACTTCTGGAAAGTGTAAAGGAAAGTGATTGTGCCTACTCATTTCTTCCTGAGCCTGAAGATGAAGTTTATCTGCGAATCAGAGACTGTAATAACCAGATGAACATGTTCTTGGGCCAGTGAGACAGTTCAGTGCTAAGACTGATGACCTGAGTTGGATCACTGCGTGGTGGGAGGAGAGCATCAACTCCTTTATGTTGTCCTCTAACCTCCATGCTTGTGTGCAGACACATCCACATCCACACACCTAAATATAAATATATGTAATGAGACTGTTAACATTTTCTTATATTTAGATTCTAATACCAAGAAAATAAATCTATAAGACATATGTTGACTGTAAAATATAAAATGTATCTATTTTTATATGCAAACATAAACTTCCCTAATGTTTCAATTCTCCTGTTTGATTCTGTACCTAAAGAGGAATAGAAACCAAAGAATACACATGGCCTGGACCCTGAGGCCGGGGTCCCGCTGGAGAAGCAACTCAGTTGTCCCCACCTGTCCCAGGTGGTCCCTACTGCCCAAAGAAGCTAGCCTCCTCCTCAGAACCTCCTGGACTTGGTGGTGTGAACTCTAGCCAGGCTCTCTGGACTTACTCATCCACCTTCCTTCATGGGCCAGGGCCAGGAGCTTCCCAGAGTGCTTTCTCTTCTCTTCTCTGTCTGTCTGTCTGTCTGTCTGTCTGTCTTTCTGGATGCCTGAGCTGCTGCCACCCTTGCTTTCCATTCTTCTGATTCTTGCTCATTCTTCACTTCCTCTGAGAAGCCCTTCCCATGATCCCCACCCTCGGTGGGCACCACCCTGTTGCTCACGATTTCTCTTCTCCTTTCTCTTCTAGTTGTTCTCAGAATTTTAAGTTCATTTTTCACATTGTCTCTCTAATGGTTTTCTCTTTTATAACACTGTAAGCCGCGTCAGGGAGCATGGCTGGTTTGTTTGTGTACACAGTATCTGTTTCTAACAAGGAGAAGATACTCAAGAAGAAGAAGTGATGTGTGAATGTTTCATCCTTTTTATTAGATGAAAAGTATAACCAGTCAGTTCTAACGATGTGAAAACTTTTGTTCTGTTTTGCTGTAGGACCTTGCTGCTTAGCCCAGGCTGGCATCAAACTTATTCTTCTCGTTTCTGTGTTACCGTGCATGGTAGGGCTTGCAATCTTTGTCGGGAGTTTCAGATACTTAAAACTGTAGTAAATCAGCCAGTTGATTCATTAACATTTGTTCAGTGTTGAGCATGCACTATAATGTGATATTCTAGGCATGCAGGAGGGGCCCTGGCCTTGCAGAAATCTCAAGTGTGGGATATGTCGCTTGTGGATTTGTTTTCTCAATTGACAATGGAACAGTCTGGCCAAATGTAACAACTCACATAGGCTGTTCAGTTCATCTACTACTTGGCTATAAATACAGTGCTGGACATTGCTATGGATGACAAAGAAAAATAAGGTTAGGTCTTTTCTCTTATGTATCCATTCATACAAAAAGTTTATTGAATAACAATGTATACCTACTCTAAGCTAGGATCTAGAATATATGCCTAAACTCTTAAGAAAAATGTATTCTTGTCTGTAATGAAGATAAGAATAACTCCAAAGAAAGGTGCTAAATACTGTTGAGTGACCACTCAAATAATGCTAAGGACATCAGAAAGCATCTTGGATAAAATAGTGGCGTGATCTCAAACAATGGGGAGAATGTTGACAATTGAAGCTTTAAAAGAATTCTGGGCACAGGGACCCCTTGAGGGGAGGCACAGGACTGGAAAATACTTAGGATAGCAGCAGCCCCTTTTGGCAGAAGCAGATAAGTGATGGTAAGTAGAGAGCCTCAGGCTGAATGTCATGTTGAGGCTGTTGGCCTTTAGGGTAAGGCATTCCTTAAATTTGGGAAAGGGTGCATTCAAGTACCTTTAAAAAATGAAGTACTTGTGAGGTGTGTATGTGTGGTATCATTGCAGACAGAGCTGGTTTGGCTTCTTCCTTTTCCCTTTGTGCCCCTTTAATCTCCAGCTAGTGCTTTGAGCAGCATACTGAAAAGGCGTGGGGACAGTGACCAGCCCTATCCTGTTCCTAACTTTAATAAGATTGCCTTGAGTTTTTCTCCAGTTAGGACGATGCTGGCTATGGGTTTGGCATATATAGCTTCTTAGTTAGGGTTTTTATTGCTGTGAAGAGACACCATGACCACAACAACTCTTACAACGAAAACATTTAATTGAGGTGATGGCTTACAGTTTGTGAGGTTCAGTCCATTATCATCATAACAGGCAGCATGGCAGCATGCAATCAGATGTGGTGCTGGCTACATATTGATCAGAAGGCAGCAGGAAGTTGACTAAAAGTCACACTGAGGGAAGCTTGAGCAAGAGACCTCAAAGCCCGCCCCCACAGTGACACACTTCCTCCAATAAGGCCACACCTCCTAATAGTGTCACTCCCTTTGGGGGGCATTGTCTTTCAAACCACCACAATAGTCTTTATTATTTTGGCATAGATTCCTCTCAGTCCTTCTCTTCTAGGACTTTCATCATTAAGGCATGTTGGGTTTTGTCAAAGTCACTTTCTGAGTCTATTGAGATGATCGTGTGATTTTTGTCTCCAAGTCCATTTATGTCATATATTACATTTATTGACTTATGTACGATGAACCACCCTTGTATTGCCACAGGATAAAGCCAACTTGGTCATGGTGCATAATCTTTTTGATGTATGTCTGTATTCTCTTTGGAAGTATTCTACTGAGGATTTTTGAGTCTGTGTTCATCAGGGATATTGGCCTTAATTTTCTTTTTTTGTTGTGTCTTTACCTGGTATTGTTGTTAAAGTAATATAGACTTCATAGAAGATTTTGGGAGTGCTTCTTCTGTTGTTGTTGTTGTTGTTTTGTTTGTTTTTTGTTTGTTTGTTTGTTTTTCAAAGTTTAAGAAGTATTGGCTGTAGAACTTCTTTTAAAGTCTGGTAGAAGTTTACTCTGAATCCATCTGGTTAAGGAGAAGTCAAAGTTAGCAGGCTCAGTACAGTTCCAGACAGTGGTACCTACAACAAAGACAGCTTCCATGAGGCATAGCCCAAAGCTTATGCACATGGAATATATGTGTGTGCACATGTGTGTGTGTACAGGAAGTGACTGTGCACGAGTGACTGTATGCATGAATATATGTGTGTACACATGGATGTTGTGTATGTGCACATGAAGGTATATGTTTGCACATGGGTATGTTTATGTACACAGGTTTATATATGTCACATGTGTATGCATATACATGTATATATGTGTGTGTACTTGGATGTGTGTGTGTGTGCACATGGATGTGCATGTGTGTGCACATGAGTCTTGTGGGGCTGTTCTGGTAGATGGGCAGTATACACAAACAGAAAGACTGTAAAGCAAAGATAATACTTTCTTTTACTGGGACAAGACTTGGGATTTCAAGCTAGAACAACAAGATCAGCTAGCACAAACACCCAGGAACTTTTTGCTGCAGTCATTGGTGACTGTTGGCTTTTTCCCAATTGATTGAGGGTTTTTTGACTCATACAAAAAAAAAAAAAAAAAAGCTGTTTAAAAGTCAAGTGGAATTGTTGACATCAGAAATTACCCACTTAAGAACTGAATATAAATGGACTGTAGAGATGGCTTGGTGGGTAAAGGCGCCCACACCAAGCCTGATTCTTTAAGTTCCATCCCAGGATCCGTTTGGTGGAAGGAGAGAACCAGCTCCTATAAGTTGTCTCTGAGCTCCACACATGTTCTGTGGCAGGCATGTGGACATACATACACGCGCGCGTGCGCGCTCACACACACACACACACACACACACACAGGGGAGAGGGTGAGGAGAATAAATAAGTGTAATACAGTTTTAAAAGAGAATTGAATAGAATACAATAACCATAAAGACATTTTAAAGACTTTTTTCATTTTTGTGTATGTATGTATGCCTGTGTGAGTTTATATGTACCATAAGATACCTGCAAATCCAGATAGCATTGGATCCCCTTAGACCAGGAGTTACAGGCAGTAGTGAGCCACCTGACTTTGGTGGTGGGAACTTAAATGCTCTTAGGTGCTGACTTATCTCTCCAGACCCAACAATAAAGAATTTTAAAGAATTTAATTTCCACTATTTGAGACCATAGGACTCTTAAATGTTTTAGGCTGGTTATAAGTTTATTCAGACTCTGAAAGTTAGATCACAGATAATCTGTGGAGAATGTTTCCTGATTATTTGTTTGGATACAATTGGTGGATTCTTTGTGTGTGGAGCTCACTGTGCTGGGGAATCACCAGAGCTTGGCACATGGTAGGCAAACACACCAATCCTGAGCTCTATCCCCACCCCTAAGTGGATTTTTTTAAGTACTAAAAAGAATTGGTTAGTTCAGCCACTTGGAAGGATAGTTTGGGTACTTCTTACATAGTTCTGCATGGGTAGAACACAGGTTTAGGGTCATGAAACTATTTGATATATTGTAATGATGTATAACATGCTGCATTTGTAACAACCCCTAGACACAGAAAACAGACCCTAGTGTTAACTGTAGAATATAGTTAACAATAGTGTGCTAGTATTTGATCATTAATTATAACAAATGTATCATACTCACACAAGATGTCAATTAAATGGGAAAGCCAGGGGACAGGGAACTTTCTGACCAGTTTTTTCTATAAGCCTAAAACTGAACAAAAATTAAAGTATTATTACTTGAAAAAAAAAAACTAAAAGTAAACAAAGCAAAAAGCAGCTCAGAAATGAAAGAACACCCCCAAATAAAATAAAGCTCCAAGACAGCTTGTAATATAACATCCACACTTGGTATTTCCAGTTAAACATTTCTCCATCTCTTCTACATTTTATTTCATCATAGCTAATAACAAACACAAGGTTTGACAATTTCTCTTAGACATTTTGAGTGATGACAAGGAGAGCTGCCTTCTATATGCCTGGTAGGCTCCCTTCTTCCTGCCTGCCTCTACCTCTACCCCACCCACCTGGCCTTCAGGCCTAGGCCCTGGCTTGCTTTCAACAGCAGGCCTTGGGACTAGCGTCCACCATGCTAAACATTTTATTTTCAAATGTATGTTGAAGTTCCGTTTGATGAAGAGGAAATGAAACCTCTGGGAAGGAGAAGATTCCTAAGCTCCAGCCTGCTTGTTGACAGCTAGGCTAGCATGAATGTGTAGAATTGCCTTTCCTAACTTGCCCCCACCTGTCTGAGTGAGGTGATTGGAAGTGCAGCCATTTGGGTAGGTGGGTCCCACCCTATGCTACTGAAGTGATCAGTAGTTTTATCTCCCATAGATGCCAGCAACCCAACTGAACAGCGGCTGTCATTGAGAAGAGTCATCTCAGTATTTTAACCCCTGAAATGATTCACCATTGTCATAGCATTGTTACTACATACATACTATTATATTGTATACATTATATGGGAAACATATGTTCATCTAGTTAAATCATAGTGTCTAGTCCAATATGAAGGAGTGATAAGATTCAAATGCATCACACATTTGGCTTTGGAAATCTTGTATTATTTTAGTGGTTAGCCATCTGGCTTCTCATGTATGTTTGGCAGAAGGCAGTATTGACATTTGGTTTCCATCTTTTAGCCTGCAGATATTTGTTTGCAGGAGAAAGGCATGTAGTCCATTGGATGGCAAAGCTAATGGGATGAATGGTCATTCTAGCTACTTTTACAGAACAGGCATCTGCATGCTGAGGAGCCAGAGCTGTTCTGCAGACCGTGACTTTGAAAGTCAGTGCTTCTTTCTTTGTGATGAAACTTGAAGGTATTGGAACTTATATTTTCTCTTATTTAGCTTGAGAGTCTTCTAAGATTCTGTTAACCTCACAGTAGTGGCCAAAGGAACAATTATATGTATCTTTGTGTTCTCTTAATATATTTAATCAGGTAGCAGGGTAGTTAGAGAAATGATAATTGAATATTATGGATTAGTCCTAAGCCAAACCAAAGTATATTTATTTAGCATAAATATTTTTAAAATTCTTGTCCTTTGAGCTAGTCCATAGTGAAAATGTAGTATGGAGCTCTGTGACTTCAGAGTGTGCTAACTGTGTAGAAGGAAGTTCATTGAAATGTATTGTTTGAATCTGTCTCTCATAGATATTTCCAAGTTTTTATGATGCTAATTAAAAATTTTAAATAAAAAAATTTGAGTGCAACTGGTTTACCTCTTTAAGACATGGAACATACTACATTATGGTTAAAATGGCTTTACAACTCACTTCATATTCTTTTGTGAGGCAAAATAAATTCTCAAAACAAACAATATCCTTTGACTGACTCCAACATATCTTATATTTAACTCTTTTTGAACCCAAGACCTAAGCCATAGTTAGTACACATTGAATTTTTAAAACTTAGTATACACTTTTGTGACCTATAAGATTAATTTAAAAATGTTTAACTTGAATAATATATTCATTCATTCATATTTGTTTCTAGATTTCCTATAGAAGTTTAGAAATACTTCCTCTGTTTTTTCTTCTTTTTATGTGTGATTTGTGTGTGTATGTGTGTCATTATTTTGCTTAACAAGATTGAAATAGCAGTAGAGGTTGGCTCCGCCATAGCCATTTTGATCCCATGGGCCCCACCCCTGATACACACAACCAACTCCTGCTTGAAAATGTTCGGGAAAAATTGATCTGTACTGAACATATACAGACCTTGTTTTTCTTGTCATTCCCTAGACAGGACGGCACAACTGTTTGTATTGCCTTTACATTAGTGTTACAAGGAATCCAAAGAGTGTATGAAGTACACAGTAGGATTTGTGAGCCACATACAGATACTGTGCTATTTTATATAAAGGATTTGTGCCTGTTTGGATCTGGACATTCACGAGTCCCCACAGACACTCAGGGGCCTGCCCCCCCCTCTCTCTGTGTGTGTGTGTGTGTGTGTGTGTGTGTGTGTGTGTGTGTGTGTGTGCGCACTTATCTTCCTTTCTATAAGAGATCATGAATGCCAGTGCCTGGGGAAAATATAAAAACAAACATGACCTTTGATCCTACCAGAGATAATCATCATCTCTTAGTCATATAGATAAAATTTCTTAGTCATATCGAACTATAGATATAAACATATGTACTTTGCCAGAAATTGTTGAAATATTTATACACAAACGTTTATCATTTTTAAAGCAAAAGAGAGAATGAGCCACATAGTGCTTCTGAGTGGTAGCTAGCTTTGTTCCTTTACCTCTTCATGGGGACCTGTCAGTCACTTGAGA
Source organism: Onychomys torridus (assembly GCF_903995425.1). Taxonomy (NCBI): domain Eukaryota; kingdom Metazoa; phylum Chordata; class Mammalia; order Rodentia; family Cricetidae; genus Onychomys; species Onychomys torridus. Next base: position 54,174,364 of record NC_050444.1, read on the forward strand.
GCCGGCACCTGGCTCAGGCACCGCCATGACATTTTCAGATGATCCTTCCTTGTTTTCTTTTCTAGTTGCCCTTCAGATAGAAAGTTCATCGCTCTCCTCAGCTGGTAACATGATTTACCTTTGCGTGTCTAGGAAGTCAGGCTTGTTGCTGATTTTATTGTTTAGTGGGGACTGACTCCTTGGTTTGAAGCCAGTGTGTTCCCAGCTGATAGAAAACTAAATCCACCAGCCCCCATTTCCAAGACTGCCAGGTTTATGGCTCAAAGACATTTTCTAGGCCAGGTTAAGTAATTGTTAGGCCTCCCCTGGCATACCACAGACATACTGATTGCCTACTGATTATAATCCAAAGATTATTTGAGCATTGTTCTATAAACACAGATGCCTTTTGGTCAGAAAAAATTTATTGCAGCTTCTAATGTGCTCCCTATGCTTGAAAATCAGTGTCTGAATTAGTGACTGCAGTTCTGATTCAGTGTTAGAATGTGTCATCTTTCTTAATTTTGAAAATAGGAAGTGCAGTGTGTGCTTTTGGACTCAGACCCACAGCAAGTACCTGTTGAAAAGGAGACACCAGGTGAGCCTCATGCACAGCAGTGTTACAACACCTTCTCCCAAGATGAAATACGCCATCCTTTCTTGCAGGTGAGAAATAGCCACCTTGTCACAGGAAAATGAGAGCTGAGTAATAATGTGTTTTGTCCAGCTAGCCTGGAAGACGCCATCACCAGTGGTTGGCAGGCTTCAAGGAGCCTCTGAAGACTGGTTTATCTTCCTAGGTTCCTGTCCAGTACCTGACCTCTCTGGTGCCTGTACCATCCTGACTTCAGTTTCTGCTCAGTGAGAAACACCTGGGGGTAGAGGAGAGTGAGCTTCAGCAATCAGCTTATCAAAATGAATTATTTTCTTTGTAGATAATTGGCAGCTTAAAAGTAGAAATCATTTAAATAGTTTTAAAGCAATTTATTTGGATATCAGTAGTTGTGCTGGTGTGTGTGTGTGTGTGTGTGTGTGTGTGTGTGTGTGTGTGTGTGTGAATACACCAAGAAACTTAATATTTTATCAAAAGGCACAACTCTAAAAATGAAACCTACTGACTGGTTTCTATGGCAACCACTCCTGAAATGTATCTGGCCGATGTGTGTCTTCCTATAATTTTTTTTGCATGTTTTAAGGAGATCCTTGAATTTTCTTTCCTAAGATGGAGGGATGGATGGGTAATTAAGTGACAGAGATAGAGATGCATTTTCCCTAAGGAGAATTTAAGACTATTATAAAAATGTCTATAGATTCATATAGAATATTATTTTATTCTTAACATAAATATATTTGACTAAGGGACAGATATATTGCTTTAATTTAGTTTAAACTAGCAATGAGACCTGTTAAGTACTAATTCGTAAAACAGCAAAATAGGACCCTGTTTTCTGATATAAACATGTGAGGTACATTGATTTCTAGAGTGACTGATGGCCTTTTAAATTCAGACTTATTTGCTGTTCCCACAAGACCTTGTAAGGTCTTGGTGGATCTCCATCTGGGACTTAATCAACCTTCTTTTTAGCTATTATTTCTTATCAGAGGGTATGTGACTGGAACATATGATAGAAATCACAGCTAATTTATTCATAGATCTCAATGTTTCCCAACAGGTTCATTCAGAAAAGTTGGCAATGTAACCATTGGCAAGAAAAGATTGTGTTGTATTTCAGGGTGGGTTTTTTTTTTTATGAATTTGGGGGTTATTCAGAGAAACATTTCTGCTTTCTCAAGCTCTGTCATGTTACCAAATGAATAGATATGGCCAGATGTTCTTGCGATATAAAACACATGTTCACTGAGAGTAGTGGCGTCACAGAAAGCTCACAGCATTTATCTGGTTAAATCCAGAGGGAACCATTCTGTGAGGCAGATAAAGTGGCAGGAAATAGAGAGATACTAAGGAAATAAACTGTACTGGGCCCAGCAGCTGGGGAACTTCGTGTGGCCTCTAGAGATGACAGAGAAGCCAGGATGTCTCTGAGCCTCTTAGGTACGCTTGGTAATAACAACATGTAGTAGGAGTGAATATTTAATTTCAGAGCCTGTTTTTGCACTTTCAACCCCTTCCAGGCCTTAAAAATAAGATTCTTGATGCTCCTGGGTGAGGGAGAATAGCTTTGCCTAGCCCTCTCTTACAAGACCACATAGTGTCCAGTTAACATTTAGCCCTGGTCTGTCCAAGTAAGAGGCTTCCTTTTCTCTTCAGTGGGCCAAAGTTGGTGATTTGCTTAGCCTGGATGGCCAGGAATGGCTCCTTCTGCATCCACCCCATCAATTGCAACCACACACCATCGCACTGCCTTTCTGTGTGTGGGTTCTGGGGGATCAGACTCAGGTCCTCAGGCTTCTGCGGGAAGAACCTCAACCCCTGAGCCATCTTCCTAGCCCTCTTTCATCTTCTTTGTGTGCTTAATTGTCACAGCAGCTTTGATAAGTGAGCTGTGTGAGCTCAGACTTTCTCTACTAAAAAAGGCTATCTTAAACACAAGCTACTTAACAATTTGTTACAATGCTTGTCTTTGGGCCAAGCAACTGACCATAGCCACCATTGTCCCCATTGGTGGATAGGAGCAGTATTTCACAGAGAAAGCAAGCCAGTAATAGACAAACAGAAATCACAGGAGGCAGTGGAGGTTTTGAAAGGTGAAACCACTGGCCCAAGGTAACTTCGCGGGTAAGTGGCAAAGTCATGTGAGCTTCCAAAGCCGTTCCAAGTCTACCATGAATGACCCGATCTCTGTGTAAGTGTGCAAATGGCTTCTGCCACCTTCTCAATAGCAGGCTATGGGACTGTGGGCCAAGATGAGTTCCTTCTAGTCCTCAGCACCTACCATGCTCACCTTCAGCGAGACTGGCTATTGATCAACTGACTGTGCTCTCTTTCTCCCTGAACTGTCTTTTAGAATATGGTGTCAACAGTCTCATTCATTTGACATTTTTATTGCTTTCCACTTCAAAGAGTGACCTTTTTCTGACCTGGCCTCTAATTCTGGAGAAATCTTGACTAAAGTCCTAGGAGCAGACAGGCTGTTTTGTGCAAAGCTCTGACCTTCCTGGAGGTGTTTCTTGGTCGCTTTGGTAAACAAGTTCATGGAAGTGTTCATCAGTTCAGGCAGCAGGCTGTAGACAGATGTGTCTGTGTTCACACCATCACCTCTCAGTCTTACTGTGTGGGCTCTCAGGGAGCATGCTGTATGGGAGACAGCCTAGCCTCTGTTCTTGACCTGTTTATGAGGAAATTACAGTGTTTTTCGACATTCACAGAAATGGTGACTGAAGCTCTGACTCTTGATGTGTTTAGTCTTTACATGTGTTCATCTCTACATCAAAGACAGAGGAAGCCACAGGAAATTGCTGCCTGTATTTCCAGGAAACTGAACTACATCACCAGCTGCCCAATCTGCACAGCCCAGAATACCCTGGTGTAGGCATGGGCGTGCCGATGGAGGTGGAGATAAGGAGCGGGAGTGCTCGCATCCTGGCACCACTGCGCTGGGAGAAGCCTAGAGAAAGCAAGCCCTGAGGCTGGAGGAAAGTCAAAAAATGCTTCAAGCCCTCAGTTTCTGAGAGTGTGGATACTGTGTGGCTGTGAGCTGTCTCCTGTGCCTGACTCAAGGGGCTATGGTAGCACTCTCTCATCCCAAGGGGCTGAAATGCCTCTGGGAGAATTCTCACATGATCCTGTGTAGTTGGGAACGCTGAAGACAATAAACTTACGCTGACCACCTACTAGTTTTAAAACTGTCTATGCTGGTCATGGTAATAACAACTGCTGGTCTCTATTGAATGTTGACTATGGTGGACCTGTATTTGCTAAGGACCCCATGCACATTAATTAATCACATAAAGTCTCCCAAAGGCTTGCTTTGTTATTCCAATTTTTCAGATTTAATACTTGAAACTCATAGGGCTTAAATACTTTGTTCGGGGTCACATAGGCATTGAAAACCGTAAATTTAAACCTAAATATATATTCTTCCAGGCCAGCAGTCTGAATGGGCTGATGGGTTTTATCAGAGGTGGCATCTGTGCGCACAGGCAGTAGACGCCCACCAGAGCACTCCCGCGCAGGCTGAGAAGATACAGAGAAGAGGCTCTGGTGCAGGACTCACCTCGGGAATCACGTTGAATCAAAATGTGATTAAAACGGATATGAGAAATTCACGTTGCTGTGTGGACTGAACTGTTTTGTATAGGCATACAGTTCCCCATCCCTCAGACCAAAGACGGGCAGACTAGAATAGCAGTCAGCACAAATGCTTGAGGCTTAGTGGTAGCGATCTAGTGAATAATATTCTGTATCATTGCAAAAAAGATTTCCTGTGGATGCAGGGATACAGCCTGTTAAGTAGACAACACAAAGTAGGAAAAGTGCATCTGGGAGTTAGGAATGACAACGGGTGCTTAAGGGCAGTTATTGTGAGGATGGGAAGGAAAGCCTCATGGAAACTGGGCTTGATTTTTCTCTTAGAGACAGAGGCTCACTGTACAGCCAAGGCTGACCTCCAGCTTGCTAGAGGGCCCTTAGCAGCCTCAAGCTCACAACCCCCCTGCCTCAGCCTCCCAAGTGCTGGATCACAGGTTTGTGCCATCGTGCCTGGCTGATTTTCAGGTTTTAAAGGTAAAAGAAAATCTGTTAAAGTTTTAGAAAAATAGGGTGCAAACTGACGTAGAGATTGTAGATATCCATGTTGGTTTAGGGCTCTTGGCTTGAAGCCCTTCAGTGTAGGTATAATAGCCTTATATTTAGGATTAAAAATCTTACATGGTATAAAATACCATGTCTTACAGAGTGACTATTTGGTTTGTGTACATTCTGTCTTAATTTCTCTGTCATCCTAGGCTTGTTACTGACCTCATGGACATTTTCTCAATAACTTTTCTGCTAGTTGAGAAACAGAAAACAAATGAGTTCTGATACTTCGAAGGGGACGTTTTAGTGTGTTTTCCTCAGTGGGTGGGATTGCTCAGAGGGGTTCTCCACATGGGTCTAGTTGGACTGGAGCTCTCTCACTATGCTCCACTTGGGTCATAGGTGAAGTTAGGAGAGGAGGGACGACCGCAGGGGTGGGCTTTAACCCCATTATGTCTCAAAGCACGATCTCCTCTGGAGAGCTGCTGCAGCATGAGAGTGGGGGAGCTGGTGATTAAAAGGGGCACTTTGATTATTTGGAGTTCGGTCCTGATAAGTAGTTCCCTCTCCTCCAGCAGTAAAGGTGGAAATTCGTAGAAGGCACACTTGTTTATTTGGACCCTTAGAAGGTTCATATTCTAGTTAGACCCCTCCCCTTTGGATCAACTATACTGTGTCTGTGGAAGGCTGGAGGAGCAGCTTATTTCTTCCTGTTGAGAAAATAATAATGTCTAGCTGTCACTAGAATTCTCTTCATCGCCAAGGCGCTCTTAAATATGGACTAATTAGTTAAAATGGAGGAAATCTGGCAAAATAGCCTCTCTTTGAAAATGAGACTTAAAATATTCCGTGATTTGCTGTATTTTTGGAGCAGAAGCCTTTTTATTATTGGCTGTAATAGCAAGTGGCATCTCTTATTATGTTTGGCTGCTGACATATCAAATTACATTTTAGTTGGTTGTTATAACATGAAATAGTAGAATATGAGTAGACTCTAAATGAGACTCGCAGCCCTGGGACATGGAAGAGTTGACATTAAGGGGTTGCCATGGCAACCTGTCAGGATGTAGCTTTATAATCTTTTGGATTAGGTTCTGGCCCAGGGTCACTGTGTTGGACTTGGATGGGGGGTTGGTAGCAGGATGCACATGTTGTATCTTTACTTGACACCATTTAAATTTGCTGGTTGGTCATGTTGCCAAGCTCAAGCATAAAAGACACCGAAAGAACATTTAAATTACTCTAGAATTTAGACAAGGTCACATCTGCCATTGAAAAGATTCAGTGTCTGAAACTCAGTAGCCAAAAGACAGGGTGTCCTGACCTTGGGGAACAAATACGAAGTATGTGAGTAGTGTACCTGTGAAAGGGTATATCTAATGCAAAATTGAGAGATTAAACCTTTTTATAATTGCCTTAGAGAAATGGGACTGAACATCCCCAGGCAAACAGTTTGGCCACAAAGCTAACCAAGACTGTTGTTGTCTGAGGTGCAGCTGACAACAGCCTGCTCTGCTGGGTGTGGAGCGTAGATCAGAGAAGGTCTCGGGCAGATGGTGGCGGGAATCTGTTGAGAACAAGGCACCATCACATCCCTCACTTCTCACACTGGCCTTATCCATGAGGACTGCATCTTGGTATTGTCACGTGTCTGTGAGTGTGACCTCAGCAGGGATGGAGGCCATGTGGAAGAGGGAAAGTTCTCATTCTCAGCCAGACCCCATGATCTGGAACAAAACACAGCTCCCTTCTGGGTGCCCCTAGGAGATAAAGGGGTTGCATTTCCTCTGGTTGTCTAGTGGTGGTATTTATCTTGTGGGTATAGCCAAGTGTCTGTATCACCCTTTGCCAGCTAGCTCTGTGTCCATCCTGAGTTGGCAGAACTATCTGTCATGGTTAGTGGGGCCTGCTGTCAATCAAATGAGAGAGCAAAAGAATTCCTGCCCACCCCCATCCTGGTTCAAGTTTTCAAAGTCTGGTTTCTGAAGCAAAGGTTGCTGTATGGTAAGGTAAGGATAAAATCCACACTGAAGATGGCTAGTAACAGTGTACTGACCTGCTACAGTCAGCAAACTTGTGAACATTTGGTGTATAGAGACACTACTTTGCATACATTATGCCGTCTCATCCTTGCCCTGGGATCACATGTGCATACAGCATGCATAGAACTGAGCATTTGCCCTGTACCATGTATCATGCCAAATATTCCCCACAGTCCAGAAAGTTGACACATGAAGTTAAACTTCATGACAAAGGAGATAATCAACTCTCCTCACTTTTTGCCGGACAAAGAAACTGAGCTCTAGTTACTAACCAGTGGAACAAGGATTTGATCCCACATAACATGGCCTCGGAGCCCCTTCTCATAACCTCTCTGCCACTTGAATGATGCAACAGTCAATCACTTGGAGAATTTCGGATAGGTAGGGACTAGGGGCCCCACTCCAGCCCAGTCAGAATCTAGGAAGTTGCTGTGTAGGCTGGGTTTGCAAGCCAGTAGCCAGAATCACTAACCAGGGGGCAGGTTCTATGGCCACATAGCTGGCTGGGGGTCTCCAGCCAGCAAAAGTTTGATGACTGCATTCATACCTTAGGAGTGACAATCCCAGTTGTTCTTGTTTGCCAGGCCCGTGTCTACCATCACACCTGGTTTCTATACCCAGATGGTCGGTCTCCAAGCCATGAGTTCCTTTAAAGGCCTTTTAAAGATCTGGTAACAACATATTATGAAGATGAGAACAGATTTATTTTTTCAAACCAATATAGTAATTTCCCACTTCCAAGTGTCCAAGCTAATCTTTGCTGATAAGCATCACTAACCTTTATGTAAATCATGGTGTTCTTGTCTCTGGGAGCTAAGCCTGAACCACAATAGCAGGAGACACAATTCCAGAGCTTGGGTGCACATTGGACCCACCCGGGTGATCCTTAAAGCTACCAGGGACCTGTCTTTCACTTCAGACACCCTGAAATTTAGAGTGGGATGTTACTGATGCAGTGGGCACTTCAAAGGTCTCCAGGTGACTCTGCTCAGCTGCCAACTTTGAAGCAATGGGTTGAGAATTTGGCCTGAAAGTTTCCAGTTGTTTCAACCTGAGGAGACACTGGAGTTCCTCTGTGGCCTGGTCTTGTTTTGCACACTCTGATGGAGTGTCCCCACCATCCTCCTGTGTGTTTCAGCCAGCATGATTAATTTGTGCTTAATTCTGCTAATTTCACTACCTGCCTCTGAACTCTACCTCATAGTCAAATGATGTTTTTTCCCTCAAGAATACTCTTAAACTAGAATCGTTCTTGGAGCAATACTGGTGGCATGTCTGTGATAATAGAGTCACAAAGTTTTCATCCTAATTTGACTCTTATTTTTACTATGAAGTACATTTCTTTTGAAATTGTTTTACCTTTAAGACATTGTTATATCTTTATTGTATGCTGTATTATTCTTGTAAGAGCAAAGTAAACTTCTTTTTCATGTAACTTAAGATTCTTTTCCACAAATATCGGGTCATTGCCTTCACTGTTAGAAGACAACAGCTGTGATGTGGTGTGATCAAAAGTTGATAATATCTTACAGGTAACAACTTGGTCAAGAGTTGGAAACTAGCTGAGGAATAACTTAAGTCAGTTTATCCTCGGGGGTTTAGTACATTCCAGTTCACATGATCAATTGGAAAATACAGTTGCATTATGAAAACATACTGAAGCAGAGGATGCATTTCTTGGGTAACTTCCAGATGTCCTTGGTTACCTTAGAACTCCTTATTGTCCCAGGAGGATCTGAAATGGAGAGAGATGTTGTCTGGTGGGAGGAACACATAGCAAAGGCTGGGGTGGAAAATAGCTCCTGGGCTAGGAGATTGAGGTATAAAGGATAACTGAGGTGTAGAGGAGGCTAGTACGTCAGATTTAACAGCTAGAATGTTTGGAAGATCTAAAAAGTGTGTGGGGGGGCATATGAAGAGCTTCCGTTTTTCTTTGTGCAACTGTTGATGTCCAGTTATCTATAACTGGACTGGTGTTTGGGTCACAGAACAAGGCTGGAGTGTAGGCCTGCTTATTACAATTTTCCTCAGGCTAAGCTTTTTGAAATGAACTCTGCTCCTTAGGTTTAGAATTTTCTCATCCTGCCATCTGTGACTCAGTGCCTTAACACCTAGGAAAAGAAAGGGGAAGGGAGCTGGGAGCTTTGCTTTTTGAAGGGCAGAGTCAGAGCAGGCAGGGAGCTGTCATGGTTGTTCTTCCTCTTTGTTCGGGGAATTAGAACATCCGAGCAAGCAGCTCCACCCCTCCTTTTGTGGGCTGTTTTGCTCCCATATTTCCTAATTTTTCCCATGACGTTCTAGCCTGTTTCTTCACAAGATTGTGAGGCCTGAAAGACCCCATTGTTTCACAGGAGTGTAGCTTGTAGCAGAGCTGTCTGGCTGCCTGGGGTCTGAATGTGGGTGGTGCACCCGCTGGGCTGTACAGAGTGGAGAATGAGTGAACCCCTGGTGGGAGCCAACACTGTTCCCCCTGAGGCCACAGAATGCCTTCTCTAACAGAAGATGCTGCTTCTTAGTGTCATTCATAAACTGCAGTCTGATAGGTGGGGAAAGTTCCTTAATGGCAAACCAAATGGATAAAGGCTCATGCAGACTTGGCTCTGTCTTCAAATAAATTGCAATTTTCATTCCTGCAAGGCACTCGACGCTGTTAATAGCCTGCCCAGATTCAAGTGAGTTCTTGGAGAGGCAGACCGTGATCTGCGTGACCAGTCCCACTCAGTGTACTTTTTGAGTGGATAAAATACTAATTCTGGTAGGGAGAAAATGGAATGACAGATAACTCCCAAGTAAGGCAGATAGATTCTTTTTAAGAAAATAGGGTTTGGTGTTAATGCACCATTCTTTAAGGAAGGTAGTAATGTTTTCAGGCAGTACCTCACATTTGTAGCTCAGGATGACTAGGAACTCAGGAAGTCCTCCTGCTTCAGCCTTCTGCGTTCTGGGGTCAGCGGTGTGAACCCCATGCCTGAATTAAAGAATGTAACAGATTATCTTTGTGTTAAATTCTAAGGAATTGGGTCTGTCTTTGTGGAAGATACTACATGTATGTGGACTGATGGGCTCTTGTTAATACCTTCAACCCAGCTTGCGGAAGTCTCCCTGTTCTTGACATTAGCCGTGGCCTAGGGACCACCTCCACTCAGGGTCCAGTCAGCTGGGCACGTCTCTCTGCACTTCCACCTTCTGTGAGTCTCCTGACAGCTTCTGATCGATCACTGAAGCAGAAGTGTTACACTGTGGAAATCAGCAAACATCGCGAATCAGAGTTCTTCGTCCTCAGAGCTGACTGCAAACATTTAGAGGCACACCACTGCCCAAAGTAGACGTTCAAAGTCCAGGAGCTTTCTCTGAGGAAAGTCCGGTCATGCTTCCACTCAGTCCAGCACCAGCAATTAATGAAATGAGTCAAACCGTGTGGCCCTTCTGCCTGCAGCTCCCCAGTTGCTCTTAGAGTAAGAACCTCACTGAGACCTTAAGGCTACCAGTGACCTAGGGTCCCTTGGCTTCTCTTGCTTGGTTCCCACCCCTCTCCTCAAGGTTCTCCTAGCCAGACACCTGGTCTCATCACAGTTTCTGTGTGTGGAATGCATAGCTGTGCTCCTCTTTTGGAGGGAGGAGAGCCTGATGCTGGGACTTCTTTTCTAACCCAGGCTAGCCTTGAACTCAGTCATCCCCTCTTGGGTTCTGGGTACTTGTATTGCAGATGTACATAACCACAGCCAGTCCAGCATGTTCTTTTAAGTCTTTACCATGAAGCCGCTGGTACTCAAATTTCAGGGTCCATTAGGGTTACCCAGAGCGCCTCAGACCAGTGTTTCTGACCAGGGACAGGATTTCAAGTCATGCTTTTGAGGATCCTTGGGAATAGAGCTGGAGAAGATGCTCTGCATGATAGCTTCTTGGTCTGCCCATCATGTGTGTCCTCAAGGCCCACTCTGATTGTCCCATTTAAAACTGCAGCCACCTCCTCCATACTTCTAGTTGGCTCCAGTACTGTTTTATTGCTCTTGTCACCTTATAACAAGACAATGGCTGTTGTGAATCTTATCTGTGTTTATCATCTGTCCTCAGTAGATTATAAATTCCATAAAGATAGGAATTTTGTTCTATTTCTTCACTGTCATATCCCAAGTTTCTCAGAGTGTTCCTGGTACATGATGAGTGGATAAATTATTGAAGAATTAACAGTGAGAAACACTGAGGCATGAATAATGTATCTCAAATATTTGCCCAGCTCCTTTGAGTCTAAGTCATTAGATGCTCTCTGGAGCATCATTTCTCAACTTCTCTACTTTGTGGGAATGAGAAATGGTTTCTCCTCCAGGCTGAAGTTTGGTCCTGACCTGATGATCCTCATATAGTGGTGCATCAATGATTCCTCTTAAATTTACTTTTAACTTCAAAGTGCTTACTAAGCCCATGGCCTTCAACCCCTGGTCTATTTAGTTCTTGGAGAGATTTGAAAGACTCTGTAAATATTTAATTTGCATTTCACCTTAACACTTTAAAATATCTTTATAACTATAATTTTAAAAACACACTTAATAAATTACCAAATTTGAATGCATTGAAACTACTAGTACATTGAATTAGATTATCAAGTTAACTTCAAAATTGTGCTTTTTGCTAATTTGATGTATATATTTGAATTTCTTACAGATTGTTCAAGATTAGGGAGGGAAGAGTTTATTTCATCTTACAGTCTGTTATTGAGGGGAGCCAAGGCAGACACTCAAGGCAAGAACCTGGAGGAGAAACCACAGAGGAATGCTGCTTATGGGCTAACTGGAACCATCTACTCAGCTAGCTTTCCTATGTAACTCAGAACTACCTGCCCAGGGGTGGCATTGCTCATGGTGGCCTAGACCCTTCTTTATCACTCAACAATCACCATAATGCCCCACAAATCCACCCACGGGGCAGTCTAAAGAAGGCAATTCCTCAGTTGAGAGTCCCTCTCCCCAGGTCTGTCCATGTGACAGCTAGGGTTAGCTAGCACACAACTTAACCATTGATCAGAAATTCCATAGCTGTGTTTTTTAGATTCCAGCCTGATTAGGCTCATAAACTGAACAGTTAAATTCCTCCATCACACATATTCAGCAAGTGGATTGCCTGCCATAGGCTCCAGAGCCCCTGTGGGCTACAGGCTTCTGAGCCCCTGTGAGCTGCAGGCAGGCTTCTGTGTGGGTTGGCAACCCACATGCTGTTACAGGGTCACTGTACTTACTCTTTCGGAATCTCCTTGTTTTAAGGAATTTAAGTAGTTGTCCAGTTACACATTCAAGTAATTACATTAGTTACTGAATTTGAAACAAAATCTGACTAGATTTCTTTAAAGCATTTGGTTAAGTTTGAAGCAGATTATCAAATTATAAAATGGAAGACTACAAAACCATTGGAGTTACCAGTGTAGCTTCCTATTCACATCCGTTCATCTCCAGAATACAGAAGCAGGCATTTCATATAGTGTTTGAAATAGCAAAGCATTCAGTTTCCTTTGTGCCATGTTGAAGCCAGAGAAAGAATTAAGAGAGCAAAGAGCCAGAGCTCTGTCTGAAAATTTCTCCAAGTTTTTAATCATACGGTTCAGAGAGTGAGTGATCTCTGTAGTTGCCTGTTTGGGGATTTTCTTAATTCAGCAAAACCGAATACAAACATTGAAATCAAATCCCGGATCACTTCGAAGTCAATTGATGTGGACCCTGGTGCCCCAAGCAGAAGTCTGCTGAACACCTTACAGTAAAAAGTCTTAGTTATGTTTTAGGGAGCATCTTGTAGACCTCTTCACATTGTTCTAATTTGTGTTGAGTCCCCCACATCATATTTGAACCCCTCAGAAGTAATGATTGTGGCCATGTGTTGTGTTGTACACCTCTGACCTCAACATTTGGGGAGCAGAAACAGGAAGGTCTGGAGTCTGAGGTCAGGCTAGGCTTCATAATGATGTTAAGGTCAGCATGGGCCCAACATTGAAGAGACCCTGTCTCAAAAACAACGCAAAAGCTTCAGATTGTGTCCCAAAGCCTTTCCCTCTCCTGTACCCAGCCCGGCCTAACCTGGGAGGAATACTCAGCATGTGTTTAATAAATAACATTGCTTTTTTTTCAACTGCACAGGTATGCAGCACAATCAGTGAAATACACATTTCACTGAAAGTACACATTATAGCCTTAAAATACACAGCAACGACCATATTGGACAGTCTTCAGAGCCCTTCTCTTTCATCGCTAAATGACCAATCATTTAAGATTTTCTAATTCTTTCTAGAAATGCATATGGGCTCTGACTCTTTCATGCCGCCCTACTTTTCCTATTTTGGCCTCAAGCTATGTCTTTCTCTTCATCCTTGGCATGGACTGGGCAAGCGGCTTAAAGCCATTGCCCCAGCCCAGTATTCCTTCTCCTGAATCTGGCTCTTGTGTGGTCAGCTTATGAGGAAAACCTGTGCGCATCCTTTCACCTGTACTGTCTGTAAGATCTGTGTCTATGCTGCCCGTAAGTCTATCCACAGAGCCCTTGGATTAGGACTAAAACACAAGGAGAGACGCTACATGTCTACGCTGTTTCAAATGTAAAATGTATAAAATGTAAAATGGCTCAGTAGTAATTTGTATATTATGAACATGTTAAACTAATAATTTATATATGTTGGGCTCCTCTGCATAATTTTCTAAAGCTTCCTAAATTAAAAGTTCACCTTTCTGTCATCCTCTAGAACCTGTGTGTAACAGAATTGCAGTGCCTCTATTAGCTAATAAAGCATATATTTAAGATCATGAGAGTGCAGATCAACAGGGCAGTGAGCTTAAGTCTGCGCAGGCGGTGGCCTTCCTGGCACCCTTGTTAGACTTACTAAAGAGAATTTCCCTGACAGGTCCTCTCCAGCCCCACTGTGTTGATAGAATCTGACATTCTGCTTAATCACTTTTTAATGATAGTCTTCCTTTTGTTCTTGGCATGTAAGAAACTGGCTTTTAAAATAAGATATGGCAAGTGTTAGTTCCTAATTAATGGCCTCCTAATGCAGCAAATTGGGCTTCAATTCTTACATAAATAAGAATTTTTTTTCTGTATATCAGATATCCCAATATACAGTCAAAAGATACACTTTTACTATCTCCAGGTGTACAGACATTTTATTATCTTCAAAGTACAAATAGAGTGCTTCAAATCCTCTGAAGGAGGAACTCTAGGAAAATCCTGTAAATCCCAAGAGCATGTGCCATTCTTGCATGCAGTTAAAGTGCAGGCCTAGGGGAGTAGCTTCGTTGGCAGAGTACTTATCTAACATGAATGAAGCCCTCGGTTTGATCCCCAGCACCACATAACTCAGGTGTGGTGGCGCACACCTGTAAGCTCAGCCTCAGGGGTGCAGGCAAGAGGAGGGGCATTATCCTTGGCTGCATAGTTAGCTGGAGGCCAGCCTGGTGTATCCATGAGATCCTGTCCCCACTCACCCCTGAAAAAAATGCAGAAGGTAGAAAGCACCATTTTGTTGGTTATGAGTTGGCAGAAAGTGGCTACTTGTTCTTCTTCTAAAGTGCCACGGCTCTCTCCCTGTGCGAGCCCCTCTTTAAGGGGAGAGAGCCACCAGACAACTAAACAATAGAATTGAATGCCTTAGGAGCAGGAGGGATTGGATCCTGCACTTAGGGCGATGTCATCCTGTGTGAGACGGACTGACGTCAAGCAGATTAAATGCTGAGACAAATGTGTGTGTGCATGCGGACACATGGGCGATTTAAAGCCTTCCTGTCACTATGTGAAGCAACTCTGAAGGTCACCACAGCACACCCTGGATCTGTCAAGAATGTACCTATTTTTAACATGCTGGATCAAGTGTCAGCACTCACAGGAGATGAGGAAGGGGGTAGAGAATGTGGGGGTAAGACTGACTTGTAGAGATTCTGGCGATGTAAAGGCCCCTCTGGCGTGTTTACAATTCAGCTGTGCATTCTTAATGGCTCCACTGCTGCCAGGTCAGGTAACATTTTCTTTGCATGTGATGAATGGCAGAGAAGTCTTTTGCTGGGGAGCCAGAGGAGCTGGGAGTGGGGAAAGGGAAGACGGGAGAAGAGAGAAAAAGAAACACACAGCTCCAGAGGGATACAGCCCTTGCTTTGCAGTTGCCTATGTGGATAGAAACCAGATGGCATGCTGGAACACCCGCTTGGCTATCTGAGGAGCCAAACATATGGCTAATTGTGGGGAGAGGGAGCCTCAGAGCCAGAGCTTTGCTGATGTTTCATATTACAGATTGTTACAGTGTGTCATTACATTGCAAACCTAAGTGCTTAATACCCACTGCAGGCGCTGGCCATACACTTACAAGAAGGACTTTTAACTCTTTGCTGGCTCTGAATGGAGAAGTGACATCAGAGGGCGGCTGAAAATGTCTGGTGTGGAGAATCATGGAAACAACATTGTTTTAAGACATGGGAAGCCTTCACTCACTGAATTCAGCTGTTTTCTGAGAACCCTCTTGTACAAGTCTCTATTTTCCCTTCTCTCCCTCCCTCTAACACACACACACACACACACACACACACACACACACACACACACACACACACTCTCGCGGAAGATAGGAGGGGCTAAAGTTGAAATCCAGGCTCTGTCACCTACTCTGGTGGGCTAGACAGCCCCTTCACCTGGAATCCACCTCACTGCACTCAGAGGTGGCACATTTGAAGTTTCTGTTTGGGAAGCTGGGGGCAACAGCAGGTCTGTGTTATCTGAGGAGCTGCTGAGCCCATTCATCTGCTTTTCACAGCCCGCTTCCTTTTATTTTTAGCCAGATCCGTCAGGCCTGACAGGCGGGTAATTTGAGCCAGAGGAAGGGCAGCGCTCCAGGTCCTTTCCACAAAGCAATTCTTCTCCGCCCTCCTGGGAGGGCTCCAGACTTGGCCTGCTTCAGGCAGATGGATTTGTTGAGTCATGTGAGATCATTTACACAAAAACACAGTGAGGCAGTGGAAAGAGAGAGAGCGAGACAGAGAGAGAGAGAGAGAGAGGGGAAAGAGCTCAAAGCAGAAAGGAGGAAGAGCCAGGGGAGCTCACTGCCTAGTGCAGGAATTTTGCAGCAGGCAGCTAGACTGAGGAATGCCTTAGAGTCCCTTGTACATAAGGCAACGTCTAGTTTACAGCATGGGTGGAGCCGGGCTAGAAGCTCCCCTCTTCTCAGCAGAGGAAAGGAATATGGGGAAACTTATTTTTGTAAAAGCAGCACCCAGCAACAAAGACTACACTGTGCCAGTGCTGGTTCCAGTAGCAACACACGACCAGTGGGCTGGTTTAGAGACAGCAAGCGCGTTTGCTCTGTGACGTAATACAAGTTTGCTTTGTCCTGACGTCAGCATGACTGAGGACGCACAGGAGGGAGAAGAGGAAAGCGGGAACAGGACTCTTGGGTAATAGTTTCCAGAGATCGTGGAGCAGGACTTGAGTGGAGGGAGGAAAGTGGATGTTGTGGAGACTTGCTGCGAGGTATACCATAATTACGGTAGGTGAAATAGAGTCGTTACCATGGCTTCCAGGCAAAGACAACCATTTTGAGATGCCAAGGAGGGCACCATTTCCCCCCCCACCAGGGCTTTTGTTTTCCTTTAGCATTTGGGAAGTAAGAAAAGCTGGACTCGTAATTGTGGGAAGCTGTATTAACTTCACAAATCAGTTTTGCGTACTCTTTCTACCACAGGCCTTTCCAAACAGCCCATTGAAACGGTCCCTGCTCATTCACAAAGTCTGAATTCGCTTATATACAAGGGTGCAGGAATTTTCCTTGTTTTAAAGAGTAAAAGACTTCCTAAGAGAAAAATTACCAAATTATCTAAATTTATATTCTTCTCTCAAATGTTTGGAAGCATGCTATGCAGAGAATAGGAAATGCATGGAAACTGGAACGGAAAATTAGAAATGAGGGGCGTTTAAAAAATACTTAGCATGAGTAATTCCATAGAAAGCATCCCTGCAATTTTGTGTTTATTTTCAACTCCACTATGTAGCTTTTACCCCTTTTTAACCACCCTAGAATGTAGGTCAAGGTCCCCATGGCTCCTCATATTTTGTTAGCATTTCAAAAGTTGGAACATTTTGCCAGTGTTTGGGGACGGAAATATGTTTAAGTTGCCTGTGTGGTTACAGTAATTCCAGAATCAGATCATACATTCCTGCTGTTACTTGTCACCAGTGAACTTGAGCATTCAGAGTTTAGATACACCCTCACCTAGGATGAACACAGCGCTCAAAAGGTTGCCAATAAAATGCTCTATCGTTCACGCTCCCCGCTCTCCTCCACACTGCTCCAATTCCATCACTCTGCTGAGGTTCAGGCCAGCTCTGGATCGTTAGACTTGAAGAGAGAATGAGGACAGTTTTGTGGTTGTTGTGCACTTCTGGAACCCCAGACTATGTAACAGCAACACTGCTGTTCCTTTGAAGTGGCCTTGTTTTAACGCTAGTCTATGCCTCTGAGTCCCTCTGTGTCAGAGCATCTGTTTCAGCGTTGCTGATAGTTTGGACCAGGTAATTATTATGGACTCTGTCCTGTAGGTGGGAGAGTATGAATCTTAGCAGCTTTGCAAGGTTCTGTCTTCCATATGTCAGTGGCACCTCCCTTTATAGAGACAACCAAACATGTCTCCCCACATTCATAAATATCCCCAGTGGGACAGCATCAACCCTGCCACCCTGGCTGAGGAATACCACTCTGCCTTCTCGTTTTAGCTTCATAGTTTACTACTGGCTTCATGAACTAGGCTTTTAGCACTTGTGAGATAGGGTGTAAAGTGATCTCTTTCTGTCTCTGTCTCTCTCTGTCTCGTGTGTGTGTGTGTGTGTGTGTGTGTGTGTGTGTGTGTGTGTGTGTGTGTGTTGTGCTCTGCTGGAGACTAAACCCAGAGCCTCATACGTGCTGTAGCAGTAACTTTTCTTTTGCTATGATAGAACACCATGACCAAGGCAACGTATAGAAGAAAGTTTATTTTAGCTTGTGGCTCCAGGGTTAGAGTCCATAATGAGGAGGACAGCATGGCAGCAGGAACAGGAAGTGGAGACCTCATTTCCTCAACCACAAGCATGGAGCAGTGAGAGCAGACTGGAAGAGATGGAAGTGTTCTTATCTCAAAGCCTGTGTCCAGCGATGCACTTCCTCCAGCAAGGCTGTCCTGCTTTCACCTCTTCATCAGTGTGACAAACTGGGGACCATGTGTTCAAATGCCTAAGACTCCAGGGTCATTACCTGTTCAAAACCACAGCATGTGGGATCCATGATTTACCACTGAGCCTGTAACTCATAGGTTATACCCGTTCTCTTGTCATTCAAAATGGAAATACCAGATTCTGTAAAGTTTTCCAAGTAGCAAATAGAATTTTAGGGAGAACACACACACACACACACACACACACACACACACACACACTCACACTCACACACCCCGGAGGCCTGGGATTTGTTCTTGCAGAACAGCCTCTTTCTTGTCCTCTGGCCTTAGCAGGTGGAATCCGTCAGCGCTGCCTTGCAGGACTTTCCCAAAGCTACACCAGAGGAAATGGCCCTACTGTCGGAGCTTTGGAATGTTGACATCAGCAGCCAGGAAATGTCTCCTAATGGTAGCAGTACACAGAGCTGGGGCCTTGAGCTCACCCACTTTGTATGCTACCTCAGAAAGAGAGAAAGGCCTCAGACACAGGCTTCTCAGGAGCAACATTCATTTCCTCCCCATACTGGTGGCTGTGGTCTCCTTGGGAAGGAATGTGCAGCTTTCCACCAGGAGGCAGGCGTAAATTTCCTGTTTGCTTTGTGAGGACTGGTGTGGACGGCTATAATGAGATCAGAGGGGCCCTGAGGGACGTGGCTGGCTGTGTCTGTGACAGTCCCTTGAGCTGCTGTTGCAGAATGCAGCCAAGCCCTACAGTTCCTGCTGGTGACATAGTGGTGTGACTGTGCCCTTGCTCTGTTTCTTACCCCCTTGCCTCTTATCCCACCATTAGCATTCCATCATCCAACTGTAAATCCTGGTGAAGTAAATACAAGGCAGCTTCTTCTCCAAAGAACAGAGTGGGCACAAAGATGACCTGCTTCCTTAGAACGGTTGCCTAGACGGCTGATGCTAAGGATGCTTGATAGGCCTAAGCTGTTCTTAAGATCTTTCTTACCTGACAGTACCATTAGGAGGAAGAGTTAAACAGTAAGTCACAATATAACTGATACTTCAAAGAATATATTACTTGGTCTAGCTTGAACAGCAACTACATGGACACATATGGGACATAAACTATGGCAGACTTGAATTTTAGGAACTCCCAAATTGGGCATTTCCAGCAGCCTAGTATATACTCAGCAGATGCAAGCTGGACCACTTTTTGATAATTCCCTCCCTCCACATGCACCTGAAGCCTTATGTGTTTGATAAAACACAGAATACTTTCAAGTATATAAGCTCCAGGGAAGCCCCTAATGCATCAGTTGTGATGATGTAGGGACGGCTGTCAGCTCTCGGCTCTAGGGACTGGGATGTTCAGACTCAGCAATGGTACTGTTTGTTGAGAACAACAAGAACGTCCTCTAAGTTTTCAGGGGTTAGGATGGAGCTCCAGGGCACCATGTTTGAATAAACCTGAAGTTTTATTGCCAGCATGGTAGGTGACAAGCTATATTGATTTTGAAAGTTCAGCTTACAGAAGCATTTGTACTTGTGGTCAAAGCGAACCTTATGTTTGTGGACTAGTTTTTACAACCCAGCACATGGTCGTCTCTCAGAGAGAACACACCATGCTACAGTGAAGCTGGTAATGTAAAGTGCCGACCCTGAGCCCCAGGAACGCTAAGGCAAACTAAGAGATCCTCTCTGAGGTTGCCTTCCATTCGAGTCTATCATGCCAGGTAGACTCTCTTCTGGGAATCAGTGAAAGCTTTTTTTTCCCCAGAGAAGCAAGACAGTAGAACCGTTCCAGGCTTCCAAAGTGGGCAGATTGGACCTGTGCATGCCATCTCCTGTTAAGCTGCTTGCCTCTTGGTACAGCTTGTTATCTAGGTCTGCTCAAGAGAAAACAGGTCCGATAATTGTTGACCTTTGATCGAAGAGTCAACTGGCCCCTTGGCTTCTTCAAAGAGGTGCTTTCCAATGATTTCCTGTGACATCGCTCCCTCTTCAGTGGGTCATTTGGAAGTAACTACTCATGATACTGTTACTTCAGATTCCCACCAAATCATAGAAAAATGGACTTTCCTAGATTATTCAAACCCTCAAAAGAGAAGGAAGCTCTAGGACTCTGTCTGCATGTGTTGTTTGACTTTTCCTGGGGAGACATGAGCACAAGTCTATTCACTCCAGATACAGCACTGGCAACAGACTAGAAGGACTCTACCCAAGGCTAGCTTTGTGCTTGGTGCATTTATTGGGGTTACTAACATGAATGTAAGTGAGAAGTTATGTGGTGGTGTGAATGAGAATGCCCCCATAGGCTCATATATTTGAATAATGGTTCCCTAGTTGGTGGAACTGTTTGGTAAGGATTAGGAGGTGTGGCCTTGTTAGAGGAGGTGTGGCTCTGGGGGCAGGGTTTGAAGTTTCAAAAGCCACACTATTCCCACTTAGCTTTCTCTTTCTGTCTGGTGCCTGTGGGTCAAGATATGAGCTCTCAGCTACTGCTCCAGTGCCATCCCTGCCTGCCTGCTACCATGCCCCCACCTTGATAGTCATGGACTCTAACCCTCTGAAATCTGTAAGCCCCAAATAAACTTTTCCTTTTCTCCATCACACTAGTCACGGGTCTCTCTTCACAGCAATGGAAGAGTGACTAAGACAAGCTAGTTACAGAAGCATGGATGACTCAAATATAGCTGCAGCACCAGGAAGCCCACCCCAGCATGGGAGATGACTAAGAAAAGTTGCATCCCTGGAGTTGCCTGCATGACTTGCAGGCAGCTCAGCTTGTCCAAAAGTCTCCTCTCCCCAGAAGCTGTTACTGCTTATGTAACCTTTGAAAAGACCCTTGTGAGTCTTATGAGTTTTAGGAACTTCCTATGACTTAGGAGTTTTGTTTTGTTTTCCTGAGCCTTGTAAACCTCATTTATCTCCCTAGTCCCCTAGAAACCTCCTCTCGGATGGGAGTGATGTAATTTGGAGGAATTACTAGATAACACACCTGGTAAGCCAGGCGTGGTTGGTAAACCTTCATCCTAGATGAGTGAAACTCAGACTTCTCCATCTGAAATAGTCAGATGGATTGAGAGTTTCTTAGTACACGTGACAGCCACCAATAATACACCTTTCAGTGGCATGTAGCATTGACAAACATGAATTAAAGCTCCTAAAATTAAAGCGTGACTCCTGTGTATCAGTAGGGTGATGGAATCTCTTCTCTTCTTCCTCTTCTGAGGCATAAAAAGAATGAAGACTGGCAGTATGAAAACAGCTCTGCTGGCTAAAGTGATGCCATTCTTCTTAGGTGAAGACTCTTCAATATTTTATTCTTACTTTTCATGTAGTCTCGAAATATATTCTGGCCAAATGAAGACTACAAATAGATAATAATATTAAAACATTAGAAGATGATAGAATAAAGGAAAATGGGCTCAGCTGATCTCAAAAGGAAAATTGGCTTAAGCACTGTGATTAAATTTAGTGTAACTATTTAGTGCCTACTATATAAGGCAATGTCAACAAATGTTGAGAATGTGAGGGCTACACAAACCAGACAAGTTATTTTCTTTTGAAACACTTATAATCCAGTAGAGTGATTGAAAGTGATTGCCAATTTGGCAATTTTCTGCAGAATAAAGTTGTGCTGAATGGGGGCCAGAGAACTGAAGAGAAAAGGCTCTATCTTATTTGAGTGCTGCATTTTGGGTACTTTTTTTCATGTTATGCCATTTGGCCCTTAGCACAGTCATGAGTGATATGAGAATTTACCCCACTATTGGGGTGGGGGTAGGGATGACAAAGATTTAATCACATACTCCACTCACATGCCAAAAGATAGCTAAAGGTCAGATCAACTGTATTGCCCACAGCTCTAATTTCCTTTTTTTTGCTGTGATAAAACACTCTGACCAAAGACAACATAAGGGAGGAAAGGGATTATTCAACTTAAAATGCCATGTCACAGTTTGTCACTGAAGGAAGCTGTTTATTCCACACAGGAACTCCCTTTATAGACAAAGAAATACAGCAGGAATCATGAAGGGTGTTGCTTGTTTGTTGGCTCATAGGCCAGTTTATATTCAAGTAGATTTTTTATACAGTTCAGGGTCTCACTGTCACAAACAGTGAGATAGGTCTTCCTATATCAGTTAACAGTCAAAACAACCCCCAACAGACATGCCCACCATCTTATCTAGGCAATTCCTCCATCAAGCTCTTTTCTCAGATGACTCCAATCTATGTCGAGTTGATGGTTACAGCTACCTAGGACAGCCACCAAGCCGGCTCCTCTCCTCAGAGGTTTCTCTGCCCCACAAAGCCACTGTAGCACAGCTCTGGAAAGGCCAACAGACAGGCTAAGCCCTTCCACCCTTGGAAGTGTAAAGGAACAGAAAATCCTCTGGCTGACTTCAAAGGTCATGGGTAGTAGATGATGTACACTAGCTCTCTGTATCCCACTCCTAGATTTCAAAGTGTAACACAAGTCTCTAACACCGAACTGGGAAGTTGCTTTGTACGACACTGCTTCCTTCCTTTTGTTGGGGCTGGCACCAGGTGGCAGACTCGGTGGTGTCTGCATGGTCTGACCATTCACTCTTCTCGTTCCTTCTGGATTCTTGTTTTGAACAATCAATAAGGCAAGAGATGCAGCTGGGACAGATGGTGGCATCTTCAGTGTCACCTTGATATAGATTGGCTTTTGGTAGTGGCTGCCTGACTCCACACATTGGTACCCTGGCAGTTTTACCACCACAGGACGTCAATCACAAGCATATGGACCAGGAAAGATTGTGTGAAAGCACTCTTGCTTCTTGGTGGCTTTTGTTCTTTTCCATCTGACATCCAGAGCAGCTTCTTTGTTACCAGCAGGCATCCCTTCTTTATAACACGAAATTGCTTGTTTCCTCTTCCTTGTCACAATTTCCTGTTGAACTATAGTTCATATTCTAGTTAAAATCCCGATATTAATTTCCAGTCACATACCCGGCCCCAGGGAAGAAGCCGTGGTAATGGCTGTAGAAGGGAGCTCTTGTCTCTGGCTTTGGATGGGTGCAGGCATCAAGGCGGCTAGCAGACATTGCCAGGCTTTTGGTCAGAGCTGTGGTGGGGTGTGCTTGCTGCCTCAGTATGGGCTTGGTGAGAACACTGTCGCTCTTAAGGAACAGCTACACATCCAGAAGTACATGCAAACAGTCCTCAGGCAGCTCACCCTTGTTTTGCTGCCTCTTCAGGAACAGTGGAATAAGCAGCCTCAGAAGAGGTGTCATGGGGAAGGGCCTCCTGCCCTTTGGGTACTTACTTCTGGCGCCATGTTCCTTGGAGTGGAAGGAGCTATTAGAATTTCTGAAATAAATTGGATTTATGTTTGTTTCGTTTTGGATGTGGATTCTAGTTCAAGGCTGTCAGGACTTGAACAAACATGTGAAGTGCTCCAATCCTAAAAACAGGGAACTAGAGGTTTCTCTCACCTGCTCTTCTGATTGCCCAGGCTCCTAAGTCCTGGATTTGGGGGCATTTCCCCAAGAGTGTCCTGTCTTTTCTTTCTGAAGTCTTCTCATCTTTTTATTTCTTCAGCCACTCTTACCTAGAAGCTCTTGGTCTATATGTTATGTCTAGTCCTTTGTTTACATTGCTGAGTGTAATATAGGGAAAAGCACAGCAAAGAGAATTCACGCAGGTCCCAGGGCACATGGCATCTGAAAGCCTGCAAGTGACATCTTTACCATTGTGAATCGTGAGATGCTTGCTTGCATTGGCCTATATCCCTTCGGAGAGCCTGAGCTACCCAGCTTTGAGACAGATTACAAAAGGCTTCTAGAATAAACACCCGGGGATGGAGAGCAGCATTAGAGCACAGAGAAAAGCCGAGTCAGCATATTCCACTCCTAACTGTTAGTATCAACAGCATTTTTCAAGGGCCAAGACATGGCACACAAAGAAACAGCCCTTGACACTCTTAAGCTTCCCTTAGAAGAAGAAGGGTGGAATCAAGCTGGCTTATTCTGTTCTTATCATACCTCAAAGCATCTTAGCAGTGATCCAGGTGAAGCAGATGTCTCACTGTAGGTGGAGGTTGTTGGTAAATAGTGGTGAAACAGGTAGACCCAGTCTTCACCTTTCTCCAACTCCCACTTGCTGATGCCCAAGACGCCCAAATCATGAGCGTATATAACCCTAGAAATGCCACCAGATGTGGGATCTCACCAGGAACCCGAATCTACCAGTCCCCACCATAGAGAGGACTTGGCTGGTGAGGGGCACTTGGCTATAATGCCAGTGCTGTTTTATTTGCTTACCTGATCCTTACTTTTCATTTATTTGGAAACTTTCAACCCCACCCACTCCCTGTCTACTGTCTTCCTTCCTCCCCTCACTCCTGCCTTTCTTCCTTCCTTGAAACTGGGACTTAAACCTAGGGCCTTGAGCATCCTGAGCAGGTACTTTGCTGCTGAGCCACAGCCCAGCTCCCCTGCCTTCTTCTTAGACTTTCCATGTCCCCAGTCCTTCATGATTATTCCCACTTCTTCTACTCACCTTGAAGGCCTACATTTCATTAGCCCTTTAGTTGTGTAAGGTTGAACACAGACTTTATTAACCATCGGGTCAGTTTTGTTAGGATCAGCTGACTAGGAAACACAATGGCATATGGGATTGGTTTTCTGAAGGCACCCTTTAAATCTATAGTTAATTTTGTTCAATACAAGAGGATCTTAACTCGAAAGAAAAAGAAAATATTTAGAAATTGAGTGAAGACACCCTTGATTCTGTTATGATACCTTGGCAGGTTCTGTCTTAATGATTTGTACTTAAGAGAGCAGGTTGTGTTTTTAAGCTGTAGGCTTTCTGTAGTGCTTCATAGCCAAATTGACTGTGAGACAGCCAGGTTCTCCGTGTTTCAGCAGAGATGGGAATATTTGATAGAACAAGGCTAGTTTTTCTGGTTGTTGCCCACAAGTGAGCTGACCCAGTTTCTAAAAGTGTCATCTATTCTCCAAGGCATTTTCTATTAACAGTGGCCACATATGTATTTGTGTGCGTGTATGTATATATGTACATGTGTGCATGTCTTTTATTGGCAGAGAGGATGTCAGGTTTACTTTGGTCTTTTTACATGTTTTAATTCCATAGTGTCTCAAAAGGAAGTCACCTCTAGCCCAGAGTCTCCAGCTTATTAAAGCATGACCAAAGGGACTTTTTACATCCATCCTTGTGTCTGGTTAGGAAATCTGTCTCTTACATTGATGTCAGGACTGACAGCATTAATCAGAAAGCACACTTTATACTTTTAACTACTAAACAGATGCATGTTATTGCCAGTAAGTGTTGAAGAAGGTCTCCAACCCTGGGAGGAGGGTGGCTTAGTGGTTAAAGTGCTTGTACAAGCATGGAAGTCACAGTTGGAATCCCAGAGCCCATGCCCAAAGCTGGTCATGGCGGTGCTGAACAGGGCATACCTTTAATCCCAGCAGTGGACAGCAGAGATAGGAGGACCTGGGGGCATCGCTGGCCAGCCATTCTAGCCCATAGGTGAGCAACAGGCTCAGTAAAATACCTTGTCTCCAAAAACAAGGTGTAGAACACTTGAAGAAGACACCAAAGCCACATGTGCATGCATGGGCAGGGACACCCATGTGTACACACATGCTCTTAACTCCTTCCACTCAACAGGCACACACACACACACACACACACACACACACACACACACACACACACATTAAAAAAAAAAGATTTAAACCCTGGCACTAAAATATTTTTCCTTAAAAAAAAGAAAAAGAAAAGCCTCTAAGGCATCATGTAACAGTTATCAAGATTGTTTTCAGTCCCATGTCAACAGTGTGTTTGTGAGTGAGAGTAAAGAACTCTCTATGTCACTTATATTTCCATCAAAGAAGTTTTAGTCTGGCTTGGCTGTAGAATGACGTACATGCAGAGGACCTAAGAACACCTGGGGGAGGGGCAGGGAGGAGCAGGACAGTTAGTTTACTGAGAACTGTGAGTTCAGATTCCAAGGGATTGAGGACTGTGGGGAATGAAAGCTGGGTTATTTAGGTAGCTGGCCGAGCATCTTTGTCTGTCAGTTAAGACATTGTGCCATTTCCTGTGTGCCAGTGTGAACAATAAAGTGACATTTTGTGACATTAGATATCTCTGTAAGGAATGGGTACAAGCTTTCCAGTTATGTGAAAGGTTGGATTTGAAATGGATCAATACATGTACTAAGTAAGAAACAGCATGTATAGAGTTTCTACTTTAAAGGTCAGAAATCCCTTAGCCAATGCTTCTGGTAATTCAATTATTTTTCATCATTTTTCATTCACCTTTTAGTCAATTGGATACTGAATTTTTATGCCGTTGAAGCCACTGTTGCCCAGACATTGTGTACCTATGGAGATGTCTGTGTGCACTCACCCTGCAGAGATGGTGTGCTGGGATCCTCCCTTGTGTACTGTTGCTAAGGTGTGTTTCTGCTGAGGCTGGCATGCCATTTTCTTTGGAATCTCTGGCTGCCATGATTGTCACTACCTTCTCTCTTGGTCTATTAAAAAGAAACAGGTATAACATTATGTTCACTGAATAGTAGTGTATGCAGATTAATTGCAAAATAGTTCTCACAGTGATGGAAAGTGTCAGTATGGGGAATGTAGCATTGCACTTTGCATCCTGGCCTCAGTGCATGTGTATTCCCAGTAGACAAAGATAGAGACTAAGAACAGAAGGGGCTGTGGTGGGCCATTGAGAGTCTGTGATTTTTACTATTAAATCACTGTAGCTCTAGTTAAGTCTCTAATTCCATTTTCACAGGAAGACTCAGACACTGAAGTGCTCTGTAGATGCAGCCTCTGCGGAGATGAATATTGGTGTATTGGAAGGAACTGGACAGTGCACTGCTGTTCTCTTGTAGCTCTGTGAGCATCTGCCAAAGGAAAAAGCCACACATCTACTTAAGGAGTCAGAAACATTTCATTCCTGTTTTTGTTTGGTATTTGACAAACCAAAAGTCCCAGAACCATACCACAGTTTTATTCTGAAATGTGAAGTTAATTAAAATAACTGTAAAGAACCAATAGCACAATCCAAAACAGATCCTTAGTCTGGTTTTGGAGGGGGCTGGGAGTACTGGATTACTTTGTTCATTTGGCTGATGGCAAACCAGCTTCTTAAAATCCTTGGTGGTTACCTGCCAAGGAGCTTCTACATATCAGTCTTGAAGATGATACAGCTGGGCTCTGATCTCTGCCCACTGGTTCCTCAGCTCCTTGGCATCAATAGGAGAAGGCACTAAGGTCTGGTACCCGGTACTGCTGTCACTCAGCAGTTTCTTCCCTTTCTTAAAGATATCCAACTACCAGCTAGAAATCCCTAAGTCATTGGCTTTGCTCACCAGTGCCTCAGCTCCTAGCCCTTAGTAAGTGCTCAAAAATTAGTTATTTCAAAGAATACCCTTGTCCCTATGGCTCTGTAGCCATGGTATGTAGTCCTCTCTGAGCCATGGGCATGCGCTGAGACTCCAAACATGACTGCTTAGACCTGCACAATCCTATATGGTAGCTGCTAAATGCCTCTGTTATTTTAATTTAAATTGTATACAATTTTAAAAACAACCCTCAGTTTCCCTAGTTATTTCTTGGTTTAGGCTTGCACCTCCCTGAGAACATTAAGAAGCTGGAATGTGAGTGGCACTACTGTGTGCTGTCCTCCATGCTTTTCCTACTGCCCTGAGAACCCAGGGCTCAATAGGTCCATGTGGCTGTCCTGCTGAATAGCATGAGTGGCTGGAGTCATGGCAGAAAATTCTGCTAGATATGGAACTTCACTTAGCTTTCCTGGTCCTAATGAGTTTCTTGCTTGTATTTATAATGCAGCTGTCTGCTTCAGGAAGTGAGGGTTCTGGAACAAGAAGGACCTTCATGAGCTGCTTCACACTGTGACATGTCTGATCCCCTGTGCCCATCACTGCAGCATGAACAAGGTAAGGATGTTTTGAATATGCTTTTTGAATTTTCCTGTATCATGATTTTCTTGAGCACATATATCTGTCGGTGGCCAAAGGAGGTTGCTTTTCTTGCCATTATAGTTTCAGAGGTTGGGTGGTCATGTAATCTCCACAAGCCATCTTTCAGGCAGGGTGCAGGAGCTGATTGACATTTCATGATTCCATGGTCCTCTAGAGTATCTCTTGCATTTCCCAGAGGTGTTTGATAGCTGAAATGTTGACCATGTGTGTGACTGTGTTGACATGACTATTGAAGAAGTCTATAGAGCTAGGTTTCCTGAGATGACTATCAGCTCTGCTAGACCTTAGGCAAGTGACCTAACTTCTTGATGGATCTCTTTTCTCATGTGTAATATGCTAATAACAGTGGGTGAAATGTACTAATTCATGTACCACTTGCCTTGCATAGTGCCTGTCTGTATTACAGGCCTCTTAGAAACATTTGCCACAGTTTTGATGTTGGGACACTGTTAGCCTATAGACATAGCTGCAAGAGAGTCTAACAAGTATGTGCAACATTTCCATTTGTTCTCTGATTGATTTTCTGAGTAGCAATTTATTACCATCTGGGCACATTAGGGATAAGTGACGAGTAAGGTTTGGATTGAGCTGCTAGCAGGTGGCAGACCATTTCAGGTTTGAGTATTCTAATAAGTTATGTACTAGAATCTCTGTAGGCACAGAAGAAACGGTCAGATCTGTGACAGTCTTAACTTTCTATTGTTGTGATAAAACACTGACCAAAAGCAGACTTGGGAAGGAGAACGTTTATTTGGCTTATAGCTTACAGTCCATCAGGGGAAACCAAGGCAAAAACAGAACCAGAGAGAGAGAATGCTGTTTACTGGCTTCCTTCCATGGCTTGCTCAGCTTGCTCCTTTATTACACCCAGAACTACTTGCTCAAGTACTGCCCACCGTGGGCTGGGCCCTCCCACATCAACCATTAATCAAGAAAATGCTTTGTAGACTGTCCTATAGGTGATCTGATGGAAGCATTTTCTCAACTGAGGTCTTCACCCCAGACTATTCAAGTTTGTGTCAAGTAAGTTGACAAAACAAAACAAAACCAGGGTGGTGACCTAGGGGAGACAGTACAGAGGAGGTGAAATTCTGAGTTGGAACCTGGATGGGAAATGGTAATTTTCTGGGAAGACAGGCTAGAACTAGGCACTACAGCTAAAGGGCAAAGCCTGTGTTTGGACACAAAGGCATATGAGAAGGTCTGGTATGCTCAGAAACAGCAGATGTTTGGCATGGCCAGAGCAGAGTCATCTCTCTGCCATAACATGTGGCACTGTGACAAGAGAACGCTGTAGTGAGTGACTATCCTCTGCATTTTAGGATTTTCTCATGATATACCCTTCTTCCCATTCTAGTCATGACAACAAAAATCGTCCCCTGGTATTTATTCCCCTGTGTCCCTTGATAAAGATCCACTGTGGTGAGAACTACATAAGTTGTGGCCAGAGGCCAGAGCCCAGTGACAGAGAGAAGGCCAGCTTTTGAGCCACCAATGGATGTGAAACAGAGGAGAGAGGTTTCTAGAAAAACAGACATCTCATGACATAATGTATGGGTTGTGGTAGATTAGGGGTGCTTTGGTCTTGACTGCAGAAAAGGCTTTTAACCTGCTGAGTTCCTGGTCTAAAGCTACCCCTAGGGGATTTTTCTTAGACCATTCTTGCCTTCTTAAGGGTGGGAAGAGCTAAGGCCCCTTCAGTGTTGCACCTTAATAGGAGTTGTGGCTGCTACCGTATCTGAAGGGGCCTGAAAACCAGAATGAAACAACAATGGAACCAACTATGTGGGAGAATTTTACATTTGGCTGAGCTGACCCCCCCTTGCCCCCCCCCCCCCCCACTAAAAAAAAAAAAAAGGAAGCCTCCTGTTGGATGTCCCATTGTGCCCCACAGGTCCCTATCCAAGCTTAAGTACTTAGCTTTTAACAGGCTAAGAAGTCAGCCTTGGGAGTTTTGAAAGATAGACCACAGTTTTAGTCATGGCTGGAGACCCTGGCTTCTGTTATTTTGAGGTTGGTATTCTGGAAAGTCAAGACAGTGCTTGGGAAACTTCTGATCCATATGTACAGTTCGTGCTATGAGCCAGCTCCAAGTTGCCTCCAGGGCGTCTCAGCAACTGATGTCATGGTCCTGCTCTTTGAGTACACTTAGGAAGCAGACTCTTGGGAACCATTAGGTGTGTCTGTGCTTGGGAAGTTGTGTTCTGCCTGCATGGCCCAGTGAATGCCTTATTTTATATCATTTTAATTGGAAGGAGTGACTAAGCTGGATGTGCCACTCCCCTTGGTCAGCATTCTCTTCTCTCTCTCTCTCTCTCTCTCTCTCTCTCTCTCTCTCTCTCTCTCTCTCATGGCTTTCTTGGCATCAGACAAAGGATGGGTCTTTCTCTGGGTGAGGAAATAGCTCTTCTCAATACAATAAAACTAGAGAATCATCTCACCAGTGAGGTATGTAACAGAATGCTGGAAGTGTGGTTATGGGTGTGGCTGGTGTTCTAAGTGGATTTGTTCCTAGAAAGCTGGGAGACATTTCAACTGTACCTCTTCATTGGATAGACAGACCTCTAATTCTGTCCTTCCTTCCTGAATATCAGCTAGTATGATTTCAGTTAGGAAAAGGGCAGAAGACAACCACAGGGTTCTAGAGTTCTTACTCCTTGAGGCACCAGGGTGATACTGGTGACAGATTTTCTTTGTGGTCTCTCAGGGCTGAACCCTCTAGAAAACAGGAATGGCCCCCATGGCACAAGGAATTGCTAGCTTATTTTAGTAACTTAATCATGGGGCTAACCTAGTAGCTAGTGAACTGCATCTACCAGGCAGGGCTTTTATTTTTTCAATTTTCCCCTTCTTACCTGTGGCTGGGGGTAAGGGTATTCTGTGGCCCTGCTGATGCCGCTGCTGTACTGCGGGCAGACAGGGGAACAAGGTATTCCTAGGCTCACTGTGAATAGACAGCAGTTTCCCGAGGCTAGTATGCGTGGATTATGTTCATTGGATGTGCATTCTAGAAAGTTTACCTCATGCTGACTCACCTTCCTACCACCGTAAAAACAGGCTTAGTGGCTGTACAATCTGAGCCTTACACATTGAACAAGTTGTGAGATGCATGTTTTCTGGGATACCTGGTCCACACCCCACCCCTACCCATTAGACAGGAAGACCATTTTTCCAACTTTCTTAGGCATTTTTCTAAAACTAACTTTTTGATCTTTATGATGATTGACAAATTTCATCTCAATTTTATAAAAAGCCCTTATCCTTTCTAGTTTCTGGAATCATTTTTCCTGGTATTTATAAATATCTACCTCATCTCATGTTATACACGTATATTCCTCACAAGGATGAATGTTTGGGGTTTATCTGTATTCTGTATATGCTGTTATGGCTGTAAAGTAAGAAATGTAGTTTGCAACCAAACAAAACGAACAAACAAAAAACACCAGACAAAATGGGAAAATCAGGATCCCCAGAGGAAAGCAGTGCAGGGTGGATGCTCCTCACTGCATATGGCCTTGGAGGTCACAAACTACACCCACAGTGATGGGGTCTCCTTCTGAAAGCTCCTCCTGTGGCAGTCTCGAGGTGATGGCCCATCACTCTCTCACACAGTTATCACTCTCAAGAAGGTGTGTCCCATGATTTCTTCTTTAGGTTGATGAGTACTTTCCATCTGATTGGAAAACAAAAATACCTTTTCTGATGTCACTCAAAACGGCCCTCTCCCTTTCTGCACCTCACTGGTGACACAGTCTTCTTCCACACCCTTGTCATGTTCCAGTGAGGCCAGCTCGGCTTTGATGGCTTTGTAAGAGAGCAGAGTGCCTTAGCATGCAGAGGGTTAGGAATGCCTCTGATCTCTATTGCACACAGATGCTTGCTGGCGTCATTAACTCCCCATCCCCAAGTTCTTCTCTGAATGTTCCTAGCTCCTCACTATGCAGGCCAATATCTCTACAGTCAACTAAAAAGTAGACCAGAAATTTACTTCATTTCTCCCTTCTTCTACAGTCTTTCTTACTTTTCACATACCACGAAGCAGTGAAATCCAGAATTCATTCCCCTGCTTTATCCACCCAGCCCTTGGTGTAGACATGGCTCTAACTTATCAGTTACATCTTATAATTTATAAATGATCAGTTATATTTTATTTATCAAAAACATTTTACTGAGCACCAGCTCAGGTTCTCACACACATCCTGAGTTCTCTGTGTTATGCTTGCAGTAAACCAATCAGAAAAAAGAACAGGCTGTCTGAACATCCACTCTGCCAATGGTGGAGAGAGCCATCCCATCCCAGGCTTCAAACATGAGCCTGGTGTGACATGGTTCTCCAGCTTGAACTTCCTCTGCTGGGAGTGCAAGCTGACAAGCTGCCGGGTCCAGACAAGGAACGGGTAATAGAAAAGTCAGTCCCTCTCTTTCCTCTCCAGCACAGCTCCGTGCGCGCTCTCATAAAAGGCCCAACCTGTATTTAATCTGCACCAACTTTCATTTCCTGGAGGAGTGGCTAATCCTCCTTGGCTCAGAAATTGAAGAACTATAGCTTTTTAAAAATCTAGTGCCGGGTGGTGGTGGCGCATGCCTTTAATCCCAGCACTCGGGAGGCAGAGGCAGGCGGATCTCTGTGAGTTCGAGGCCAGCCTGGTCTACAAAGTGAGATCCAGGAAAGGCGCAAAGCTACACAGAGAAACCCTGTCTCGAAAAACCAAAAACAAAACAAAATAAAAATCTAGTAACAAAGCAAAGTAAGCTTTAAGTGAGCTTGAAATAAGGAAGGCATTCTTAATTCCTGGTGCAGACATAAAAAAAAAATGCTCTACCTATATATTACCTCATTTTTTCTTTACATCAAAAGATATTATCAACTAGTTTAAAAGACAAGCTGAAGTTTTGTGTGTGTGCATATCTGTGACTGTGTGAGTATGTATGTATGTGTGACTGTGTGTATGTGTGACTGTGTGTATATGTATGTGTGACTGTGTGTGAATGTGTGTATGTATGACTGTGTGTGAGTATGTGTATATGTACATAACACATGTGATGGATAGCTAATTTGTTAATAGTGATTACAAATCAGAAAAACAAATGATACAGAAAATTACTTTAATATAAAGTGAGCAGAAATATAAAACCCATAAAGGAAAACTAAAATTAAATAACATGAAAAGTTTTAAACTTAAGAGTAATCAAAGAAATGCAAATAAATTACAACTGATCAGAATTTGAAATTTTACTCAGTAGAGATAGTAATTGAGGATACACACTGAAAGAACTTATTTTTCAAGAGCAATTATTGTATTCCAAAGCCTAATTCACATACCTTTGACTGATAGATTTCATTTATATAATATTAACTCAAAGGAAACTGCCATGAATGTATGTAAAATTTTTGCCAAGATATTAAGCAAAATGTTACCATTTTCTTAGGTAGTAAGTGTGGTAGAGCCATATAATGAAATTGCCAGGGAGACATGGAGTAGTATTTAGTGACCTAAATAGATAACTTGAGAAGAAGGCAAGTTTCATAGCATTATGTAGGCTTTGCTTATTATGTCTCTGTTTAGAAAGATTTGTGCCTGCCCACAAGAAAGGCTGCAGGTGCATGTCAGCATATTATAGCAGTATCTTTTCACATGTGTGTTTTCAATTCTTCTTCAGCAATGTGGGGTTCCTCATGTTAAAGTAATTTTTTTAAGATACTAAATTATGTTTAAGATATGAATTCCACTTTTTTATGTGTCCTCTAAACATCTTTAACCAACGTATCTCAAGTGCAACGTTGGTTAAAGATGTTTAGAGGACACCTATAAAAGGAGAAAGAGGTTGGCTTCAGCTTTGATTTGAAGAAATCAGCTTTGATTTGGGCATTGCATGTTACTGCTGCTCCAGTGCCAGTTTGGGATCCATTGTAAGCAAGGGGTAGATAATCTAGGTAAGGATGAAGTCTTATGGTTCAGTGTCTCACTTTTTGAAACTAGATGTCACATCATTTCTTCATTTACCCGTTCAAAGATACTGTTGATTTAGGTTTCAAACTGAGATTTGGGAAATCTTGGGGGGACTCTGAGACCCTTCAACCCCTTCAAGTGATTCACCCCAAGATCAGTTTTCATGACACCAAGATAGCATTTATTCTTTCTCTCTCAGACACATGGGACAGTGTTTCAGGAGACTATGTGGTGACATAATCCCAGGCAGTTCTTGAAACATGTGCTTATGTTTTCGTGTTCCTTGGATGGCTTAGTTTTAGTCTCCAATATGATAGTTATAGGAATAACCCACATAAACAGATGTTTTCAGGGTCACCATTAATGCATAAGCCTATGAGGGAATCTTGAGACAAGAGTTGAAGAACCAACTGGCTGGATTAAGTGTGTCCTATGTGTAGGGAGACCTCCTCCATCAAGAAGATAGATCCTGGGGCTGGAGTACTGAGGACATCACTTCTGCTTGTATCTTCTATATCCTTAAGAAGTAGTTGCCCTTAGTCCCTCTAACAGCTTCATTTTCATAGTTTGGGAGGCTAAAAAGGAACCTGCATACAAACTAAAGTGTGATGGGTAAACCCAGTACTGTTGAGTGCAGGGTGTGCAGACTAGTGAGTGGTGCTGGATCACCTGACTGTCTTCACTTTGATCACCCTGGGAAATTTAGTGACACTGTGGGGTGGGACAGGGATATAATTCCTTTCTGAGAGAAACGAAAGTGTATATTTAAAAGGAAACGGGGCCAGGTGTGGAGTTGCATGTCTGTAATCCCAGCATGGAGGTAGAGGCCAAAGATGGCAAGTTTAAAGCTAGCCTTGGCTACAAATTGAGTTCTAGGCCAGCTGGAGGTACATGGGGGGGGGTGGGGGAATCTGTCTCCAAAAACTAAACAAAAAAAAAGTAAGGATTGGCCATCTCATCCAGTAGATGGCTGTTTGTCCTGAAGGAAAGAGGACACAAATCTTATTTTATTTTTTAGTTTTATATGTACTTTTTAATTAATTTTTTCATACAACATGTCTTCATCATGTTTTCCTCTCCCCAACTCCTCCCAGATACCCTTCACCTCACTACTTACCCACCCAACTTTGTTTCTCTCTCTCCCCTCAAAAAAAAAAATCCCCACAATAACAGAAATCAAAACAAACAAGAAAAGATCAATAAGCCAAAAATTTAACAAAATAAAATAAAAGCCCACAGGGGGGAAAAATGGAGTTCGTTGTGTGTTGGCCAATTACTCTTGGGCATGGGGCTTGCCCTGGAGTGTGGT
This sequence comes from Onychomys torridus, assembly GCF_903995425.1. Taxonomy (NCBI): domain Eukaryota; kingdom Metazoa; phylum Chordata; class Mammalia; order Rodentia; family Cricetidae; genus Onychomys; species Onychomys torridus. Next base: position 54,209,512 of record NC_050444.1, read on the forward strand.
TGGTATACTCAGTGACACTCACTGGAGAAAGCTGATTTCCCCTTGCCACTAGACAATAAGCTCAGATCACTTCTTTATTAAACCCTGTGTCCATTTCTTCCTCTCAGTGCTGGGATCCTGTCTGGTTTGAACCTCTGCAGGTCCTAATGAGTTCTGCATTCTCTGTCAGTTCATATGTGCATCAGTCCTCTTGCATCTGGAAGACAGTCTTTCATTGGAGTCATCACCTCTGGCTCCACTTCCTTGTCCACAAGATTTCTGAGCTTTGAAGGAAGTGGGCTGATGAAGACAGCATTTAGGATTACTCAAAAGTCTCTGACTCTTTGCCTGTTTTACAATTCTGGGTCTCTGTCTTAATTCCCATCACTACAAAAGGCTTATCTGATGAGGGTTGAGAAAGATCTATTGGTGTCACTAGGAATCATTTGTTGCCACATTACAATAATAATATTAGATATTACCTGTGCCCATGACCTTATCTAGTCTCAGGTTTGGGGTTTTTTGTTTGTTTGTTGTTTGTTTTGACACTTCAGCAGTGTTAGGCATGGGTTCCATCTCATAGAGCAGGCCTTAAATCCAACTTAAAAAGTGGTTGGTTACTCCCATAACATCTGTGTCTGTGTTGCATCAGTATATTTTGCAGGCAGGTCACTGTTGTAGGACGCAGGGTTTGTAGCTGGCAGATTAATGATGTTTTTTCTCTTCTGGTAGTGTGGAGAATACCTTCCAGTACTATGAACACTAGTCTGTAGAGGTAAAGCCTCCAGTTAAGCACCAGCTTGCCTTCTCCATGTTTGATGTCCTAAGTATTGTCCTCTGCAGGTTTGGGGAAAGTAACCATTAGCCTTGGCAATAGCCTGTGATGTTTGAAGTGGAGGTGGGGGCAAGGGATCTGTTAGATTCCTTTGGCCAATGCCTGACTCCTCAGGATGTAACTCATTCCTGGCACTGGAAGTTTTACTATGTGACCTAAGATGTCTAGTTAGGGCCTTGTGAGAAGACACATTGTAAACACTTAACTGTGTTTAGGCAATACTTGGCTTTAAGATACATGCAAATGACTATAGAATAGGTACATTTTAGAGAATTGTTTCCTAAGTTTTGTAGAATTGTTTCTCCAAGTTTGGGCCTCTCCTCTTTTGTGTAGAGCCAGAAGTGTAGAGCACTGTGTCTCCTTGGGGATGCAGTGCTTCCCTGAATCTCAGAGCAGCCAGGGTAGAAGAGTCATTGTTGCTTTGTCTAGAGGCAGTTGGCAGGGCTTGGGGTAGATAGATACTGAAAGCCTGAACTAGCTGAACCTTATGTGAGTGGTTGTGATGGTGTGGTCCAAAGAGACCCGAGGCAGCAGGCACTACCTGCAGTGTCCCATGAACCCAGGAGATCCCTCATGAGGGAACTAGGTGCCTGACTTAATAACAGTGCCCAAAAACTGCCAGAGAAGACGAAGGAAAATCCTGGTAATTAGGAGGTACAGTAGGGCTTCCGAGTAGAAAAGCAGGCAGAGGAAAGAAGGCAGGAGATTGTCCCGGCAGTAATGAAATCACAGTCTGAAAGGGCTTGTGGTGAACTGGGATGGGTCTTTGATACGTCTTGAGGTCCCCCTTGAAGATAAGAGGGACTCCGTCACTGCTTCGCAATTGAGTGGTGCCTTCACACACATGTGGTAAATATTCATTTGGGAATCCTGTTCGTCCATATTTCTTGAGGATTTAAAGAGGAGTGCCTAGAATTTTCTTCCTTAGAAACAGGCTTTGCTACACCAGTTCTGAAGAGTTTTGTGCCGGGCTCTTGGGGTACTTGAATGTTGACTAGGTGACTTCTTCTCTGCACCCCTGTATTGAGCTGAGTCTGTGTACCCCAGCTGTGTGCAGAGGCCCTTTCGAAGCTGGCTGTGTGCTACCATACCTCTTGTCAGGCTGATAGCTACTGAATTCGGTAACAAAGGCTAGTAATCTTGGCCTTTGTGAATCAGAGAGGGCTTCTTCTGCCTCCCTTCCCCAGTCCTCAGTGTTGCCCTTTTCTTCTCAATTACTAAGCAGTAATGGATATAATTAGGTTATGTCCTATTTAGTTAATTGGTGATTGGGAACATGATTGTTTAGTTGTTATTTAGTGTGTAGTTGTCCGTCTTTAGAATATTGACTCATTTGTCTGATTTTGCAAACAGTGTCATCATCTCAAACAGCAAGACGGTTTATATGAAGGGAAACAGCTCACAAAGAGATTGCTCCCAAGGCAGGGCTTTCATCCCAGGGCCTAGTTTTAGACCAGTTCTTCCCGCTTCCTTTCTGGCACCAGGCCTTACAGTGTGTGACCATCAGCCGTCACTCTTCTGTGTCTGTTGTCCCAAGGGTTTCCATTTCTGTTAGACGTTCTCACAGAACCCTGCTTTGGAGCACATATGGATCATTGACTTTAAAAAATATAATAAAACCTCATACTGTGTGATAAGATTAATAAGTGGACTGTACTGGATAGAGATGCCTACTTAGAATACATACAACTGCATGTTGCAAAAGTCCTTTAGTGTTTAAAAGTCATTTCTAAACAAATGTTAGTGACAGTGTCAACCCATAAATGGAAACATTGAGACTTGATTAATCATGGTTTCTGTACCCCTCTGGTTTGCCTATTTGGGCTTCTTTTCTCTTCTTTCTTCTTTTCTTCTTTTTTTTCTTAATGCAACAGCTTTGTAACTTCTTCCTTCTTAAGTGCATAAGCATTATCTTGAGAGTCCAGGCTCAATTAGGCAGAAATCTAAGCAATTAATTAGAAGATCTAAGCTAGCAGGGAGGAAGGTGTCCACACATGTCAGAGTGGTCAGGAACACCGGTTAATTAGAGCAGGGGGACGTGTTGGTAAATTACGGGGGAAAGTGCTGGGCAAAACTCGCAATGTATGCTTCTATTATTCCTAAACCTAACCCATAAACAATTTGTTGTGACAGCTCTGGGCTGAGATTATGGCTAAAAATAGGCACGTTATTGAAGAAAAAGAATATTTAACAGTTGAAATTTCGTGAGAGACTGATGCTGTTTCATTGTGATAATTCCCCCAAAGGCACATTAGTGATGCTGCTAACTACAGACTTTAATAGACTTTAATAATGTGTATTTTAGAAGCCTGATACACAACGGGATAATGTATAAAACATTCATTATGGAAAATTGCTACCTTTTTATTTAATGAGAAAGCGGCTGAAACAAAACCACTGCTGTGCCATGGCACCAGGTTCCTGGGCATGAGAGCTGAACAGTGACTCCCACCTACATTTCCTGTGCTCTAAACAAGTTGCAAGCATCTTTACTTTCTTGTGCCATGAACGAAACTGGGGCTTTTAAAACACTCTTGTTTTGGATAAACGTTTGTTCAAATCATGGCTCCACCTGTCATGTGCAAGTTACTCAACATGAAGCTACATGGAATGTGGTCTGTCTCACAGGTTGTGGGGGTAAGGTAAATGTTGGCACGGCAGAGGCCATACATGTTGGGCACTCAGCAATTTCCCATTATGACAACTTTCTACAACTGTTCCTTTTTATACCTCTTGTTTCTGTGCTTGTCTGTTGTGGGGAAACAGGAAGAGGTCCAGAAAAGAAAGTACAATGAAAAAGCCTTGATAAGTAGCACCTGACGCAAGCCTTGCCTGGGATCTTAGTGTGACCCTGATGTATAGCAGCTTAGAGGCATGCTGCTGGAGGAGAGAGAAGAGCATGGTGCAGGTGCTCAGAGAACCGTGGAGCATTTATCTCTTTCCATGAGGTAACATCATTAGAATGACAAAGCGCAGAGCGTCAGTACGTGAAATGGACTAGCATCACCCGTTCACAGTGCACGATTGCTACCGCACAGCCCAGCATCCACTGGATTTCCGAGTCTGTCTTATCTGATATCTGGGCCATTGGCCTTGATCTCTCAGAATAGATCTACACCTTGGGGCTCTTCTCCACAGAATCAGGGAGAGGGACTAATTGGATAAATGAGGGAAAATCCAGGGTGTTTATAAGCTGCCGTACAATCAAGAGGTGTCTCAGAAAGGATTGAAGCCTCTTTTCCCTTTGGCTCCTTTAAGTGGCTGCGCATCCTGACCCCTTTCCCCTCCATCCACACTCCCGGCTCTCTGTCTGCTTCTGCTGTAATGTCAGAAACACTAATCATGTCAGACTGTGTGACACTGCCAGCCCTGACATTCACAACAAAGAGGGAAGAGAGAGAGGGGAGAGATGGTGGGGGAAGGGAGAGAAAACAGCAGGTAAGGATGTTTTTTTAAATCACATATAAAACCTACAGCTGCAGAATCACCAACATTCTAGACAGATCACATCCAAAGAAAAATCAAGGAGGGTGAAAGGTGAATTCTGATGGAGATTTCAATTGGGCCACACAGATTTCGAGTTACTATTTTCCTTCCTGCAGATTTCAGTTCATAGCCTTTATTGTAATTACTGTGGCTGAGATTTCTTTCCTTCACTTCAAAAAAGAAAGCATTTCCATTTCTCTCCCAGTCTTTACCCAGTTTTCCTCTGCAGTGGAGCAGAGTTAAATGAGGCTTATAGTAGGAAGCTTTTCCATTTTCTTACCAGATTCTGTAATTTAATCTGAACAATAGTCACTTCAAGAAAGAAGTCACTGCCAAGAGGTGTCTCCTGGCCTTGACTAAGGTGAATGAGGACCATCAGGTGTGAGCCTCAGTGGCCTCCCAGAGCTTGCTGATGTGTGTATGCAGACACTGCTGAGCCTGCTGCTCCCTGGCTACTGGGAGTGGGCTTCCCTCCCCTCTAGCACCTCCCTGTTTGGAATCAGGCTGGCAAGGGGGCTCCAGCCTTCACTTTGCAGCCATCATGACCTGGAAACCTGCTGCTGTCTGTGTTTAAATCCAGATGCTGTGATCTAAATTGAGCTCAGGCAGAACCAGCCCTGGCTTTTTCTAAACAGAGACTCCAACTGCCAGCTCAGCTTTTGAGGGATTTTTGAACCAGTAACTCCTAGCTAGGATGTCAACCCTTTCCCCTTTTCTTTATGCAAGAGAGAAAAAAACAACAGCAAGCTCATACGTAGTACATGGCAGTTACCTTGTTAGAAAGACTCTGCATTCTTGTGTATACTTAAGGACCAGCAGTTTTTATAAATGCAGTGACTTCTTTTCAGATTGCTTTAAAGTAATGTGATTTCAACCTCTTACTTGCTCTTAGCACCCAATCAAAGCCTTTCATACTGGGGCCATTTAGAAGAAATGCTCCCTAATATGCAATAAAAAGACTTATTTACAGTTTTGGGAAAATTGTACTTCTATAATGAATTTGTATACTAGTGAGCTCTCACATTGATTGTTGTTTGTTTTTGCTCTTTTGGGGGGCCTGCCACCCAGCTCTCAAATAAATCATACATGGAGACTTATTCTTAATTATAAATGCCTGGTCTTAGCTTGGCTTGTTGCTAGCCAGCTTTACTTAACTTGTCTGTCTTTTGCCTCTGGGCTTTTCCTGTTCTCTTCTGTAAATCTTGCTCCGTGGCTTGCTGTGTAACTGGGTGGCTGGTCCCTGGAGTCCTCCTCCTTCTCTCAATACTTCTTTTTCTCTTCTCCCAGATTTCTCCTTCTGTTAATTCTTTCTGTCTGCCATCACCACCTGTCCTTCTTCTGCCTCTTCATTGGCCATTCAGCTCTTTATTAGACCATCCAGTGTTTTAGACAGGCAAAGTAGCACAGCTTCACAGAGTTAAACAAACGCAACGTAAACAAAAGTAACACACCTTAAAATAATTTTCCCCAACAATTGATGGCATTTGCATTGTTCTCTGATGTATTCCTGTTTGCTTTCATTTACATGCAATTAAAGGACTTTAAATTCTGTATAGGGTAATGCTAGCTGTGATAACAAATAGGCTCTGTGTTTGGCCTGACACAATAAAAGTTTCCTTTCTGGCTCAGTACCGTGGAGGTATCTGCTCAGCAGTATGCTTTTATTCTGAAGTGATGGAATTCTGTGCCAGCCCCTTTCCAACTTCTATTTTACTGTCTGTATTGTCTGCTCAGGCCGTGGTAGTAAGAGCACTGCAGCCTGGGTGGCTCGAATAGAATTGTGATCTCTCTGTTCTAGAGACTAGAAGTTCAAGGCCAAGATGTAGGCAGGGCTATTTACTTCTGTGGCCATGAGCCAAGGGTATAGTCCAGGCTTCTCTCTCTCTGCTGCCTTTGCTTCGATCTACAGTTCATCTTTCCTGTATTTTGTGACTGGGTCCAAATATCTGCCCCATCCCCACTTCCTGTCTTTTTGAGACAGAATCTCACTGTGTAGTTTTGGCTAGTCTGGAACTTGCTGCATGGATCAGGTTGGCCTTGAGCTCAAAAAGATCCACCTGCCTCTGTCCCCCAAGTGCTGGAGTTACGGGAGTGTGCCAGCACACCAGGTCCCAAATTTCTCTTTTATGAGAATACAACTCATACTGGATTAAGGGCCTTCTCTAGTCCAGTATGAGTTAATCTTAACTAATTTATCTGATGACAGTCCCATTTTCAAAGAAGTCACACTATGGTTTGGGATTTGATATATGAATTTGGAGTAGAAAGGGAGGAGAATTCAACCCATGACACCATCATGGATTGAGACATGTAATTGTCTTCCTCTGGGTGATGGACAAAGAAGAGCAGGCAGAAAGAGCCTTTGCTTCTTAATCCCGAGAGATCAAAGCACAGCAGCATCTTTTCTTCTCATGCCTTGGTCAGAGCTAATCATCCATCTCTCCCCTAAGGCAAAGCAGCCTGGGAAATGTAGTATAATCCCTGGCTGATGGCAGTTATGCTAGATGGCTTGAAGATACATCCCCATTCAATCAAGCTGCCCATCTTTCTAGGAAAATGTGTCTGTGCTTCATTTGCTCCTGAGCACACCCTCAGAGAGCACAAAAACAGTGTGAAAGTCTCCAGGCTTGGGAATTCCACTGGGTACAAGCCCAGTGATGATTCCAGACACCAATATGTAAATGAATTTGTACATTTGTTTATGGTTTTGTTCCCTTAAGAGACTTGTCTTATTCTCAAGGGAATTTTATCCACACTACTAATGGATATTTTCTCTCCTTAGGAAACTAGTAAAATCCAAATTAATGAGGCTTTATTCTTTGCTAAAAATGTAACTGGTTTCTTATAGTAAAATAACCTTTTAATTTCATGTTCAATTATTACTGATATATGTCCAAGAGGGAAAGAAGGCTGTTGTGACTACAGAGGGAAATTGTGCAATGTGTAGTGCTTGTCTTGAATGGCTAGACTTCAGTATTTAATTACAAGAGTCTTGCCTCTCCTGTCAGGTTAGTCAGTATTTCGAAAGTGGAACGTGGGTTCTATCCGTGACTAAGTAGTTGCTTGGTGTGTTCCTTTTCAATTACAGTAAAAAATTATGAATTGTCTACATAAAGAATCGCTAACCATTATTTAGATTTGCCTGTTGAATAGAGTTTATTTTAAAAATAAAGACTCAGGAAAGTTTTCTACTGCAAATTTTTGGTTTCTCAAAGTAATTTACTTATGAAATATTTCCCATGAAGAAAGAGGGAGAACAATTTGAGAAAGTTAAGTAGGTAGAGTCTGAAAACTGGGCAGGTAGTGTGAAAACAGTAACCCTAAACCATGCTGCTGAAGATTTTAGTCATGAACTTTCATGTCAAGAAACCACTATCTCGCTGTTTTATTGTTCTATTAAAAACACAACTTTAATCTAATGACTTCAAACACATCACTGTACTGTAGATTTTCTTCTGGGCAAAAAAAAAAAAAAAATCTCAATGGTGGAGAACAGTCTAGGTTGAACTTGGCCTTTGTAGATGCTTGATAACCAACATTTTTTGAAGACTTGAGAAGTGGGTGGTATGCCCTTTGCTTTTCAGGTGAGGGGGGTCTCAGAGAGTCCAGTAGAACAAGCTTAACATCACAAGTCTACATAAAGCAGGTCAGACATTTGAATCCATGTCTCATTAATTCCCAAACCCATAACACTTCTTTTCTGCCACACCACCTCCAAAGAATGTCTGTCTAATTGAATTTGAAATATACAAAATGAATTTGCTAGTGTAAGATTCCAGGACATTTCAGCTCTTGGAAGACTAATCCACCTACATATGAGCCAATTGATGGATGAGTTGGGAAAGTTTCGTTTAGTCATGAAGGCGTGTCTCTAGGACTCTTGAGAAGACTCCTCAGTACACAGACAGATACTGATTCAGAATACTTACTAAATACCCATGACAGAACTCGATTACAGCCCTTTAGAATGCTGTAAAGCAGCCTCTCGCTCAGTCCTTTCCTAAAAGTGCCTCGGTTAAGTGGATTTTTACAAATTTGCTGAGACAAACAGTGGTCAAGGCAGCCTGAGCCCTGGGTGTTTCCTGGACTGAGGGAAAGATAAAGAAAACCTCCTGGCTTTCCAGTTAGAAACTTAGCTCAAACCAGAGGAGAGAAGGTGCATTCCTTCCCAACATTAGCCTTTCACCTCTCTAGCAGCATGATGAGCCTGGCTTCTGATGGTTGGTTGCTGGGTGTTGGTGTCTTTCAGTTTCAACCAGGCTACTCTACTCAGGGTTTCTGCTGAGTGGCTGTGGGCAAGTCATATCCTGTGTTGGAAATGTGATGTCTCCAAATGGAAAATGAGGCAGTGGAATTAGATCAGAGTCCTTAGCCCAGGGTTTAAAATGCCAAGATGCAAAGAACTATTACTGTTAATAGGCATTTGGAAGGAGAGAGGGGTCCATAAATCCTATTAGATTATCCAAACAGCTTCTACACACAAAGAATTGGAAAAGCCAGATCATCTTGGAAGTCTGTAGGACTGCAGCATTCTATTTATTCCTACATTCTGTCTTACTTTTCTGTTGCTGTGATGAGACAAAGAAACTTACAGAAGAAAGAGATTATAGGGACTTGGAGTTTCAGAGGGTGAATCCATGACCATCATGGTAGGGAGCATGGCAGCAGGCAGGCAGACATAGCTCTCATCTCATCTACAGGTATAAGGTGGGGGGGGGAGGAGAGAGAGGGAGATCCTGGGAATGGTATAGACTTTTGAAACCTCAAAGCCAGCCCCCAGTGATACACCCTTTCCAAGGCCAGACCCCCAATCCTTTCCAAACAGTTCCACCAACGGAGGATCAAAAGTATTCAAATATATGAGCCTATGGAGGCCATTCTTATTTAAGCCACTACAGACTGTCTCGAGCACAGAGTTTCAGACCCAATAGATGAGGGAGGAGTGCATTCCATCTTCTTTCTCCAGTGATATGTAACAGGTGTTGGGGTGTTTTTAGTGTAGATCTCAGCTTCTTTCTCCCCTAAAATGAGTGTTCCATATAGTTAATGTTCAATAAATGTTTGAGGACAATTGTAAGTCAGTTATAAGTAAGTCACATTTAGGTGATGAATGAACACGGTTTCAGGCCTAAAGGTTTTTTGTAGTTACGTGCAATAGTAGTAAAGGTTCATTCAAAGAAGCAATTTCTTAGGGATATCAGACACTGGAAGGTTAGTGCATAGTGTTAACCAAGCAGTTCTTACCCTGCAGGAGACAAGGTCCCAGAGGTAAGGAGGCCTTGGTGTTGAGGAGGCCTCGGTGGTGAGGTGATGTGCCTTAGTTGACGTCCCTGTCTTTCCTACAGTGTGGCATGTATGTTGTCCTGCCTGAGAGCCTTCTCACATGTCATATCTCAGCAGTTCAGCCAACCTGGAGCAGAGAGCCCAGGTGTTTAGCAAATGAACACACTGGAGGATGAAGAAAAGCACCCCAACATGCCCCTATCCCTTTGCTAAGGAAGAAAAAAATCAAGTAGCATCCTCTTCCCAATGTTCAGCTTGATGCTCAGGAGCCCACTCAAGGTGTGACTAATGCCTTCGCTTTACCAAAACATTCTGCTGTTCTCTAGAAAACGCCAGTTCTGTTCAGACAGAGATTGGATGTTTGGATACGCCTTTAAGAAAAGTGGTGTTGGACTATATTATTATCTCTAAAATTTGCATTTTTCCCCTGTTGGCAGTGTTTTAAAAGTTTGCTTTCATCTCCTTCATAGATATACTGCCTGTATGTTCTCTAGCTATTTACCCTTTCAACTTCTGCTTAAAATTCAGTGTCTTGGCTTAGTCTTCTTAGGAAAGAGTCAAAGAAAAACCGTGTAGGCCACCGAGACATAGCTTGTGCTTGGAATCTCTTCCAATAATCACCATCAAAGTCATTCTCAAGGTCACACCCACAGTTCAAAGGCTGTGAACTGTTTGGACTTGACCTTTAGAAATCAGTGTTTTTATTTATTACTTGTTTGTGTTGAAAACATGAGCTCACCACACTTCAAAGGAGTGCCAGTCTTTATAGCTACTTAATATGAACTCATGATCATTACTAACCTTTTAGGGTTCTCTGAGGTAGTCTGGTAGTTCAGAAAACTTAACATCAAAATTTTCAGTAGGATTAGAAAAAAAAAGCATATAATATTGCTAACTGTATCCTTAGATTCAGCTTGCTAGAGTAACTTTACAAATCACCAGTGTCTACATATGTACTTTTAATAGACACAAATAAATCAATGCGTAGGTACAAATTCTTAACACCCTCAAAATTTGAATCTCAAGGAAAAGTACAGAAAACGTCATCTGAAACTGAAACTATCATGTTAACATGAAATGGCTGAAATAGCTATGTATAAAAGTCTCAGAAGTTAACCCATACTTACATAAATTCATGCATAGAAAAAGAAAAATACATGTAAATAAAATGACATTTTAGAAATTGTAGCATATTAATAATATCAGAAGGAGACGCAAACAGTCGGCTTCTGGTGTGTGTGTGGCAGCCACCAAAAGTAGCTTGGAGTGGGGGGAGACACTGAAAACTTGTGGGTTTCCCTGATAATTGCAGACCAACCGTCATGTATGTTGCCGGCATACTGTACATCATTAGGCCTGATGACACTGACCTATGACCTCTGGGCTTCCTTGTCACACTTTTGGAACTGATGGTTTTTAGACCCCTGAGGTCAGCTGCGAGCTTCCTTACACTTCTAAGTACAGATCCCAGCAGCCCTCCACCCTGCCACCCCAGTGTACAATGTACAGAGGCAGCACCTCAAAGATCTGTTGTGAGAATTCAATGCAAAAATGCCTAGATAGGTCCTGAGTCAACTACAGTAGGTGCTCAGTAAATGGCTTAACTTACAGAAAATAGCTGAGTCCAGCATTCTGTCCCTCTGGGAGAGTGCACTTCTTAGTATAAATTGATCGGCAACATTATAGTTTACCTGTCAGTCTGGCATCTGTGAGTTTGGGCAGGATGACCTATCCCCATGAGAACACATACAAATGACTCTTGTGTGTGCTCAGGGCTGAGCCCTCGGGTTGGAATTGCCCTGCCTCCCCCGGAAGAGCCTGCTGGGAGCCCTCAGCCACTTTTTCTCCAGCCACTCCCAATCCTTGTTAAAGTTTTATACTTTGGGTGAAAGTGTTTTCATTCCTTTAGACCAAACAACAAGGGGTATGTGTGTGTGTGTGTGTGTGTGTGTGTGTGTGTGTGTGTGTGTGTGTGTTGCGCACGCGCACTATAGCAAGTGAGATGGATATGGATCCCACTCATGTATTTCTCAGATGCTGTTGACCTGGTCTATTTTTACTTTGACAGATTCTTCCGGTTAGGAGGTGCTTTCCACAGACAGATTCTATTGTGCAATCGAAAATCGGGTCCGTTTGCTCTAGGTTTCCTCCACATCTCTCAGGTGGCCGCACCCAAGCCTTCAGACTGCTGTGTTCGCCACAGACTTGAGTTGTTATTTAAAAGGTCTTAGCTTCCCTCCAGTTTGTGATTTTTTTTCTCTCCAGAAGAATTGATGATTTCTTTGTTTGCTCATGCATAGGACCATGTTCTTAATATAGAGGAAAGCCAACTCTGTATATGCAACAGACTCAAGGTAAAAGTGGAATAATTGTATTTACTTATTGATTTGACTTTACATTTAATTAGCCCCCCTTCAGTCAGCAGGTCCTTAATGGGGACAGTTTTTATCCCGAGAGTTATCCAGATGTAGGTTCATAGTCCGGCTCTACCACAGAGGTCCCTAAACTTTCCAGCTGTCCTCCCTAAAATTCTGATAGGAACACCAAACATATTAAGTTGTTAACTCTCAGCACCAGTGAGGGAGAGCACTTGGGAAGTCAGCCATTGCTGTAGGTGTGGACAGAGGACTGGGGTGGGGTCAGGATGCTGAGACACTTGCTTCTTCGCTTCTGTGTTTCAGTGTAACGAGCAGCTGGGATTTCACATTTGCCTTCCTGCCTATTTTGTGACAACCTTCAAAGGGACTGTTAATTTCTGCCATTTTTTCAATATATCTTGTTTCTAATAAGAATACTACCTCTAAATAGTAATTTCTATCCTTGAAGAACCATTCTACTAAAATAAATCAAAAGCTGTTGTGTGTAGATAGCAGAGTATATCTTGAGAGTAAGCTCAAAAGTTAGAGCAAGTGCTCTGTCAAGGACTGTCAAGACTTGAGAACCTAGAGAAGGCGGTGGGTGGAAGCCTGGCTGATTATGGCTCCAGTACTGTGTGCCTGACTAGAGCTGTTTGGCTTTGTGTCTTGCTTTATTATTTTACTTTCTATTCTAGGGGCCAAGACAGCCCCGAGTCCAGTGGTTGTATTAAGTAAATCAAACTGCCAGCTCATGCTCCAAACACTGAGGTGGCCTAGAGGAGCAGAGGAGCAGTCTCTGTGGAGATATTTGTTGCACACAAAGGAGGCCGTTAACACACTGTTGCTGTAAAGGGGGAAGGGAGGAGGCATGGACAAGGGGTTTGCAGAGTCGGCCACCAGAGTAACACAGAACCCAGTGCGCCTGTGCCATCGTTGTCCTTAGAATGTGGTGTTCTGTCTGCATTCTTCAGTTGAGCCAGACAGTGCACAGACTCAGCTTTTGCTTGCAGGAAGTTTACAGTGGAAGGCGGAAGATACTAAACCTTACAGACATGAAGATGAGTATGTTGCAATATTTTATAAACAGGAACGGTCCTACTTCATGCTGCATAATTCCATCAGCAGATAACACTTCATTCAGGGATATTTAAAAAAAAAAAAAAAACATTCGTTTCTTTGCCATCAAAGTAGTATATGTTTATTTTAGAAAAAGAGAAATATGAAATATATGCAAAAAAGAAAAAAATCACATAATTTTACCACCCAGAGGAAACTGTCTAGTGTTATATTTTGTGACATATCTAATGTGTCTTTTAAAATGTATTCTTGTATTTTATGTAACTGAGATCTGTATGCATGATTCTGCTGTGTGCTTTCTTCGTAGCGTGCTTTTGTGTTGAGAATTTTAAGAACACCATTCTCATGGTTTTATATTTTAGAATAATTTACAGGTTGATATGCAGGTTTCAGTCCCTGCAACAATCCTTCACTGTACAAGACGTCAAAGGCTCATTCTGAGTGTGTGTGAGCCCTTCAGACCTGCTTCCGATACAGAGCTATTGTTCACCTAAAGTGGAAGCTTAGGACTCTCTGTATTTCCTCAGGCTGGGCGGCTACACGGCTTTCTCTGCCCCCATTGACTTATCAGGCCCCAAGCACACACACGCTTGTTTATAGCAGTCTTCCTGAAATGCAGCCACGACATGGGCTCTGGAAAACTGCCCAGCTGCATACCATTCATACCCCGTCTTTCAGCTTCGGGTAACAAGTCAGGTGCTCTTAACTCCTTCAGTCTCTACAGGAACCACTCTACAGTGCCCTAACCATGGAGACAGCCTCCGGCTAATTACTTACCTGCTTATGTTCATACTCACAAATGAAAGGAAACACAATGGCTCTAATATATGAACGCCTCTTATAGAGGCTGTCATCCTCTCTACCCCCTTAGCCTTACCATACATTCCAGCTTGCTTCTACGCCTCCAGGCTTCAGCTGTATCCTGCAGACACTCAACAGCCTTCTGTGGAATGGTAGAGACCACTTTTGGTCTCCTGGCAGGATGGGTATGCCTTGGCTAGGACTTAAAAAAAAAATCAGTTGGAAAGAATCACCTCATCACCTGGAAGCCTCCACTTCACGAAGCTTCACCTGGTCAGATGTCTCCCAGGAACATGCTCCGTTTATTGCTGCTTCTGTCTCGTGCCCAGTCTGAGTGCTGGAGAAGAGGGCAGGGAAGTACAGGGCAGGAGGGCAGAATCAGATTATGTAGGAATCTCGGTGGGTCAGAATCCTCATTAAAGTCTGCCTTATTTTTTTCAAAGCACCAAACAGCAGCCCTGCAGGTAGGGATCTAAAGAGGAAATCTGCACATGCGGAGTCAGAGCACCCTAGGAAGGAGAAGCGCCAAGAAGGGAAGGTGTGCCCTGCTTCTCTCTTCTGTTCACAGGTGTCCCCGCCAAGCAGAAGTTAATCAGGCTAGCCTGCCTGGCACTTTGGGAAATATTATCTTGTTCATGACGAATCCTGGGCCTGTGGGTCAGGGTACTTGGTTTCATGTAGCACATCACAAGAGCTCATTAGAACTTCAGAAAGACAGCCACGAAGAAAAGACACAGTGGTACAGCCCATGCGGGTGAAGAATAAATTGACAGCCTTCATCATGGGTCTGGGAAGCACAGAGAGATCTCTTCTGCCATCCTTTGTGGTTCAGGACGCTTACTCATTTCCCCTCAAATCGCCCGGAATTTAGTCTCTCATAAGCACCATTGGAACTCCCGCGAGAGACCATAAAGTGTGTGCCTGCTGGCTGCATGCATGATGTGAGAGCCAGCCAGCACTCATTAGCTAGCTCAGCTTATTAAATCTTGACAGTTAACAGAACTCAGTCAAACTTCCTGGATTATGGGCAGCTCCCAGGGCCCTAGAGCAGGTCTCCAGCAGTGATGGACCAAACCAAGTTACCCCATCACACCAGCCCTCTGTCTCGTGTATGTGAGCTCAACAAATAAGGGATCTGTATGTTATTAGGAATGTCAGAATTCCAGGGATCATGCTTCATAAGATTAGGTACCTAGCCAACAACATTTGGGATAGTAGAGTTAAGGCACAAAGTTCAGCGAGTGACTTTACAGGATTGTATAAGCATAAACATAAATGTCAACATCAGCCATTAAAATTTTCTATAAATAACCTCACATTGAAGTCAGGTGGGGCTGAGCAGGCATCTGATAGTAGCACTGAGGAGGTCAGAAGCTTGTAAATTCAAGGCCAGCTTGGGCCACATGGCAAGACTCCACCTTAATTAAAGAAAATGGAACAACCTAAAAGGCAAGAAAGGTTCATCTGAATTAGTGACTGTGGACATACTTCTTGTTCCAGGTGTGAATGCTGCACTGAGGAAGAGCGGCAATGACCAGCTATCCCTGTGTGCAATGAGTATCTTTCGTGATAGGGAGGGGTTTAGTTACTTGTGATGTAAAGGTGGGGGCTTCTCGGGCTGATGCCACTAAGATTGTGTGTTTGTTTGCCTGGGTCTTAGAACTGCTGTCTCATTGACCCTGTGCATTAAAACACTGCCAAGCTTTCAGTCTCATTGCTGTGTGGAACTGGAGCCCAGCAGGGAGGTCAGTATCTTAGCCCCAGTCAAAGCCAAGATGAGCTACAGTAAGAGAAAGAACTACTGACGGAACAAGCAGAAGGTGATGCAGAGAAGCGTCGGCCTGGAGAAGCAGGGAAACCTTGACAGAGAGCTGACGTTTGAGCTTTGCCTCCAAGAATACAGAGGGATTTCCCAAGCAGAGACAAGAGAGATGGCGTTATAGACAGGAGAAAGCAAGCTGCGTGTTCAGGGATCAACAAGACACTCACATTTCTAATTGACTTAAGAGAGAAAAAAGATACATCTCGTTCAGAGATGAGCAGATCCATGAGAGCTGTAGAGCAGTGAAACTCAGCTGCCTCACCTGCAGAACCCAGAAGAATGCTTCCAGTGCTCGCCCGAAAGCTCTTGGAGTAACTTCGGCCCCAGAGTCCTCTTGCCATCATATTCCCATCCTCAAGGAAGTTCCTCAAGGACAGCTTGTCGATTTAAAAGAGCCCCTTAAGGTTTGCGAGTGCTGGTCCAGAGCTCCACCCTAGAGATGCCAATTTCAGGAGAGTGAGCCTGATAATAGCTGGACCTTCTACCACTGAAGACCATAAGAGCAGTGAGACCTGTGGACAATTTCTGGTTCTTCTGCTATTTATTTACTAAGGACTTCAGACAGGGCTTTTTTTTTTTTTTTTTAAACGATCTTTGAAAGTATATTATTTTGCATCTGTGTGAAACTACTTGAAAAGGTTTTACACCCCAATAAACCTCTCCACTGAGGCAGCAATCCAGATCAGACCAAATCAGATGGAAAAGCCCCGGTTTAATGGGTAAAGTGTTCCCGGGTGATTCTCCGCACCCCCGAAGAGGAGACAGGGACCAATGACCAAAAGACCATGTGTCTGGTTTCTGGGATGCAGTTTAAATTCCTTATGGGTGTGGTCTTTGGTCTTGAGCATCTCTGTGGGAAGAGCCATGTTTGGCGGGCTTTGAGGGGGCAGGTTTGGAGAAAGAGATGTGGACTTGGGACATGGGAAGTTCTTTGAGGGAGCTAATGTGTACTCTTGCCCAACTCCTGGAGCTCACTCTTGTCAGTCTCTCCCTCCCTCCCTCCCTCCCTCCCTCCCTCCCTCCCTCCCTCCCTCCCTCTCTCTCTCTCTCTCTCATAGAAATCTACCAATGAAATGCATATATCAAATCTTAGTCATTATTTCAATATCAAACCAACCAACCTGAAGTATAACTGAGGTATTACAAATTAAAGGAACATAGGTCTGCCACTTAGAAGAGGCAGGTAGGTGTGTGTGTGTGTGTGTGTGTGTGTGTGTGTGCGCGTGCGCGCGGACATTTAAGACAACAAATGTATCTCAACTACTGCCCCCTCCTGGGGACAGACCAATGACCAGGGCCACTTCCTTAATGGATTCCACAGATTTTCCTGCAGCAGCTCTAACAAAGCAAGCAAGTTGGCAGAGAAAGACCTCAGGGGTGGCTCCTTGAGGACCCACTTGCCTCAGGGTGAGCCGAGCATTGTCTAGCCAGGTATCTATCTGCCAGACCCTAGAAGCATCCTATGCTTCCATTTTCTCACCAGTAAAATGGGAATAGTAACAGCTGCTCTACCTACCTCAGAGATCCTGTTAGCATCAAACAAATAACGCTTTTCAAATCCTCTAAAATCTAAGGTATTTTTATTAATTAGGTAAATCCGTTCGTAACCGCATCTGTTAACATTAAATTCACATTCACTTTTCCCATCCTGCCATCCTACTCCTGGGATTTACGGCATAGAAAACGATCGATCACGCTCTATGTGAGGACACGGACGTAGATGTGTATGATCTCTCCGCTGACAATGGCTGAAACAATGGGGACCGAGGTCCATCTCCACCTGCGGGACAACGGCAGCACAGACTAACACCTACACCGTAGAATATTACATAGTTATTAAAAAGGACGCCCTCAAGCTTTACCAGCTGGACAAATGCCAGTGTCATACTGTCTGCTCTGTGCTTCTTCCAGTGCTGTGGGATCCGTGAATATCAGGCGAGGGCTCCACACTGACATCCGTCCTCCACCCTCATATTTTTTAAGGAAAAAACATTTTAAAGAATATAATAGGATCTGTCAAAAGTCTTACTGCATTTTAAACTTTAATAATTTCGGAGGCATAAAAGCTACATACTTACAAAAACAACATCTGAAATGTTAAATTTAACATTTTATGGTACTGATGACGTAAGGACAGTAGTGAGTAGATAAGGATTGCAGGCTAGTTTGAGAAGCCTTGAGGGTCACGGATCTTTGAAGGTAAATAATTTTTAGGTAGTCAAAGATTTTTCTAGGAGAGAAGAAAAGTATAAAATATGCAGTCATGTAGACCCATTACATATATCAGTGCTAAAATGTTAGCACACTAATGTAGAGCTCCAGTCTGCTCGAAACACTGTGGCCAGGCAGAAAGGATGCTATAAGGACAGTATCTGCATGGGTGGAGGCCATGTGTGTAGCCATGGGTCAGAACTGAAGTTGCTCATACTGGAAGTCATGTGGTAACATTTATGTTCCATGGAAATGATGTTTTGGAGAGGAAGAAGATGAGGTTCCAGGGAGGTTGAGGGTTGTTGGAGATGAGAAGGACATTGGCTCAGGAGGTAATGAGTAGCGCTTTTAAAATGATCAACCATCTACATGCATTTAATACATATGTGGCATATCATTTCTTAAGTAAAAACTTCTAGTTTGTGTGGTTGGTCTATGGGTTTTTTTCCCAATTGTTCTGTATCTCAAAAAAAGAAAAAAATTCTGTCAGTATAATGGTACAACTCAAACCCATGCTCAGGGTCAACTGTGTTCTCACACCCATTTTATGGAGAGTTTGTGGCTAAATAGAGGCCCTTTGAGGACAGGGCCACTGAAAGGTCACTATCACAAAAGATTGCATTCAGAATCTTTATGTACAAATTTTTAATCTTTGGACTCTCTCTCAGGAACCAGACCTTCCCTCCCTCCCTCCTCCCCTTTCCCCCCTCGTGTGTGTGTGTGTGTGTGTGTGTGTGTGTGTGTGTGTGTGTGTGTGTGTATGTGTGTGTGTGTGTGTGTTTTGTAACCAACACTTGCCTGGAACTCACCCTAGACCTCAGCTCTCTGCATCCCCCCCTCCCCAGCACCCTAAATCCTGGGTCCATGCGTGAGCTTCTCTGCTCAGCTTAGGAACCAACCTCTTAGGGCGGGGCCTTTGGCCCCCCTACCATTTTCACTATATTGACATTTCAGTGTATCTGATACAAGAGGAAAGGGCTTCCCTCTTTCCAGCGATGGTCAGCCATTTGTTTAGTTCAAAGCTAAACAAAATTCTTTTTCAAAAGAAGAGATTAATTTTTCCCAGTTAAATGGTTTTTTTAACATAAGAATTCAAGTCTTTTAATTATTTCTTATGTATGAGTATTTTTATGTATTATTTAACTGTTCATTTTGGCTTTCTTTCATGAGCAGACAGTTAAGAATGCACAATGATTTTGCTATCTGCTTTTACATCCTACTCACAATTTCTTATTATTTTAGTGTATTTGGGAAATCAAAGTATGAATGAGAACTTTCAGCTTTCCTAGAAAGAGGAGTAAGAAAAAGCAAGTATTGATTTAAAGATTGAGATACAGTAATCGAACTCCCTTGGTGCCCTGTTCCGGTGTGAAATAGTGTCGTAGTGCTGTAATGTGCTTGTAGGGACACAAAGAGCAGGAAGTAAGTGAAGGATGCTCATGGCTCCCTGGCCTGTCTTTGAAACGTCTTCAGTATTGTGAAGCCTGAGTAACCTTCCTCCTCCTACTGAAATCCTCCACTGAAACTTTCCTGAACTTGTGATACTCCTTGTCTTGTTTTTGGGGGGCTTTACCCATATATACATGTATTTTTCCCTAAGTGATCTTTGTATGAGTAAGGTCCTATTGATATACGACTTGATCACTGCAAAACATTTTATTCTGAGTTTCATCATATTGACCTGTATGATTTTTTTTTTAGTTCATTCCATATACCACATAGTTCATCCATTTCTTTATGGTATTACTTAGTATACTATAATTTATACAGCTATCTCATGGTTGAATGGCTATACAATTTTATCATGTATAGGTTAACTCTACCAGCCTCCTTATTAATAAAAAGAAATTATAGGTTATTTGGGGTTTCTATTTAAGTCCTATCATTTATGAGTTTGGATAGATTTGGCTTTCTAGTTCCTATCCTCTCAGTTCCTTTTTCTTGTCTTCTTGGGCTTGCTGGAATCTCTAGAGTAATAACTTTTCATGGGCTTTAGAGGTAGTGGTCCAAGTTTTCCCTGCCATAGATGCTTCTGATGAGACCACTTCATGACTCCTTTGTCCAATTGAAAGTCTCCTTCTACTTCTTGTAATTGAGAGTTCTGTTTACAAGCAAATATCAGATTGTAGTGAATATATTCTCTCTATCTGGGAGTAACTTTGGTATTTTAACTACTTTCAATTACAAAAATGATCTGAACTTGGGCATAGTTTTCCTTTCTTTGCAGATTATTAGATTTAAGTTGCTAATCTTTTGTCTGGGATTTTGCATTTTCTTTGCCTCGGTCTGCCCTATGCTCAGTTTTCCCTGAGGCCCTGCCAATTTTGGTTTTATATATTTTGAAGATAAATCATTAGGAACATAGTATTGGCTTTGTTTCCTGGTGAGCTAAATATTTTTATTAGTATGCCATGATATTTTAAATATCTTCCACTAAAATTAATTTTGTATTCTTCTGATTTAGCTAATCTAGATTTTACAGGTTAATGTTGGTATCTGCCTTTCCCTTTTCTAAGTTAGTTTATTGGGTTTTGTATTCTTACTACCTTGTTACTGTATAGTTTTCATATAATTATAAACTCCACATCCTAAGCATACTGTTTGATGAATTTTTACCAGTATGTACCATCGTGCAGCCATGACTGCAGTAAAGATACACATCATTTCGAAGGCAGCCTAATGTTCTTCATGCCCTTGTGCCTTCCCTTTATCTCTGATCTGTTTGTAGCTCTTTAGTTTCGTCTTCTCTTGAATGTCATAGAAATGGACTCATACAGTATGTAGACAGTGATGTTTGCCTTGCACTTAGCACCATGCTTTTCAGTGTCCATGTTGTTAGGTTTTCAGCATTTCATTTTTTCACATGAAAATATACTTCCACTCTATGTATATGCCAGAATTTGTTCTTCATATTTGAAGTCGTCTCTTTCTCTAAACATAGGTGTTTTTCATTTTATATTGAGTCTGTTTAATATTTGCAACTTTTGAGAAGCCAAGTCTAGTTTCTTCTGCCCCATTCTTACTCAGGGTAGCTCGCTTCTTATGTTGTGTGGGTTCGGTCGTGGTTGTGGTTGTGGTTGTTTTGAGTTTTGTTTTTGTTTTTGTTTTTTTTTTAACTCAATTACTGTGATCTCTGTAGATGAAAGTCCTTTGAAACTTGGACAAAGTTCACTTATCTGGAGAGGCGTTGCTTCTGCCACGTGCTGCGAGGCTTCCCACTGTCCTAATGGATTATACTGTGTGTGTGTGTGTGTGTGTGTGTGTGTGTGTGTGTGTGTGTGTGAATTTGAATTGTTGAGTGTACTTCTTCCTCTCCCTTTCTCATCTCTTATCTTTGTGTGTGGTCCACGGGAGATTTTAATTTAATTGAATTTTTTTGCTTACCCACTGTAGATTTTACCTTCAGAGGTATTGGCTTAGGCTCTGACACTCTGGGTGTAGACATTAAACTTTCTTTTAATGCATAGCCTCCTTATCTCTTGGATAGTTGAAACTATCCATATGGGAAGAGATAGTGAGTGAGTTAGATCATTTCCACTGTTGTGTTTTACTTCGGTGAAGAAGTTGGCTCAACTCCACAGAGGTGTCCTTCTCACTTAAGGAACACTAAGACACCCAAACTGGAAACCTGAATTCTGAAGTGCTGCAGAATCTGCACTTTGACCACTTACAAAGTTTCAGATTTTTTAAGCATTTTGGATCTGGGATTTCTCCAATTAGGGCTAGTTAAATGTCCAAGATGACCTAGACATCCCTAAATCTGAAAAGCTCCAAAATCTGATACATTTCTGGCTTTGAGCATTTCCACTGCTTTCCATAAACCTTAGTATTTATGTTTAGAAGACTTTGTCTTCTTTTTTGATCCACTGAAGTCCTGTTATTAAAAAGTCTTTAAGGACTGGAAAGACAGCTCAGCAGCCAAGAGCACTTGTTCTTCTAGAGGACCAGGGTTGGATTCCCATAGCACACGGCAGCTCACAACCATCTGTAGCTCTAGATCCAGGGGATCTGATGCCATCTTTTGACCTCCAGTGTGCACAGACATACATCAGGGCAAAACACCCATACATATAAAATAAATAATGAGTGGATAACTAAAATCTTTAAGAATAAGTCCATCATTTACTTGCTTTTCAAGAAATGTTGATTGAGTCCCTTATCTATATGTATTGGGAACAGATAAATCACTGGTTAATGATACCTACCTTTGTTAAGCTTAATTCTAGTTAGAGGAGATAGACAGCTAGCAGGAGAACGTGTATTGTATGTCAAAAGTAATGAATGTAGTTGGGAGAGCAGTTGAACACTTGCATTGATTCTCAACCTTCCTAATGCTGTGACCCTTTAATACAGTTCCTCAGGTTGTGGTGACCCCAACCATAAAATCAGTTCATTGCTACTTCATAACTAATTTTGCTACTGTTGTGAATAGTAATGTAAATATCTGACATGCAGGATATCTGGTACATGATCCCTGTGGGAGTTGTGATCCACAGGTTGAGAACCACTGGCTTACAGAAAGATTGGGAGTTATTATTTTCATATTTTAAAGAACATCCCTAAGAGTTTTCGGAGTTCTGCTTTTATTAAGGTTCATCTAAACTGTTCCAAAAACATTGTATCACTACACCATAATAATTCTAACTTGAAGTAGAGATTACTGTGTCCATTTGTAGAAGTTAATAGATTGAAATGATGAGTATTTTTTAATAGATCTTTGGGCCTCTCTACTTAAAATATAATAAGGCACTGAGAAGATAGCTCGGTGGGTAAAGAGTTTGCCACACAAGCATGAAGACCTAAGCTTGACTCCCAGAACTCATGTTAAAGGTGAGTGTGGCAGTCTGTGTCTGTAACCTACCACTGAGGGTGTAGAGGCAGGCAGATCCTTGAAGTTCATTGGCCAGCCAGCCTACCCAAATTGATGAGCCTCAGGGTCATCAATAATTACTGTCTCAGTAATAACATGAAAAGGAATTGAGTAAAGATACATAATAGATATCGACTTCAAGTACATACAACACACACACACACATGCATGCACATTCACACAAAAATTGAATAAAATGCTGATTGCAATAAAACTCCCAACTATATGGTACCAAAACCAGAGATTCCTGAGGTTTAAAGTCTAGCATTGAATAGGAAATTAACTCATTTCTATCCATCGACCCCCACAAGACAAACAAAACATTCACCAGCCACTAAATACTCTAAGGAACTAATTGTCTGTTATACCCATCTCACTGGATTGGTTCTGAAAGTCCCCACTGGTGAAGATATAATAGGCTATTCATTCCTTTAGCACAAAAACTGACAAACGGGTCAGAAGTAAGCCATGGAGAACAAAGACAGCAGCCGTTCTTTACAGAGAGCAGCAGGGGACACTGGGGGTGACAAGCAGCAGGTACTGTTACTATAGGAGCACCGTTAACCTGGTGACCACAACCCCGCAAAGGACCATTTATAGCTCAGTTCCCACGAGGGCACAACTGTGCTCTGTACAGCGCATCCGCTGAGGGACAGAGAGTTTCTTGTTGAGCGGTGGTAAGGGCTAGCCGCAGGAAGTAGGGTGACTGTCTGGGTTAGTGACACTAGTGACTTCATTGGTCTGACCTGGGTGAGTATCTGACAAGACGCTGAGGAGGAAGAGTTACTGAAGGGGATTCATGACTCTTTACGTTTTTTTGCTATTTTAGTAATGAAAGCATCACCCAAGACATTTCCTTTCCTAATGTTTATGCTGAGATTTTGCTTCAGGGAGCAGACTTGACGGGAGCAAAATATCCACCTTCCCATAAGGACAAAGGACTCCTGAGAAGCCCTTGGTCACTGCAATGAATTCTCTTTGTAAAACTAAAAACTGCTTGTTTGGAAAAGGCTCAGAAAAATCTGTCTTTGTTTTTAAATCACCAATCATCGGAGAGAAAGCAGCTGCCAGCGTTTTGTTATTTGTCTGTGTTTCCCAACCTGTGTGCCGAGGTGCTC
Organism: Onychomys torridus; assembly: GCF_903995425.1. Taxonomy (NCBI): domain Eukaryota; kingdom Metazoa; phylum Chordata; class Mammalia; order Rodentia; family Cricetidae; genus Onychomys; species Onychomys torridus. The sequence goes on from NC_050444.1 coordinate 54,233,351, forward strand.
TGGGACAGCGTGTTAAAGTCTGAGTGCAGCTCTAGGGGTGGCAGCAGATATTTTCCATCATGACGGAACGCCGGTACAGCAGTGTGCCAATGTTAGTTGGAAGCAGGTTATGCCTCGGCATTAAACCACGCCACATTCCTTTTGATGACCTCATCTCACTGCTAAAGAGAGTTTTGCAAGTTGCTCTTGAACAGGAAGTGAGGGTGTTAGGAGTCAAGCTGAGAGCACGGTCTGAAGTTCTCTAATACTAACAGATGTAGAGAAGCTCCATTAATGAATTATTACAAGGTTATTTATGAAGGAAATAAAAATAGTAGTTCTTACTGTGTGTGTTTTTCCAACAGTGACTGAGTCATTTGTACATAAATAGTTACTATGTTGTTTGGAGTCAAACAACAGCAAACAAATAGCACTGTTAAGTACTTATATTGGTCTGCAGACAATACTGTAAGACAATCACTGACTGGGTCATGGTAAGACAACTACAAGCTTCAAGCACTCTTTGGAATACATGTCCCACCCTGTGAACACCCACATTCAGGTCTGAATTGATTGTTTTCTTTTGTTCAATGTATTCTAGAAGTCTTTCCATGTCAGTAGTGTAGATTATTATTTGAACTTCGTATTGAACGGTTTTCTGTTATTTGAACTAACATATTTTTAGGCCAGTCCTCTAAGGACATAGATCTGCCACCACTTCTCTTTCAGCAGAGGTCTCTTCAGACTCTGTGCACTGCCTGCTTGTTCACAAAACCACTAGCCAGTAGCCAGTAGTTTCTTAGCAACACTACAGGAAAGTGATTTCCAGCTTCAAAGAATAGGAACTTTCTAAAGCCTTTGTTATCCAGATGTGGGGTAAGAGTGACAAGCTGCCCCTTAGAAGAGATGAAAATACCTCAGCAAAAAGAAGAAATGCATTGGGGAATTCAGTCATCATCGGTACACAGAGTTGTGCGCAAGCCAAGGGTGTTCCAGTGTCCCAGACACAGAGTATAAATCCAACACCAATGACAAAGCTAGCTAAGTCTGCTGGCCGGAAGTGCCTGGGAGGCTCCACTGCAGAGACTGCAGCAGAAGCTGGGGGTTGCTGAGAGCACCATTGGAGAGATGCCATGCAGGGAAGAGGAAAGCTGTTGCTAGGAAACTTCCTCAACTCTTGGCTCACTACAGGCCTTGCAAACCATTATCCTCCTCAACAGGTTACACTGTGGAGAATCGGGATGCAGCTCAGTTGGTACAGTGCCCGCCTTGCATGCCCAAAACTCTTGCCTTGACCCCATCCCCAAATCAACCAGGTGTGGTGCAACATGCCTGTCATCAGAGGCAGGGGGATCAGAAGGCCAAAGTCTGGGCCTGAGGAGGTGGCTTAGATGTATGTTTCCAGTCGTCCATGTAAGCATGAGGGCCGAGTTCAAGTCTCCAGGACCTTTTTAAAAGCTGGGCATGATAGCATGAGTCTGTAACCCCAGTGTCAGGGGCAGAGAAAGGTAGATCCCTGGAGCTTGCTGTCCAGCCAGTCTAGCTAAGTTGGTGAGCAGCAGGTTTGGTGAAAAACACCATCTTTAAAAAATAGAATTAAAAAGGCAAAGCAGCTGAAGAAGACCCCTGACATTATTAAACTGTAGCCTACACACACACACACACACACACACACACACACACACACACACACGTGTGCACACAGACACACAGAGAGACACAGAGAGAGAAAAACAGACAGACACGTACAACAGAGAGACAGACACAGAGGTACGCACATGTATATACACAGAAAGTGACACACACAAAGACACAAAGGGAAGTATCCAAGGTCATTTTCAAGGCCAACCTTAGCAATAGGAGACCATGCCCTGACACACAAACAAATGTCACACTGTCCTGCAGTTTCATTTTACCTCCATGAGGATGAGACAGACGTCAGGGATGCTTTGGGAAGGACAAATTTCAGGATGAAGATCAAGCATTTTTTTTCCTCTGTGGTCCATAGCATCTGTTTCCACCTCTGACCAAATATGCATCTCTTTAAATATTTAATTGACTCATACACTTCAGCTGGTATTTTCAATTCTGTTCTCAAGAAAGAAATGTGTTATATGTTTTAGACTCCAAACATGGAAGTTATGTGTATATCTTGGAAATATTTCCATTTAAAGAAACCTCTGGAGCCTTTCAGCCCTTTAGGAGAATAAACCATCTTGTATGGCTGTGTCTCTGGGATGCCCTAAACACATAAGCTTTTGCTGGTGTTCATAGGATGGTATAAATATTTCCCCCTCCTTAAAAAAAAATACCATCTTTTTCCATTTTATTTAGGATGCTTATAAACAGGGCTGGCAAGGTGGCTCAGTGGGTAGAGTATTGGTCTGGGGGGCATAAGGACTGGAGGTAGCTCCCCAGCTCTGTATAAAGCTGGCAGTCATGGCAGCCAGCTCTAACCCCAGAGACAAGGGGATCCCTGGAGTGAGCCCGCTTGCTTGGGTAGCCCAATCTTCAAGCTCTGAGTTTAAGTACAAGATCCTGCTTCATCATATGAGGTACCCATCAATAGACAAGACAACTGATATCAGTCTCTGGACTCAACATGCATGTGCACACATGCATGCACACTCACACCTACCCAAGGACCCCCACACATGCAAACATGCACACGCACACACCCCAAACACAACATTTTATAAGCTTTCCTTTTAAAATTGTACTCTAAGTCTTGAAAAATGAATGCCCATCTGAGACTGGAAAGGTGAGTGGATTCCTTCAGAGGCCCAGTAGGCTCTAAATGGAAATTAAAATGAGTGGCATACGATACAAAGGAGGATGATCCTGCTCAAAGTAGCAAATCTCAGAAATGTTGGTATCAATCAATCATCTCTTCATCACCCTCACCTGGTTTCTCCACTCAGAACTAAACACGGGTCCCACCTATATCAGAAGGGAAATAAAAGGGCAGCTGAGGCCTGTTTATCAAGGAGCTGCCACAGAACAGGCCTCACCCCTTTGTGAGATGGGGAACATTGGAGCTGTGGAAGTCTTGAGGTGACGCTCCTGCCACAAGATGGTTCCTTAGGGATCCCTGTTAGAAAAGTGGACTGTATGGGTAGAGGAGAGTGGATTTCTGCCTGTATCTGCGACTTGGACACTTGGGGGTGGGGGGAACAGCACAGCTTCTCAGGGGCTTAGGAGAATATCAAGGTTGTATTAGCTTTTGTTATTTGACTAGCATTATTTTCTTTGTTATTTTTAAAAGTCCAGGTCTCCTATCAGAACACTGGATGTATTTAGATTTCCTAGGCATATGCCAATGATTGGCTGCAGCTGTAGAAATTTCATGTGACATGGCCAGAGCAGGACTTCTTCGAGACAAAGGAATGGTGGCATCTTAGATATGTGGCTGGTTCCTTTACCTGAAGTTGTAAGAACAGAAAACCATGGTGGTTCTTGGCTCTCTCTTCCTTGGGAAATAAAGTTGTATATGCATGCAAAGGTCTCTGTTTTGTTTTTGTTTTTGAGGTAAGTAGGAACTTGTTTTCTCTTGACCTCCACCATTATTCTGAGACCTTCATCCAGTTACCACATTATCTGATACATAAGAACATTATAACTTAAGTAAATGCAGCACAAATACTCACTCGTCACTCAGCTAATGTTTCAAGAGCCTGCCAGCTTATAAACATTTACAGGGCTTTGGAGATGAACAAAACATGTGTAGTCCCTACCCATAAGAACTTGAGAAGCCAGGTCTGAACTTCAGCAAAGTGCTTTAGCAGAGTGTTAGCAGGACCTGGGGACAGTCTCCAGCCTGGGGCTCAGAGGAACTTCCTGAAGAGCTGCTGGGTCTCAAAAGTGCAATAGATATCAGAGCACTCCTAGCCTGAAAGTCCACACAGAATACAACCCTTTGCCAGATGTTCCATTAATCCCAACACATCATTTCAGGTTGTAACTGCCACCCAGAGTGGTTGATACCATTGCTGAGTACATGGTGCTTTCACCAGGCCCCAGTGTGCTCTATCAGCTGGCATGGTTGTTTGTAAGTGTGCTGATGGTACCCAGTCTACCTTACCTGGACTTAATTTGACTTAAATCTGTTTGTTGTTTGACAATTTCATTCATTTATATAATGAATGTTAGCCAATTTTTTTACCCCACATTTTTTTCTTATCCCTCATCCCCTCCTTCTGGGGCTAGAACTCTTCTTAGCAAGTTCTCCCCTACTACTTCTCTATTTTCATGACGTGTGTGTGTGTGTGTGTGTGTGTGTGTGTGTGTGTGTGTGTGTGTGTGTAGCCCGCCTTTGTATGACTTCTTTTTCAATTACTTCTTTAACTATGCCCAGCCGTGACACATTGCATACTCACTTATTCAGCTAGACACATGTGAACATTATTGTTTGTAGTTACTTAAAAGAAATTCAGATCCTGGGAAAATCATGAGTGGGGATACCAGTGTTCTCATTTGTAAGATGTGGTTAAAAATAGGTCTAATTTGCCTAATGGATTAAGTAATGTGGTGAAGTGTCTGTGTGTTGTTAGAAATACTAACATTATTATAGTCACTGACAGGATTTGCTGGTCACAGGCATTATAGCTGCAAAAGGATAAAATTTTCATAACAGTGACACTTTAGGAGGCTTTGACTTTGCTTAGTCTAAACTTTCATTGCAGTAATTTTGAGGTTGCAGTCCTTCAAAAAATACCTATTTTGTTCATCCAGGTTTGGATCATCCTTTTGTAAAAGTGCTATGTGCTAGTTTGGCCTATTCTGGTAAAATTGCTAGAGCAAAATTCTTTTTTTAAGAGCCAATAAGAGTGCCGGGTCAAGATGGCTGCTCCCTTGCTGTCTACCTAGGGTTTCTTAGTCTCTGGAGAGAGAAAGTGCAGATTTGAGGTCTGACCAAACCTGTATGGCTTCTGAACACCGCACAGAAGTTTCCAATAAAAAGGTCATGTCTGTCTTGGGCATACTGAGACTCTGTTTTCAAAAAGTCTGGGTTACAAAATTCCCATTTAGTTTGTTTTTGGCTCGAGTCTGCTCTGCTAATAAAAAGAAAACTATTTTTGTAATGCTGCTTCCAGTATGTACATCCACGGTTGAGAAGGACTCGTGGAAAATGGTTCATGGTGGTAACCACATAAAGTGCTTGCATCGGTACAGAGCTGCACTCTAAATAAAGCTTTCCAAGATGGCCTTGTTTCAGCTCCGTCATGAGTCAGGCTCACGTGGTTCTTACCCCCACCCCACACTCACACACAAAGAGGCTCATCCCCTCTTGTTTGTGTGTAGTAAGCACTTGGTTTCTTTAATTTGTCCAGTGTGTGTGCACTGATTGTCCTTTGTGAATGATCCATGGCCTCACGTGCACACATAGGCACTGTGTGAGTGTCTGTATCTAGGGTCCTCTTAAGAGACAATGGACTGACTGTTCTTTTTAGGAGTTGTATGTTTCCATAACAACTCCTTTCCTAATATTGAATATTATCCACATATAGGTCTCAGAAACTGGAAACAATCTTATGTTTAATTTTGAGAACTTTAAGTTTTGAAGAAGCAGGAACTGGCCAACAGATGCCGAGAACCAAGAAACTTTGAAAAACAGTGATGATTCCTTCTGTGCTTGACACCAGAGACTAGTATTCCATTCAGCTCACCTTTTATTGTCAGTTTTTTATGCTGCTTTAGGAGAAAAGACACAGATGTGTACACACTTTGATGAAGCTGTCAATGGTCGGTGTGCTCTGCTTGCCAGTCCCTGGCTGCCCCCTGTGTCCATTTTGTGCAGTATAATGCTGCTGACTCACCCAGCTAAGCTTACTTTGATTATTCACTTCCTTCTTTCTCCATATGACTACAAAATCCATGGCCCTCAGGAAGCCAGTTACTACAGTGGAGAAATGGGATATGCACCTATTCTGAAGGCAGGACGGTCTCCATACTCAGAGCTCTGGTTTTTTAATAGCTGGGATTTGGGAAGAGACATTGATTTCCTTCCTGAGTGATAAAGACAATGGGCACTTCCTAATTCTCTGGGGTAACTCAAGCTGAGCCTGTGTGGCCTTGAAGTCTCTGTACGTGAAGGGTTTTGCTTTGCTTCAGTTGACTGTTTTTTCCTACCATGCCTTGTTTCTCTTTCTTAACATCCTTATAGGCATTTTTATTCTTTCTGAAACCCAGATTCAGGGTTCTTAGGACCAGATCAGCTGTGCACAGCCCTGTCTGCTGGCTCTTTGTGCATGTGTTAGCTGCCCTGAGGCTTGTTTTGTTTACTGTTTTGCAGACCTGATTTGCTATGGTCCATGTCCTGCATTCTGCTAGACTGCATTCTTGATTTCCCAGGAGAGAAAAAGCTCTGCCTTTTCACTGGGTAATTAGTTATCTCATTTCAAAAGGGAAGTTTCTGAGATGACTTTGTCACATGTACATGTCTGCTGTGGAGGATGAGAACCCACTTAGTTACTTGTTTATCCATGTGTTAAATGCGTAGTTACTCACAATGGAAAGTTTTAAGTCTTTAAAGGGCAGGGCATGGTTAATTTGACCATTTATACTCAGGCACTGAGAGATTATGTATTAGCTTATTAGTGATAAAAAGCCGGAGTGAGATGATCCTGTTTGGCTCCATGGAGGTAGCGGTGGATTTGCACTATTTCCAGGGCCTTCGTGGCACTTTTCTTTGAAGAGTTCTTAGCTAGTCCTCTTGCTGAGTGAGCAGAACCACTCCAGCCACGGAGAGTAGCAACACTGAAGTCTCTACAGTCTCACTATTGTCACTGCCCCAGAGCAGAGACGGGCAGACACCAGACTCTTCTCTGAGCTGTGAGGCTAGAATTCTCTCCCCCAGCAGCACCCTTCCATTGACTCTGTACCTCGCATCTTGTTGCTCCACATTTCCCATCCCCAGGCCTGCGATCCCACTCAGCCTTGGTCAAAGCCATGCCTCCTCTGCGTCTTTCTTCTACCTAGGCCTCTTAAATGACTGCCTTTTGCTGCAGGCTCCCAGAGCTACCAGAGTCCTTACTTCCCACCTCCTCCTCACTTGGCCTTCTCTCCTATGGGGTGATTTCAGTGACGTCACTACAAGTATACACTGTGAAAAGAAATGAATGGCCATTTAATACCCATAATGCACATGTGTACAAAGATACTTTAGGACATGTCTGTTCTAAAACTTTATGAGAACAAAGGGTCTGGTACTTTAAAATGGAAAGAAATACATGTTCTGGGCCTGGTGGAAAGGCTCGGGAGACTGAGGCAGGAAGGTTGCAGGTTCAAAGCCTGTCTGGTCCATAGAGTGAATTCAAGACCAGCCTGATCATCTTTCCAGACCTTGTTTCAAATAAAAAAATAAGAGGGCTGGAGATACAGCTCAATGGTAGAGCACTTAGCCAGCATGCATGAATCCTTAGGTTCAGTCCCAGGTACTCAGTGAAAAAGGGAGAGAGCACAGATATTCCCATCTAGTCAAGATGGCGGTGGCTGCCCACTCTGAGGAATCTGACAGACACACAGAGACTTCAAGGGGAGACACAGCAGTGGAGGGTGAGCCGGCAGAGTGGGCAGTGTCTCCAGAACAACTAAAAGTAAAAGGCAGGTCTTATAGGAAGATGCTTTTAAAAAGTGGCTTCATGGACTCGGAAAGAAGATGGTGGGATGAAGCAGAGCTCAGGGCAGAGAGAAGTGGAACTGGAGACCCTGGTGGTAACAGTTATGGGAGTGTGGCCTCCGCAGACAAAGGAGCACGTCGCTCCGGAGTAGAGCCAGTCCACAGGCTGCATGGAGGCTCAGGCCACCTCTGACCCACCTTGCCCTGTCACTGCCTGCTAGGCTGGTACTGTCCCCTGGCCCAGCCCACTCGTTCTGCTTAGGGAGGAGAGCACAGGACCTCTGCGGAGATGAAGGGTGGTTCACTTCCTGGAGTAAGCCGCCTTGAAAGACTCCCATAGTCCATGCTATCCACAGGAGGCCATGCTGATGTCCGTGATCTGTATTGCCAACAGAGACCATATCATATTGATGTTCCTGGTCTGTGCTGCTGCCAGAGGTCATGTTAACGTCTATGATCCATGCTGCCTACGGAAACCATGTGGGCATGTGATATCTGTCATTGTTCTGCTACTCGAAGCCATGTTGATGCCCGTGGTCCATGCTGCTGCCAGAAACCATGTTGATGTTTGTGGTCTGTGCCGCCATTGGAGGCCATGTTGATATCTGTGGTCTGTGCCGCCACCAGAAATCATGTGGAAGTCTGTGATCTATGCTTCCACCAGCTGCTGTGAGCAAGGAAGCTTCATTTGCAGTGGTATCATTGACTGTAGACTCATAACTGAGAATGAGAGACATTAAAGGCTTCTGTGACAACCTCCCCTCACAAATAAACAGTCCAGACAGGAAGCTATTAAAGAGTCTTTAAAAATTGTGATAAAGATGCTGAAGTGTAGCTCTTCAGAGTTTGATGGCTTATGGTGGGGGAGAAGAGAAGGACTCAGTTTTCGTTACGTGGCTGCCTATTGGGAGTTTGACCATATTCCAATGAGTGTATGGTTAACACAAATTGGACTTGGTGTTGTTTTTTTTTTTCAGGGGGGGGGGCGGGGGAGCGCAAGGGTTCAAGAGTGGACTTGGGAGTAATGGGAGGGGAGTGTGATCTGGGTGCATTGTATGAAATTCCCAAATAATTAATAAAAAATATTATGTTGGGGGAGAGAGAAAGGGGGGTGTGTGGAAACATAAATTTAATTGTTATGTTAATTAATTCTGACAGGATCCCCCGGTACTGGATAAAAAAGAGGGGGCGGGGAGAAGAGGGGGTGGGCAGAAGAGGGGCGGGAAGAAGAGGTGGTGAGGGCTGTTGTCCATTTGGTTTCACCCCTGTCTTACTCTTCAGCTTTGTCTTGCTCCAAACTCACCTCCTGTCTCTTCTCCACTGGGCTTTTGAATGGGCTCCTTCTGCTTGTCCAGGCTCCCTTTCTGTCCACTCCACTTGTCCAGAAGCCTCAGGGTCCCTTCGGAAGCCCTCCCCTCCCCTCATCTGGCCCAAGGCCCCTGTTGGCTTTCACGACACCACATACCTTTGCAGTCTGGTGCTTGTTACAGTGGAGTTTGAATCGTGTGGCTAAGTCATTCACAGCTCTCCCACTACTCATCTCTAAGATGTGCGGACGGGCAGATCCTTGTGTGTTTCTCCAGTAGCCAAGACAGGAATAGCCGCGTAGGAGGTGTTCACTGCGTCGCTGTCAAGTGGTCTCCTCTAGTGACATCTGGGGCCCCAGGACGGCCAGTAGATCCTTTCCTACTAGGTAGAAGCATGTCCTCTGAGTGACTCCCTGCTCTAGGGTAACTCAGCCTAGCCCCGACTGATCGTTGATCCCTGCAGGTGAATTTGCAATCATTCTCAGGAAACTGAGAACCACAAGATGGAAAGCATCAGTCCTGGACAGTGCTGTTGAGCTTCCGGATAGGCCAGTCGTGCATGGGACTGTCCTGCCTCCCGACACCTCCACTCAGGGACGTAAAACCTCTTGCTTGGCCAGGTCAGTTTAGAGTTTTCTCTCATGATAGCGTTCTCTGATGCAGAATGTCACAGTGAATGACGAAAGAATAAATGAACAACCTTATCTCCCTTGGTCAGTTTTCGGATTCAAGTCCTGTGTGATTGAGTTTTCCCCTCCTTTCCGTGAAGCTGGGCCTAGGTGACTAGGGTGCTCTGCAGTGAGCCCAGCTTATTTCGAGACTCACTTCCTTCACCAGATGCCCTGTAACCTGAGTTTGAACTCCTGTTCTTCATCCCTCACCCTTTGGCTCTGCACTTAGTTCATAACTTCTCGGGGGCGGGTTCCTCTGTGCGGAGTTTGGGAGCCGGGTGAAGTCGTGCCGCCAGCTTCCTGTTTGTGAGCCTCTGAGCTGGTGAGAAGTGCAGGCAGCACTGACAGGTCTGTGGGTGTTTCCAGATGTGGCTCTGATTCACCCCTCTGCTCATCAGCTCCCCAGAGCCCTTCATCTCCCCAGCCACCATCCCTTGTCTTCTCCTCGGCGATGATGAGAAGATGGCATGCCACTTTTCCTTGTGTGGGGATGAGCTGCTCGTGGCCCGCCCACTTCATGCCCCACCTGCCTTTCCAGGGTTGAGGTGGAATGCATTCTAGGGTCTTTCTTCTCTCTCTCTCTCTCTCTCTCTGCCATTAGCATGGGGCAGCCACTGTACAGGAGAATTAATTTCTTTCTGAGCATTTCCTGTGTTAAGGACTCCAGTTCTGCCCTGTCTGTTGCTTATTTAGATACACACACACACACACACACACACACACACACACACACACACCGCTCAGTATAACACAACATAACCTAAGGGATGCTGGACCTTCAATAAATACCGCCTGAAACATGAAGACTTTAGTCTGCTCTCTTGCTTACTTGATTCCCCAGCCCTTTGGCAACAAGGAATAGACAGCCACCTGCTTTTGTAAAATGCTCCCTTGGTGATAAGCCTTAGGGGCGAGCAGGTAGGTACCCACCTGTGAGGGTATAACTGTGCCCAGGTCAGGTGGAACAAGCACTGAGTTTGTAATGTAAAAATTAGTGTTCTTAAACAGAAGTCAAAACAGTCCATTTGGCCCACCAGACTCTCTGAGACTCAGGATTCCATCTTTGCTGCCGTGAAAGGTGGGTGAGACGTAGCACAGACACAATAAAAGTGCTTTGCACACCTGGGAAGCACCAGACAAAAGTGTTAGTGTTAGAAGGCACTAAACAAGTACCTTTCTCACACTACCCAGAACCCTCCTTAGTGGCCCACACCTCTAAAAATACAGAGGATGGTTGTTGGGTTGGCCCTACATGTTCCAGGATGTGTTTCCCTATACCTTAATACTTGTAGTAGAAGTGTTTCCTTCCCTGAACTCCAAATTGTCACTTTGAAGAAAACCCTGTGGTTGTTTCTACTCAGGGAATGTCCTTGGAGTCTGGGGAAAGGGCTTTAAACAGTACTGAAATCCCCCTCTTATAGATTTCATCCACCTCTTGTTCTTATTTGTATATGAAGCATGACTCTAAATATCAAATATGTATCAAACCTGTGAATGGAACAGACACAAATTCTACCTCATGGAGCTTAGGCTCAGTTGTGGAGGAAACAAGAACCGTAAGCTTCAAGCAAAGGACAGTGTGTTAGAACCTGAGCGTTGCTGTGAAGAGAGCGTGTGAGAAGGCAGCCAGAGAAGAGACGAGCAGGGGTTGAGTTTGTACTTGAGTACCTAGCACAGCCTTCCTGGGTTTCCTGGCCCATCATTGTCAATTTTGTAGGATGCTGTGATGGCTTCTGTATTGCAGACATGAATCTGATGATGTGAATGGAGATCCGCTGGACACTGACCCGGATGGTTCAATGCTTGTGGAGTAGTGCAGAGGTGCCCTACCCTTTCCCTGACATTCTCAGGTTTAGTCTAGTTCCCTTTCTGAAAGGAGTATTTATCGCATGACAGCTAACTGTGCCCCTGACACCTCCTGACAAGTGTTCACAGTTAAACACAACCAGCTCCCTTTCTTACAAGACCAAGAGATTGATCCAGAATGTTTCCTTTTAAAAGCTCTAAGAAGGCTCCCTTCATTGGCTATCCAGCCCACATCAATGATTTGTAGTCCTGCTGCTGGTCCAGCTGTGTGGGAGAACCTCATTGCTGTGGGTAATTCACCCCTTTAAACATGTACTGTGTTTTGGTAGTGATCTGGGCTGTTATGTATGAGGCATGGAACTTATTATATCCATATAAATTGCAGAGCATAGACCGTCTACTTGGAATTGCATCGTGCTTGTGAAAGCCAGCTTTCCTGTGTAATGTCCCTTCCTCTGTGTTTACCATGTGGTTGGATGTGTGGATGGTCCTCTCCTGTGCTGTGGAATTCTGTGTATTTGTGTCTTCTCCCTGACAGGTAGCCTCTTTTTCTGCATTCCATTTTGGTTTTCTCCTGGATTTCATGGAGTATGACTTCTTCATTCAGCCAAGTCTGTAGCCCAGAGGTTTCCCACAAGCCTCTCCCCATTTGTCAGGACCCTGTCTAGATAACTCATGCCTCTTGTTCATTACTGATGTATAAAGTGCCATTCGGAAGATAGAGCAGGAAGAAGGCCATCAGAAAGAACACGTGACTGTGGGCAGATGTCCCTCTAGAATTGGCCTATTGTTCTCACCACTCAGTATATACATAAGGTGGGTTGGCCCATGGAGGGATTGCTGTACTTGGGCAGAGCATCCTCGGAGGGAACGGGTGTCTACCGTGGCTCACTGCAAGCTCTTCAGACTCTTAGGCTGCCCCTCATTGTTCTAAATGGTGCAGTATACTTCTGTCACATTCTGGCATTAGACCATGCTAGTCAGCTGCTACCACAAATATGTGAAATTGCCAGCTTATGAAGAGAAAACGTTTGCTCTGACTCACAGGTGTAGACATTTTAGTCGGTGTAGACCTGATGGTGTGTCATGATGTGAGCATGTGGCAGAAAGAAAACCCCACTCCTCTCATGGATGGAGGCAAAGGGAAGAAGGGAAGAGCCAGGGTCCTGCAGGACCCTTCAAGGAACATCCCAGTAACCTGAAAACTTCCCATCAGGCCTCACTTCCCACAGGTCTGCTACCTTCCCAGTAATGCCTCTCTGGGAGGAAAGGTTTTCACAGGAACTCTGAGGAATACTTGTGATCCAGACCACAGAAGTGACCTTGAAGATGCCACCTGCACTCTTTATGCCTCAGTTTCCATCCTCTGTAAAGGATAGCATCAGTCTTCACATGGCCTTCAGATTGCCTCCTTGTTCAATGTCACTACAGCCCCAGGGACGACCTTCCTAGAGCAAGATGACATGACCAGCCTCTTCCATGTCTTCACTTTTTGCCTCTCTAATTCTGTCCACAGATGACAAATTCTGTTCATTTTACCGTCACCCATTCTCTGCATACTTTGCGGCCCCCTTCACCTACTGAGGGCCATCCTACCAGTGGAGCCCAGGAATCCACCCTTGATCCAGGTTGAACTCTCTTGAGGGAGTTGGGAAAGACATAGTGTGTCCCCAAGTCCTTATTCTTAAAAGAAATAGAAGATGGTATGTTCTTAGTAGGCTGTGTGGGCTCTAGTGACCAGAACTGAATTAGATCTGTACCCATGCAACAAAGAGAGAGGGCATGGGGCTTTTCTCAGACACACATCCTCACACAAGTGCAGCTATTTGACCTTTAGCATAAATTGCACAATCAACACTATGATTTTTCTTCAAAAATTGCCAAGTGAAGCTTGGGGAGAAAAGCATTGCTTTCTCCAAGTTTTATAATACAGGATGACCGTGACATCTGCTGAATGCCTGAGAATTCTTAACAACCATGTTATACAAGCAAAGACCCAGTGTGCAGTGTCTGCATGGATGGTTTGGAACCCGCACAGAAAGCTCAGGATTTTGAAAATCAGTCCTGAAGTTAGCACAATCTAAAGTGTGTCTGGTAGTATTTCCTTTTGAATTGTTCCCAGTGTGATGAAAAGAAAGGCCTGCTTTCTGTACAGTGTAACTTAGTGTGACGTCAAATGGGAATCAGAATCAGAGTAACTTGAAACTTGGGGAATTGGAGGTTGCATTGCTTATTTATAGAGAATAAAATGTAGCAAACAAGGTCTGATGTTATGTATTGAGGAACAGGTACTTAGAAGCAGAATTATTCCTATTGGAAAAGCATCTCTTGGGTGTAATATGCTTTGCCCAAAATCACATAATAAGTAAAACACTGGATAAATGTTACATGGTGTGTGAGTCATGTCCATAACTGTGATTGACATCTATATTTTATATGAAACGTCCATAATCTAGAAACTATACTATTTAGAAATACTCTTGGTAAGTACAAATATACTCTTGGTAAAGAGAATATGAAAGTAATTCCTCCTTTGTCTTTTTTGGCAGCATTTTTAATGATGTGTGTATACTCATGAGATTCAATTTATCCTTAAAGTCTTCCAAGAAAGAGTATTTCATAATTTCTCTTATTAATGTATTCTAGTGTTTAATTAGAATTGATGTGTGAACCTTCACTTACCTAATTTAAATCTCACATGCTGTAGCTTATCTACTTTCGTACACTTTCTATAGGATATTAAAGGCATCTAATTGCCATTATCCATAATGATTTCACACAGTTCTCCATATATTTGAAATGTTATCATTATAATCAACAGCAAGCATACTTCCAAATATCAGTGAATTTTACTGTCAAGAAGTGGGACAAGCCTATGTAGATTGTAAATGGCACAGAGGTACTTCATTTTGATGAATGAACAGGTGAACAAAAGAGAAAGCATTCATCTATTACCTCACTCACTAAACATGTCAAGTGTCCACTTGGTGGCATTGGGCCATGATCAGAGGTGCAAATGTGTAAGTCATGGAGGCCTTTCATTTCCAGGCAAAGAAGTCCAAAGAGAGAATCTTGGGTGCCTTTGTAAGGCCTGTAAAGGCAGTATTCTGATCTTCAGAAGATGGTTCCGTGTCCTATCAGATGAACCTGTGACATTTCCCATCTCTTGAGATGAGGCTGAAAAGAATAGTTTAGGATACTAGGATATTTCTTCAGCTCCCCCCTCACTAACATCTGTAGTCGGCAACAAAATCTGACAACCCATAAGCATCGGGTCCTGTGTCAGCACTGTGTGGCATTACCTGTGCCTTTCTGGGTCTATTCTGGGTCTATTTAGACATGAGCAAGGATGCAGACTGCAAGAGGCTTATCACAAGAAATAAATTACAGAGCCTTGCAGCGTGAAAATGATCTGCCAGGCATCCCCTCTGCTTCCTTTCTTTATCCTGGGTAGCAGAGACAGAAAAGAGAAAGAGATTTATTCTGAAGCCATTTGAAGCTGACCAAGCAATTTATAATAGATAGAATGCTGATTTATTACTGCAAAGAATATAATAGTGTTCTTGCTTTAAAAAAAATGCCATTAGTAACTTTATTGTTTAAAGTGCAAATTATATTCTGCAATTTGCTTAAGAAGTTGAAGGAGTCCAGTAGAGATTTAGCACAAAAAAAGGTCAAAGTAGCCAGAAAATTTTAAAAATAATTATTTCAACAGGATTGACTGATCATTTGGTTTCTCAGACCTATAGAGACAGAAAAGAAATACAAGCAGACACAGGTGTTTGCTTAGACTAGAAACTGGGTGAGATGAGAAGATTAAGAACATGTGTTCTGTTTGTGCCTCTGATGTGAGTGGGCATGGTGCTGATCACCTGGGAAGGATAACAGAAAATAGCCCTTAGTCCCAGGAATCTCACCACACAGTGTGGAAATAAGATAGAACAAAATTAATTATGTAGATAGCAGGATAGGATCTAGATCTCAGGAAAGGGCCTCTGAAAGAGGAAAAGATGACATTTATAATGTTATTTGTCAGTTTTCAAAGATGTCTAAAGTACAGGAGTCCTGGTTTGGACCTGTGATATCAGCACTTGGGAGGTTGAGGCAGGGGGATTACCAGTTCACAGCCAGCCTAGACTACATAGCAAGACCCTGTCTCAAACAAAACAAAGTAGAACAGATGCCTAAGATTCCTGTGGCCATAGTTGAAATGATACAGCAATTCTAAGTTGATGGAGTGCCAAAAGATGGAAAGCTCTGTGCTTGCACAGGACATTGGACGCCCTTTGATGTGTCTATTACTGTGAGGAGACATTAAGTTACTGGCCATGTTGCTCTGGGGTAATTATTTAAAAACATCCTGCTCTTCTGTGTGCTTTGCTTTGTTCTTGCTCTGTAGCCCAGGTTGGACTCGTACTTGCTGTCTTCCTGTCCCAGCCTCCCTAGTGCTGGCATTACAGGTGCATGCCACTGTGCCCAGTGCTGTCCTACTCTTAAAGTATCACAGTGAAATAGTACATTACAGAATGACTGGTGGCCATGCAAACAAGCCACGCAGCTTTCCTGCTTTAGGGAAGATGACTGACACCCCAGCTATTGCTACACCAGCCCCCACGGCTTCGGCACAATTGCCCTGGTTTCTGAGGTCTGACCTTCACCAGTGGCTGTGCACCATAGAGATGCTTAACTGTGCCCCATGCAGCTACATATAATTCCCCACTGAGCTTTGTGGGTTCCGGTACTCCTCGCTGGTATAGATCAACTCTTCTTGACACCATACTGGGCTTTCTGACACTTCCTGCCTTCTTCCCAGGGTTCAGAACCACATTTTAATATAAAGACTTTTTCTATCTCTTCCCCTCTCTTCTCTAACATGAGCTCCATGTTAGTGTCTGCCCCTCAGCAGATCTGAACTAGTGCCATCAGCCTAAATAACTCATAAGTATCCCATATTGGATGAGGAGACTAGAGGGTAAATTGAGGTTATATTGTAGACAACTTTGAAAACCACATCAAGGGATTGGCCCTGGATCCTGAGATGATGAAGCTCCATTGGGCATTTGCCTACTTTAAAATAACTAACTATTCAGTGTTTGATTTTTCTGGTAGTGGGTTAGGATAATCAAAAGAAGGACAGATAGGAAGGCATGGCTGTCCAGTAAAGTATAAATTAGAGAGGTGTGTATGTGCTTGTCAGCACTAGCGTGGGTATAACAGACTGCTGAGGAAGGCATGGATCACTGTAGAGGAGAAACTTTGGAGAAGGCTCTGCCACTGATTCGGAGATGGTCTAAGCAATGAGAGAGAAAGAGGAGACCTTGCAATGGGAAAAGTATTTTAGTGCTCGACAGTGACTATGCCTTGGTGTCTGCAAATTGTTTATAGGTGGTGAAGCCCTCTTATTTAATGTGATCTGGACCTGTTTTGGACTAATTCCATACCAGAAGAGAGGTGGTAGTACAGACCCTACCATCATGTTTCCTTCCACAACATAACTCAGACAGCTTATAGCTCATTGCTCATCCTAAACACTTGTGTTTCCTGGGCCATGCAGAGAGCCTAGTGAGTGCTGTGTGCTGTGTATTTAAAAAAAAAGCACAGGTGCCTTGATATCTGACAAGAGAGGATAACCAGACATGCAGTTTCAAAACACAGGCTGGGGACAGGGGAGCTAACTAGAATTTAATTAGTTCGTTCCATGAATGTGCTCCCTTTGAATCTTTTGTTTATGCTGTGGATAGTTACCACTCACAGTGTTTGATGCAGATGAAACTCAGGATGCCACTGTGGATGTATGAGTCATAAGCTTGTATGGATCAAGGTGTCTCCGGGTCAGTGTGCGAAGGGAGTAATGTGCCATGTGGCAGAGTCCGTCCTGAGAGCCAGCCCATGACTGAGGACTTCAGTGCTCAAGAAATGAGAGTCCTAATATGTTCTGCATGAATTAGAATGAGCCATTTACCAGCAGTAGCTAGAGACATGCTAGCTGCCTGTCCCTTATGTTCTTATCCAGGTTTCTGTAAGCTCACTTTTGTTACTGGTCCATATCCCAACCTCACTTTGGACTGGTAGCTTAGTTGAACCCACTCACCCAGATCATATACCTCCATCGTCTCCATTGTCTTTACTCTCCCAGTCCTGCTAGGACTCCTTCAGTGTCCAGAGTCCCCTTGCTGAACATCTCAGAGGCTTGAAGCCCTTGGGTGTGTGTGTGTGTGTGTGTGTGTGTGTGTGTGTGTGTGTGTGTGTGTGTTAAATGAGGGTAATGACTCGGAGATCTGGATGGCCCTCCAGGCTGGCATCTCATCCGTTTCAATACATAAACCATAAACTGGTTGCATTCTTTTAAACAGACTGTTGTTTTCCCTTTAAAGGAAAGCAATATGTGTATTAGATATTTTAAAGAATGAAGTGATGAAAAATTAAAACTATTTGTGTGTGTTTTGAGACAAGGTCTCACTCTTTATCCCATAGAGGTCTGAGAGTCTCTTTGTAGCCTGAGCCTCAAACCTATGGCAACCCTTTTGCCTCTGCCTCCCTTGTGCTGGGATTACAGCTGTGTACCACTATACGTGGCTTTAAAATATCTCCCTTTCTCCATCCCTCTTAACTGCTATTTGCATCCTAAATCTCACAATCCAGAGAGACCCTGGAACAAAGACTGAACGACTACACTCCCATTTTCTCCTAATATCTTCTGTGAATATCTGTCCATGTCACTTGCTGTACTTGCTCAACATTGTGTCAGGTACCGGTCTGAAACACCATGTGTGACTGCGTGATGATCAGGTGTGGGGCATCCAGGTGTTTCTGCTTTATTCCGCCATTGTGAACAGCAGATGTCATGAAGCAGCAGTGGGCAGCATCTTTATGCATCTTTCTTTGCACATACTCTTCAGATGGAACTCCTAGGCCAAAAGGCATGCGTTGTTAAGGCATTTGGTACCATGTTATCCAACTTCCCAGCTGGATCTGTTTATCTCCTCCCCTCGGGCTCAGGAGGCTTTGACCACTGGCTTCCTGATGTGACCAACAGTCCGTCTTGGAGGACAAATGAAATGGAGCTAGAGCGCAAACAGTTCTTTCCTCAGTCAGGTGGGTCTGGCCTTGATGCTAGCCTTGAATGCAGCATCACCCTGGGAGTGCATGGTGCATGTTAATTCCCAGCCACTGGGTGTTCCACTCCCTGTAAGGGGCCAGCTTCTCCTGGACGCGTGGGCCTCTCCGAAGCGGCCCGTGTGCATTCATGTCATTAAATTGGACAGTCTTGTGTGTCTTCCTCTCATCATCTAATTTTGCAACAAGAGTCCCTGTTGCCTCTGTTACTGATTGATGCATTAATTTGGCACACAGGTGGTATCACTGTTGCAGATAAAAATTCATGCTGCTGTAATTGAGGTAGTCTAGAAAATGTTTGAAATGTCGTTTTGTGAAAGACGTCGTAGAGATTCAAATTTTGTAGCAGCGAAACCTAGATTTAAAAAGCTGTGCCGTTGTGATAGCCCCGTAGCCTGATTCCTCTAGCTGCGAGTGCTGAGGAGAAAATTGCCTGTTCTTTGTAGCAAGAGGGGAGCAAGCACTGTCTTTTATCGAAGTGATGTCTGGGCCACGGTTTGTTGCTGAAGCAGGCAGGTCCAGCCATGCGTCACTGTTTCAGGGCTGGGAAGGCATATAACCCTCACAGGGAGATCGGGGGTTGCCCTGGTGCCTCTAGGCCACGAGGGGACTGTTGCAGCGTGGAATACCTTGCCTGGAATCGGGACACCAGTGCTCACTGCCTGCAAGCCCGGGAGGAAGCGGCTGTTGCAGCGTGCAGCATGTGGGAAGGCTTATGGTGCAGCGCCGTGACAAGCTGTGAACAGCAGATCAGCAAAGAATGTGAGATAATTTAATTGAGGAGCTTGGAGAGCGGACAGCTGAAGAACATCGCAGGGATGTGGCAGAGAAAGGGCACCCGAGCGGGGATAAATCATGAGATGGCATTCTGGGGATAGTGTAGAAAGCTTGCTTCCTCATTCCTCTGTCGGTTAAAGCCAATTTCCTACCCCCACATGCTTTACAAAAAGGGAAATAATTTATTTTTATTACGGCCCTGTTCTTAACAGCATTTTTTTTTTTAATATCACATAGAACAAGTCACTCATCTCTATGTGAGAAACTAACTTCCTCTTTTCTCTGGGTTTGGTATTTACTATTTCTGACATATTCTACCCTTTCGGGAAAAATTCTTCCTCCTCTGTCCCCCCTCCCCCGGACCCCAGCATAAAAATGAGCAGCTGGAATCAAGCCGGGGATCTGTGACTTACCTACTGGGCCGGTACAAGCTTTGACTTATTTTTTTAAAAATTTCTTCTGTTGTTACTGGCTTTGTCCTGAAGTGAACAACAATGGCTTTTTTCACTTGTAAACTACCTTTTGAGTTAGTTTTATACATTCTACTTTTTGTTCACTCTCAGACTGTTGAGCATGTGGTAAATTTAGCATTCTTGTCCTTAATATCTTTCCTGGGTGCTTAAAAAAGAAAGACAGAACTAAAAAAAATGTCTCCAGTTTGTCTAGAAATATTAAGATATTTGCTTATTCACTTTGAAATAATTTATCATACACTTCTCAGTTTTCCATTTACTTCTATGTTGAGACCATTCCCATCCCTGCCGTGTGTGTGTGTGTGGTGGGGGGGGGGGGGGGGCTAGGGGATGGACTCTCTGGAATGCTAGGCAAGCAAACGCCCTGAGCCACATCCCCAGCCCCCATGAGTGCCCTTATGTGCATGTGATGTCTTTTTTAGAATGAGGTCTAGAGGTCTAGAACATGTGAATCCCAAGTTCCAGGTCATGGGCAGCTAAAGCCATTCAACTCTTCTGTCTTCATATTTCATTCTAGAAGTATTTCATGAATCTAGATATCAATTTGTTGCTCTATGCAAATGGCCAATCTGATCCTAAGTGCAGATGTGCCTGGAGTTGATCCTAGTGCCAGAGCGTCACTTCTGTCTTGCTGTGGACCTTCTTTAGTCACACATGATGACCTGAGTATGCTGCCTTAGCTGGCGACACAGGGCGTTGCCATTACTTCAGTGTCTCCCCTCTCCACCATTTCGTCTTCCTTAGATCTGTATGTGTCTGCAGAACCACTTGTGTATTTTGGTAGGATGCCATTTTCCTTTCTTGCAGTTACTGTTCCTTGCTACTGGGCATGCCTGAAGATCCTAATCAGTCTGTCTTCTGTGCCCCTGTCCGTTGAAAGTATGGAATTTGTTTTTTATTTTACAGGTGGCCACAGTTAAGAGTTTGCCTTAAGTTTGAACTTTTAAACAGTATTGAGACTCCTAAAGCCTATGGGGACTTTTGAAACTAGATTAAATGCATTTTGCATTACCATACGGCCATGAGCCTGTGGAAGCCATGGGGCCAGTTGTGGTGGTTTGAATAAAAAAATGTCCCCAAAGGCTCATGTCTCTAGTTGATGCATGGAGAGGTAATGGAACTTTTGTGACATGGAGCCAATGAGGCCAGGCAACCAGGTAACATGTGGTGAGGCTGGAGTCTGCAGAAAGGCAGGCAGTGAGAGGCCCTTAGGAATCTGAGCAGGGTCAGGCGACGTCAGCTGGCATTCTGCACTTATTCTGAGAAAGTATGGCTCTTCTTTTCAGTCCATACCTCAAAAGTTCCTGTGTGAATTAGTTGGTAAGAAGCTAATAGTACACTAGTTTTATAAACACGTTCCCCCACTCCCTAGCTCCCACATCTTCCTAAGCTTGTCTCCAAATGCTTTATATCACCCAAGCACTTACACGAGATTGCAGACATTTTCATCTGAGCTAGTAGCAGTTAATTACCCATCTTTGTCTGTGTTTCAGCACTTAATACTATTTTGACAGAGGTTGAATTCTCTGTCTTTCTGGAATTTTTAAAGTGCTCTTATGAGTAATTCGAGAAATTCCAAGTACAGATTAGATGAGCTGTTTTTTCCTATGTTGAAAATGAAAACCTTTAAGAGAGGACCCACTGTGTGTCAGGCAGTGATCTCTCATCTCGCCACATACAGTGTCGACTTTTATCTCTTTGAGTCTGCACCTTGAGTCACCCTATAACCCCAGGGTATATGTGTGGGGATTTTTTTTTTTTTTGGTAGAGATCATATGAGGCTGTGAGGAAGAAGGTTGTTATTTCTGTATGATATATTCAGTTTTTCAGTGACTTGGTCTCCAGGGCATTGCTGATACTGTGGTATCCGTGTGGTCAAAATCCTGTCTGGCTACTAGAAGAATTGTTTTGTCATCAAGGATGGTCTTCTGAGATGTTTCAACATGAGTTTCTTTCTGTTTCTTTTCAAAATTGCTGCTAGTTCTCCTGAACTGTAGGGGAAAGGATGCTCGATGCAGCAAGTGGGGTGTGTCAGGAATTGCCAACATACGCTCACCTAGAGTGTGTGGAAGAGATAAGTTTGTCGTTCTCTTCAGTGGGGGCTGCTCCCCCAGTCAGCCTTTAGTATTAGACCCGTAATTCCAGAAGTGCTTCCCAGACCAGAAGGGAGCAACCCAGTACACCCTACCTCCTGCTACACCAGTGTTTGTAGCAGCTCTGTCTCTGCTTCTCTGGGCCCAGGACAACTGTGTCTCACTTCCCAGGTTTCTCTTGGCACCCCAAGCCTCCTCTTCCCTCTCCCCCCTTATTGTTTCCTTCACCCATGTTAATCGAGTGCCTGACAAACAGCCAGCTCTGTATAAATTCCCAGAACTGGAATTACATAAGTAGATCCTGTCTGTGATATGTCGTTGACAGGTGTGGCTTTCCCTAAAGGCAAGTCATGGGTGCACGGTTTTACACAAAGGGCAGTTATCTGTAGATGACTCATTCCTGTGTTCCTATCTAGATGGCCTATAAAGTAGTAAGACTGTCTGCCATGAAGACTTTTCAGGACAGATTTCACCCAGCAACTGTTTATTGAGTGCTCTGTGTGACCAGAAATAGAAAGGCAGGTAAGGCAGGATCCCTGTGACCTTTTGTCAGGGTGGAGTCCTGTAAAGTGTGTGGCAATACCATAGCCAGCCTCAGCCAGATGCTGAGACATCAGAGATCATAAAAGCTGTGGATAGCAGTCTTGAGTATCAAAAATGCTTGGTTCAGAGTAGATGCTTAATGAGTATTTCTTGTATGCAACCCTCGAATGGGACCTGTTCAGATCCCCAAAGAGAGGAGGGAAGCATGACCCAGGGGAGAAGCACATCTGAGGATGAGGAAGTGGAGGGTATAGAGGAAGTCTACAGCTCATTGGAGCAGCTTCAGGAGACTCAGAAGGGAAATTTTAGAGATAACCTTCCAGAAAGGCTGCTGGGGGGTAAAGGGGGCCAGGGCATGAGGCTTTGGCCTTTTCCTATTGGTTGGTCAAAAGGGTGGGCAGCTTGGTTTGTTTCTAAGCAGGGCGCTATCTAGGACCTCTGCCTTCCCATTAGGATGCACTTTAGGAGCAGGGAAAATGTAAGAAGCCCAAGGGAGAGTCGCAGCTGTGACCGTGGTTATGAAAAGGAGACAAGAGGTTAGAGACACACGGAACTTCAGGCATATCCACGTCAAAGGGCAGGCTGAGAGAAGACAAGCTTGACAGCTGGTTTTCAAAGGGCTCCCTCTCGGCCATCTTGCTAGTTACCTAACTTCAGCAGGTACCTTATGTCCCAGTACCCCAGGCTGTGCATCTGTAACACAGGCACACTTGTACTGACCTGGTGGGATTTCTCTGCGAGTCATGGCAGATAATTGTAGTCAAGCACTTGGCATGTGGCAACACCTGGCATTCTATTGGATGTACAGCACGACCAGGTCTTTACATGGAACCCTTTACATCACAGAGGGGAAACTGTTATTGCCCCTATCCCAAAGAAAGAAACTGGGTGCAGATAGGGTAGATCTTTTCCAAAGTGGGAGGATTTGAACCCAGTGTGCAGACACTCTCAGGTGCCTTAACAGCATGCTGTCCTGCAGCTGGTGTTGCCAGTGTCTTGTTTCTTCATTCTACTGTCATCAAGTCATCTGTCTGCCGTCACTGACTCACTCCTTCCTGACCCCAGCCGCCATGCACTGCAATGGACTGGATACGGGAATGTCCAGTGAAAGGGGGCAGTTGTCCACACACAAAACCGTATCTGCATTTTTAACTAACCAGCAACCAGCTGTCAGACAAAGGAATGACAAGTTTCAAAGCAATGGGTAACTTTTTAAGTCAGAGTATGTTAAATTGCACCCAGTGGGCCTCTGCTTATATTTCCTGTGTCAGTGACATGTCATCTCACCCTATTGTTTGTTTGTTTGTTGGCCTCCCACCCCCACCCCTCTCTCATATATTATATCCCGACTGCGGCTTCCTATCCTTCTGCTCCTCCGAATCCACCCCTAACCTCCTCTCTCCCTCAAATCCACTCCTCCTCCATTTCCCTTCAGGAAAGAGCAGGCCTCCCGGGGATATCAACTAAACACAACATGACAAGATCCAATAAGACTAGGCACAAACCCTCATATCAAGGCTGGACAAGGCAACCCAGTAGGAGGAAGAGGGTCCCAAAAGCAGACAAAAGAGCCGTTCTTGATGTTCTTTCCTCATTATTACAGCCACTCTGATTTGTGGAAACTGTAGAAAATGAAGAGAAAGAAGCAGAAGAAAATGTAAATCTCTTACCCAGCAGTAACCACAGTCCATTCATAGACTTTCTAGCCTTTTTCCTGTTGTGTATCCAGGAAATGGATCTGAATAGAAGACAAGAAGGAGGGCTCTGCCTGACCAAACATGATCATCCATGAGAGTGGGTACCATCTTATAATTGGGTCTACAGAAGGTTCTCCAGCCGTGTGTGCTCTCTCCCTCTCCGTTTCTTCCCAACCACCAAACCATCTGGACAAAGACTAGTTGCCCTGAAACCAGCGCTGTCAGTGAGAGATTGGGTGTGAGCAGAGGCTACTTACAAAACTGCTGCAGAAAGAAACTCAGCAGAAATGTAGCCGCTAAGCCTTAGGTGCAGTCGTGACAAGCAGTTTCTAAAAGTGTACTTTTTAGAGCAATAGAGTGAGTGGTTAAGAAGTGGGGATCCACGCAGATCAAAGAATAACAGCAGATTTCCATGTGTTATGCACATGGATGTTTCTCACACGGGATCAGATGTCCAGTGACAGCATCATATGCTAAGTCACGGGTTCTATCTCTGATGAGGAGAAGTGTTAAGTGATTGAGAGTGTTGCCATGGTGATGAAATTGAGGATGAACATAGAACATTCACATTTTCCCTCTATTCCAAAAGCACTTACAAATCAATCTATTATTTTGTGTAAAGTATAAATTTAATATATGTAACTACATTGATGAATTAGGTATCATAATTTCATTATATTACTAAGAGTCCACAAACTCAAGTCAGTAAAGGTTTTTATGCCTCATTTGTTTTGTCTTTTTTTTTTCTCTTTGGTAAGATGGCAGAAATAACATTTTTCTCATGCTCGATGTCTACAAATAGAACTGATGAATCAGGAGCATGTAGAATTTTAAGGTCTGTACTATAAATTGCCAGGTCACACCAACCAGGAATACTTCCATCACTTATTGGGAAATTATTCAATTATCATCCTCTTGTGACCGTGTCTTAATTAATTCTGAGGACTCTTCAGCACGATCATTTTATTGCCATCTGGGATGTTTGCTGTCTCCGTGTCCTTCTCTCCTCATCCCTCATGCCCTCCATCAGTATCAGGATGAAATACAAATTAGAAGATGCCATACCTATCCCTACTGATGTTTCTTGTCTCTGCGAGGGTGTTCCTACAGCAGTATGTGACTTGTTGGGCTGTGATCTCTTGTGAGTGACACTGAATCTTTAGAACGCATCCCTGAGTCTTATGAGCTAGAGTATCCATGATTTTCCTTGACAATAGAAACGCATGACTGTAGTTGCCTGTAACTGTGCCCTTTTCTTTAAATTGGTTTCACATCTTCATGTTCTATGGCCTCACAAATGAAGAAGCTTGCAAAGACTTCATCAGGCAAGAGCCTGCTGGTTGCCTCCAAGTCACCTTCTCCATACAGAATTTTCTCATGGTTCAGTTGGTGGCCAAAAAGACCACATTGTTGATAAGTGTAAGGCATTTGCTGGCTGTCTATCCCAGTCATTACTGGTGAGATGTACAGAGAAGTATCGTGGCAGTTCTAGAAAGTCTTAAAAGGGAGGGGTCACACGCTCCTTCACTGTTTACATTAGTCAGTGTTCTAGGGGAACAGAAATGATAGAAAGAATATGAATACATGTACATATGTATGTATATATACATATGTGAATTATTAGAATGGCTTACAAGCTGTGGTCTATCTAGTCCGACAATGAATGTCTACCAACAGAAAGTTCAAGAATTCAGTAGGTGCTCACTCTATGAGGCTGGATGTCTCAGCTGGCCAGTATATGCTGGAATCCCAAAGAAGTAGGCTCTATTACCATAGAGGTGGCAGTGAGGGCATGCAGGAAAAGAGCAAAAGCTTGCTTTCTTGTCTGTTATATAGGCTGCTCCAAGAAGGTATGACTCAGATTTTAGGTCTTCATTCCTCAAATGATAGGATTTAAGGTGGATCTTCCTATCACAAATGATAGAGGTAACTAGAATTCCCACACAGGTGTGCCTGGCAGCTTGGGTTTTTAGTTGACTCCAGAGGTGGTCAAGTTGACCACCAAGGACAGCCATCACACTGTCTCTCCTACCATGTGCATGATGCTGAAGTACCATCACCATTTTGAGCAAGGAGAAGATTATATACTGGAGTGGATAGAAGGAAACCTAGCAAGAATTTGGACCCTGGGGAATGAAGAACCTTTGCACAATCCTGCCTCTGGCTTATCTCTTCTTTAAGTTCCAGTTTAGGGGTAACTCTCTATTAGGGGGAACCTGTTGTGTTCCTGTCTGAAACAATGATCTTATTGATGTCGTAACCTTCTGTTTTCCCATTTTCTTTCTCTAATCTCATTAGTTGAAAGAGACTCCTTAGCAGGCTTAAAAGATACCCTGCCCCACTTGTGGAAACACTACTGGTAGTGTTGAGAAAGAAGATGAGGTTCAGGGTGAGCACTGCATGAGACCTTCAGATTTCCCAGGCTCATTTGCGAATTCCATGGGAGGCCTTCTCTTGCTGAACACCCCAGCCCCACCTTGCTCATTCCTAGCAAACACAGTAAGTGGGATTGAATGGAGAACTGAAGTGGTTGCATGGGGTGCTGATAATGCAGGGTACGGCTTCCGAAACCTAGAGCAAGAGACAACGTTTTCACCAGAACAAAGTGATAACCGTGCTTAACGACATAGGTATGCTTATTGTGATTTAAACATGATGGAGTACACACGTGTATTAAAGGAGTCGCTTGATTCTAAGTATGTACAGTCTTTATATATGTTCTGACAGTAGTTTACAAATACATCAATAATTCTTTTTATTTATTTATTGAGATTTTTATACAATATATTATGGTCATATTCTTTCCCCGTTCCCAAATCATCCCAGATCCTGTCTCTCCTCCCTCCCCCACCCCCTACATCTAACTTCATGGTCTTTCTCATTATTAAAAAACAAAGCAAGAAAAAAGTACTCAGACACACACATCAAAACAAACCAAACGAACAAATAAAAAACACAAAAACATGGGATCTAATTTATATTAGACATACACTCCTGAGCACAGGGCCTGCCCTGGAGCGTGACTGATATACACATTGTCAAATTATTAATTCTCAGTTTGAAAGAGAAGAATAACTAATCCCTCTTCCTTGAGTAAGTATGTTGGGCAGCAGGTCCTGAGGTGTGAGGAAGCCTCAGTCCTGAGCAAGAGGCCCACATGCAGTCCTGAACTGCCTCCAGGAGCCTGGCACCTAGCAGGCCATTGTGGCGTTGTTCCTTTTTTTTTTTTAAACCAAATCCAGTGTGGTCATATGGTTTTCTCTCTTTCACTGGGCATGCAGAGGGATGCATAGTGAACAGGCTCTTTTGAGCTGGTCCCCCGTGAGCTGCACACCTCAGCTCAGTGACGCCACCTTGAGAGGAAGCAAGAAAGCAGAGCGGGCCTGTCCTGTGCATTCTTCTTGCTGCCCTGTAAGCAAAGGGGAAGAGGAGGAAGCAGAAGTAAGGGTGCTTTTCCCAGAATGATCTTCTCTGGGCTAGCCTCCTTGAGGTCTACAGATCAGTCTCCCTTCTTCCTCTTCCATGTTCTTGTTACTGGACCCTGAGCTGATATAGACATTGGGGTCAGTTACACAAGTGGTCTTCCCTGTGCCCTGCGCAGGCGTGTGTTCCTCATTTCTTGGTATATCAGAGAGAGCTGTTTTTCCTGGACAGAAGTAGATGGGTGGGGGAGCAGGGACCGTAGGGAGCCTCCTCAGTTGGATCTACTCTGGCTCCTTAGGAAGTGCTCTTTAGAATGTTGAGTGCAGGCACCTCAGTAATGAATGTATGTCAGCATGTCTCCAAGCTGTGGTAGAGAATGTTCAAGAATTTTCAAGGTGATTTGCCTAGCTCCTATTTTTTTTCCTGATATGGAGGTTGTTTTAGGCTGACTCTCACTGACCAGTTCCTGTTTCTCCCCTTTGTCTCTTTGATTAAATCTAGACTGAACTTTTTTGTATGAAAAAGCACACTGGATCTTCAGTGTACATCTGTGTTGAGTGTCAATAGAGAAACACTAGCAGTGGGGGAGCATGGAAGCTGGGGGACCCAGAGCAGCCACCATTCCCTTTATATTTTACAGCTGTAAACTTGGGATCCCCAAGAGCTGAAACCAGTTCCTCTTGTCACAGGACCACCACCCAAAGATCTAAGCTTAGGCCCACCCTTTGCAACTGTCCCCACATTGCCTGGCTTTGCTGTACAGCAGCCAAAGCTTATTAGAAGTCTGGACATCAAGTCTCTCATCACTTTAATCGTCTTGGAATAAATCATCCTGATTGGGAAGAGAACCAGAGAATTGGAGAATCCCACAGGCTTCTCAGAGGTAATTCACTTTAAACCGTTCTCAGTAAAAAGCCACATAAAAATGTCCAACAAATCATAGAGAAATGAGGGCATAGAGTTATTTAACCACTACCTTGAAGAAGAATATTTGCTCAGAGATAGAAGCATGGAAAAGAAATTTTCAAAAGTATGACAAATAGTTAAAAACTTGGAAAAGAGAGTCTGGATCTTGGTTTGGTTCTTAACTGTTTTTCTGGGAGAGCCGAGAAATGGCCTGATTTTCAATATTCATAGAATTTGTCCCTTTGAAGGGGAAGATAATCAATTTATGGCATCTTTGAACAGATGAAAACCATCACATCTCCCTCGAGCACACATACTCTTCCTCACTCCACTGGAAACATCCCAAAGTCCTGTTTGGGTGTTTGCCAAGAGCTGGCTTACCTGATGGTGTAGAGCTCAGACTGCCCAACAGTAGAGGACTGGTGGGCCATTTGTCTCACCTGTCTGCGGCAGAGGGGCTGGCGAACCAAGCGTTTAGTGCGAGTATTCCTCTGGTGACGCATCTTGACAGGGTGGACAATGGAATCAAGGCAAGCTCGTCCATGTCTGTCATGGACGCACCCTCTCTTGTGTGTGCGCTGCTAACATATGACGACTCAGCATACAAGAAGCAGTGCACTTGCAAAATGGGCTCAGTCACTGTTAAGTCCGCTCTCTAGGAGGATCTGGTCTAGATGCGAGCATATTTGTTAACTCCATTCAAGGCCCATGGCTTATTGTTCATTATTTTAGGGCCTGACTGTTGTGTCCCATCCTGGGACCCACTCCTCTTTTTGCTGTTCCCCTGATGCCCCTCCCCCCATCGTTTCCATATCAAACTATAGGTTGTTATAATAGAGCAGCCCTGGTAAGATTAGATGATGGGTGTATTTCATGTTATTACCAGCTTTGCTTAATGTTACCGGCATGACCCTCTCCTTTCTGATATTTCTGTTCACAGTATCATGTATGTAATGTATGTGATGGGAATGGAAAAAACAAGTTGGGGAGAGTCATTTCTAGAGTGCCTTGTAATGCAAAGGATTCTGTATATTGCAAATATCAATATGAAAGGAGGTGTTGAAATACCTTCATCAAATAAACAGGAGGTTATAATTGGTATTCCCATTTGGTAGATGTGGCAGCCAATGCTGAAAAGAATCCAATCCTTTGTTTTGGACACCATAGCTACTACTATAGTTGGCCCAGGACTTGACTCCAAAGCCAGGCCCTTTCCACACTATTTATATGTAGAAGAATGGACCCTGAAAGTTTATAAAAAGAAACATCCTGGAGGTACCCTGAGAAGTGAAGGGCCACAGCATCAGAGCTGAGCATCAGTGCTGAGCATCAGAGCTGAGCATTGGCAAGCATCAAGAAAGAGCTCCAGCCCAGGATGATGCCAGCAAAGCTGGTTGCTCTCAGGAAGAACACCTTGGTGGGTGACACTTAAGAAGCTTGTACAGAGTGGTGAGAAAGACCAGGAGCTGGACAGCACAAGACAAGGAGCAACTGAGCCATGGAGGAACTGTGTGCTGGCGGAGGCAGCGGCGGAGGAGGACTACAGTCTCAGGGACAAGGGAGAAGGAAGAACCATAGAGACCCTCACTATTAGCAACCTGCCAACCATGAGGCCTGACTGAGTGCATCATGTTGGCCAGAAAATGCTTGATGGGTGAGGGAATGCATGGGAAGAGTATTGATGTAGAGACTGTAGGTTGATGTATGGCTCTGTATAATCTTGATCATAGCCTATAATGATCTACTTAAAAGGTTGTTTGTGGGGGCTGGGGATTTAGCTCAGTGGTAGAGTGCTTGCCTAGCAAGCGCAAGGCCCTGGGTTCGGTCCTCAGCTCTGGGGGGAAAAAAAAAAAAAAGGTTGTTTGTGGCCAAAAGTCTGATTAACATCGAGTATGCAATAAATCATGGAGGTGGGGATTGGCCTGAGGTTCTTGCTGTAGAAGTATCATCATCTCCTAGACTCATAGCACAGATTCTCAAGAGGGAAGAATGCATAGAGGTAACAGAGAAAGAACAGCTTCCCCGAGTTTACGAAGCATGCGGAGAGGATCTTTTAGTTGGCTCTGTCAGGTGGGAGGACTCTGATAGAATAGTAAAGAAATGTTTGAAGACAGAGCTGATGCACTACTTAGAAGAAGGAAGGAAGGCAAGACTGTCTTGGTAGCCTCTATTCCTTGTGCCTTTGAAAAAGATGGGTGTAGCATGCTGTCATGGAGGTGATGCAGCTGTAGGGGCAACCCTGCCCTGGGGAAGGAGTCCTGGTGCTGTTGTGGAAATCTCAGGGCCAGGTTAAGTTCTGGAATCACTCATTCCATATGCCATACCATTTCTCCATGTCTCCATCTACCATGTGTCTACAAGTTGTTAAAATACCTAGGACTCCAGAGACTTAGGGGCCTGACCCTGCTGAGGGGTCACCCTCAGACCTTCTGTTGTCTGCCTAGACCAAAGCACATACTAGTTCTTTGCACTGGCTTTGACTTAGCAAGACCATGTATCTAAGTCATGGTCTTCCTTTTCCATCAAGAAGACTTTGGATAGAAGCTCACACTGTAGACAGCTGTTGAAGTGGTCTCCACTCAAGCTGTTCATTCTTCCCAGGAAGTGCCTGTTCCTGCTGCAGAATTATTAAACATTCCAGCTGAGGAACCTCAGATCTCTGACCACCTGAACTGGATATCCCATGAGTCTAGCATGGCCAGTTGCTCCAGCCTCAGTGAATCCAGAGGACTAGGAAAGGCTACCTGTCCATCATTTTGTAAGGTGTCTGTCTGTTCATGTCTTTGAGGCTCAGGCTGTGACCCCAAACAGGGGTCATAGCATATGTACTTAGGAGGCAGAGACAGGGAGATCATTGCAAGTTTGATGCCAGCCTGGTCTACATAGTGATTTCCAGGCTGGCTAGCACTACATAGTAAAACCTTGTCTCAAAACCCAATAAAATAAATAAATATCAAGAAACTCACCCCAAATATGACACCCCTATATATCATCATAAAGTGTCTGTTTTTATATTATAGAAATATTTCTAAACAACTCAGGTTTAAAAGAGAAAGCATATGGGGATATATTTCCATAGAGGAATCATTTTCTTGCCTTTTCCTCCCCCATCTCATGTACTGAATGATATCCAGAGTGTAGAGTTTACCCAGAGTTTGCAACTGAACATTGGGAGGGTATTTGGCAATGTCATAAACTTCCTGGCAGCAAATGTCCTCACTCCTGGGTTTATTCAGTTCCAGTGTGTCTCCAAAGAAGGACCATTTACCTCTTTGTTTAGTTTCCTCTTGCATTTCCTTAGGTTCCCTTCCTGATCTTTCCACAGAAAAGATTGAAAAGAAACCTTATTCACTGTGGTTGCTATAGCAGCTGTGATGCAGCAGGGAGAGGCGACCTTTAGAGAGCGTGGTGCATTTAGTTGAAGAGACAAGACATTGAACCAATTTGAATGGCCATCAGAGCAGTGGATCACTGAGGGAGGTCCTCGGGAGCAACATTGCTAAATGAGCAGCGTGAGGCAGAACTGCCTTCCTGCAGGAAACATGGCTTGACTGTTGTGGAAAGCTGCTGGACAGAGTGGGAAGGCCATCGAGTTGTGTACATAGTGGAGGGTCGTGAGGACACTGTGTTGTTAGCTCTGTAAGGTCATTGTGGTGGCTCAGTGGTTGTGTCCCTGAAAGATTGATGAGGAAAACCAGAGATACGCAAGCAGCCTGAACGCATGATGTAGCCATGGGTGGCATGGAGGAGAAACCTGTATAGAAACGGTAGCTGTGTAAATAGAGTTGGAGGTGGTCTTTGGGCATGTGTTCAAAGTATGTGGGACTTTGGTGAAAACAGGATGTGAAGATTGGTGGGTCCAAGACACAGAAGATCCAGAGAGAGGGGTCAAGAGGACCTGAGGGCACCACATCTGGGTCCCTGAAGAAATGGTTTCTGTCAGGAGAGGCGAGTGTGGCTGGTATATTACCACAGTTAGTCTAATACTCTGTTAGATCAGAAAACGCTCGTTAGGGCCCTGGGCAGCTCTGTGGACAGAAGCAGGTCAGGTTGACCTACGTAACATTACACATACTTGTTTATCCATTGCTGGCCATACAAATCGAGGCTACCCAGAGGAAGAGCATAGTTTACTGTCTTTGACCAGGTGACATGTGTAGGATTTAGGTGGCTTCTCTTACTGCCTGTCACTTCTGTGCATTCCTTCTTCCTGCTGCCTGGTCCCACTGCCGTGCGTTTACCTTCACTCTGCATTAGCTAGCACCATCATCTAAACAAAGCCAGCCTGGATGTGGGTCTGCACACCATCAGCAAGAGGAACGGTCACTTATTGTGCCCTCAAGATCAGGAGAGAGAAAGCTGTCTTCCCACGTAGTTTTGGAGAGCAAGCACTTTGCTTGGCTGGCATACCAGTGATGAGCTTGAGGTTTTTAGTTGTAAGCAAAGGCAGCTGGCTCTGCATCTGTGCCCTTCATATTCTCTTTCTGTGGCCCATTGACCTCATCTTGTGTGTTCCTTGTCCCTATAGTGGAGACAGTGCTGCAAATGCACTGTTTTCCATAGTCACACTACATAGTTTTTACAGTTACATAGTGTTTTAAACTTTAATTCAACCTTCCAGAATGGCCATACACTTGAAAGGTGGACTCATATGTGAGCAGAGAGAACTCGGCTTTCCCATAAAAAGGTTAAAAGCCACATTAGGTCTGCAGGAGTTCGTCTGCCCATGCAGAAGCATTCACTGGGATGTAGGCAGGCCTGGGGGCATAGGCAAAAGAGCTCCTTGGGTACCTGTGGACCATGATTAAGAGGGGAGTGTCTGGGAAGTAGGGGAGGCCAGTAAAATGGCTAGCCAGTGTCCCTTGGAGTGAGCTCTCAATCCACTTTTCTGTCAGTCATAAACCAAACAAGCTCTTGGACTGGCTGGATACACAGGGAGTGGCAGTTGCAGACCAGGAAGCAAATTGACTGTTTAATGAAAAGTGTGAGTTTCTGGGGCCTTTGATCCCTTCCAGGAGAGGACACTGCTCAGTGGGAGCTGTTGAAACCCAGAATCTCCTGTGCATAGCAAACAGCCAAGCCAAGGAGCCTGGCTGTAAAAGCATCTTCCAGATAAGGCCAAGTAGTTGTTGTCCACCTGCCTTTTTTTTTTTTTTTTTTTAATACTCTAATTATCTCAAGGGACTTGAGTGAGTTAAATCACACTGTATTCTTTCTGACTTTTTTTTAAACTGTAAATCATTTCTGAGCGAACAAACCCCGTCTCCCCAGACTCCCTGAAGCCATTGTCAGGAGTGGATTGCTGCTTCTGAGTGGGAGCGGGAAATGAATTATGCGCGTCTGGGGAAAGCATTTGGGGGGCTCTGTGTCCGCAGAGGAGGTTTAACCACCAGCATTACCCTCTTCCCACCTGCCACCCGAGGCTTGCCCACGGGTGGAGGGCCCTTGAAGGGAAAATGTCTGCCATGACCTCAAAATGGGGCCAGAGAGAACTTCAGCCTCCCTCACCTCCAAAGTGAGGGCCACGCCCTTCTGATGCCCGAAACCACCAACCCCAGAGCCAGAAATAGCCACTTACAGGATGGTATTTGCAAGTCAGACATCATTTGTGCTCACTCGTTGGAGCAACTCGGCTGTATATGGGCTGGAAAAGAGGGAAAGTGTGTTGCTTTTTTTAATCCAACAACTTATAACTGTGTCAACACGTAAGACAGTCTGTCAAAGCTTTCCTCTGGTGTTGCTGCTGTGAATTAATTTTGAGAGTCACTTGTGAGCCGTAAACACTTTTGCAGCATGAACAACTCTGTACAGTAGGAGTTGTCAACAGCTTGCTGCCCCACTGCAGGGAGGGGGGGAGCAGTGCATCCCTCCCCCTGCACACACACACACACACACACACACACACACACACACACACACACACACACACACACACGGGAAGCTGGCTGAAATACAAGGCACAGACAGTCACCGCCACTCCCATGCCTCATCTTCTGGCAGTCTCCTTTCCTCTCTTGACCACCGGGCTGGTTGACTTGCAGAGAAACCAGAGGAATCAGAATGCCTGGTATAAGAATGTGCCTCTGGGCATTTGGCCATTTCTTGCTGCTGTCCTTAACTGATTAAAGAGTCGCCACACGGAGCAAGATACAAAGTCACCTAATGTGTGTCCTACGCTAACTTGAAAGAGAGCCCATGGCGTTTTCTACATTTGACTGCTGTGGCATTGAATACACAGCTAAATTTCATCCACACAGTCAAGCGGTCGCTCATCTGGGTTAACCCTTGATGTGGCTCTATGTGTATATTCATATGTGGCTCTATGTTTCTTTTGTTTAAAGCCCCCCATTCTTCCTCCCCTCTCCATCCACCATCACGATAATTGAGGTGCACAATCCACTAACCCAGCAACTTTCTTTCTAGCATGCTTTGTAATGGACAGCAGCACCTGCAGCATTTTATGGCATACATGGCATAGCAGTGATGAGTATCCATGACTCTGACCCACATTTTGAAATCTGTCCAGAGTTGCCCATTCCTTTCAAATTTGTAAACCCCTTTTTCTATATAACATCTTCATTCTAGAAGCTACAGTAGTTGTGTTAGCCTGCTCAGCTCCCAAGGTATACGATTCCTAGGTTTATACTGCTGGATACTGTCAGCCTCATGTTTTGTCCTAAGATTCCTTTCTTCAGGTGTTAAGCTGGGGCCTGCACTTCAAATGCCCTGACGTGTTGTATGAGACATAGTCAAGCCGTCTTGTCTCTCACAGACCACAAAGCAGAGCCCAGATACTGCCTCCTCCCTTGGTACAGTGCTTTTGACTTGCGCACAAAATGCTCCACAAACAGGAGTGATGTGTAGATCTCGAAGGAATTGCAGAGGGTAGGTGACTTGGGTCTGCACCCCTTCAACATCATTTTAGATGAAATATATTTCCAGGAGCCCTCAGGAAAGACCCCAAACACTCACTGGTAACACAAGGTGTATGTGCCGGATGTGACCCTGTAGGAGGTGACTGAGAAAGCAGGACTGGCCTCTCTGAGGACATTAAGGGCTGAGTGACCCTGGGAAGGGAATGGGCTGCACATGCTGCTGGTATCAAGTCGGCATACGACGTCTGACTCTTACTTTTGTCAACTGACGTTGACAGAGAGCCAATTTAATACGCAGTGGAAAGACAGGCCTGTCCTCTTCCCTACAAGATGGACATCTGGAGAGGGGTGGTCATGCTCGGAGGCAGATGTCCCATTCCTCCTCCGTGTCTGGACTGTGCTTAGCTCACTCCGTTCGTGGCTATAGAAGAAAGATAGAGGTGGAAGCGTGTTAGGGCCATCAAAGAGTTAACTGAGGATGTTTCCAAATAAGAATCATCACGGAATGTATGTAACACAAAAGACAAATGTGAACTACTTAAATGACAGGTGGCATCATTTGAAAAGGATGTGGGGGCTGATCCCAGCGCTGCGATCATACACAGCTGCATTAATTTGCCTAATCACT
The DNA here is from genome assembly GCF_903995425.1 of Onychomys torridus. Taxonomy (NCBI): domain Eukaryota; kingdom Metazoa; phylum Chordata; class Mammalia; order Rodentia; family Cricetidae; genus Onychomys; species Onychomys torridus. Next base: position 54,269,263 of record NC_050444.1, read on the forward strand.
GGATTGCTGTACCCAGTGTCTATAAATAAACACACAAACTAATCTTTTGACTATCTTCTCTCTTTTTTGAACATTTAATTCTCCCTTCTTCTTTTTTAATCTCCATGTCTTTTCATTGTGATTAAACTGAATTTCTAAATTCCAGGTTTCTACAGCTTCTCCTGTGACCGTTAGGTTAAACCACCAGATGACATCACAGTTCACGAATGGAGAAATGCAGATTCCAGTAGCCATATAAAAGCTATAGATTGGGCTTTGCGATCATTTATAGGAAATTTAAGGTGAAAACCAATTAGTTGTCGTTTCTAAGTATCACATAATCACAGATTGAAATGATTGGGAAGGTCCAGCGATTGCAGAGGTGTGAGGAAACGCACGCATGCTGCTGTGAAGCCAGGTGGGATTCAGGTCCATGCTCTGCTATCACATAGCAGAATGGTAAATGTGTGCATGGTCTGACATCTCCAACCCCCAAACAATAACGGTGAAACAGAATGCTGGCACTCAAAAACCCTACGTCAGTGTTGTACACAATACTGAAAAATACAGGCAAGTAGACATGATAATGAATTAATTCTGACACAAGAGTCAGAGCGAATCTCTGTGAAAGAGAAGAACTAGGCCTGTACTCCTCACCAGTGATGGAGGGCTAAAGGCAAGTCACAGAGGAAGGAGCAGCAGGCAGCTGCTCCCCAAGTGCTCACACGTAGGGCAGACTCTGCTCAACAGGACAGGTGGACCTGATGTGCAGGATTTGTTGTTGATAAGCTTCTGTTGTCATGCTGCTGGTCCATAAACCACACTTGACTCCTAAGATTAAACTGTGTTCATGTGTGCAGACAGAGGTTTAGAAATGTGTGTAGCAAGTTCCCCCCACTGGACAGTTACTACTTTCGTCTTTGCCTTCCTACATTATTTAATTATTGCCTTTCCTCCCCCCCACCCCCACTGCAGACAGGGGATGGTAACGTGTCTCAGCTGTGTCGCCCAGTTTGGCAGTGATGATGCCCCCTCCTCACTTCCCCTCCTCTCCTTCATCCCCCATGCTGAAGACACAGACCTAAAGGTTCTTAAATAACAAGTATCCTACTAAAACACCTTATTTGAGGAGGAAGAGTAATACAATGGGTATAAAAGTACTATAATGAAACCACTGCTTTGTTTAATAACCTAGAAAAGTAAGAAAACTATTTTAAAATGTAAACAAAACACGTTTTAGAAGTTGATGTCAGATGCACTCTTTTTTTAAATTGTTTTTAGTAATTCTTTGAGAGTTCAAACGTGTATCCTGATTATATTCATTCCCTACCCCAATGCCACCCAGATCCCCCCTACTGCTCTACCCACCCAACTTCATTCTCTTTTCATTCTTTTTCCCCCCTTCTCTTTCCTCTTTTGCTCTCTCCGTCTCCCTGCCTCCTCCACTCCAAACCCATGGAGTCCAATCTGTGCTGACTTACATCTTCAGGGGTCGTCTGCATAGTTTGTTGCCAGGTTTACTTCTTAAATATTTCACCTAGGGCAGAGTGCCTAGGCCTGTCATTATTAAGGATGGCAGGTCATCAGAGTTATACAAATTCTCAAGTCTGGCCCCAGAAATTCTGATTTGGCCATCCTTACACAAAGAAGTGAGCTTTAAAAGAAAAAGTCCCTTAAGTGACTCTGACACACACTGATCTAGCCCTCATATTCCTCACCCATCAGCTTTGGAACAGACATGTCTTTAGAGATGCCCAACCTTGACCTTGCTTGCTCCCCCTTCACTGTCCTCTGGAGGAAGGGATGAGTGTTGGATTTTGACCAGTCTCCAGATAGACTGTCTGATTGTTTTGCATTCATTTCTTAGAGCTGTTGTAACAAATCATGAAAGTGGTGTCTTGAAACAGCAGAAATACATTCACTGCACTCTGAAGGCCAGAAGTCTAAAATTAAAGAGTCAATAGGATGCTCTCTGGAGGCTTCAGAGCAGACCTTTCATTGTCTTGCAACTTTTGGGTAGGCTGTGGACATTTAATGGCCCATGATTGCCTGATTCCCATAACTGTGTCCATCTTCACATAACCTTGTCGTCTAAGGACACTTGTAATTAGATTTAGGCCACACTGGTAAGCCAGGACAATTTACCCTTGAGATCCACAATTACATCTTCAGCTACCCCTGTTTCCAGAGAAGGTCGTGTTCCAGAAGTGGGGAGTAGAAGAGGCGTGGCACAGCTGCACTCGCTTCACCTCTGCAGTTCAGTGACACTGGACCACACAGGATAGACTCAGCACCTCATGTCTTTCTTAGGTGCCGTTTGGGGATTTGGTTTCTCTTTTTGAGGTAGAGCTGTAAAACATTCAACATGGAGAGAGTTGGATTGGCAGATGAGTGTGTATCTTATGACGTCACTGTCCTGTGGAGACTGAGCTTCACTGCTCAAGTTTCCCACACTGAATCTTTACAGTTGAAGACAAGATTTCCCAAAGATACTTTACCAGTATCTGGTCATGCACAACCCTGGGCATCCCCAGGGAAGTGCTGTGAGTCACAGCCCCACAAAGATAATGCAATGGGCCATGGTATGCTTGGCCAAGACTTGAGTCATTTCCCAAAATACACAAGAGAAGAAGTAGATTAGTAAAAGGAAAGCCTGCTCATACATGGCAGGTGTCTGCTGCTGCCCCAGAATCAACCTTACAATGAATAGGTCCAGCCTTTGTTACTTGGAAGGTCTGTGTGGACTGAACTCCAGCCAAACTTATCTTACTAATACGTTGGTAGCCTCATTCCAGAAATACATAAACCCTACTTAATTCAGGATATGGGAAACCTGTGTGTGTGTGTGTGTGTGTGTGTGTGTGTGTGTGTGTGTGTGTGTGTGTACTTTTAATTAAAATATTTCCCCATTTACTTAGAGATTTCCAGTGTTCATGGCTGGTTGTACAGGTAGAACCATTCTAAGCTGACCTGATGTGTGTGTGTTGGGGGGGGGGGCATGTTTTCTTGATCATAGAAAGATAGCTTTAAAAAACTCAATGTTACATGGCCTAAATAATGTGCTTCATTTAAAGTTGCAAGTGAACAGTTTTCTGAGAGCCTTTGGATGGGGCTCAAAACCTCATCTTCAAGTTGGTATCTGCTGGTTGGAAGCCTGGGTCACTCACTTTACAGAGATTTCTATGTTCAGTTGATTTTTTTTTTAAATGAAAGACTTTTTAAAACCCTTGTAACATAATCTGATGGCAAAACTGTTTTTTTTTTTCAAATAATTTCTTAATCTTTCATAGTTGCCTCATTCCTAATTCAATAGCAGGTTTCTTTTAATGACATGTCATATCTTTTATTTCACTAAATTTTCATAAAAATTACTTTCATACTCCAATTGTCCTGGCCCAAATAATGCTGCATTAAATTCTATTTATATATATATATAAAATAACAAGTAAAGTGGTCTGAAATTTTAGGTGTGCAGCTCACCTACAGGCAGCTGATGTGATGATCCAAAAACCCTCCCCAAGAGCAGCCTGAAGCACCCATTGGAGCAAGGTTTAGTAAGGATGCTCCAGGGTGGGCATGCAGAACACTGAGTCATGCTGGAGAAGTTTGACTTAGATGTAGCAGTTCAGAGACTTTCTACTCCAAGAAGCTCATGAGTAAAGTCCAGTTTCAAAGATAAAAGTCATCCCATAGAGGAGGGGCTCTGCTGAGCACAGGAGCCTACTGTAGGACAGTGAGATCGCAGCCAGGCTCTACTTATCTAAGGAAGCTGATGGGCAAATCTTCAGCATCTTTAGAAGTGCCAGTAAATGTGTATTACAGGATTGTGTTTGGTTTTGTTTGGGGTAAATAGTTGATGGTACGATTCCCTTGTTCTTTCAGACATCCTTACTGTTAATTACTCACCTCCCTCTTTCTTCTGTCTTTACCTCCCTTAAGGACTCGCCATTTTCACATTTTCCCTATCACATCCTTGTGCCCTGCTATTTGCCTTTACTCTCCTCCCATTTTCTTCTGCATTTACTTCCTTCCCCCCTCCCTAAAGCACACACACACACCCCACCTCATTTGGAGAGTGTACCACTGGATACACGCAGAGTTTGGTCCTCACTGGAGTAAAGAAGGCAGGTATTTCTATTCCTGTTCTGGGATAACCAAACAGACCCCAAAGACTCTCTGCTCCATGAGAATGGAGCCTTACTATTATGGCTTCTGTTTTAAATCTATGCCTATCTTCCTGGCCCTCTCCATTTTGAGGGTTGGTGAGGCCTTGTTGGATAAGCAGAGAAATGGGCATCCACCTATTAATTGATATTCTCAATACCTGGCGAATGAAGTGAATGGATCAATGAGACAGGCCATACAGCTACCAAGAGGTGTAACTATGTCAGAATCAGCTTGTGTTCCTGTTACATCAGAATCTCCTAGCATCTGGATCTTCAGTGTCCCCAGGCCTGAGAAAAACTCACTTATTGAGTCATAGACAGATTGCAGTAAATAGCACAAAGGAAGGTGAGCATCTCTCTGATTCTGACACGTGGACTGTTTTAATGAACATAGCATATCTGTTCTCACACACAAGTGTTCAAGCTTTCTGCTTGGGCTTCAGAATCATCTGGATATGCCCTAGTCAGAGCTTTCTTTTCAAAGTAAGCGAACATTATAGTCTAAGAGATTGTTTGTGCTACTTAGCTAAGAGCTGAATGTTTATTTCCCCTAAAGTATTTCCAAAGAGCCATTAGTAAATATCAACTCTATCTTTGCATCAACTCTTACAGTTACTGGATAATATCAAATCCTGAATCTTTTCACTTTATAACTGGCCATTGTATATATACTAGTATATACATGTAGATAGTTGTCTATGCAGTCAATTTCTATTCTAATATATTCAAATTTGAGGGACTTAAATTTAAATTGACTTGGTAAACTGGCATTATGTATCAAATGGAAAGTTGAACTATTGTTAAACATTTATAATGTGCGTGGTAGCTTCAATAATGAGATGTTGGACATTAGTGTTTAAGTTGGTTTGGAGAATGTATGAATCATTCTCATTGTAGGGCCTCATTAAATCTCTATATCTCTGTTGTTGATTGAAACTAACATAATTAGGGAAAGGCAGTCAGGACAGGATCCACAGGAGGCCCATAGAGTCCTGATGTAATCATCATCGTTTGCTAGAGCCAAGTGTGCATGGCAGGTAAAAACACAGAAGTTTCCCACAGCATGTAGAGAAAAGTTCCCACTTGTGAGTGTCACAGCAAACCTTATATGCAGATGAGTATATCGTGAAGAGAAAGCCCTAAGTGAGTGTGTGTTGACATGAGCCAGCCATTTCAAGGACCCCAGAGCCTCAGACCAATGGAGGGATGACAGAGCCTCCCCACTGGGGTGAGATTCAGAGGCATGTCAAAACCTTCCTGTCTGAGTGCAAATGTTGACAATGTGTGCAGAGTATGGCCAGGATAGTCTTCTCCCCTTGGATGTTTAGGGCCTAAAGACTGCTCCCCTACAGAGGCTGCCTACCAAGATCAGCTAAGCCAGCCTCCTCGGTCCAGCTGTATGTAACAACAACCCTGTCTCCTTGTTTATCTGTATGTAATAGCCCCACCTCCTTGTCCAGCTGTATAGAATAACTCCGTCTCTGGGCTCACCTCTGTATAAGAAACATGCTGAGCTTCCTTCTGGGATGCTGAGGGTTCTCCAGCCCAGAGCTCAGTCCACTGACTCCCAGCATTCCTACCTGTGTGTCTGCCTAATTCTGTCACTCCCCTCCTCAGGTCCATTCTGGAAGCCATGCTAGATGTGGCTAGCTTGCATGTAAGTCACTGTCCATGTTTGTACAGAGGAAGATATAAGATAAACTGTAATTTAATACACTTGAAACATTTGCTTTGTATCTGAGACTAGACTCAAATACTTTGTATGTACTTTTTCCTTTAATCTCTACAGATCTCTACTTGTTAAGCACGGCCCATAAGAGCATTTTTGGTCTTCCTGTGACTAAGGCTTTTTCATTCATCAACTGTGTGACTCTGAATGAATGATACCATAGGAACATTAACAGGTTAATTGTGGCTCTTGTCCATTGATCAGCGGTGTGCCATGTGAGACAGTAAGTACATATGGACTGAATGAAATTATTGATCAAAATTCTTATCTGTGAGTCTAGATCTTTCAAAGAGATAGACCCTCCCAATGAGCCCAGTGATGCACTTGGAGGCAGTAACAGGGACTCCTGAAAAACTTAGTCACAGAGGGTGACTCTTTCCAAATGTTCACCCTTGTTCCTAAAGGACTTATTTGCACATGGAATGTCATGATTCTTTTATCTCTGTGTTATCCACAGAACAAAGAAAAACCATGTGAGCTTACTGCCCCATCCCTCGGTACTGCTCTGTTTCCCTCAGTATCCCTTACTGACAGTCCTGGAGAATATTCATAGGATGTGGCTTATGCTTTATGGCTTATGAGCCTTTATGGGGATACAAAATTCAAGTAAAGCTTAGGAAGCTAAAACATGAATGCCAGAAATCAGCTCTACCCGTCTTCCTAAAGTAGGGGTGGCTACGGAGTCAAAGAAGCAGTGAGTAAATCTCAAAGAGAATGTCCAGTGCTTTCTAAGAACTGTGTTCCAGTGGCTGAAACAGCAAGAGGAAATGTCATAGGCAGGCTGCAGACACCAACAGCCTTGGAAGCCGCATTTGACCACCCAGAAGCAGGGAGGTGATGTGATCAGTTGCTCAGTGGAAAGGTGACCTACATAATTTAAGATTTCCTAGAGGAGAAGGAGTCTGGTGATAGGGAGACAGTTTTGGGACAGACCATGAGATCATGGGCTCTTGTTCAATTGGCAAGCATTCATAGAGTGATGTCATCTGTGACTTGCTTGGGAAGGCAGAGCATATGCTAATGGAGAATGTTACAAGCTGGAGCATGCCATTTCTCTTACTTTACATGCACAGTTGCTGAGGATTCAACTGTGGGTTGAAAATACTGGGAAATAATTGCCTGCACACTGGACAGTGGATAGGCTTTGGGGGTCCTGTTCCTTAAATAATACAATGTAACAGCCCTTTACATAATATTTATAGCATATGAGTCATAATGACTAATACCAACTAGACCGTGTGTGTAAGTTATGTGTAGACACCAGGTCACTTTATTTTAAAGACTTGAGTGTCTGTGTCTTTCAATGTCCAGGCAGAAGTCCTGGAAACTAATTCAGCATCCCAACATCCAGCAGCAAATACTAATCACCTGCTCTATCCCAAGTACTCTCCTAGATGATGGGGTTATCACATGGCATGACAGACAACATACCTCCTCTTGTGAAGATTAGCATTCTGTCTCAAGAGAAAAATGACTACAAATCAAAAATCAAATTAGCACACAGTATGCTTTTAGAGAGCACTGGATGCCATGAGGGTAATAGAATATAGCCACAGGATTGAGAGGGAGGGTAGTGTGTAGGGAGGTGTGTAGGGGAGTCAGCAATGTCGGACATGGAGTTGAGCTCTAGTGAGAAGTATGTCAGCATGCTAAGCTCTGAGGGGAAAGCTTCCACATCGCGGCCAAAGAGAATACAAGCCAGAGTAATAGCCCATGCCCATAATCCCAGCTCTTAGGCGGCTGAGGGAGGAAGGTTGTGTGAGGCCAACCTGAGCTACAAAGTGAGACGCTGTCTCAAACAAAACAAAATAAAAAGCAAAGAAAATAACAAAACAAGAAAGAAGGACTGTTAGGTAATGAAAGGGAAGAAGGGTGAGATAAGAGATAGGAGAGGAGGGACGAGGGGGGGGAGCTAATGCAAAAGAAGGAGCTGAAGGACACACTTAGGAGCCAGGGTGACTGACTGCAGGACTGTGCTCCTCACCCTTCCTGATGCTGCGACCCTTTAATACAGCTCCTTAGGTTGTGGTGACCCCAAACCGTAAAGTTATTTTTATTGCTACTTCATAACTATAATTTTGCTACTGTTGTAAATTGCAATGTAAATATCTGATATGCAGGGTATCTGATATGCAACCCCTGGGAAAGGGCTGTTCGGTGCTCGACCTGCAGGTTACGAACCACAGATGTAGAGGGAAAGAGGATTAGTACACATGAGAAGAGAGGCCAGGTTGGAGCCTTGTGCCCATGGGAAGATGTGAGCTGAAGGACATTTTGAGGATGACTGTACTGCTCCAAGAGAAGGACTTTTTACAGAGGCAGAGCAAAAGCGAGAGACTCTGAGGAGGTTTGGACAGGAGTCTGGGAGACAAATGGTGGTGGACTAGATGGATGTCGGGCTAATGCCATTATTCCCACAGTGTGGTTTGCGGGTTCCTTGTATCTTCAGATCGTTCTAGGGAGACTCCAAAGTCAGGCTTCTTTCCTAGACAAACCAGATGGGGTTTGCCTTTTCCACCCTGTTGCCACATGCACTGTTATGTGTGTGCATGCTGCAGTGGGTGAGGAAGCTGGGGTCTCGGCACACGTCAGGCAGTGGTACCTGGTTGTGATGGTCACCACCACACACTGGCACTGAAGTGACACCTATCACTTCAGAATGTCTTTCGTGAAGCAGTAACAGTTGTATTATTTTGTTTAAATTTCTACCCTTGAACTGATGTCTTTTTACAGTCTGTGAGACCCCGTGGAAAGCACCCATCAAATTCTTCTGCTGCGTCCAGAAGATGGCCCTGCCTCAAGGGTGTAACGTGAATATGCAGTTGTTTGTACCACCAGCAGATGGGCTGCCTTGGCATGCAGCATCTTGGCTTATGAGAAGAAATGTTAGGAGACTGTCACTGCTCATATAGACTTAGGTATTGGCTCTCGGTAGACACTATTAATTAGTTTACAAAATGAATAAAGTACTTTGAATACTTGAGGGCAAACAACTTACAGAATATGTTGGCAGTGGTAGAATTAAAACCAAAAACTGAGATGTTTTTTGGAAAACATGTCACTGCCACAGTGAACTTGACAATTTCCTAATTCATAAAGTCAACTTTCTGATGAAATTGCTGGTGATGTTAATTAATGTGGATCATCTAACACTCATGACATGATATATAAACATTTGGAAACTATTTAGATGACCAGTAAGCATAAATGCAAGATTTCTTGTTCCACTATTTATTTACTTATTTATTGGTTTTTTTTTTAATAATTTATTCATTTGTATTTTATGTACATTGGTGTTTTGCCTGCATGTATGTCTATGCAAGGGTGTCAGGTCCCCTAGAATAGGAGTTACAGATAGTTGTGAGCTGCCTTGTAGGTACTAGGAATTGAACCTGGGTCCTCTGGAAAAGCAGGCATTGCTCTTAATCACTGAGCCATCTCTCCAGCCTCTAGTTACTGGTTTTTCAGGATAAAGTTTCTCTGTGTAACTCTGGCTGTCCTGGAATTCACTTTGTAGACCAGACTGGCCTCAAACTGGCCTGGAACTCACTTTGTAGACCAGATCCCCCTGCCTCTGCCTCCCGAGTGCTGAGATTAAAGGTGTGTGCCACCACCTCCCAGCTTGTTCCATATTTTAAAACCATCACCTGTTGCATTCTAGGATAGAATCAAAGAGATATTGAAGTATGAGAGAAGCATGTCTAACTCTCATCTGAAGTATTAGTTGTAAAAAGTGCCTGAAATGGTTCACCCATTTCTAGCTATGTATCTGTGAAAAGCTAGATTTGTTTTTCATATCCTTGAATCGAATCATTGTATGAGCACAGATTGACTGCAGCAGCAGATACAAGTCTAGCAATGCTCTATAAGATAGACAGCCATGTTTGATTGATATGCATGGGAGGCCTGCCCTCCTCTAAATAGAAATAGAGGAGGAGGAGTGGAGGAAGAGGCAGGGGGGAGATGAAGTGGGAAGGACTGAGAGGAGAGGAAGGAGGGGAAACAGTGGTTGGGATGTAAAAAAAAAAATTAATAAACAATAAATATATGTATATATATTAAAGACAGGCAGCAAAGACATTTCCAGAAATACAAATCAAAGTTGATTATCTTACCTAGTTGGAAGATATAGTTATTTTTCATAAAATGTTATGTTTACTTAGAATAATTTATTCCAAATGCAATGGATCTCATATTTTTCAATTTTCTGTGTTAATTTCTAATGTGGGTAATTACCACTCTATATGACTTACCAAGTCAAGAACTATTTGGTGCCTTATTGATTTCCGAAAATGTAAGTTTTATTGGGCAGATGTGTTTCAGAAATGGTTAACTAATAAGCTGTTCAGCTTGTGATGGGTTGTGGAGGAAGAGCTGATAAAAGCGTATTACTACTCTGTTTGTTATATCTTCCCATAGTTCCCCTAAGGAGCTACAAAAATAACTGGCAAACAGACTTGAGAGAAGCAGGTTTGGGTGAAGGGAGTGGGAAAAAAAGAACTATTTGGGAACCATGTTGTACTTGACATGCATGGTGGTTATATTAGTTCATAAGCTAAGAAGGAAATTGGATTATGGAATTTCTTCTTTAATTCCTAATGTTGCTAAGGGTCAACAGAGAAAACTCATAGAACTAAGAATTGTTTGGAATAATGAAAAGAGGTCATGTAAGATCTAGTAAATATGGAAGTCCTTAGCATCCAGATGACAAAAACCAGAAGCATGGCAGTGACTGTGGGTAGAGACAAAGAAGAGCCCCAGGCTGGACACTAAGACTGGGCAGGGGAGGAACTGCCAGCCACGGAGCTTGGAAAGGAGTACAGGTTTGGCAGACGAGAAGCCAGGACAGTGTGACACCCTGAAAGGAGCAGGAAGCTAAGCCAAATGATGCTGAGAAGTCATGTCAGAGAGAAGGCTTGAGGGTGAACTTGGCAAGACAGACAGCTCTTTGGAGACCTTGATGTAAAGCAGGCTTTCTGATGACGAGGAGCCTGCTTGAACAGGCTAGGCACGGGGAATGGCAGCAAGGGTATACAGGTCTTTGGGGGATTTTCCTTCAGAGCAGGGGCAGGGAAGCAGTGAGCCTCTGGGGGAAGCTGAGAGGGATTTTAAGATGGAAGAATTCAAACAGGCTTATGTTCCACTGGGAACGGTTCAAGAGAGAGGGCAAAGGTGAATTAGGAAGAAATTGCTTAAATGGGGGAGAAAGGGTAAGATATAGAGCTTTGAGAATAGTGGTTAATTCAGGAGAAACATGGGAAGGGGGAGCATTAGAGAGGCCCAAGAATGAGGCAGGTCATTCCTATACCCTCAGAGAAAGAGCCAGCTGCAGCTAAAGAAGCACAGAGGGGTCTTAACCCATTTTCTGTTATCAATAAAACAGTATTACAGACAGTAAGTTACAAAGGAGAGAGGTTTGTTTTCACTCACAGTTCAGGCTCAAGGTCATAGGGCAAGTCTTCATGGTGACACATGATGTCCCTTGTCTGGAGTGGATGTGAGAGAATTCAGCCAACTGGCTTGACCAAGACAACCCATACACTCATTCATCCCACTTTGGCTTGACCAAGACAACCCATACACTCATTCATCCCACTTTGGCTTGACCAAGACAACCCATACACTCATTCATCCCACTTTGGCTTGACCAAGACAACCCATACACTCATTCATCCCACAAGTGGGTTCATCCATTCATGAGGACAGGATTTAATTACCAAAGAGCCTACCTCATTCCCCTGCCTTGAATATTGTCTCTGGGGATTAAATTCTAGTTTGAGTTTCAGGAGAACAAGCCAGAGCCTAAATTCTGAATTTACTTGCTCGGGTCTAGAGGGATGATGGCTAATTTTTCATTCCTTCAATCATCTGGCTCCCTTTCCCTGAGCAGTGCGAGAGAGCCTGATGATAACCAGCCTTGGCCCCCCTCTGTCTGATCCTGTCTCAATGCTTCCCAAAAGCCTTAAGGGAAGCAGAGGTTATACAAAAAGTCTTCAGGATTTCTTTAGTTGTTCACTTTCAGCAGTAAGCCCACTGTCTCTAATGCAATGCTTCCTGACCTCCTTTATGTGTTGGTTGACAGAAGATATGGCTCTGGAGTTTGAGCCATGTGAGTCTTAAATTTTCCATGGGCAACTCTAGGGACTAGCAGCTTAGGCAAGCTGTGTTTTATTCCCAGAAAAGAGTGTCCATCTCAAACACCATCATCTGAAACACTGTCATCAATGATAGCAGGTACCAGCCATTCCCTTCTGTGCTGAAGAGTTTTATGTCAACTTGACACAGACTAGAGTCACCAGAGAGGAGGGGGCCTCCTTGAGAAAATGCTTCCAGAAGATCTAGTTATGAACAGATAAGCCTGTAGGGCATTTTCTTAATACATAGTTGGATGTGGGAGAGGCCCAGCCCATTGTGGGTGGTGCCATCCCTGGGCTGGTGGTCCCAGGTTTTATAAGAAAGTAGACTGAACAAGCCATGAGAAGCAAGCCAGTAAGCAGCACCCCTCCATGGCCTCTGCACCAGCTCCTGCCTCCAGGTTTTCACCCTGCTTGGGCTCCTGTCATGACTGCCTTTGGTGATGAACACTGATGTGGAAGTGTAAGCTGAAATCAACCCTTTCCTCCCCAAAGTTGCTTTTGGTCCTGGTGTTTCATCACAGCAATAGGAACCCTAACTAAGACACCGTCTGTATTTCAGGTTAGTGGTACATGACTACTGTGTCATCTCGAGACATCTCCCAGGTGAGGGGGTGGTTTAAGAAAAAAAGGAAGTGAACTGTGTCTGGTTTCATTATGAACAAGACTTGTGCGAGTCCTCAGGCCCCCTGGACAGGACACTGAGTAGAACAGAGCTCCTGAAGTCTCCTCCCTTATTAAACTCCTTCAGTTTAAGACTTCTCAGTAGGAGAGAGAAACAAAAACGGTAAATATTTATCCAGTTTCCTCTCAGAGTGTGCCAAGCAGATTCCACACCGCATACACACTGAGCCTGCTCCTGAAGTGTATTGTTTACTGAGGTCACTTTTACCCTGACTGCCCACTGCTTTGTAAGCCTAAAATGGATTCATCATAGAAGGAAGAAACCTTTGAGAAATTCCCTTTCATGTGCTCCTTTGCCAGTGAGTGGATAAACAGAGAAAGAACAAAACAAGGGCTTAGACCTGAGCAAGCTGACATTTGGTCTAGAATGTGTTAAGACCTGCAGTTGCACAACCCTTCAAAAATGAAAGGCACAAGTAGGGTGTGGGAAATGGGATGAATTGGCTCCAAGTGAACAGGCTTTGGAGGGTCTTACATCCACAAGCACAGGCCACGCAAAATGCTGATGAGATTGTGGTCAGCATTAAGGACGTAGGCCAAGATAGACCATGTTGTGTGATCCTCAATGTTAGGGTTGCTCTGTATTGAAGATCACATTTTGACATAGACATTGCTTATAATATGATACTAGATTGCATCTATTTGCTTTTAACTTAAACTTTGAACTTTTCCAAAGACTATGACCCAAGGCAGTGACAGTGAAAGGAATCAATGTATCTTGAGTGACATTTGAAGGGACTCTCAGACAGGAGGTAGAAAGAAAACATCCTGCCACGTTTGGTCACTTCTGAGTGTGTAGGTCTCATTCTTGGGTCTTTCCCTGGAGGAAAAACTAGTGTTTTTAGGCTAGCACAAGACAGATTTGCCTCTGAGAAAACTCTGTAAGGACGTATGCAGGACATTGTCAATGAGATCTTTCAGGATGGACTTGCCAGCCTGGGAGGGTGTGTTCAGTCAGAGCCAACCACTTGCTGTTCAGTCCGTAACAGAGATTGTACAGCGCTCCAGATGCTCTTACTTGAGTGGAATTTACTCTTGGAAGTGCAGGCTTCCTTCTCATTAACGGCTGACTTGGTTGAAGTGGTGAAGGTGAACGAATGTGCTGTGTCCCAAGGAACCGGGGTGCTCTGTCTCAGGGAACCGGGGTGCTCTGTCCTGGGGAACCAGGGTGCTGTGCCATGGAGAACTGGGATGCTGTGCCCTGGGGAACCCAGGTGCTATGCCCCGGGGAACTGGGGTGCTCTGTCCCCGGGGAACCTGGGTGCTGTGCCCCAAGGAATCAGGGTGCTCTGCCTCAGGGAACCGGGGTGCTCTGTCCCGGGGCATCCATGCTGGTGCTGCTCTTTCTGCTTGAGGATAATTTTATAGAGTAAGTATCATTCAACTGCTTTAGCTATGTGGTGAAACTTCAGTTTCAAACTAGGCAGTTCTCATGCCCTGTCCTTGTCTCAAGAAAGAAAAGGAGAATGCACCAAGTGGAGGTGGAGGCCACGAGCCCCTACCTCTGTTTTCTGTCCCATCTGAAACCTGTCCTTCCAGTAGGGAACAGTGAAAGGAACAGAAAGCATAAAGGTTGGTGCAGAGGCTGTTAACTCTGAGAGAAACTTGAGTGTTGGTGGGTGAGGCAGCCTGCGGTAGGTTGTAGCCAATTGCTTCAAAGCTTCGGGCCCCAAATTTAGGATGTTTAGATATAAATGTGGAGCTTTCAGAGCATGTTTTGATGACTAAAGTTAAGAGAATTACCCTTTCCTTGTCTTCTCTCCTTATTCAGGGGTAACTGTAGCATCGCTACCCCCATAAATAGATAAAAGGATTGTCAAGCAGGAAGCAGCAAACGTTTGAAATTACTTTGGGAAACTCCACAGAGTGGGTGTGCCATGTGGGTTTTAAGATGGATCGTTTATGCACTCATGTGCAGCTATGTAATTGTTTCTTATGGTTCAGCCTTCTCATTGGTGTTCTGTTTTCATCCTGCTTTGCTCACCATGCATAGCTGCTCTTGGTTCAGTTCTTGCTGGTCCCGTCAAGTTGCTAGAGGAGCTGCCGCTGAGCATGTTAGTATCTAGGGAAGGAAGAGACCCCTGAGATGAGGGCAGCCGTGGTTTTAAGATTAAAGTCTGCTTGTGTTGGCCATATCAAGACCCTGATTCCTGTGGCCATTAGTACAACCAAACAGGAAAAGGCTTGGCTAAGCCATGTTCAGCATAGCATTCCCAGAACCCGAGGAAAGGAGGCCTTGCTGGGTAAGCTTCTTACTGCTTTGAGAGGGTCAGTGTCTGTGGCCTCTCCACTTGTGCCCACCCAAGTCTGCCCGAGCCCCTGTGTACATGGCCTTGGACATGTCTGCTTCTAACATTCATAAGCCTTGGGCACAAACACAATTGATTGGCCCTTGTGCTTTATGATTAAACTTTAAAATGTTACAAGTCAAGCTCACAAACTGATTGCCTAAGATATGTCCATGATCCTTCTGCTTTGACGTGAGTCTTTTCAGAGGCCAGAAGACAGGGTTTGGATTTCTAATACTCAAGCGTTTAGAGTGCTAACTAGAGGCAGGGTAGTATGGGACCAGTACACAACAACTCCTTCTCACCTCCTTTTTCTCCCATTCCCATACTCAGCTCTCCCGCATGCTGGAGGACTCCCAGGCCACAACCCAAGGTGCCACCACATCTCTGGTGGCAGTTCCCCCAGCTACTTGTTTGCGCTTCAGATTGTATAACCACAAAAGAGGAAAACTCACGAGAAAGTCATCCACAGTCCTTTGAGCCCCTTTGGGGACCCCTTGGGAGAAAATTCTGGGACATTGAAAGTGGAGAGGGACCATGAATTCAACAAGGGCTACGAACAAGGGGCTCCTTAGTCTGACTGACATAGAACAAGGCCCTTCTTGCCTGAGGGGAAGGGCCTTGCTGCCTGTGGACATTGATTTGAATCTCCTCTTCCTTCAGGACAGCACTTACACCACTTTTGCCTTGACTTGAAAGACCAGAATAAGTTAGCCCACCCTGCAAGAAGGCCACCATGCCCTCAGATAGGCATAGGTGCTGCAGATGTTGAATACACAGATGGTGTTGATGTGTTTGTAAAGTCTGTTGCCCAGACCGCCCTTGTTGCTAGCCTCTTCTTCAGGCTTTGCCCCATTCTGTGCAGCAAAGGCCACATAGCCCGTGTCTCTAACTCAGGGTCTAGAAGAAGAGCCTGATGGTTCCAGTGACCGTCACCCCCCCCCTCTCCTTTGTCTCCTCCAGAATAAGGAATCTCAAAGAAGTATGAGCAATTATGATAATGTTTTTGAAATAATATCAGAGGACCTTTGACACCTGAGAATTTTGTGGGTTCTGACGAAGGATCAGTATGTGATCCCCTCTCTGCTACTTTCTCATTGGCCAGGTCACTTTGCCCACCCATCTACTCCTGTCTAGAAAAATGGAGACTGATCAATGCCTGCTTTGGTTAATACTTGCTTCAGCTGGGTGTTCTCAGCTGGAGTTTTAGATCCATACCCGAAGAGCAGTCACACTTTATCACCGTGCCCTGCCAATAGAGGTTCATTTCATTCTCCAAGAGCTTTTACAAGAATATTACCGAAAAATTTGATTCAGTCTTCCCTAAGTTGACAGAAAAGCATGAAATCTGTTTCTCACAGATGTTCCCTCTGATCCCCAAATGTAAACATGTTTGCAAGACGGGAGTGAGACAACCTGTTTACACAATGAAGTAGTGAAAAAAAGCAAACAAGAAAAGCATCACCCAGAGCAGTCATTGTGATCAAAGAGCCGACGATTATTAGGGTGTAAAGGGAACTGATGAGTCAACCTAGCACCACCGCGGTCTCCAGATTTCAGTTTCGTAACAGACTCTCTTTTCAGGAATATTCTTCATTTACACACAAATCCGATTTTCTTTCTAAACGTTTTTCGATTTTTGTCAAACCGAAATTCTAGGATCCCTTCAAAAGATGACTCTGCTCCCCAGGTTACACTCGGGAGAGCATCCTGTGGATGCATCTTGGCATGGAGCGTGCGTAGGGCGTTACTCCTGGGATCTTCTGCCTGAGGCAGAGATGGTCCCTCAAGTGCAGCCCTCGGCTTGAGCCACTCCTACCCAGCCCCAACTAGTCAGAAACAACACAGAAACTCTCAGACTGTGTGCGGTAGAAAATAACTTTCTGAATCAATCAAAGTGTGGTATTTTGATCCTTTCATATGCCTGGGTATTCTGGGCAGCTGCATTCTCAAGTCAGTGAGTCACAGATCAAAGATGTAAAACAGCTCGAAATGATGGCTGGCTGAAGCAAAATGTGTCTGGTATGAAATAATTATCATTTGTATCAAGCTTGACAGTTTGGGGCGGGGAAAACACCATTGCCCTTCAAAAGAAGATGCCTTGGGATGGAGCCCTCGGTTGTTAGGGAGAGGAAGCAGATAGCAGAGGTGCTGGTGGGGAAGCACACAGGAAGTTTCTGGGACAGTTCTGGGTGGGTTTACCTGGAGATCAGTTTACAGTTAGGAGCAGAGTTTCTCGTGCAAGGAAACTGAAATCCTTTAGTCTTGAGAATGGTGAGGCTAGTCCCTATGGTACCCTCACCAGTTGATGTCCATATATATAGACAAGTGGACTGTGACCTCGACTTTCTTTATAGCATCATTCTGTGGAAAAGAATGTTTCACTGTGAACTTGTGCAGAGTGCAGGGACTTACCCCTCTACTCATTATGTGAGTTGTCAGCAGAGAAGGAATGAGGCCACCACCATGCCCAGAAAAGGGGCGCCATCCTCTGAGGGGAGAGACTGACAGTGTGATCTTGGGATCTGTAGTGCAGTCTAAGCTCTGGGTTACTGTGTGAACCTGTGCTTTAAAATACTAAAAATTATGTAAGACTCTAACCCACCCCCATAATTTGTATGTGCAAAACACTATTAAAATTAATAACCAAGATCAGCAAGTTTATAGGGTGCAAAGACAGCATACATGAGCCAGAGGAGTGCTCAGAACATGAACATGTTTACTACACAAGACCTGAGTCCCATCCCTGGAACCCCTGACGGAAGGAGAGAACTGACTCCCAGAAGTTGACCCTTGGTCTCCATATGCATGCCTGTACTAACATGCAAACACATGCCTACCCACAATGTGCACATTCAACATGGGTGAATTTTAAAACTTAATATACAGAAATTAAATTTGTTTCTATATATTAGCACCAAAATACTCAATATGAAATGAAGAAAATTCCATTTTTAATAACATCAAAAATAATAAAATACTTAGGAACAAATTTAAGAAAAAAAAAAACAAACCAACAGGTATGGTAGGGGTGCCTAATCTCAGCTCTTGAGAGCCAGAGACAGGAAGACCTCAAGGTTAAGTACACATTGGGAAGCTTCAGACCAGCTTGAAGAATAGTGAGACCCTATCCCAAAAAATAAATAAAAAATATAAGCAGATTGAATACCAAAAACTATAGAACACTATGTTATGAAAACTTAAATAAATGGAAAGACTTCTAATATTCATAAATCAGAAGACACACTAAGATAACAGTACTACCCAACTTGTACATATTCAAAGCAATTACCATCAAAATTCCAGCTAGCTTTTTTTTTTTTTACAAGAATTGACAGGCTAGTTTTAGAATTCAGATGGGAATGAAAGGGGCTCAGAATAGCTCAAACAATCTTAAAGAACAAAGTTAGAGGACCACACTTCTTAATTTTAGTACACACCACACAGCCACCTCAACAGACAGCACAGTACTCCACCTTATAGCACACACACAAGGCTTAACTTAGAAGAGCCGCGTGCAGAAACTCTAGAACACCTAGAAGAAAACAGTATCTGGGCAGGGTGTGTAGCAGCAGAATGATCTCAAGCTAAAGGCCAGCTGCATAGCAAGTTCCAGGTCCGTCTGGACATGAAGCCCAGTATCCAAAGTCAATAGGAGACAACGAACAAAATAGGTCAGGTGGGACTTTATAAAAATTTAAAACTTGTGCTTTTAAAGAAAACCATTAAAGAAACTTAAAAAAAAAAAACGAATGAGATAAATGAGATAAAATATGTGTAAGTCACATCTAACAAAGGGTTTTTTTATTTAGAGTATATAAATAATTTTTACAATTCAACACTCTTAAAGGACAAATAACTCAATAAAATAACAAGCAAAGAATTAAAATATTTTTCCAGAAAATATATACAAATACCAGTTTGTACACTCAACATCATTAATCATTAGGAACTATAAATCGAAATCACAATGAGGTATCACTTTACCCTTAATGAGATGGGTGGTCCAAAAAGACACCACAGTGCTCACAGGGGTGTGGAGACCCTACTGATAGGATTGTAAAAGAGTACAGTTATGCGTGTGAGAGATTATCTAGAGCCAGACATAGGAAGGATTATCTTAATAGGTAATTTGAGGTGGGAAGACTCACCACAAGAACGGGCTGCACTATTCCTGGGCATGGTGTCCTGGACTGCATGAAAGAGAAAAGGCTGTCGGGTCATCATTCTGATTCCTGACTGCAGATGCATTGTGAGCAGCTGCCTCCCGACCCTGCATTAGGACTTGCCCACCATGATAGACTGTACCCTTGAACTGTGAGCTAAAATAAAGCCTTAAGTTGCTTTTGTAGGAATATTTTATCATAGCAACAGGAAAAGTAGCTAGATAGTTAAGACAATCAATTGTGGGAGCTAGCAAGTCTAAACTGTGGTTGGGCCAGCAAGCTGCAGGTTCAGGGAAAGTTGATATAGCAGTTTGGGTCTAAAGACAGTCAGTCTACTGTCAGCTACTGTCAGTATTCCCTCTTCCTCAAATAGGTCAGCTTTTTTTTTTTTTTTTTTTTTTGATTGAATCCCACCTGTGTTCTAGATGGTAATATGCTTTATTAAAGACTACTGATGGAAATGTTAAGATGGTCTGAAGAATATGTTCTCACCACT
The DNA here is from genome assembly GCF_903995425.1 of Onychomys torridus. Taxonomy (NCBI): domain Eukaryota; kingdom Metazoa; phylum Chordata; class Mammalia; order Rodentia; family Cricetidae; genus Onychomys; species Onychomys torridus. The sequence continues at coordinate 54,288,905 of NC_050444.1, forward strand.
CTCGAGACATGTTCACCCTGTATACTATGGCTTAACAAGCTGACACAACAAAGTAGCCATTGCCCTCAGCAACTCTACTCCCAAACATACAACCAAGAGAATTGGAAACACGTGTCCAAATATGACTGTGTATAAATGCTTATAGCAACATTATTCACATAGACAAAAAATAATAGAAACAACACAAATGTCCATTGATTGATGATATTCACATGGAAACAACACAAATAATCTACTGGTTGATAAATGTGCAAATGGTATATTATATGCATTCTATTAGCTTTCAGTTACTTACCAAATACCTAGAAAAACAACTTAAAAGGAGAGAGATTCATTTTGGTCCACAATGTCAGAGGTTTCAGCCATGATTATTTGTTTTTGGCTCTGTGGTTAGGCAGAACATCGGTGAAAAGACATTATAGAAGCAAGAGAGGAAGGGGCCATGCGTGGTTCAGTAATGTATTTCTGCTACTCCCACCTCCTACAGTTTCCACCAACTCCCAGTGATGCCTTCAGCCATGAAGCCATCAATGGCACTGTCCTCTGATGAGGCTAGAATCCTCATGATCCAACCACCTCTGAACACTGCTGCATTGGGAGACCAACCCTTCAACACATGAGCCTCAGGGAGAGATCTAAATCTAAACTATAATGCACTGTATTAGGTACTTTCTATTGCTGTGATAAAACACCATGACCAAGGCAACTTATAGAAAAAGTTTATTTGGACTTACGGGTCCAGAGGGCTGAGAGTCCATGATGGTGAGGAAGCCTGGAAGCAAGTGGCAGGCATGCCAGCTGGAGCAGGAAGCTGAATGCTCACATCTTGATCAGCAAACATAAAGTAGACAGTGCAAACTAGAAATAGCCCACCTCCAGTGACATACTCCTCCAACAAGGCTACACTTGTTAAGTCTCCACAAACAGCTCCGTCAACTGCGATCAGGCATTCAACTGCCTAAGACTATGGAGGACATTTCTAATGCCATCACAGCAGCATACAGCAGATTATCATTTAGCTACTAAAGGTAATGAAGGATTGCTGCATGCTGCGTCATCCTAAGTGCACTTTGAAAGCACTGTGATAAGTAAAAGTAAGACAAGCACAAAAGGCCACATAGCACGTGGTTCCATTTATATGAACTATGCAGGATAGGCAAGTATGTGGGGACAGAAAGTAGCTTACTGTTTGCCAAAGGCTGGGGAAGGAGTAAGAAAAGATAACTTGTGGCCACAGAGTTTCTTTTGCGTGTGATAGCTACTAGATATTAAATAATAGTGAGGGTTTCACACTGGATATGCTAAAATCCACTGGGTCATAGATGTCCAAGTTGTGAATTTTATAGCATGTGAATTGTATCTCAATAAACTGTTGAAAAGGACTGAAGACTGGACATAAATAGGCTTGGCCTCCAGAGTGGTAGGGTTGCTCCTAAATACTACCAGGTCCTATCTGTGGAGAATTAGAAAGGAAAGAAATGGGCACCACCATTGACTGGCTGTCCTCTGATCTTAGCAGCTGTCCATACACCCTGCATGTTGAGATGGCCTCCCTTGGTTCTTTTTATCTCCAGAAATTGAGCCTTCATTGTGTTCCCTGGCCAGTTGGTTAACTGGTCTCCCAACTGGCCAGCCTGTTCTCTATCTACTTCACCTCCTTGCTTCTGGGGTGGGAACTCTGGCCTGGACAGAACAGAGGTAACCAGACTTGGTGGTCCCAGTGAGCAGGTGGCTTACTCCCAAGGAGCAAAATATGGAAGACTAAATGATATTTGGGGGCAGAAAACAAGAGAATTGAATTCAAAGAGGAGGTTGTTACTACTATGGTTTTTAAAAATCCAGCTTAATGTTTTTAATGGTGGTGATGGAAAAGATCAACAAGAAAAATGACAGGAATTTAAGTAGGCCTGCAGGATGTAAGATGACACCAGTAGAGGCCAAGACCACCAGGCAGACCAGTACATCCAGATCCAGACTGACCAGAGGAGTGGGTTTCCAAAGCTGTCAGCTAACTTGGTGCAGCCTTGCTAACAGTATGCTTGACCAGAAGTTACCTTAACCAGTTCCTGCAGCTTAACCAGTACTGAGACAAATGGAACCAAAGGAAATCACCCCGAGATGCCCTGGGGACCTAGATCCAGTGTAGGAGCCCTGGGAACAATGTGAACTCTTGTTCTCTTACAGGAGATTTTAATCTGGGGTTCACAGATCCGTAGAGGATCCCTGGCACACTTGAAAAGGTCCTTGAACCTTTGATGACCACATGGGGAGGTTTTGTGTGTGTTAATTTTTTTAGAGGAGGGAGTCATTGGGTTTTAAAAGGACCTTTGATAAGAGAAATGTTAAAACATTATTTGGAGTGCCAGGCTAATTTTCTGGCTGTGTGATACATTGTGCTAAGTGGTCTGGCACTCCCAATTTTTGGAATAAAAATGAATTCTTAGTGCATGATCTCACTGCCTGTAAGGCAGTTTGATTCTGCCCTGGCATTTGATAGGACTTGTTAGGGATTAGGTAAGACAGGATGTTGGTACATTCGAGGTCATTAAACTGAGAAAGGAAGGGAAAAGAATTCTACTTGCTACATATGTTGTGGAGTTGAATTGAATGCCGAATGGCTGAGGGAGGTTCTTTACGCTCTCTGACAACTCTTTGAAGCCCTGCTTAGAAACAAATGAGGGGCAAAACCAGCTCCTTCTAGATGCAGCATATTGAGAACACAGGCCATCTTTCCAAGAAGTGCCTGTCAGTCATCATTGATAGCGGAGACATGCAAGGCTGGGATGTCCTGGGCTCCTTGATGCTTATGTATGTGGTTATAACTAGTATATGACCTAGAGAAATCCACTTGGAGACCAGCATCCCCACATCTCAAGCATGGAAAAACAATGAAGAATGTCTCACGGACAATCTGATCTATAAAAAAGATTTTATATAAGATGAAGCACGGCCCTCAGAGTGTCTCTCCCTTCAAGTTCTTACTTTAAATCTTTGGTCTTATTTTTGGTTTTGATTATTAGAAAATACTCCTTTTGTTGTATCAGATGGATAGATGGTTGCACAATCACAAAATGTACTTACTACTACTAAAGTTTATCTAAAATGATTAAAATGGAAAATTGTAAGTTGTAGATACTTTACTATAACAAAAGAAAGACAGGGTAATACAAAGGGAAGATCCATGTACCTTATGTGAAAAGAAGTCTATGCATGAGAACTAGATAGTCAGAGTCTTGTCAGTAAATAATCTAAGCTAGAAAGATCCTCAGGACCCTACATGCCAGGGGAGGATCAAAAAAAGGCAGCCGGTTTCTGTGGTGATAGTGGACCAGCAGAAGAAGACACAGAAGCCACAAGATCCTGATTCAGATACCTTCTCAGACATGGGTGTTGAAATTGGATTTTTAAAGATAATTTTGAAATTCTTAGTTCCCAAGTTGATCCGTCGCTTTTTAAAGATTTCTGGTCCCAAAATGGTGACACCCCCCCCCATTTAGTCTTTCTTGTGTAAGGACTCTAGAATAGCTCTAAATGTGTTTGTCAGTGAACCTATAACTAACATTTTAGAAAAAGGTTTTGTGTTCTATGACCAACAGAACATTTGAGAGTTGACCTCGCTTAGTAGAAAATAGTCTCTAAATGTAATTTTTATTTTTGGAATTAAGCTTTGAACTTTTATTTTCTGACTACTATCCATTCTCTCGGTACTCAATCCAGAGGTGGAAAATGTGTTGGTGTGTCTCTGTGTAATTCGGGATGAGTCTTGTTACCAGCTCTAAAACCCAGTCATTTGATTTTGGACAGACTTGGTACCCTGGCATTAGAAAACTCACCTTGGCCTACTAGAACCTTCCATGTAGCATCTCTGCTGAAAAAACAAAACAAAACAAAACAAAAACTGCTGTTTTATGTAGTGAGTCTTTCACTTCATGAGAAAACATGGATACAGG